>NC_080162.1:92790035-93411612 GCF_950295315.1 Erinaceus europaeus
GAAAGAAGTCCCCAGGCTGTCTCACTTCACTATTTGTCTTAGGGTTTTTTAAAATAATGTACATCGTGACCCAACTTATTGCAGTTGAGCTTAGACTTGAAAAAAGTAAAAAAGAAAGAAAGAATACCAATAATGAACAATGAAAAAACATTGCTTTAGCACCAAAAAAGCAAATGACCCCATCCAAAAATGGGCAGAGGATAAAAACAAAACATTCACCTCAGAGGAGATCCAAAAGGCTAACAAACATATGAAAAACTGCTCTAGGTTACTGATTGTTAGAGAAATGCAAATTAAGACAACAAATTAAGACAACACATTCTCACTCCTGTAAGAATGGCATACATCAAAAAGGACAGCAGCAACAAATGCTGGAGAGGATGTGGGGACAGAGGAACTCTTTTACATTGCTGGTGGGAATGTAAATTGGTCCAGCCTCTGTGGAGAGCAGTCTGGAAAACTCTCAGAAGGCTAGACATGGCCCTTCCATATGACCCAGTAATTCCTCTCCTGGGGTTATACTCCAAGGACTCCATAACACCCAACCAAAAAGAGGTGTGTACTCCTATGTTCATAGCAGCACAATTCATAATAGCTAAAACCTGGAAGCAACCCAGGTGCCCAACAACTGATGAGTGGCTGAGAAAGCTGTGGTATATATACACAATGGAATACTATGCAGCTATCAAGAACAATGAACCCACCTTCTCTGACCCATCTTGGACAGAGCTAGAAGGAATTATGTTAAGTGAACTAAGTCAGAAAGATAAAGATGAGTATGGGATGATCCCACTCATCAACAGAAGTTGAGTAAGAAGATCTGAAAGGGAAACTAAAAGCAGGACCTGATCAAATTGTAAGTAGGGCACCAAAGTAAAAACCCTGTGGTAAGGGGTAGACATGCATCTTCCTGGGCCAGTGGGGGATGGGAGTGGGTGGGAGGGATGGGTCACAGTCTTTTGGTGGTTGGAATGGTGTTTATGTACACTCCTAGCAAAATGTAGACATATAAATCAGTAGTTAATTAATATGAGAGGGGGAAAATCAGTTGTATGTCTCAAAGTTTCTCAAAACACAAACTGAATCTTTTAAATATATAGGCTGTGTATTTGATATGCGGACTCTCTCAAAAGCTTAGACCAAGTAGATTAGAAGCATCCAATAGCACAGCTATATACAAGATACTGGGTACTGTACAGCAAACCATAACAAACGGACTTTTCAAAGTTAACCCAATTACCAAATAATGTGATGATAACATTAACTATCGATTGTCTTTTGGAACCCTAAGACAGCAGGAACCTCACATCTCCACTATAGAGCCCCTACTTCCCCCAGTCCTGGAACCCACTTTGCCGTATGCATCTCCCAATCCAAACCAAATAATATTGCATCCACCGATCACAACCTAACCAACGCAACGATTGCCACCTCAACATGCTTTACCTCAGACTGTGTCCAGAGACTTCACGTGTGGAATGACAACCCTTCAGCTTCATTACTCGGGTGAGACATTTCCTTTTATAGTACACTCTAATTTCATCTCAGGTAGTTCACTTTCTAACAAAAGTCCCATAACCTAGATATACACCAGTTTCTGTGAGAGAGAGCTTATGTGCACACGTATCCATAAACTACTGCAAAATATATACCTGAAAGCAGAAGTACACTAGAGTTTGCAGTGAGTACCTCCCTAACACTTCCTCTCCACTATTCCAAGCTTGGGATCCATGATTGCTCAACAAATTGTTTGGCTTCGTATGTTAACTCTCTTTTCAATCACCAGGTTCCAGATGCCACCAGGATGCTGGCCAGGCTTCCCTGGATTGAAGACCCCACCAATGTGTCCTGGAGCTCAGCTTCCCCAGAGACACACCCTGCTGGGGATAGAGAGAGGCAGACTGGGAGTGTGGACCGACTAGTCAACGCCCATGTTCACCGGGGAAGCAATTACAGAAGCCAGAACTTCTACCTTCTGCAACCCTCAATGACCCTGGGTCCATGCTCCCAGAGGGCTAGAGAATGGGAAAGCTATCATGGGAGGGGGTGGGTATGGAGATTGGGTGGTGGGAATTGTGTGGAGTTGTACCCCTCCTACCTTATGTTTTTGTTCATTAATCCTTTCTTAAATAAAAAAATTAAAAAAAAACATTGCTAAATTATAACAAAATTTTCTAATTTGGATAATATGATATAAAAATGTGCTTTCTTTCCCTTTTAAAATTTCTTTATGAGATAATACCTTGGGGTGCAGTTTCACATCTCCCCAGAATATATATTAGCACACCTGGTCACAACCAATGTTCTAACTGCCTCTACCACAAAGTGTTGTGCTCCCTCCTGTCACTATCACTCGAACTTTTCTCCCTATAGTTACCTCAGAATTTCAGGTAATTTTCACTCTACTTACTCCCAATTACAATTAAAATTAAAACTAAAATCCTCTCAATCATAGGACAAGTAAGTTGTACAACATCAATTTTCTCATTTCTTGAAAGAAGGAGGCTCTAGTCAATAAATGGTGCTAGGAAAAACGGGCTGAAACATGCAGAAGAATGAAATTGAAGCACCTTATCTCATCAGAAACAAAAATCAACTCCAAATGGATCAAGAACCTGGATATTAGACCAGAAACTATCAAATACTTAGAGGAAAACATTGGTAAAACAGTTTCCCACCTATACCTCAAGGACATCTTTGATGAATCAAACCCAATTGCAAGGAAGACTAAAGCAGAAACAAACCAATGGGACTACATCAAATAGAAAAGCTTCTGCACAGCCAAAGAAACTATCACACAAACAGAGATCCCTCACAGATTGGGAGAAGATCTTCACATGTCATACATCATATAAGAGACTAATCACCAAAATATACAAAGAGTGCAGCAAACTTAGCACCAAAAAAGCGAAGTACCCCATCCAAAAATGGGCAGAGGGCATGAACAAAACATTCACTTCAGAGGAGATCCACAAGGCTAACAAACATATGAAAAACTGCTCCAGAGTTTGGGAGTCGGGCAATAGCGCAGCGGGTTAAGCGCAGGTGGCGCATAGCACAAGGACCGGCATAAGGATCCCGGTTCGAACCCCGGCTCCCCACCTGCAGGGGAGTCGCTTCACAAGCGGTGAAGCAGGTCTGCAGGTGTCTATCTTTCTCTCCTCCTCTCTGTCTTCCCCTCCTCTCTCCATTTCTCTCTGTCCTATCCAACAACGACAACAACAATAAAAAAAAAAAACAAGGGCAACAAAAGGGAATAAATAAATAATAAAATAAATATTAAAAAAAAAAAAAAAAGAAAAACTGCTCCAGGGGGAGTCGGGCTGTAGCGCAGCGGGTTAAGCGCAGGTGCCGCAAAGCACAAGGACAGGCATAAAGATCCCGGTTTGAGCCCCGACTCCCCACCTGCAGGGGAGTTGCTTCACAAGTGGTGAAGCAGGTCTGCAGGTGTCTATCTTTCTCTGCTCCTCTCTGTCCTCCCCTCCTCTCTCCATTTCTCTCTGTCCTATCCAACAACGACAACAACAATAATAACTACAACAATAAAACAACCAGCAAGGGCAACAAAAGGGAATAAATAAAATAAAATAAATATTAAAAAAAACTTTAAAAAAAAAACTGCTCCAGGTTGCTGATTGTCAGAGAAATTCAGATAAAGACAACACTGAGGTACCACCTCACTCCTGTGAAAATGGCATATATCACAAAGGATAGCAGCAACAAATGCTGGAGAGGCTGTGGAGATGGAGGAACCCTTCTGCACTGCTGGTGGGAATGTAAATTGGTACAGCCTCTGTGGAGAGCTGTCTGGAGAACTCTCACAAGGCTAGACATGGACCTTCCATATGACCCAGTAATTCCTCTCTTGGGGATATACCCCAAGGACTCCTTAACACCCAACCAAAAAGATATGTGTACACCTATGTTCATAGCAGCACAATTCATAATAGCTAAAACCTGGAAGCAACCCAGGTGCCCAACAACAGATGAGTGGCTGAGAAAGCTGTGGTATATATACACAATGGAATACTATACAGCTATCAAGAACAATGAACCCACCTTCTCTGACCCATCTTGGACAGAGCTAGAAGGAATGATGAGCTAAGTGAGCTAAGTCAAAAAGATAAAGATGAGTATGGGATGATCTCATTCATCAACAGAAGTCGAGAAAGAAGATCTAAAAGGGAAACTAAAAGCAGTATTTGACTAAATTGAGAGCAGGGTACCAAGGCAAAAACCCTGTGGTGAGGAGGAGGGTAGGCATTCAACTTCCAGGGGCGGCGGGGGGTGGGGGTTGGTGGGTGGAATGGAACACTGTCTTTTGGTGGTGGGAATGGTGTTTAGGTACATTCCTAGTAAAGTGTAGTCATATAAATCACTAGTTAATTAATATGAGGGGGAGAAACTGACTGTATCTCTCAAACTTTTTAAAACACAGACTGAGTCTTTTTAATACATAGGCTGAGTCTTGGATATGTGGACTCTTTCAAAAGTCTAGACCAGGTAGAACAGAAGCAACTGGTGGCACAGCTATATACAAGATACTGGGTATTATACAGCAAACCCTAACAATGGGACTTTTCAAAGGTAAGCCAATTACGAGATAATGTGATGATAACAAGTATCCAGTGTCTTCTTGAACCCTAAGACAGCAGGAACCTCACATTTCCACTATAGAGCCCATATTTCCCCCAGTCCTGGAACCTTAGGGTGGGGCACACTTTCCTGCATGCTTCTCTCAATTCATATCAAATAATATTGCATCCGCCAATCACAACCTAATCAGCGCAATGAGTGCCACCTGAGCATGCTTCACTTCAGGCTGTGTCCAGAGAATTCAGGTGTGGAATGACAACCCTTCAGCTTCACGTGGGTGAGACCTTTATTTTCATAGTATTCTCTAATTCCATTTCAGATGGTTCACTTCCTAACAAACTCCCAAAACCTAGATATAGACCAGGATCCGTGAGATAGAGCATATGCTCACATGTATCCATAAACTAGGGCAAAATATATGCCTGAAAGCAAATGTACATGAGAATCAGCAGTGAGTACCTCCCAACACTTCATCTGCAATATTCCAGCCTTTAAGTCCGTAATTATTCAACAATATTTTTGGCTTTGTATGTTAACTCTCTTTTCAGCCACCAGGTTCCAGATGCTAGCATGATGCCGACCAGACTTCCCTGGACAGAAGACCCACCAATGTGTCCTGGAGCTCTGCTTCCCCAGAGACCCACCCTACTAAGGAAAGAGAGGCAGACTGGGAGTATGGATTGACCAGTCAATGCCCATGTTCAGCGGGGAAGCAATTACAGAAGCCAGACCTTCCACCCTCCGCAACCCACAATGACCCTGGGTCCATACTACCAAAGGGATAGAGAATGGGAAAGCTATCAGGGGAAGGAATGGGATATAGGAATTGTGTGGAGTTGTACCCCTCCTATCCTACAGTTTTTTCAATGTCTCCTTAAATAAAAAAATTTTTAAATTCTCATTTCTATTTAATGTTAAGAAGTTATGAAATGTTTCGGGTCTTCTGCATTTGTATCATTTTCTGTCCAAAAGGCAGTCATATTAAGAATTAACCAAGAATGAAGTTCTCACATGCCCTTTGAAGTATTGTAAAATGCCAAGAACTTCATATTTATGGACCTCAGTTGCCTCCATATCCCTTCTAATTATGGAGGACTATGCTGATTTTGAGCTCTTTGGCTTTCTGACTTATCCTTTTTTATTATTATTTATAAAAAGGAAACACTGACAAAACCATAGGATAAGAGGGGTACAACTCCACACAATTCCCACCATCAGAACTCCATATTCCATCCCCTGCCCTGATAGCTTTCCTATTCTTTAACCCTCTGGGACAATGTACCCAAGGTCATTATGGATGCAGAAGGTGAAAGATCTGGCTTCTGTAATTGCTTCTCCGCTGAACATGGGCATTAACAGGTTGATTCATACTCCCAGCCTGTCTCTCTCTTTCCCTAATGGGATGGGATTCTGGTGAATTGAAGCTCTGGGACACATTGGTGGGGTTGTCTGTCCAGGAATATCTGGTTGGCATCATGATAGCACCTGGAACCTGGTGACTGAAAAGAGAGTTAATATATAAAGCCAAACAAATTGTTGAGTAATCATGAACCTAAAGGCTGTAGTGCAGGTGAAGAGTTGGTAAAGTCTCCATTTTGTAGATAGTTAGTAGGCATATTTTATTTATATTACAAAAGGCCTATGGCTATATTATTATTTTTTTTTCCTTGAGCCTGACATCTGATATGTAGGTGGATCCAAGTTATTGTCTGGGGAGATGATATCATGGCTGGAAGAAGGACCAGAAAGCTGGATCAGGGAAGACAGTAGCTCCCAAATATGGGAAAAGTATATAAATATTGTTGATTGTAGACCCCATCAATTGGATCTGATCTGGGGCCCATATTCAGCTTAGAAGCCTATGTTACCTCTGCCCTCTGCATCCCTGTAGATCCAACTTTACATTCTGTGGTTATGAGTAGGAATGTTCCAAGCTGCCCCAATATCAGGAACAATCTTCCTCAGGTGTAGCACAATAGATTGTCCATCTTCCCTTCAGAGGATGGAACATTCTCTATCATTGTTGATCCAAGTTGAGGGCAAGGTCCTATGGGGGCCCACAAAGGGATCTGTTTTGTTGTTCCTGATAGAGAGGACTGGTACCAATGGAGAGAGGGATTTATTTGAGGTCCAGGACCTTCATGTCTGTTTGGGAAGCTCAGGACTCCCCAAATAGGGCCTCAGATGATGGGGTGACCTGATAGTGACTAAAGAGTCATCGTTAAACTATGCCAGTCTCTTGCCCTTATTCAGCTTTTGCCATAGTTGCTTTGATAAGGTTAGCTTGGGAGTGAGTGAGGGAAGTATAATAGGATATAGGTGAGGAGGGTATTTAAGTCTAAGTAGACACTATTTCATTATGATACTGACTCACTATAGATTATTGTGTACTTTTTCTTTCAGGTATATATTTTGCCCTAATTTGTGGATACATGTGAACGTATGCCCTATCTCACGGGACCTGGTCTATATCTAGGTTTTGGGACTGTTAGGAAGTGAACCACCTGGAATGGAATTAGAGAATCCTATGAAAGGAAAGGTCTCACCCAAGCAATGAGGCTGAAGTGTTGACATTCCATGACTGATGTCTCTGGACAGTCTGAAGTGAAGTGTACCGAAGTGTTAGCCTTTTGAAAATTGCTTTTATATATACGGAAGAATGCATAGTAGTTCCAACACTTTTTTATTAATGATTTACAAAACCATAAGCTAACAGGGATATAATTCCTCATCATTCCCTCTGCCAGTTCTATGTCCACATTCTTCCATTGGAAACTGGAATAGTTTGTGGTCCAGGAGGTGGCACAGTGTCTAAGGCATATTCTCAAGCATAAGGTCCTGAGTTCAATACCTGGGAACATGTACTGGATTGATATCTGGTTCTTTCTCTCTCTCTCTCTCTCTGTCTCCCTCTCTCTCTCCTATCTTTCTCATTAATAAATAAATAAAATGTTTTTTTTTTAAAGAAAAAGAAACTGCAGTAGTTCTCCCAAGGTGACAGTTATGCGTTGATTATTACTTCTCTGTCTATTTACACACACACACACACACACACACACACACGTGTGGTTTTGTTTGTTTTTGCCCATTTTTTTCTATGGTTCTCCCTTCTCTTCCTTTCTAAGTCACATCAAAACCTATTACTACTTCCAAGTGTACTTCCTATTTTCTCTCAGGGTCTTGATGGAATTGGGTGGGGTTCAAAGCCCTCTGGTCATCTTCCCCTTATATCTGTCCCCTTCTGAGAATACGGACTAAAATCCTTTTTGTAGTGCAGGAAGTTGGAATTCTTGCTTCTGTAATTGCTTCTACACTGTACATGGACATTGGCAGGCTGATCCATACCCCCAGCCTATTTCTATCTCTCCCTAGTTGAAGAGGGCTCTAGAGAGGTGAGGTTCAAGGACACACTGGTTTAGTCATCCACCCAGGGAATTAAGGATGGAATAATAGTAGCATCTGCAACTAGATGGTTGAAAGGCAGTAAGATATAAAGCAGGACAAAATGTTTAATAAACAGATATCAGAAATTCAAAATAGAACAGATGAGAATAGGGACTTTAGGGTGGAGAGAAGCTAGCAAGTTTATTTTAGGTGTATTCCTAGGGCCCTATAACTTTACTAATTTTTGTTTGAGCTTGATAGCTAACATGGAGGTGAATTAAAAATATTGTCTGGGAAGATGGTGTCAGAGTTTGTAATAGGCCTATAAAGCTGAATTAGGGCAGAAAGTAACTCCCAAGCTTGGAGAGAAAATATAAATACAACTAACTGTTTCCCACATCAATCTGACCCATCATATCAGGCCCATCCAAGAATTCCCTGACTAGGGAAGGTGATGCAGTAGCCTACTAGTGACCAAAAAGACCATTATTAAGTAAGACAGCCTCTTGCTCTTTTCCTTCTTTATCTGACAAGCCTAGGTTTTTTCCAGCTGTTAAAGCATTGGGTATGATTTGTTGTATCCAAATCAGAATTATATTTATGAGGTCTGGCCTCAAGTTAGAGAGGAATGTAAATCCTAGGATTTTAGTGGTACCTAATTAACCTCGAATTTTATTGCACTTATTTGTTTTGTGGTTCTAATAAAGCTGTTAGTGTGAGATTGATTCCTCTCTCCCTCTCCCTCTGCCTCTAGCTGAAAAAACAATTCCCTCAGAATATTGACGCCCCGGTGATGTACATGTGTACATGTGACTATTATTTTTTTTCCTTGTGACCTGGGTTATTGCTGGGGCTCAGTACTTGCACTATGAGTCCACAGCTTCTGATGGCCTTCTTTTCTCTTTTTTCCTTCTCTCCTCTTTTCGTTCCCTCTTCCTATTTTACTTGCTAGGACAGAGAGAAACTGAGAGAAGGGACACACACACACACACACATACACAGAGAGAGAAAGAGGGGAAAGAGAGAGGGGGGAGAGCAAGAGGAAGAGAGAGAGAGAGTTTCAAGCCTGCTTCACTGCTTGTGAAGTGTTCTCCCTGCAGGTAGAGAACTGAGCCTGAAACGTCAGTTCTTTGCACATGGTAATATGTGTGATTAACGTGGAGCAGCACTACCCAGCCACAACTATTATTTTTCATAAGTACTGTTGAACTGAAGTATTAAATTTTTACGTCAACTTTATTTATTTATTGGATAGAGACAGCCAGAAATCAAAAGGGAAGGGATTGATAGGCAGAGAGACAGAGAGACACTTGCAACACTGCTTCACCACTTGCAAATCTTTCCCCTTGCAGGTGGGAACCAGGGGCTCAAATCCAGGTCCTTGCACATTGTAACAATGCACTTAACCAGGTGCATCACCACCTGGCCCCACTATTCAACTATTGGATACATACAGATCTGAACCCTAGTTTTCGTGACAATATTGTTTCTCAAAACCATCTTCCGGCCTGTGTACATGTATCTCATTTTATCACTTTAACCAAAGCATAAATTTTCATCATAAGAGTGCTCTTTGATATCACAAATCAGAAAGCAATGCTCTGACATCTCATTAAAAAATTTCTCTTTTATTTTTCCAGCCACCCCCCCAGACACTAGATCATTTGTCTTGGTGCTTGTTTTGCTTTAGAAACTATATATATTGCTATGGTAACCATCCATGTATACTTATGTTTATCTATCAATTTCCAGAATGTCAAAATGTACAGATATTTTCAACTGCACTTAATACCAGGATAGGGATATTACTTTTCTAAAACTTTACAGGAATTTAAAGATATATAAGCAATGTATTTATTATGCATAAACACATCCAGATATTCTCCAGCTAGAAATCTTATCAAAATGTGGGATTTTCTGATATATTCAGGAAATTAACTATTAGTGTCACATGCAATTTAGATTTTTATAGCTATCATTCCTCTAAATTTTCTTTTAACTTAATTTGGCTTTACTTGTATTCTTGCACTTGCAAGTAAAAGAGACCTAACTAATACATTATGCATTTTTCTATATATAGCATTTTTTATTATGCAGTCTGAGTTTCCTTCTCTGAAGTGTACCTCTATCCAACAATTATACAAGGATTTGCTCATTTTTCACCTAGAATTTCTGTTTACTCATTAATTTTTCTTTTGGTGTGTTTGACTAAATATATGTGTCTTGACAACAGGGAGGCATTTCAGGTCTGTATGACCCTCAAAGGTCTTTAGTCTGTATTTCACGTAAGAAAGAGAAGGGCTGGTGAATTAGCTCTCTTGGATAGTGTGCTGCTTTGCCATGTGCATGACCCAAGTTTGATCGAGGTCTCTACTGCAGTGAAGGAAGCTTACATGCTGTGGTATCTACCTACCTATCTAGCTAGCTAGCTAGCTAGCTAGCTAATCTCCCTCCCTCCCTGCCTGCCTTACAGCCTCTCTGTCTATGGAAGAGGAGGAGAGGAGAAGAAGATCAGTCACTGGAAATGTGTAGAGAAAAAGAAAAGAATAGAAGGAAGAGAAAATGAAACAAAGCAGATGTTAAGTAAAAGAAAAAAATGAAAGCCAGATATATATTTCTGATCTTTTTTTTGTTGTTACTAGGATTATCACTGGGATTCGGTATTTGCACAATAAATCTACTCCTCCTGGTGACCTTTGTTTTTATTCTTTCTTTTGCTAATAGAGGTAGAGAGAAATTAAGAGGGAAGAGGAAATAGAAAGAAACTGCTTTAATGTTTTTTATTTGTAATTATTAATAAAATTATAGTTTCACACTCTACTCAGCATCAAAGTTCTGTAACCATATCCTCCTACTTCCTAGGATAACCACTATAGTCTATAGTTCTCACAAATCTTAGAAAGTTTGCTTGCTTCTGTTTTTGTTGTTATTGTTGTTGTTGTAGTTGTTGTTGTTGTGTGTGTGTTTTAAGTTCACATGTATCAGATCGCTAGATTCCACGTATGAATGAAACTGTATGTTAGTTGCCTTTCATCTATTTACTTATTTCACTGACTGCTTTATTATGTATGAAGTTTCCCCCATGTAGGTAGTGACCAAGGACTTGAACCTGGGTCCTTGTACAGGGTAATGCGTGAGCTCTGTCAGATGAGCCATCACCCGGTATCTAATTAATACCGGTCTTTGTGCACTGAAGCATGTGCACTCAACCAAGTGTGCTACCATCCCTAAACTGAATATTGTTCACTATATTCATATAGTGAATATAGTGGTATTTCCTGTCACTTCCCAGATATATTTGGGTCTGCTCAGGCCACCCCCTGCCTCTCTCACCCCCTACCATCAGTGTACCTTTTGTTTCTGTTTGTGCAGAGCAAACTAGCTCCCACTATTTTTATGACTTTCCTCTCACTTATCACCATTATTCTGTTTTTTTCTTGCTCTTTCCTGGCCTGAATTTTTAAAATATGATTTATATTAAATCTTAGGGTATTCTTCCATTAGTGTTTTCTGCAAAATTATTATGCACATTTTCCTTCCCTGTCCAGAGTGGTAACTTGAGGAAGCCATTCTAAGTTCCTGCCCTGAATCAGCTCTCAGTACCCCTACTTGGTAAGCAATGGATGTTACCAACCTATACTCAAACGTTCCTTCCCCGTCTCTATTCTCACTGCCTCTGATAGAATAAAAGTCACAATGGTTTAATGTGTAGATTTTTGAATCACACTCATGTCCCATTTATTTAACTTCAATGGACTTCAGTCTCCTTATTTGAAAAATATAGAAAATAACTAGACCTGCCATGTCACTTTGTTGTGATTTCTAAGTATAATAATGAGTAAAACACTTACCAGTGTTGCCATAAAAACACAAGTTGACCATATATTTTAGCCATTATTGTTATAACCACTGTAGACTCACTATCTTCAACACACCAATTAGTCTAGCTTCTCCTGAGAACTTGCCACATTTCATCTTGATAAAGTTGGCTTCATGGGCCATAGTGTAGAAATGTGATGATTTTGGTCCATGCTTCTGTTTCCCTACCCACACAGCATGTAATCTTCTAATACCTTAACTCGCAATTTAACACCATCACAATTGCAGAGATATGATTGGAAATTTCACTTGAAAACGGTATGAACAATTTATTCCTTGGATGTTTGAATTCTCACGCACATGAGTAAAGCTGAATTTGAGAAGCAGGAACAATACACAAGTATCAGAGATCAGATAAAGGTGTTTAGACAGTAGCCAAAGCAATTGTACAATCCACATTGCAATGTGTAGTGCACTCCAGTGGCACTACTTTTTATCTTAGAGATAAACCGGCACCTTAGTCTGCAAAGCTTCCTGAATTGGTCTCTTTAGGATGGATAAAATTCCTGGTAAAACAAGACCCAAGGGGGATGTTTTGAATTCATATAATATGCCACTGCATTTGTCACAAGCACTTGTTACAACATAACTGGCTTTGTGCACTTGCTCTTTGCCCTAGGGATAGAAAGTGAACAAGAATGACAAGGACCCTGCTCTGTGCACTTACCCTTTAAAAGGTGAGATGGATAATAAGCAGGTAAAGCCTAAATAAGTCACTGGACTTTGTAGAATGATAAGACCTACAGATATAATAAAGCATGATATGATGGAGAAAGCTGGAGAAGAAGAAATTGTACAGAAGAGGGAGGTGGCAGTGTGTGGACATTGGGGAAGATAGAAATGATTTTGTTATCCAAATCTTGTTTGCATAGGGCAAGGACACACAAAAGAAGGGAGAACAGAGTTCATGTGTGCTGACTTCTAGTTAAAAGTATAGGAGTTACAATGTCAGAATGGATTGGGTGTCATGGAGTGTGACTGAGGAATGGAGTACCTCACTAGAGGGAGGAGGACAGAGTGAGATGATAATGACAAATCGCAGGCAAGTTGTCCCAGGGAACAGCACTATGAGCAAGATAAAGGTTGCTGTCTCCTGCATTTGAAAATGCTGTTGCTGCTGTCTGAACTGCCAGGCTTTACGTGCATGAGGCTGGTTAAAAAACTAAGGGGCCCTTTCCACATTAAAGCATAGCAGTCTATTTTGTTCTCCTGTCAGGCCATAAATAAAAGGGCATTGATCTCAGAATATGGGCGTCTCTGACTTTGGTGTGAGTGAAATGCCTGAGGATAGATGATTGTAACTGCAAAGGATAACAGGACAGAGGAGTGGGGTCACCTCAGCAGACCAGGGACTCTTCTGCAGAGGAGCAGCTGGCAGTTGTAGGTGTGCTCCAGGAGGCCACATGAAAACAGCCAGGCTGAAATATCTGGTGAGGTCGGAGCCCAGTTCAGAGACCTCAGAGTCTTTGTTCTTCTTCACTAATTTTGCTCCTGCTGATGTCATGGATCAAAGAGGAGGTGCCAAGGCTATGGGCTCAGGAAACACAGGTTAACATGCAAGCATAAGAAAGCCAATTAGGAAAGACCAGTAGGCAACCCACTTAACCTTCCACCTCTGTTCTCTGTGCTTTCCTAAGATGTGGAGAAATTCTTTTTTTTTTCCCATTTCCTCTAACAGGATCACAGACAGTCCTATGAACTCTCAAAAATTATGATGGAGAACACATGGCCCTGCCAAGGTCCAAGTGAGGGCAAGAATGCCATCAGGAATTCATAAGTGAGATGCCAAAAAAGGAAGGGTAACTGAAGGTGGGAGCCAATATTAATGATTAGTGTGATTTTTAGTGGGGAAAAGTCTATAAATTTCTTGTTGTTTCAAAAGAGTTTATGACCCTGAATAACTTTAAGAGGAATAGTTTTACAGTTTCACTGTTCTATGTGTTATCTAGATCTTATGAGGTAGAAAGACTCATGAGGGAGAAGTCTTTCTACCAAAGGGATGGAAAGTGAAGAAACACAAAGGACAGTACCGGCTATTTCTATTAGTTACAACATGTCATCTAATTTACAGGAAAGGCAAGTAAAGTTACAAGCAGTTGAGCACTGTATACCTGAAAAATAAAGTACCAAGTGACAAAAAATATTTAGTGCTGGAAACCCACAGACTAGTACTTTCATTCCACTCAAATCCTCATTGCTCAGATGAAGGAACTGGGTCAAAACTGGCCAAAAGTCTACACAAAATTATACCTTTCTAAAGTGCTTGCATGTGTTCAGTCTAAAAGGAAGCTACAATATAAACATGCCCAGTGAAAAAGGTTTCTTCCTTTTACACAAGTCTTCTCACACCCTCTTGGCTCTGAATCAAAATTAAAGTGCCTCTGTCACACTCCAGATTCTATTTTGTCCCCATAACGAGACACCAGGGATAGTATCTGGCTTTGATGTCACATAAATCTAGATAAATCATTTCTGCTACAAGTGAATGATGTGTCCTGTGGCAAACATTGTAATTTTTGACACCTCCCCACACCATACCTCTTCTTGAGAAAAATTGGAAAAAATCACATTTATCTTACATTGTAATTACAGTGGTAAGAATTGTACAGTAGATATTCAGTATATAATAGATGCTTCCTACTCCATCCCAGCACCACTGTGACTGAGATTGTGCCAGCAGGACCAGCCTCAACTCAGAGAGATGGCACTGCTGGCACTAGGTGGAATCCTTTGCCCTTGTGCTTGCTGGTCATAAGCTCTTTTCCTGGCCAGCTGCTCTTTAAGAAGAACCAATTTCACAATTCCAGATAGATCCACACTGCAAATTGTGTTTGTTTTAAAATAATGAATAGTGGCATTATTATCCCCACCTCTCTCCAGGGCACTCTGTGCTGAATGTGTTCCTTTTGCATTAGCAGAGCTTCACTGCAGCAGATAAATGGCCTACAGCCTGAGCCGAATGCATTGAGGAAAGGAGGCTCACCCTGCCTGTCTCCCATCTCTCTCAGTAAAACCTTCCCAGGAGGCTGCCAACAGAGCTTCTACTACCCTAGGAAGCAATCAAATATGCCATCAGGTTCCAAGAGTGCTGGACAGACAGGAAAGAAAGGGACAGCCAGGTCTCTGTTACCTCCTGTCATTTCTTAACTCTTAGGTAAAGCTGACTGCAGATGGGACTGCTGAGGAGGTCATCAAGGAACCACAGGAAGACAAACAATATTCAGCATTTTTCACATGCCCAGTAGAAAAGGACATATATAATAGGCAATAATAATTTTACATATAAATATGTAAAATCTTGCATATGTACTGAATGCTACATAAAGTTGTGTTGCTCAACTGTGCAATAAAAGACGATCTGTGGTCACTTCCTGTGGTGTTTGTGATGCAATCCCTGCTCAGAGAAAAAAACAAACCAAAGGAGTCCTGTTTCTACTACATAGCTTTCCTTTTTGTGATCTTAACCAAAACACCGAATCTTTTTGCTGCCCACTCATAAGTGAGAATAACGCAATAATCATAATAAAACTTCAGTTACATTTATGAGAAAAAGCTGAGACTCCTATCTTGTTTCCCATTCTCCCTCCTTGGGTGGGTGGGTAGGAATTCACATAGAACCTTTGGTTGTACGGACATTATTGGAGGATATATTCAAGCACATGGTAAGAGCCAATAAACATATGGTTTGGTATTGGTCTGGGATAATTTTGTCCCCCCCAAAATCATTCTTGACCTCAAGTACATCAAAATGTGACTATGTTCATAGTTAACATCTTTAAGAGGGTCATTAACTTAGAAGGACAATTTGTAATAGCCAAATCCTGGTAGCAACCTAAGTGTTTAACAGCAGATGCGTGGTTGAGAAAGTTGTGATATATATATTACTCAGCTATTAAGAATGATGAATTCAACTTCTTTACCTACCTTGAATGAAGTTTCAAGGAATCATGTGAAGTGAGTTAAGCTAGAAAAAGAAGGATGAATATGAATATTATCTCACTCATGGACAGAAGCTGAGAAATAAGAACAGAAAGGGAAAACACAAAGCAGAACCTGGACTGGAGCTGGTGTATTGCACCAAAGTAAAGCACTCTGTGGGGGTGGAGGGTGGGGAGGCTGTCTGGTCTTGGTGCATAATGATAGAGGGGGACCTAGGCTGGAGGTGAGAGTGTTTTGCAGAAAACTGAGAAATTCTACACATCTATTAACAATTGTATTTACTATAAACTATTACCCCCCCCAATAAAAATATTTTAAAAAGAAAATTAAAAAATGAATTCATTGGAGTGCTTAAATGCTGTATCAGTGGTGTTCTTACAAGAAGTTTAAGTAAGGATAAGCACCAAGGGAAAACAATGGAAGACTTAGAATATCTTACAAGCCAAGGGGATTGTCTTTAGAGGAATCCAACCTTGCCAATGGCTTGATCCTGAACTTCAAGCCCCCATACTATGAGAAAAATTAATTTATGTTGTATAAACCACTCAGTCTGTGGTATTTTGTTATGGAAGACCACCCAGAACTAATATATGTGTCATTTCCACTGATACACAGCACTGAATGACACTATACAACTCCAGCTTGTATAAGGCCTTCAGATAACACCTCAAATGATAAAGGGATTTCAAATGTGTTTTACTGAAATACTATTGCATATGAACTCATAGAACAAGCTTGGCCAATTAAAGGAAGGAGACACTTGTGTCATTTTAAATGTATACTATTTCCTGGATCACCATTCTGTGATAAACTGCACCTTGCCACTTATTTAATCCTTGAGTGTCCTAACTCTCTTGACTGATATTTGTCTTCTGAGGCAAATGCATTTTCATCTCTACCATTCCTCCTAGCCTCTCCCTGCATGTTTGACCAATTCAGAACTGTGGAATGAAGTTCTGAGATACTGTTAGGCTTTCAGGTAGATAAGATCAGAGAGGATGACCTTTCCTGGGATCAAGCATTTTTCTGGCACTGTAGGCTAACACTTTGTACTTAATTCACAGTTAGGACTGAACTATGTCAGGAGTAAAGTACTACTTTGTCTGACTTTGTACTATGCACTCATATTTCCCATGAGAACCTTCTGTGGAGATATGACATGACAATGAGATTAACAGTTGATTTAATTGTTACTGGATCCTCTGATCAATACTACAAGAATATCTACTGAATATATTCAGACAACCCCAACCTACAACATAGTAATAGGTATAATGTAATAAAAACATCTTGCATCTGTTCAAACCCCCTGAGTAAAAGGACTTCTCGCCAAGTGAAGGGACACTGAGGGTGCAGAGTTGAGATCTTCCTAATTTGTGCATTGATTATTATCTGTGCCATGTCATACATCAGCCCAAAGAAACAGAATTGTGCCCACCTAATGAGATCCATGAACCATATGCATTTAGCTGGTGATGTGGCATTGGGCATCTGGTCTTCAATTTACTTCTTGCTTGTGGTTCCTGGGGGTTGTTGGGGAGGGGGTATAGGAAGGGGGGAAGGAAATCTCTTCTTATGCCAGTGTCTCACTTCAGGCACTGAGATGTTTCTGCATAAGCACCTCTCTTGAGTCTCTTTGCTGAAATCAAAGCTACCCACAGCTGAAATGTAGCATGATTAAATTCCTTTATATCATCCTGAGCCAAAAGGCTGCCAGAACATTGGTGGCCATTTTAAGGGGAAGGGGTTAAGGCATTGCAGGAATGTTATCTACCCATCATTCTTGCTAAGAAATCCCTAGCCCTCAGCCATCCCTAGCTTTACAAAGAAAGTTCTCTTGGGCAAAATTCAAAGAAAAAAAACTGTTGTTTTAATACAAAGTCCTTATATCTCCCTACCATATTTTCAAGCATCTTTGAATTGTACCCTCAGCTATGTTACTTGTTTCCTGAAGAAGGAGTGTACTTTTAAAACTTGAACAATGTTACAGATTATTCTGGGGCAGGTAAAATAAGTCTGTTATTCATGACTTGCATGTCTGAGGTTCCCAATTCAATCCCCAGGGCCACATGTGCCAGAATAGTTTCCTGACTTCACTTTCTGATATAAAATTCTCCTTCATATGACTTTAATAAATATATATATATATATATATATATATATATCTTGGGTGTTGAGCAGTAGCGCAGCGGTATAAGCGCACATGGCACCAAGCACAAGGACCAGCCTGAGGATCTCGGTTTGAGTCCCTGGTTCCCCATCTGCAGGGGAGTCACTTCATAGGCAGTGAAGCAGGTCTGCAGGTGTCTATTTTTCTCTCCCCCTCTGTCTTTCCCTCCTCTCTCAATTTTTCTCTGTCCTATTTAATAACAACGGCATCAATAACAACAACAATAACTACAACAACAATTAAAAAAGAAAAAAACAAGGGCAACAAAAGAAAAAATAAATAAATATTAAAAATTTTAAATACATATATATACATATATATATATCTTAAGAAAAATCCCTCTCAGTTGTCCTCACATGTTATAAGTCTTAGAATATCTGGTATACATTGCTTGATTAGTATTTGATAAAGGTTTATAATATCATAAGATTTCAGTGGTAGTTTCATGTATCACCAAAGTTCTGGCTCCCAATAGGAAATGTGATTCTCACAAAGTCTGAAAGGCAGTTCGGTTGTTTTTTCTCTTTTTGCAAGTACATATGCTTTGATTATCTATATTGCAGATATAAGCAAAATCATACAGTAGTTGCTTTCAGCTCTTACATCACTATACATAGTCACCCAAATTCCATCCATTTTGCTCCACAGGATATAATTGCAACTGTTCTGATCTTAGAGAAGGTTTTCATTGAATATATGTCCCATATATTTGTTATGATCCAACAATACCACTTCTAGATATATATCCACAGGAGATGAAAACTCTAAGTGATACACACACCCTTACATTTAAAGCTACATTACTCACAATAGCCGGAAGATGAAACCAACCTAAATGTCCATTAATAGATTACTGAATAAAGAATGTGTGCTGGGCATGTTTAAAGGCTACTGGATTTGCCTCTAAAACTTCTAATTTCTTAGCATCTTTTTTCAAGTCCTCAAGAGCTGATAATTATGTTGGCCAAGGTTCCCATTGAGAACCACTATCAGCGGCTAAAAACCTAATGCACAATGGAAGAGACACCAAGGCTAATTCATGTCTCCACTTCAGACTTGCTTTATTGAAATCCTTTCTAGAGATTTGAAATTACATTGTACCAACTCCTTCAAACATTCTAATTTCTTACTTGCTTCAACACCATACTCTTGTTCATATTATTGGATGTCCTGACCATTTAGCTTCCCCTATAAATGTATAAGGATCTGGGTGTCATATCCATTGGGAGAGGAACTTATTTCTCTCCTTCTTCCCTCTACTTTCCTTTTTCTATCCTCCTAGCTAATAAAAAAAAAAACCTCTTTCCTTTCACTGCCCCCTTTTTTTTTCTTTTTCTTTTCTTCATTCTTTTGCTTTCTGAATTCACTGATACTCATTTGGAAATTATTTTGTGAAAGAAATCTGAGTCAGAGTTGACTCTGTGTGTGTGTGTGCACATCTCTCTTTTCTACTACCCTTAAACCTCTTGATATCCCAAGAATTTACAGTGGACAGAGACATATGGGATGATCTCAAAAGAAGTAACATTCGTATAATTGGCCTACCAGAGGAAGAAAGAGACGAAGGGGAAGTAAACATCCTAGAGGAAATAATGGAAGAAAACTTCTCAGAGCTAAACAACAGAAAGGACATTGAGATCCAAGAGGTCCAGAAAGTCTCAAAAAGTGTCAACCTAGACTTGAAGACACCAAGACACATCATAATTACAATGAAAAGAAGTAAGGATAAAGAAAGTATTCTAAAGGCTGCCAGAGAAAAACAAATGTCACATACAGGGAAAAACCCTTAAGACTATCAGCAGACTTCTCCACTCAAACTCTAAAAGCCAGAATATAATGGCTAGATATCTATGGAGCCCTGAATGAAAAAGGGTTAGACTTTCATTCAAACTAGATGGAGGGATCAAAACCTTCTCAGACAGACAAGAGTTAAAGAAGGCAACCATCACCAAGTCTGCCCTAAAAGAGGTTCTAAAAGACCTCTTTTAAACAAGAACATCACCATAATACTTGGCATATATCAGAGCAAATAAAAAATGGTTGAATAATGGCACTACAACACATTAAATCCATAATATCAATAAATGTCAATGGCTTAAACTCACCATTAAAAGGCACATACTTGGAGGATGGATCAGAAAACACAACCCAACCATATGCTGTGTGCAAGAATCCCACCTGACCCAATAAGACAAACACAGACTTAAAATAAAAGGATGGGAAACTACCATACAGGTTAATGGACCACAAAAAAGGGCAGGAACAGCCATTCTCATCTCTGACACCATAGACTTTAAATTATATAAAGTAAAATAAGATCAGCAAAGCCATTACATAATGATTAGAGGATCAATCAACCAAGAAGATTTAACAATTATTAACATCTATGCACCCAATGAGGGACCTTATTAATACATCAAACACCTACTGAAAGAACTACAAAAAGACATCAATAGTAATACAATAATAGTGGGAGACTTTAACACGCTGCTGTCACACTTAGACAGATCAATGAAGCAGAGAATCAACAAAGAAACCAGAGAATTAAATGTAGAGATGGACAGCCTAAACCTCTTGGACATTTTCAGAGATCTTCACCCCAAAAACCTGGAAAACACATTTTTTTTCAAATCCACACAACAAATCCTCAAGGATACACCACATGTTAGGCCCCAAAGACTGTATCACATATTTAAGAGCACTGAAATCATCCCAAGTATCTTCTCAGACAACAGTGAAATAAAGCTAACATTCCACAACAAACAGAAAATTAATAAATGTCACAGAATTTGGAAACTCAACGACATGCTGCTTAAGAACTGCTGAGTCAGAGGCACTCAAGCAAGAAATTCAAATATTCCTTGAAACAAATGAAAATGAAGACACAAGATATCAAATATTTGGGACACAGCTAAAGCAGTATTGTGATTTAAACTCATAGCCATAATCACACATTAGAGAGTAATAAAAAGCTCAAATAAATGACCTTACCACACAACTTAAGGACTTAGAGGAAGAGGAACAAAGGAATCCTAAAGCAACCAGAAGGACAGAAATCACTAAAATTAGAGCAGAAATAAACAACATCAAAAATAAGAGAACCATACAAAAGATCAGTGAAGCCAAATGTTGACTTTTTGAAAAATTAAACAAGATTGACAAGCTCCTTGCCAAACTCACTAAAAAAATGGAGAAGACTCAATAAATAGAATTGTAAATGATAGAGGAGATATCATAACCGACACCACAGAAATCCAGAAAATCATGTGAAACTTCTATGAAGAACTATATGCCACCAAGCTAGAGAATCTGAAAGAAATGGAAGAATTCCTAGAAACATATGCCTTCCAAAACTGAACCAAGAACTACAAAACCTAAATGCACCAATCACAGGCAAAGAAATTGAAATAGTTATTAAGAGTCTTCCCAACAATAAAAGTCCTGGACCAGATGTGTTTACAAACAAACTCTACAAAAGCTTTGGGAAAGAGTTAATACCTATACTTCTAAAGCTTTTCCATAATATTGAAGAAACAGGAACACTCTGTTCCATCTTCTATGAAGCTAACATCACCCTGATACCAAAAGCAGATAGGGACACAATACAAAAGAAAAACTACAGACCAATATCTCTGATGAACATAGACACCAAAATATTAAACAAGATCCTGGCCAACCAGATACAGAAGTGTATCAAAAAGATTGTTTATCATGACCAAGTGGAATTTATCCCAGGAATGCAAGGCTGGTTCAACATACATAAGTGAATCAATGCCATTCGCCACATCAAGGATAAAAACAGAAAATCCACTACAGAAGAGATCCAAAAGGCTAATAAACACATGAAAAATTGATACAGGTCACGGAATGTCAGAGAAATGAAAATAAAGACAACCACTCCCCCACCCCCAGAGATACCACCGCACTCCTGTGAGAATAGCACACATCAAAAAGGACAGCAGCAACAAATGCTGGAGAGGCTGTAGGGAGAAATGAATCCTTCTGCACTGCTGGTGGGAATGTAAATTGGTCCAGCCTCTGTGGAGAGCAGTTTGGAGAACTCTCACAAGGCTAGACATGGACCTACCATATGACCCAGTAATTCCTATCCTAGGAATATACTCCAAGGACTCCATACACCCAACCAAAAAGATTTGTATATGCCTATGTTCATAGGAAAACTATTTGTAATAGCTAAAACCTGGAAGCAACCAAGGTGCCCAACAACAGAGAAAGCTGTGGTATATATACACAATGGAATACTATGCAGTATTAAGAACAATGAACCTCCTTCTCTGACCCATACTAGATGGATCTAGAAGGAATTATGTTAAGTGAGCTAAGAAAGATAAAGATGAGTATGGGATAATCTCACTCATCAACAGAAGTTGAGAAAGAAGAACTGTGAGGGAAACTCAAAGCAGCAGTTGACTGAATTTGGAATAGGGCACTGAAGTAAAAGCCGTGAGTTGAGGGTGAGGGTAGATGTTCAGCTTCATGGGGAGAGGTGGGGTAAGGGGTTGGGGGTGTGATGGGACACAGTCTTTTTTGGTGGTGGGAATGGTGTTTATGTACACTCTTACTAATTTGTAGTCATATAAATCACTAATTAATGTGATGGGAAAATTGATTGACTGTCTCAAACTTTTTAATGCACAGACCATAGGCTGAGTCTTTGACTTGTAGACTCTCTCAGAAGCCTAGACCAGGGAGAACAGAAGCAACCAGTGGCACAGCTATATACAAATAATGTCAAAGGACATAAATTATGGTGATGGTGTGTATGATACAGAAAATCCTAACAAAAGCACTTTTCAAAGTTAGCCTAATCACCAAATAATGTGATTATAGCAATTACTATCTATTGCCTTCTTAAACCCTAAGACAGGAGGTACCTCCCACTTCCTCTATAGAAGGAATAATCAAAGTAATGAGTACTACCTTGGTATGCTTCACTTCAGACTATATCCAGAGACATCAGGCATGAAATGTCAACCCTTCACCCTCATTACTCAGGTGAGACCTTTCCTTTCATAGGATTCTCTAATTCCATTCCAGGTGGTTCACTTCCTAACAAATTCCCAAAACCTAGATATAGACCAGGTCCCATAAGATAGGGCATATGTTCACATGTATCCATAAATTAGGGCTAAATACGTACCTGAAAGCAGAAGTACACAATAGTCTACAGTGAGTCAGTATGAAGTTCATAATGAAACAGTGTCTACTTACACTTAGATACCCTCCTCACCTATTTCCTATTAAACTTCCCTTAGTCACTCCCATGCTATCCTTATCAAAGCAAGGACTGCAAAGCTGAGTAAGGGCAAGAGACTGGCATATTTAACGATGACTCTTTAGTCACTATCAGGCCACCCCATCAGCTGGGGCCCTATTTGGGGAGTCCTGAGATTCCCAAATAGACATGATGGTCCTAGACCTCAAATAAATCCCTCTCTCCATTGGTACCAGTCCTCTCTATTAGGAACAACAAAACAAATCCCTTTGTGGGCCCCCATAGGACCTTGTCCTCAACTTGCATCAACAAAGGTAGAGAATGTTCCATACTCCGAAGGGAGGATGGGCAACATACTTTATGCTACACCTGAGGAAAATGGGTTGATCCTGGGGAAGCTTGGAATGTTCCTACTCATGACCACAGAATGCGATCTCAGATCTACAGGGATGCAGAGGTCACAATGCCTCCTAAGCTGAATATGGGCCCCAGATCAGTTCCAATCAATGAGGTTTACAGTGAACAGTATTTATACTCCTTTCCTATAGGGAGAGCTACTTTCTTCCATGATCCAGCTTTCTGGTCCTTCTTCCAGCCATGACATCATCTCCTCAGACAATAACTTGGATCCACCTGCATATCAGATATCAGGCTCAGGGAAAAAAAAACAAACTAGTATAGCCACAGGCCCTTTGGAATATAATTAAAATATGCCTACTAGCTATCTACAGAACAGAACCCCCCCCCCCCCGAAACTTTTAATCTACACTACTCCAGCCTTTAGGTTCATGACTAGTCAACAACTTGTTTTTCTTTAAATGTTAACTCTCTTTTCAGCCAAGAGGTTCCAGATGCTATTATGATACCAACCAGACATTCCTGGACAGACAATCCCACCAATGTGTCCTGGAGGTCCATGTCTCCAGAACCCCACCCCACTAGGGAAAGAGAAAGGCAGGCAGAGAGTATGGATTGACCTGTCAGTGCCCATGTTCAGCAGGGAAGAAATTATAGTAGCTAGACCTTCCACCTTTTGCATCCACAATGACCTTGGGTTTATACTCCCAGAGGGATAAATAATAGGAAAGCTATCAAGGGAGGGGATGGGATACAGAGTTCTGGTGGTAGGAATTATGTGGAGTTGTACCCCTCTTATTCTATGGTTTTGTCAGTGTTTCCTTTTTATTAAAAAAGAGTAAGATGAAATATTCTTCTACTAATAATAGGAATTTATGATTTCAAATGGTGGTAGCAAAAGGTTGATCCAACTCCAATCCACCATCCCTTACCAAATAATCACTATTTGTTAAGCATGCCAAATTCAGTTTTGGAAAACATGGGAAGGAGCACTAATTAAGAAGGTACATAGAAAAAAAATTTATAGTGCTTACAAAAGTATGTATTAAGATTTCCACCATATCTTTAAGGCATAAAATGCCCTTCAGTAGGAAATTCATGACATATAAAACATAGTTTGAATAGAGGCTGAATCAAAAGAGTAGAGGTATATTCAATGGTTGATAAATTGGCAATGATGCAATACACAGTACCCTGGGAGGTAAATGCAGTGATATTACTATTTAAAGGCATAATGGTGTTAGTTTAGAATGATTTTTGGAATAGCAGGAGAAAAAAGGGACAAACTTTGTTATGTATGAAGTAGTGCATGCTTGAGAAGAGAGTAACATGCCAAGTCTGAGACATGCAGTGGCACCAACCATACTTGCTAACTCCAGTGTAGGGAATATTGAAGGATACTGAAGCTAGATGCTGAAGGTCAGTCAAGAAACTAACAGTAAAGAGAGAAAATGAAATAATTATGGCAAGTAGGAGTGGGAAGAAGAGACTACAGTATAACCATTATGAGATTGGCCTCGAAGCCCATTGGTACCTACACATCAAGGTGGGATAAAGGATAAACCAAATTTACATCTGAAATCCTGGGACTAGCTTTCCATGAAGATGCTATTAGATTTCTCATGATATAGCAAAATTATTCAGGAGAAGGAATAATTTAGTTGTAGATTGAATTTGCTATAAGGCATCCATATTGAGATTCTAAAATTTTTATTGATTTGTTTGTTAATATAGGAGAGAAAGAGAAAGAACCAAATCACCATTTTGGCAGTATATCCATAGGTTGTAAAGACTGGAATGGAAATATTTTAGTGGGCCGTTACTCTTCCTACCACAAAGGATATACATATTTCACCCTTCTAGAAACAATGTGAGATATTTCAGACATTGTTTAACATACAGCTATAATATCATCACTTCTGGGATTCTTTCATTGACATCTCCATAATGATATACTCATTTCCTCCCCTAGTCTTCCATGGGAGTCAGCCTTCATAAAATCAGCAGGCAAGTTTTGCTGTCACTGTGACCCTCCTCTCTGAAAATGAGTGAAAGAAACCTGGGTAACTAACTCCTTAGGCCCAGAGACAACCATAGCTTCTCATCTGAGGATGGGTTAGTTTGTTTAAGAATTAAATGAGAAAGAAGTGAAAAACTGAAGAGAAATGGAAAAATAAAAGTAAAAACTGATGAGTCCATTTAAGCCAGGCCTCATATATTTCCTTGATTCACTCTTTAAATAATCTAATATAATAAACATTAAATCATTATCATATGTGAGCAGATTAAACTCAGAAGAGAAATTTGTCTAGTCTGAGGTTGAGTTAATAGTTTATATTCAACCTGCCTGAACTTAATGTATCCCAACTATGCCAGACTTTGTGCTTTTCTTTTCTTTTTTTCTTTTTTTTCTTTTTTATTTTAAAAAGAATACATTAACAAAACTGTAGGGTAGGAGGGGTACAACTCCACATAATTCCTAACACCAGATCTCTATATCCCATCCCCTCCCCTGATAGCTTTCCCATTCTCTATTCCTCTGGGAGTATGGACCCAGGGTCGTTGTGGGTTGATGAAGGTTGAAGGTCTGGCTTCTGTAATTGCTTCCCCACTGAACATGGGCATTGACTGGTCAATCCATACTCCCAGTCTGCCTCTCTTTCCCTAGTAGGGTGGGGCTCTGGGGAAGCAGAGCTCCAGGACATATTGGTGGGGTTGTCTGTCCAGGGAAGTCTGGTCGGCATCATGCTGGCATCTGGAACCTGGTGGCTGAAAAGAGAGTTAACATACAAAGACAAACAAATTGTTGAACCATTATGTACCTGAAGACTGGAATAGTGCAGATGAAGTGTTCGGGGTACTCACTGCAGACTATTGTGTACTTTTGCTTTCAGGCATATATTTTGCCCTAGTTTATGGATATGTGTGAACATATGCTCTATCAAGGGACCTGGTCTATATCTAGGTTTGGGGACTTTACTGGGGAGTGGACCACCTGGAATGGAATTAGAGAATACTATGAAAGGAAAGGTCTCACCGAGTAATGAAGCTGAAGGGTTGTCATTCCACACCTGAAGTCTCTGGACACAGTCTGAAGTGAAGCATGCTGGGATGGCACTCATTGCCTTGAGTAGGTTGTGATCAGTGGATGCAATAATATTTGGTATGAATTGAGAGAAGAATGCAGGAAAGTGTGCCCCACCCTAAGGTTCCAGGACTGGGGGATTCTTTTTTTCTTTTTTAAGCTCCAGTTGCTGGGGCTCAGTGCTGGCACTACAAATCCAGAACTTCTGGTTGCTTTTTTTTTTTTTCCTCAACAGGATAAAGAGAAATTGAGAGGAAAGGGTAGATAAAGAGAGTGAGAGAGGGAGAGAAAGACAGATACCTGCAGACTTGCTTCACCGCTTGTGAAGGGACCACCCTGCAGGTGGGGAGCTGATAGCTGGTACTGGGATCCTTGCATAGGTCCTTGTGCTTTAAACTATGTGCGCTTCACCTGGTGCACCACAGCCCAACCTCTACTTTGTGATTTCTATAAACATATCAACTCACTTTTTCTGTTTTTCATTAGTTATTTACAAGGTTATAAAATAACAGGGGCAGGACAGGGGTAGACAGCATAATGGTTATGCAAACAGAATCTCATGCCTGAGGCTCCAAAGTCCCACTACAATCCCCTATACCACCATAAGCCAGAGCTGAACAGTGCTCTGGTGTTTTTCTGCCTCTATCTCTCTCTCTGAATCTCTCTCAAAAATAAAATAAAATAATAAAATATTTAAAAATAAATTAAATAAATTAACAGGGCACAGTTCCATAACATACCTACTTATCCCCTCAACAATAACCACCATAATTCTCACAAAGACATAGAGGTAGTTTACTCATTATTAATGAAATTTTTCCATATGCTTTTCCCCCCTCATGCAAAATATTCTCCACCCCCCAAAAAAAATTCTTTGCATCATTTGCTATAAGGCTTAGGTTCTGCTTACATGTCATCCTATCATTAAGGTATCCTATAATTTTCTCACTAGTATTTCTTTGTCTAATATGCTCTTGCATTCCTCACTCAGTTTTTCATCACAAGTCAACCTGTGCATATCAGACTATAGATATAGATAGACAGATAGATGATAGATAGACAGACAGACAGATAGATAGGTAGATTACAGAAGACCAGAGAGTCCAAGGCTTGATCTATTTTGTACATCTTCATGTCCCTAAATCTTAAAACAAATGTCTAGCATAGAATAAATGCTTTGTATAAATATTCAGTGAATGAATAAATGAGGGGAAAGATACAATGATAACATAACAGTGCTAAGGCAAGATTCCACAGTGTATGAACTAGAGAAGTGAATTATTCAACATCTGAAATGACTCTTAAAATAATATTAAAGATGATACAAATGGAATATTCTGTTTGCACTGGAATCAAAGTGTGGAGTTTGGCAAATGTGCCAGCCCTCCCTAGAAAATTAAAGACATTTGCTCAGCATGCACTGGCATTTTGCTCCCAGATGATCAGCTTAATTATGATCCACATGAGGTCTAACATTTTGGAAAACAAGTTCCTATAGTCAGGCTCTGCAGACAGACCACTTTGAGCTTTACAGATACACTCTGTCACTTGCCAAGCTTCAGTAAGGCAGCTATGACAGACAGACTATAACCCACATAGTCAATGACTGCCACCTCTCCCGATTCAAAGGAGGTCTCGAAACTTTACATCAGGCTCAACCTGACGCTGTTGACTGGCTACGGAAGAAGGGCAAACGCTAGAAGAAGAAGTAAGGCAGCTACTCACTCTGCCTCAGCTTACCTTCTAAGATGATAAGTTTTAGTTTCCAGGATTTTCCAAAATGTACAGTTAGAGAACCATTTAAATCACTAGGCCTTTAGAAGACATACCAGAAATCTTGGTTTTCCCCTTCCTACAGCTTCCCTAGCTGGTCTGAACTTGGTCTCATTTTATTTTGCCTTTTGTTAGTTTGTTGCTATTGTTTGTTTTTCAAAGTGTACTGTCAAGTTTTTATTCTTAATCATTTTCATAAGCTTCAGGGTTGGATATAAAGATTATCATTGTCTCCTTCTGCAGCCCCAGGAAAAGGCCTCTTTTAATGGAGTCATATTCCTCCACAGATTCTGCCCTTAAGGGCTATAAGTGGTGGCAGCCATCAGCCTTGGCTGTTCCTCACTCGACCTTGGGTAAGAAAGAGGGCATGCAGTCCCCTTGGGCCAGTTGAATACACAGGGAATCAGATGATGTGAGACCAGTCTGAATTTGGCTTCCTGTCAGCAAGTCTGCCTCTAGCATCCATCCATTCCCCAGAGACCAAATGTGCTGCAGTAAGAAAGGGTTTCTACAGAAACTTACAGGCCCTTGGGCAAACAACTGATCTCATTACCCATTAGTTTTTATTACAGTAGGGAAAATTAGAACTGGAACTGTTTCATAGGGTGCCCAGAACTTCCATCTCCCCTTTCCTGTAAAGGGTCACTCCTATAGTCAGCCTTCAGCAACAACTTTTGAGAAATAGACAAAACAGCACATTTTCTTATGACAAAGTTTACTTCAAGCCTGCTCCAGCCTTCTTTCTCTATTTTCTTTCATCACTTCCTGATGTTTACTTTAGTCACCTAAGAAGAGACCAAAGTAGCTGCTGAGATGATATTTTGAATTATGAATTCAGAAAGAGCACAAAAACTGGCAAAATGCATGTTTTAAATAACTAGTTTCCCTGGAGAGTCTGACCCTTTAATACAGCTGGGTTCCTGATTTCCCCTCAGCCGTTTTGAGCTTCAGAGAACATCAGAAGGTATTCTCTTCTCAGGCGATGTTTTTCATAGTTAGGTTCCCAAAGCAGCAACAACAGAATCATTGAAGAATTTTCTCAAAATGAACATTTTTTCACCCATTCTGAACCAACTGGACCTAAGATTCTGAGGGAAAAGTCAAACTTTTTGAATTTTACTAAGCCTTCTAGGTAATTTTTTACACACTCAAGTTTGAGAATCAATGATATTGAAATCCTAATTTAATGAAAAGTCACCAGGGATAAAGGTGAAGGTAGTTCTGGCATGGGACAAAAAAAAAAATGTGGAGAAAGTATACATAGTGAAGATTAATATCTTTTTGAGAACTGATAACTTGCTGGCATAGGACAGATCTTCTAATTGGTCCTACCCTGAAACAACCTGCTAATTAAAGAAAGGGTCATAGCTACAAAATGGGTAAAACTCCACAGATGGTGAGGCAATTCTCTCTCTCTCTCTCTCTTTCTCTTCTCTCTCTCTCTCCCTGTCTTTTCTCTCTCTCTCTCTCCCTCTCTCTCCCTATCTCTCTCTCCCCCATGCCTTCTCACTTTTTCAGTGTCTCACCACTCTCTAAAAAAAGAATTTATATCCTGTTTTGTGTTTCCCTATTCTTTTTCAAATTCTGTTTATGAGTGGGATTATCCCATATTAATCTTTCTTTTTCTGGATTATCTCACTTAACATAATTTCAAGCTCCACCCAAGATGGGTTGAAGAAGCCTTAACCAAATCCATGCAACCAGTGCCACCCAACATGTATCATTTTGGACTGTCCAGAGATACCAAGCCTGAGATGTCAACCCTTCAGCTCCAATACTCTGGTGAGACTTTTCCTAACTTTTGGGACACTCTAGTTCCATTTCAAATGGTGCACTTCCTAACAAAGTTACAGAACTTATATATAGACCACGAGCTAAGGGGCAGGGTGTATGTGCACATGTATCCATAAGTTAGAGGGAAATATACATAAGTTAAGGTTAAAATGTACAATAGTCTGCAGTGAGTATACTTAGACTCATTAAGTGCAGCAAGTAAACAGAAAGACCAAAAAAAGACACCATAAAGTACTTAATCAAATATTTTATACTTAAGTCTAAATACCCTCCTCTCCTTCCCCCAACTTCACTTCCCTCAACCACTTTAAGTCTAGCCTTGTCAGATACAGTAAGGGCTACAAAGATAGATAAGGTCAAGAGAGTGGCACATTTTAATGTTGGCCTTTTTGGTCACTACCAGGTCAACTCATCATCTGGGGCTCTAGTCAGGGAATCTGTTGATTTCCACATAGATATGATGGACCTATACCTCTAACAGATTTCTGTCTTCACCATCATTGTTCATCTCCATCACAAACATCATAAATCCTCTTGTGGGACTTGCCTCAATGTAGAACAGCAATGGTAGGGTCTGCTCCACTCTCTGAAGGGAAGCTGGGACAACATACTCTGCCACTTGAGAAAGATTTCTCCTGAAATGAGTGCAGTCCAAAATGTTCCTAGCTGTGATTATAGACTGTGAGCTCAGACTAACAGGGATGCAGAAGTTACACAAGCTTTTATGCTAAATATAAATAGATTATGGGCCCTAGGTCAGATTGATAGTGTCTACAGGTAATGGTATTTATATGTTTTCCTCATATTTGGGAGCTACTGTTAGCCATAATCCAGATTTCTAGTCCTAGTCTTAACTCTGACACCATCTTCCCAGATAATACATGTAGCCTACCTGCATGTTAGTTACTGGGCTTGGGTAAAGTCACATGGGCCTCTTGGAATATACCTAAAACAGACTTCCTAGCTTCTCCCGACATGAATACCCCAAATATTATCTGCTATATTCTTACCTTACAGTTCTGGTTATTAAACAATTTGCTCTGCTTTATATCTAATAGATTTTCTGCCACCAAGTTGCAGATGCTACCATGATGTTATCCTGACTTCCCGAGGCAAATTACCTCATCAATGTGTCCTGGAACCTCACTTCCCCAAAGCCTTAGCCCACTAGGGAAAGATAGAAGTGAGTTGGGAGTATAGATATATCTGCCAATGTCCATATTCCATGGAGAAGCAATTGTAGAATCCAGACCTTCCACCTTCTAACACATAAAGAACTTTGGTCCCTACTCCCAGAGGGATAAAGTACAGGGAAGCTTCCAATGGAGGGGATGGGATAGGGAACTTTGATGATAGGAATTGTGTGGAATGATATCCCTCTTAACCTATAATCTTGTTAATCATTATTAAATCACTAATAAAAAATAAACATTATGCATGTACAAACTACTGTATTTTACTGTCAAATGTAAACTATTAATTCCCCAATAAATAAAATAAAAATTTAAAAATAAGCTACACATTTGGATGGCAGAGGAGGACCTAGAAGGGGTTGAATTGTTATGAGGAAAACTGAGAAATGTTACACATGTACAAACTATTGTATTTTACTGTTCAGTGTAAACTATTAATCCCCCAATAAGGAAATTTTTTTTAAATAAATTAAATAAGTAAAAGAATTTATATTTTAAAAATGGTGCCAGTGAGATGGCTCAGTGTTATGGTATATATGTGAGGCACCAAGTTTGATCTCTGGAAATTTTTCTTTTTTAAGCAAGATAGAAGAAAGACCCAAGACAGTCCAGGTGGTGGTGCACCTGGTTGAGTGCATATGTTACAGTACACAAGAACCCTAGTTCAAGCCCCCCCAGCTTAAACCTGCAGGGAGGAAGCTTCACAAGTGATGAAGTAGTACTGCAGGTGTCTCTCTTTCTCTCTCCCACTCTCCCCCTTCCTCTCAATTTTTCTCTGTCTCTATCCAATAAATAGAGATAATAAAAAAGAAAAAAAAAACAAAACAGAAGACCCAAGAAAGGAGATAGCTATGAAAATCTTAATAATCTGATTCTAAATGTTGATAAGTCATAAACCGGTTGCACCCTTGTGAATAACCTCATTTCTCCCAATACTATATGAATAGGATCATAGGAGGGAAAGATGGAAATACTAAACATTCTTTCTGAACCTTACTTGGGTTTGCCATTTGGTTTGTGGTGGTGGTGGTTGTTTCATTACTCCCACCATTTCTATTTCCTTTGGCTTTTGTATAGTGAAGACACCAAAATTCTAAGAAGCCAAACAAGCCAAGGACTTTTTTTTATTTTTTACCTCTTTTTTCCTTCTCTTCTCTTCTCTTCTCTTCTCTTCTCTTCTCTTCTCTTCTCTCTTCTCTTTCTTCTCTTCTCTTCTCTTTTGCCTCCAGGGTTATCACTGAGACTACAAATCCACTGCTCTTGGAGGCTATTTTTTCCCCTTTTGTTGCCCTTGTTATTTTTTATTGCCATTATAGTTATTATTGTTGTTGTTATTATTGTTGTTGTCATCTTTGTCAGATTGGACAGAGAGAAATGGAGAGAGGAGGGGAAGACAGAAAGGGGGAGAGAAAGACACCTGCAGACCTACTTCACCACATGTAAGTGACCCCCCCCCCGCAGGTGGGGAGCCAGTGGGTTCTAACCTCTTTTTTACCTTTTTCTATACCTTCTCATATTTATTTTCTCAGAATAAATTAATTCATTTCTTTAAATATGCATTACAAACATGACACTTTGCTAAGCCAATGGCATATTATTTCACATAATTCCCAGACAACCATATAAAATGAGTAATATCTTTCTTCTTCCTCCACTTCTCCCTCTTCCTCCTTCCCCCTCCTTCTTTTCCTCCTCCTTCATTTAATAACAATCAAGGAAGTGAAGTTACTTGAATAAGGATCCTACCTGTTATGGAATGGAGCTGTAAATAATTTTGCACCCCATCTCCACACATGATGTCAAAGCATGAAATGTTTTTTTATATTATAAAATGTACTATATGCCCAAGAATAGGTAAATATTTCACATCAGTATATTACATTAGGCAGGAAAGACTAGTTTACATAGCAATAATCTTACCTAAATTTTAGTAATTTAGCACATAAGCTATAGTTCTCTCGCGTATAAAATATACTACAAGTTCTATAGGTTCTCCAGCAAAAACTTAAGAGCTCTAAGCAGTTTCCATCTTAACATAAAGCCAACATGACAGGTAAAGAGAGTACTAGATGGCTATTCTTAATGGGAGAAAGGAGGGATTCACAGAACTTTGGAGATGGGTGTGATGTGGAAATATATCCCTATATGCTATATATTATAATCTTATATAAACCATTATCAAAGCACTAATAATAGAAAAAGAAAGAGTACCAAAAAGTTATTGTTGTGATCTTTACTGTCACAACATGAAAATGAAGTGTATCACTTACATTTGATTGACTATATTGAGAAAGGGAAGAACTATATAATTGGTTTCACTAATGGAAAGAAGATTAGGAAATACTATGTCCTCACATACTCAAGAAGAGGAAAAGAAAATTATTTTTTTGCTTTCACCAGGGCATCCCCACTCCAGAACACTCTTACACATAGAGAGAAAGACAAATGCACCACTGCAGTGAAGATTCCCCCCCAGTGTTGTAGGGTCAAGGTTCAGATCTAGATTGGTAAACAGGCAAGGATGCACTATCTTGCTGACTTATGAAGGAGTATCAAAGGGCTAGCCCCAGCACCACCTAGGAGCACCATGACACCAAGGAAACTGTTGTGTCTCTTCCTTTTCCTGTCTCTCTCCATCTGTCTCTCTATAAGCTAAGCTTAATGGAAAGACTTCTACAGAATCACAGAGACACACATATGTTCTACTTGTTTATACTTCCAGGGAAAATTGCTTTATTAAATTTTATGCTAAACACAAAATTTATTCCATTTTTAATTTTTATAGATTATAGCAGTTGTCTGTATTTTTTTGTTTTTTGTTTTATTTATTTATTATTGTATAGAGACAGAGAGAAATTGAGAGGGGAAGATAGAGAGGGAGAGAGACAGAAGAGACACCAGCAGGCCTGCTTCAACACTTGTGAAGCTTTCCCTCTGCAGGTGGGGACCATGAGCTTGAACCTGGATAATTTTGCACTGTAATGTGCTCGCTTAACCAAGTGTGGCACCGCCTGGCCCCAGTTGTCTATATTTTATTTAAAAAATCTAAATCAAAAGACTCTTAGCTGAGTAAAAATACTTCTAAGATGAAAAGCTAAATTTTTACGGAAGAGATTATTCTAATTAACTTGCCATGAGATAGACAACTTACTTGTTCTATAGAATGTGCTTGTATAGGATGGTTAACATTAGTCTCTGTCATTGGCAAGTAGAAACATAAAAGTAAAAAATGGCCAGTTCTATCATGGTGAGGAGAAAACTGCATTGCTGATTTCATATAATCTTTCATTCCTGCAAGTTTGACCGCTACATTCTTTAGTCTTGTAACTGAGAAATGTGGACAACTGCAGCCACAATCCATTATTTTGTCATTCTATTTATTGAAAGATATCTCTGTAGTGAACTTCTTTTGGTGCACCTTCACATACAGAAAACAAATGTCCTCCAACCAGTATCTTATCTTATTTAAAGTGTCTTTCTATATACCTCTTTCTAGACTCCTGTCACAAATCTTCATATCTTGTCATCTAAGTCCCTGACCATTAGATATAGCTGTGAAACATTGCCCAAGAAATATATATATCTACGTGACTATTTCTTCTTTTAAAGGGAGAAAGAATTTTACTAATCAAAGTTCTGTTCAGTGAAAGAATGTACTTTACCCTCAAAATTAATGTCACTTCATGATGTGGGGTATTAAAAACTGATTGGCATGGGCATATTGTTAGAGCCAACTAAAGTGCCAGGCTAGTGTGGGGGTGCCTCTTCCCGGGCACATACACTCTGGGCTGGAGATAACTTGACCGGAGCCAGCCTGGGCTGCCACTCACTCAATGACTCAGAAACCAAACACATGGTGGAGAGACAATGCGATATCTTTATTGATCAGAGAGACAATGCTTTTATAGGATAGACCCGGAAGTGGCATGTTGGAAACAGAAAAGGCTAGGAAGGGGTTGTAAAAAGGAAAAATGGGGCTGAGAAGGTAGAAACTTCCTTAGCAACTGTTGTGAGAGTTTTAACTGGTGGGATTAATTAATACCCTGGATGCAAAGAGGGTCTCAAGGGCAGAAAGAAGATAAATCAAAGGAATGGTATGGGTGGGGATCTCTCAGGCAAAACAATGATTATGTAGATAGGCCATAATATCAGGAATGCAGGGTGGAGCAGGGGGAGCTGGCTTAACAATTAACCACCAAAATTTGGAATAAAAGTAAAACATTAATCCCCCAAGAAAGAAATTAAATATATATATATGTGGAATAAAAGTTTAATCAAGAAACTTCACTCAGTTTGTGATAAGTTGGCCATGAAAGACAAGTAAATACCATGGGAATCTGAATCATTTGTTCATTCAACATACTTGGTTTTCCCTATATGTTTAAGCTTGATCACAAACAAACTACTTCCAGGTGTTAATGATGTGTTGCAGAACATGACTGGCATTACAAAATGATCAATCAGATAACAGCTTAGTTTGTAATTGTCTAATATCTAATCACCACCGTACTCCAATAAAAATTCCCTAAAATTAAACTTTGGTGAGTGATCTAAAAAATAATGGACTTAATGAGCACACTCTCTCCATGGAATACAAAAAGAACAAGAAAAAAACGATTTACCATCTACACATTGAATATGGAAATTAATGAAAAGTTTACAAGTAAAAACAATCAGGAAAAAGAAAATTAAAAAAGAAAAACTGTGACATTTCCATGTCCATTAGACAATTTTTCCCTTCGAACAGAGATGGCAGTCTGTGGGGATAGAAAATAGCTTACTGGGAGTCGGGCTGTAGTGCAGTGGGTTAAGCGCAGGTGGCGCAAAGCACAAGGACCAGCATAAGGATCCCAGTTTGAACCCCGGCTCCCCACCTGCAGGGGAGTCGTTTCACAGGCAGTGAAGCAGGTCTGCAGGTGTCTATCTTTCTCTCCTCCTCTCTGTCTTCCCCTCCTCTCTCTATTTCTCTCTGTCCTATCCAACAACAACAACTACAACAATAAAACAACAAGGGCAACAAAAGGGAATAAATAAATAAAATAAAATATTAAAAAAAAGAAAATAGCTTATTTAGATAATGTGCTGTTTTACCATATGTGTACCCCTAGTTTGAACCCAACCCTCACTATATTAAAGAAAGCTTCAGTGCTCCCATCTCTTTAACCTCTCCCTTTGTCATCTTAAAGACAAAGATGAAGACAATAAAGACTAAGAAGAAGGAGAAGGTAAAGTCAAGAATATGCAGATAAAGATTTGGGGGTCTCTGTTTTGGAAATAGCTAGTAGGTCTATTTTAGGTATATTTCAAGGGGCCCATTATTTTACTAGTTTTTGCCCAAGCCTGACATCTGATATGCAGGTGGACCCAAGTTATTGTCTAGGGAGATGATGTTATGGATGGTAAAAGAACTAGAAAGCTGGGTCAGGAAAGAGAGTAGCTCCCAAATTTGGGGAAAGTATATAAATATTGTTGATTGCAAACCCTACTGATTTGATCTGGCACAGGAGCCTATCTAACCTCTGCATCACTGTAGGTCCGGACTCACATTCTGTGGTCATGAGTAGGAACGTTCCAAGTTGCACCAATTTCAGGATCCATCTTCCTCAGGTGGTAGATAAATTATGTTATCCAACCTCTGTAGGATATAGGTTCCTATTCACCCCACACTCCTGATACTATGGCCATTAGTTAAAAAGAAAGGGGAAAATGTTGGTATGCTTCTAAATTCTGCTTATAAGACCTTCTGTTTTGATCATCACATTAGGTTCACTTGTATTACTTAACTTTGTAGTCTATTTATATAATCATTGTTTTCATTGGTTTAATCCCCACTGGTTCACGTTTTTTCCTTCTCCCCACCCCCTATCCTATGTACTTCCTCTTCCTGACACTTCCGCCTCAGGAGATATATAGGACAGAATTGTGATTATAGATTAGATTGTTGAACTGCATCCCCACTCGTTAATAAAGATTGAACTGTGTTCCCAGCTCAGCCATGAGTCCCTGGTCGTCTCTCTCTCACCCGCAAAGCTAGCCCTGCTAGCTTAGTCGGTAGAGCATGAGACTCTTAATCTCAGGGTCATGGGTTCGTGCCCCATGTTGGGCGCCAGATGTCAGGCTGTGCCATGGAGGAGAGATAGAGGAGATCCGGAGCGGAGAGGGAACACAGTTCTTTATTCACAAAGGCACCTCAGAGTTGGGTGAGAGCGCAGAAATTCGGGCCACATGGAGCTAGCAAAAACGGCTGCCTCCCGCTACGCGCAGCACCCTTCTGTTCACCAAGGTGAAAATGGGTAAGAGAGCGAGGGGCAGAAGAAGAAGGGCTTTTATGGGAGAAAGTCGGGATGTGATTGGCTAGGAAACAAGGCACTCGGGGATAGGATAAAGGGAAGGGGGAAGAGTAAAGAAAGCACTCCAGGATAGGATAACAGCTCTCATGGGGATGGGAAGGAGGAGGAGTAAACAAAGCATTCCAACTATCATGGGGAATTATGCCCTGACGGCACAACATGGTGGAACAGGCACTCCGAGAATACCATCTCTCATGGGAACTGGCAATAACCTGAGGCGACTGTGACTGCATCTGCACAATTTCCCAACAAACCTCCCTTTGTAGGATGGAATATTCTCTACCATTGTTGATCCACATTGTGGGCAAGGTACTATGGGGGCCCCCCAAAGGGACCTATTATGATGTTCCTCATGAAGATGAGCAGTGACAATGGACAGAGGGATATATTCAAGATTTTTTCAACCACCAGGTTCCAGATGCTACCATGATGTCAACCTTAATTCCCTGGGCAGACGACCCCACCAATGTGTCCTGGAGCCTCACTTCCCTAGAGCTCTGCCCCACTAGGGAAAGAGATAGACAGTCTGGAGACATGGATCTACCTGACAACACCCATGTTAAAAGGGGAAGCAATTACAGAAGCCAGACCTTCTGCCTTCTGTACCCCATAATGACCCAGGGTCCATACTCTCATAGAGTTAAAAAACAGGAAAGTTATCAGGGGAGAAGATGAGATACACAGTTTTGGTGATGGGAATTGTGTGAAATTGCACCCCTCTTATCTTATGGTCTTGTCAGTTTTTCCATTTTATAAATAAAAAAATTTTAAAAATAAAGGAGAAGGAGTGTATAAAAATTGTAATCAGTCATCTAAGCTTTGAATAGCTAGAGATAGAGTTTCCTTAGGAATGTAGGACATTCAAAATCATGATATGCACACTCCAAAAAAAGATACATGCTCAGCAAAAAGTATAAAGAACCTAAGTTTCCACCATCGACTAATTTCTAAGCTCAATAGAAATAGTTCAGTTAAATGTTGAAGGTAGATATACAATATAAATTCAACTTAAAAACTAGAAGAATCTATTTTCTTTTGTTGTTTTGTTTTCTTTTGTCTCTTATATTGACTTTTTAGGTTGTGATATTTAAGAAAATCATCATCAAAATACTAGGTGTACACATGATGATGAAAAGAGATATCAGGAGCCACACATAATAAAAAACATAATATGAACAAAAAATTGGAAAATTCAGTAACATGGATGACTCAAGTCTTTAATAATAAAAAAATGTTTTATTACAGGGTAAACAATCTTTTCCTAAGACTTTATCCTTTTAAAAGTTTTGACTAGGGTCCAGCCAATGGCTGAGTACACATATTACCATGTTAAAGGAATGAACTCAAATCCCTGATCCTTCCCTGCAAAGGGAGGGGGGAACTTCATGAGTGGTGAAGCAGTGCTGCAGGTGTCTCCATTATAAATCTATGTTGAGCCCCCATAGGCAGATGACCTCACTACTGTATTCCAGAATCTCAATCAGAGCTCTACCCCACTAGAGAAAGACAGACAGAATGAGGATATGGATTAACCAGCCAATGTCCATGTCCAGCAGAGAACCAACTATAGGAACCAGAATTTCTTCCATCTGTACCCCCCAAAAAATGTTGGTCCATACACCCACTGAAATGAAATCTAAGGGGAAGATGACCAGAGGGCTCTGGATCCCATTTCAACCAGGACTCAGAACATTCATAACCTTGAACATTTTTTTTAGTGATTTAATATCGGTATACAAAATTATAACATAACTGGGTATAATTCCACACCGTTTGAACCATCCAAGCTCTGTGTCCTCATTCACTCCATTGTAAACTGCAGTAGTTCTCCCAAGGTCACAGATATAGGGTGACTATTATTTCTATAATATACCCATTTTTCACTTTCTAAAAATTTTATTAGTGACTCAGTATTGATTTACAAAATTACATGTCAGCAGGGGTATAAATCCACACTGTTCCACCACCAGAATTCAGAATCCTAAGCCCCTTCATTACAAACCACCGTAGTTCTCCCAAGGTTGCAGACATGGGTTAACTGTTATCTCTATAACTATCTGTCTACATTTGTACAAATTTACCTCCTTTTTCTTCCAGATCTAATCCTCTCTTCCCCTCTAAGCCATACATAACCCTATTACTACATCCAAATATCTCCCCTTTTCATCCTAGCTCTCTGGGACCTGATGGAGCTAAAATTCACAGCCCTCTTATTCTCTTCCTCCTATCAGTTCTCCCCCACTGGGAGTATGGATCAGTTATTCTGGGGTGCATAAGGTAGGAGTCCTGGCTTCTGTAATTGTTTTTCCTCTGCTGGTTATATGTGTTGGCAGGTTGATCCATGCCCCCAGCCTGTTTCTAACTTTCCCTACGATTCTGGAGAGACTAGGTTCCAGGATACATTGAGAGGTCATCTGCCCAGAAAAGTCAGAGTGGAATCTTGCCAAAAGATTACATATTCACAGTACCGAAAGAAAAAATAATGATCAACTAAGAATACTACATCCAATAAAAAAAAATTGATGATTTAATGAATTCACTGAAGAAGTTATATTTTTATAAATGGGCATGATTTTTCATTTAGATCTAATAACTACTTTTAAAAATTAATTTATTTTATATTTGCACTATGTAAAATAAATATGTATATGCCACATATTTGTATTTATACATAATATGCACTTCCACATAAATACATTCATTTTAAGTATAAATACATATTTAAAATTTGTTATGAATATACAAAGAGGTAAGGTACTAGATAAAATGGTAATGCATTATTTTTGGTAGAGGAATGTATATTCTGCAGTTGCATAAAGTGAATCATGTGCAAGTTTCATCATATGTTTCAAAAAGCACTACTATCAAGTTAATTCTAATAACTGCCCAAATTTAGTGCAATTAGAGAAGATAAATTATTGATAGACATGCTTTCATTTGAAAAGAACACAGCTGATGCCATTGTTAATGCAAATGGAAATGAACTTAAAAATTCAATTTTGAGAATTTTTTAGTGAAAATATAACTAAAAATTTTAATGAGAAACAGCCTCCAGGCAAAATGAACATTTTTGCTAAATTAATAATTAAAGTAACAAAAAGTGTTTTCAGTGCACACATAATTTTTACTTTCAAAAAGCATACTCCAGTAATTGAGATAACAATTACAAAAAAAAAAAGTGTTTGCACACACATAGAGCAAATGAAATGTAGAATTGGTATGACATAATTGCCAACTATAAAAATTCAGCATATGGCCCAAAACCTTAGTGGAGATGATATTGAAACCTTAACCATTAGGGATCTGAATTCAATCTCTGGTATCACATATATCAGAGGATGATTCTCTGATCCTCTCTCAAATAAATAAGTAAATAAATAAATAGTTCAGCTTGGAAACTCATGTTTTTATATTTGTTCTTAACATCAATAAAAAAAAAAAAAAGAAACTGCAAATGGCATTGAACATTTATCTTCCAAACCTGGCACAAATTCTATTAAAAGCAAGCTGTAAATCTTTAATCAGTATAACCAACAAATGGAGAAGCAAACTAAATAAAATAAATAAATTAAAATCAACCTTTGAATTTTTAGAAAATTTAGACTTCTGAAAGCAGAGCTTGCAAACAGGAAGATATTTAAATGTAACCCACAAAAACAAGTGAAGTTTAGCAAGTTGAAGAGAATTCAAATGGTACTCAAGATTTAATTTTAAATTCTGCAATTACTCTTTCAAATGTTTGAACTGTGGGAAAGATCTTTTGATAGAAATTCTATTTTTATTTTAATAAATTGATATTAACACCAGAACAGAATGAAATCAAGATGTCTCTGGTTTTGTTCTGTCTACATTGGGTAAAATATTTACCAAATAATAATGATAAAGTTTTAGTAGTAAAATATTTTTCAAAGAACAATACACTTAACTGAGAAAAAATTACAGTGCTGTGAAAATATACACTCAAAAACAGATATCAACTTTAACACAGAGTAGAATTCTGAGTAACTTCCATCTGGACTGATAAGTGTAGACATTACCTTTGAAAGAACCAAATATTTTAATGTTTATAGAAACAGTATCTTTTTTACTTAGAGTTCTTCTAGTCAATTAACAGAGAAAGAATGTTAACAATTTGACATTTATTAGCCATAAATGTGAAATGTGAGAAGTGTAGAACTTTTCAGATAGCTTTAATTGAAAAATAATTACAAAAACCATGTATTAAAATACTATTTTTAAGATGTAGCCAGTAGCTCACTTGGTAGGGGTCCTGTCTTGCCATGTACATTAACCAGATTGAAGACTCTGACACAACATGTGAGAGTAGTAGAACACTTAGGGTTAGCTTCATATCTGTGGTTTCTCTCTCCCTTTTCCCTCTCCCTCCCTCCTGTCTGTCTGTCTGTCTGTCTGTCTATCATCTATCTATCTATTTACCTATCAAAAAAGCCTGGGACAGTGGTCCAGAAGGTAGCTGACTGGATATAGCATTTCACACAAGGAAATATAACACACTTGTAGGATCCTAGTATGTAAAAAAAACAAAAAAGAAAAAAGAAAAATGAATTGAATTAAATCAAATTAATATACTTTCTTTTTATGTTTTTAACTTTCAAAAATTATTTTTATTTATTTATCTAATAAAGACAGTGAAAAATAAGAGAGACACCTACAGCATGGCTTCACTGCTCCTGAAGCTTTCTATCTGCATGTGGGGCCTGGGAGCTTGAACACTTCTTGTTACATTGTAACATATGCACTCAACCAAGAACATCACCACTAAATCCAAATTTTTCTTATCCTCAATAGTAGCAATGAGACACATAAAATTTACCATATCCATTAATATACAGTAATAAGTACTATTTCAAAGTTATATAATTATGATTCAGTAAATGATATGTTGGGCCTCCCTATCACCTTTCTAGATTTCTGACCTTGATTTAACACTAAGAGGATTCTAAGATTAATCATCACGCCATTTCCATGACTAGAAGTCAGCAAATGTAAATAATATGAAATATATAAGAGAGAATGTAAGTTGTTAGTTAACAGAATGAACTTTGTGTTCATGATATTGGGGCATGTGGCTGAAGAACTGGCACTTCCTAATTGACTTGGCTTCAATTTTCTCCTCTGTAAACAAAACTAGCATTCCAGTCCTCACTGTGATAGCAAAAACGAGCTAACTTTACAGTAATATATATAGCACTTATCCAAGAACACAGTAAGTGTAAGGGATCTTACCTTTGGAAAATAGGTAACTACATTTTTATAGGTTTATTAGCGTTCTCTGCTCTCCTCAGCTTTTCTTCTATTCGTGTTAATATCCCTGAGTCATTCTTTTTCCAGAGATATGGGAGCTATCATTAGTTAGAAAATGTATTTCCACGAATTTCCAGTACTATCTTGTATCTCTAGTTCTTTCTGGCACACTAATTCCTTCTATACTTCAAACTTTCTATAACAAACCATCCTAAACTTCTGTCTCTGTCTAAAAAAAAAAAAAATCTGTGCTGTAAGAATATTCCCGAATCCAAATTTGCTAACAGCTTAATAAATATCAGATAAAATTCCAAAGTGGGATTTTCAAAGACTCAAAAGGAAATCTCTGTCTGCATCCCCTGCCACTGCCCCCTAAATCAGACAAGTGATTCATGGATGATGCCACTGTCAACAAGTCCCCCAGGTTCCAACCCAGCAATCATCTTGTTTTGTTGGAATCCATGGACTGTGCTAATTACTGAGATGGTTTCCTGTGTGATTATGCCAAACAGCATCTTTATTTGTTTGGATCTAGGATTATAGCAAAAGGGAAACAAAAATGGCTTCTAGCTCAGGGTGCATTTACGAAAGTAAACAAAAAGAACAGGAAAATGACTGGCCAGAAACCCTAACGAATGCTTCCTTTTAATAACATTTGCTAGTGAAACAAACATTGATTATGGTATGCTCATTTCTCAAGGTAAGACAAATTGTCCGATTTTGGTTAAATTTTTATCTTTATTGAAGAGGTTAAGCTTCCTGGGAACCAAAAAATGCAAGTTAAAGAAATCCCTATTAATAGAAACATTGACTGTTCTAGTTACAGAATTCTTAAACCCTATTAACAGAATCTTTTCTCAATAGGTTCTCAGAATATTTGTTTTATCTTTTCAAATATCTTCATCTTCTAGCTAAGTATTAGCATTGTTCTTTGATCCTCCTTATAACCCAGCAAGTGGAGAAAAAAGTAAAAAGAAAAGAAAAAGAAACCAAAACTTGTCTTTAAGTATTCTGGCTTAAGAAGAAAACTCTAGCTTAATCCTTTGGAACACACTAAAAAAGGAGGCCCAAGGCTAGTAAATGGACCTTTTAGCATATGACTGAACTGGATACCTTAGTCCAACACTTAAGCTAAAAAGAGACTATTAAAAGGTAAGAGAACACTAGGAAAAAGTATTTGGATTTTGGAGAGGAAATGATTTGAGTAACAGACCTTTATACCCTGCCCCCAAACACCCCATGGAAGAGATGGATTTAAATTAATGGTTTTCTCCTTATTCTTTTTTAATTAAAGTTTTGGCTATCTTTTCTCTTGTTACCAACAATAGTGTGTTATTGATTTTTAATTATTAAATATGATATTTTCAGACTGTTTCTTCCATATATTATATTTTCTTTTCTCCACTAGTGATAACATTTCTATTCTTCCATCCGAATTCATGACTTGATTTTATCACAACCTTGGGCTCTGATCATTTGATTCTGCAGCTCCTTGTTATGACAATTCAATTCTGTTGTCATTCATGTTTCTTCATCCACCAAACTCTCTTGATGACTCTAAAAATAGGAAAATCCCTCATACGTACTATGTTGACCTTGAGCAGAAAACTCTTATTACACTATAAATATGTCTTTCATGCATTCTTTCTAACCTAATATTGACACTCTGTATTTCACTCAGCAAGACAGACTAATCAATCTTTGTCTTGGTACCAATCTATGTAACAGCTCCTTTTTGCTTTGATCAACACTCATTTCCCAGGAATTCATCTTGATCCCTGATTTGGGTTAGAAGCTATATGGATCTCATAGGACCTAGTCTGTATCTAGGTTTTGAGGCTGTGTTAGAAAGTACAGCACCCAAAAAGGAATTAAGGAATCCTGTGAGCTAGGAAAAGACTTGCCAGAGTAATGAAGCTGGAGGGTTGACATTCCATACCTGACATCTCTGGACACAGTCCAAAGTGAAATATGCTGAGGTGTTACTGGTTTCACTGATTAGGTTGAGATCAGCAGATGCAGTATCAATAGGTATGAATTGCGAGAAGCATGCAGGAAAGTGAGTCACTACCTAGAGGTTCCAGGACTGGGAGACATGGGTTTTGTAGAGAATGGGGAAGGTCCTACTGTCTTAGGATTTAAGAAGGCAATAGATAAATTATTACTATAACCAAATTATTTAACAATTGAGTTTACTTTGAAAATCCTATTGTTAGGATTTGCTTTATTATACAAAACCTTACCATAATTTATGTATCCATAATTTTGGAGAAAACATATACCTTAAAGCAAAAGTGCACAATAGTTTGCAATGAGTCAACAAATGCAGCAAGCAAGCAGAAAGACCTTAAAAAGACACCATAAAAAAAAAGACACCATAAAGTATGAATCAAATAGTTTCTACTTAGACTTAGATACCCTCCTCCCTGACTTCCTATTTCACTTCTCTCAGTCACACCAAAGCTAACCCTGTCAGACAAAGGACTGCAAAAGCTGGGTTAGGGTAAAACACAGGCATACTTTAGTGATAATTTTTTGGTCACTGCAAGGCCACGCCATCACCTGGGGTGGTAGGGAGTCCTGGGATTCCCACACAGACATGATGGGCCTAGACCTCTAACAGATCCTTCTCGCTATAGTCACTGGTCATATCCATCAGGAACAACATAATGGACACCTTTGTGGACCCCTATAGGGCCTTGCCCTCAATGTGTATCAACAATGGAAGGGACTGTTGCATTCTGTGAAGGGAGGTTGGACTCCACCACTCGAGCAAGATGGGTCCTGAAATTAATGCAGCCTAGATAATCCTAGCAGTGACCACAGAATGTAAGTAAGCTCATACCTACAGGCATGCAGAGGTTACACAGGCTCATGTGCTGAATATGGGCCCTAGATCAAACTGATGGGATTTACAGTTAACAAAATTATGTACCTTTCCCATATTTGGGAGCTACTTACTCTTCCCTGATCTAGTTTTCTAGTCCTATTTCCAACTATGACACCATCTCCCCAGACATTACCTTGGGTCCACCTGCATGTTAGCTGTCAAACTCTGGCAACAACAAGTAAAATCATGGGCCCCTTGGATCATACTTAAAATAGACCTACTAGCTTTTTCCAAAATGGAGCCCCAAATCTTCATCTGCAATATTCTTGTCTTTAGTTTCATGATTAGTTAACAATTTGTTCTGCTTTATATCCTAACTCTTTTTCAGCCACCATGTTCCAGATGCTACCATGATGCTAACCTAACTTCCCTGGGCAGATGACCCCACCACATTGTATCTTGAAATTCTAACTTTCCAGAACCCTGCCCCGCTAGGGAAAGAGAAAGACAGGCTGGGAGCATAGATCAACCTGCCAACACCCACATTTAGTGGAGAAGCAATTATAGAAGACAGACCTTCCACCTTCTGCACCCCACAATGACCCTGGTCCATAGTGCCAGAGAGATAAAGAACAGGACAGCTTTCAAGGGAGGAGGTGGGATATGGAGTTCCAGTGGTGGGAATTATGTGGAATTGCATCCCTCTTATCCTATGGTCTTGTCAATATTTCCATTTTATAAATAAAAATTAAATAAAGAAGCTAAATGGATAAAAAAAATACTCAGTTTATATTTGTGTCCTAAGATTCTCTAACAATGTACAGATTTCTCCCACTATTAGAAAATAAAGTTTTTCCATGACATCTTTTGCAAGCAGAAAAGGGCATAAAATGGAGATGCAAATACCATAAATTTATATAGAGCTTTTTATTTTGTTTTGTTTTGGTTTGGTTTTTCACTTTTTACTAGTGCACTGCTAGCTCTAGCCTGTGGTGATCTTGGAGAATGAACCTGGGAGCTCAGAATCACAGGCCTGAAATTCATTTTGCATGACCATTATGTTTTGGGGTTTCTATGCATTTTTTGCATAAAAGAATATAACATGACTTTTCTCTCATGAGTTTTCTCTCATGAGTTTTCTCACTGCCCAATATCTCCCCACCCACAATTTTGGGGGCAGAAAATTTTTAACATTTTCAGATCCCCGAGATAGTCTACTAAGTCATACCAAACTAGAGGAAAACTCAGACTCATGTTATATACAATCTATATAAATTACTCTTGTAAAAGTGAAGTAGTATGATATAAACTTCAGAGGCAAATGATACCTATATCACAAATTGGGACACCTAAAAGACAGGAATTTATATAATTATTCTAGAAGTCTGTTGGGAACATGTGTAAGCCTGATAGAGCTTAGGGAGAACCACACCCATCTTTGGATGGAGGTCTGAGAAGATAACCTCATGGTAAGTCTCTCTCAACCGAGGTGAGCATAAGGGGGGAAACTCAGACTTGGTTCTTTCCTTCTTGACTCTCAGGCCCACAGATACCACAGTACTTCCCTCCATTAACCTCAGGCCACATGGCCGCAGATTCACTCATTCAAAGTCACCTTCTGATCACAGAAGAACACACCTTATCACACACTTCATCACACACCTCAGACCCCAGACAAGAGAAATTCCAAACTATATGGCCTTTTGATATTCATCTTCTTTCTGTCTCACCCTACGGGTTTAACCCCTATGCTTCTCTCAAATACCTTTGGATAATTAAGTTGCTTGTGTCATGGAGAATAACTGTTTTGTATCTCATCAATTCCTGTCATACCAGCCCCCTACCTTGGGGGCATGCTGACTGTTAAGAAACCTGTACTTTCTGTCATATTTCAACAATAATTACCTCCATTGCTTTTCTATTTAACTCATGTCAATTTTGCTAATAAACAGACTCTAGGATTCTAGGACTCAAGGACTCAGATTCTAGCTTCATGCTAAGAGTCCCCTGGTGTCTTTTACTTCGTGTCACCCCTGTCATGAGTGAGAAAGAACCAGCCCGTTACCTTTCCCCTGGAGGCCACCCTGCCAGAGAAGGAGAGAGACACCCCGAAATCTGGCACCCATAGCGTGGGGCAGAATTTCCCAACCCCAAGCACCTGGTTGAAAAAAATGCTGGCCCAACCGTAGAGCATCAGGACCGTGACTCCAGGAAATCAAGAAGCAGTACCAAACTACATCGGAAGGTAACCCCGAGGCTCTCGTTTGAGTCCCTGTGATCTTTCTCTTTCCCTATCCTTCAAGCTCCAGGGAAGCTCGTGGAGTGGATGCAGAGAAGGAACCTCAGCAGATCAGAACCCTGGCCAGGCTCTGAGAAACTGAGTGTCCTTCCCCTGTTTAATCTTAAACAAGTCTGACCTAATTTTTCCTCCTATCCAAATTTTGTAACGTTTGCTCTAGACCCTCACCTAATTTCTGAGCTAAACTGACAAAGGGGAATTTTTTTCAACCCAGGAGGAACCTCCAATTAAGTGCTTTCGAGACTTGTTAGCTACCAGAGCGTTAAAGCTTTCAAAGAAACAGGCCCTATGATTTTGGGATGTGGCGATTCATGTAGCCCCCTGGTTTAGGAAAGAGCATATCTATGACCCGGAGTCATGGGCCTGTGTGGCAAATTTAGCCCGCAAGGAGGAAGCTGAAGGATTAAGAGAACTAGATGTTCAGTTCCTGGCAATCATTGCTGCATTAAAACAGTGCGCAGCATCTGCTAAGGAACCAGAGAAAAGAGACAGCTCTCCCTCAGCCAAGTCGCTGGAGGGTGGGGCCACTCTGGCACCCCCAGTGCAAGTCTTAAAGGAATTAAAAGGATCAGATACTAAAAAAGAGGCTATCCTTGAGACTGCTATTCAGGAATTAAGGGATGAGGTTGCTCTCTTGGCTAAGTCTAAGCTTTTTTCTCCAGAAAGGGCAGAATCTGAAGAATCTGTTCTGCAGTTTCCGTCTCTCCCTCCACCATTCTCTGCACCTTCCTCTCCACTTCCACCTCCTCCTCAGATACCCCTGCCCTTCCCTGCACGGACCAGGCCACCATCTCCAGTGTTGCCCCCTGGACCACAAGCATTATTTTTGCCTGTATCACTGCCTTGGGCAGTAACAGAACCAGCTCCGAAGGCACAGGCACCTCCGATTCAGCCGCCATGTCAGTCACCACCAGCTGCACCCAGTGCGCAGTTAGAGGCACCCACGGCTTCATTGCCATCACTGCTGCAACCCAGTGTGCAGTTAGAGGCACCCACGGCTTCATTGCCGTCACTGCCACAACCTGTACAGCTCCCACAAGCGCCGCCGCCCTCGGCACAACAGGCGCTATTACCCGCGCCAGTGATTCTGGCTGTGCCAGAGCCGCAGGACATGCCAGTAAATGAAAGGCAGCCACGGGATCCACAGCCACCTGCACAGACCCTGTGCACCACCCCACTCCCTCCTCTTCCTGCTCCAACTACCTCACTGCTCCCTGACGCTCCAAAAGTGGCTATGACAGACTCTGAACGCTTATGCCAGCTAAGAGATCAGTTTTCCCCGGGACAGCTTAGTACGTACCCTGTAAATTTGGTCCCAAACAGGCAGAAACCTAGCTCCTGGTACCCCTATGCAGCTTCTGAATTAAAAGAACTCAAAATCGCTATTTGGGAAGATGGGATTCATTCCCCTTGGACAAAGTCTATTCTCCAGGGTTATCTTCAAAGTTTAAATACACCCCAAGATTGGAGGGATATTATGAAAGCGGTACTGCCTAGCCCACTTTTTCTCCAGTGGGAAGCATTTTTTCGGGATGAGTGTTTGCAGCAAGCCCGTAGAAATACTGAAGGGCAGCCAGATTGGAATTTCGATGCATTATTTGGCACAGGCTGCTTGAGCACCGGAATTCTTCAGGCAGAGGCCAGGTTTCCACCCGGTTACTTTGACCAGGTGTGCCTCTGCGCAATGCAGGCATGGGACCGATTAACATCGCCTACAGGCGAAAGTCCTGCCCCTATACTTACCCTATGCCAGGAGCGAGATGAGTCTTTTTTTTTTTTTTAAATTTATTTATTTATTTTTTTAAATATTTATTTTATTTATTTATTCTGTTTTGTTGCCCTTTTTTTTTATTGTTGTAGTTATTGTTGTTGTCGTTGTTGGATAGGACAGAGAGAAATGGAGAGAGGAGGGGAAGACAGAGAGGAGGAGAGAAAGATAGACACCTGCAGACCTGCTTCACCGCCTGTGAAGCGACTCCCCTGCAGGTGGGGAGCCGGGGTTCGAACCGGGATCCTTATGCCGGTCCTTGTGCTTTGAGAGATGAGTCTTTAAGTAAGTTTATCACCAGAGTACAGGCCAGCCTAGAGAGAAAATTTTCTGATCCAAATGCCCGTCAGTTATTATTAAAAACTATAGTATGGGAAGGAATGCTTCCAGACTTCCGTCAGGCATGTTTGTCTCTAAAGAATAAGACCCCAAGTCAGTGGATTTTAGCCACTCAAGAGATAGGGTCCAGCACTCACCAGGCCACCACTTTGGCACAAGCTTTTGCAGCTGCCCTAGATAAACAGAAGGGAGCCTGCTTTCAGTGTGGTCGCGAGGGGCACTGGCGTAACCAGTGTTTTAAAGGCAAACAGGGACCCCGCACCCCATCTGGCAACCAGAAAGCTAAGACACTTTGTTCTCTGTGCCAGAAGGGCTATCATCAGAGAAAAGAGTGTCGTTCTAAAACGCATAAAGTTGGCACACCTTTACCAGACTAAAATATAAGACAGTTTTGTCCTTCTGATAGCTAATATCAGCATCAACTCATTAGTTAGAGATTTTCTGAGATCTCTAGGCATGGTGAGATGCCTCTGCAGTCTCTCACACTCATGAGAATTCTAAATATCACCAGCACCCTAATACCAACTGCCACTGTAACAAATTCCGTGCTTAGTCTGGCTTTCTAATGACCCAGTCAGGGTAGAGCAGTGGCCTTGCCAGGAATAAAGGGTTAAACATGATATTCCTGGCCTGATAAAATTTTTTTTATCCAGCAGATGTGATTCAACAAAATTATTTAGTCTAATATTGTCATCTAAAATAAATGTAACAGTAAAAATTTATTTTTAAACATTTAAGCTATGAGGTTTATCTTAGCTTTTTAAGTGAAAGATCAATTAAGTTGTGTACCCACCCTTGTTTATAGCTGCCCTAAGGGTGTGATAAGCTTTGTGATAAACAAAGATTCTAGCAAACTAAGTTTAAAATTGTTTAAGTGATTAAAAAAAATAGTAAACATTTTATCATGTCAACACATTAGGTATTGACTTTCTATAACATACTGGTATATTTTAATAAAGAGCCTTCTAAAATCATATGAAGGAACTCAAGCCAATTCTAACCACTAAACTTTTAACTTGGTACACATTATTTTCTCTCCTAAGTAAATAGGTACATCCTGCACATGAAGAACCAACTGCTCATATGGTAAGATTTAAAACTAAACATTTTTCTTTTATTTATGGGTGCATGATGACTCCTAAAGTCACTCATACTCTAAAATTTTTTTTCATTTTTTTACAAGCGTCTTAAATTTTAACGCTTGACCTGCCATAGTGAGAGCACTTTACTGGCTCCTGCTTTGTTTAATTAAGATCCTGCTATTCAGAATTTGAAGACTAATCCCCATTGATAAAAGCCAGTGCTCTCTGGCAGATTGATGTAACTCACCTGCCCATGTTTGGTAAACAATTTTTTTTCTCAATTGGTACTTTTCCTAAATTTATGTGGGCTACTGCTCAAACAAGAAACACTATAATCCTTAAGCTCAATTAATAAAAAAAGAAGGGGAATGCACCCCCCAGTATTCAGTTGGCTAAAGTGTCAATGAAGTAATTATATTAAACCTTCTTAATATTTACAGAAATTCAAATTGTCCATTTATTATATCTCATTGACAAAGCCACCCAATTTATAGAGACACATAGTCATAGAGACACATTTTTTTCTTTTTTCTTTTTTCAATGCTGGAATGTTTGTTTTCCTTTTTTTATGGTGGATGACATTACTGCTCTTGGAAAATCCACAGAGTCCCTGTTGGCAAGTCCTTACCATTAAAGGACACCATGGCAGTATATACTCCAGCTAACCTCACCAGCCTACCCAATTCTCTTTCTGCTGACCTAATTTTCGTGTCAGTTCTTCTCTACCTGGTCCTTGCCTCCTAGTTTTTCTTATTCCACAGCTGACCCTCTATGAAGAAGAATTTCATCAGCTGGCACTGACCCACCAGAGGACCAGATGTGCTGTTTCTTCCCCTGGACATCACATCAATTGACTGCATCCCTTAAACTTGCTGGTGGACTTTGGGACAATCTCTCTATGCTGCTGGACACATTGAAAATCAACTTCGACAGTCCATTTGACTTCACCTCGGACAGCTTGGAGCCTCTCCAGAGACAGATGAACTCCCTTGCCAAGGTGGTACTCCAGAAATGCCATGGTTTGGACTTTATTTATGCTAAATAGTGTGATCTTTGTCTAGAAAAATGTTGTTTCTTTTGTAAATGAAATTAGATTTGTAAAACCGAAATGTTAATATCTTGCACAAACTTAGCTGTGATATTAAGAATTCCTTTTCCTCTTTCGGCACTAACTCCTGGTTCTCTTCTCCTTTAACTACTTGGCTTCTGCCTCTCCTAGGCCCTTTGCTAGCTATGGTAGCTCTATCGCTGATTATTCCTTGCCTCATTCAATTCCTCAAGAAATGCATACATGACATAATTAATGTTACAGTATAGAGTCTCAGTTCACCCTTAAACTCGTATTCCTTTAGAGGAAAGAAATGCTCTAACTGACATTGATCCATAAACACAGTTCATTAATTAAAGAAATTAGGAGGAGATGTTGGGAACATGTGTAAGCCTGATAAAGCTTAGGGAGAACCACACCCATCTTTGGATGGACGTCTGAGAAGATAACCTCTTGGTAAGTCTCTCTCAACCGAGGTGAGCATAAGGGGGGAAACTCAGACTTGGTTCTTTCCTTCTTGACTCTCAGGCCCACAGATACCACAGTACTTCCCTCCATTAACCTCAGGCCACATGGCCGCAGATTCACTCATTCAAAGTCACCTTCTGATCACAGAAGAACACACCTTATCACACACTTCATCACACACCTCAGACCCCAGACAAGAGAAATTCCAAACTATATGGCCTTTTGATATTCATCTTCTTTCTGTCTCACCCTACGGGTTTAACCCCTATGCTTCTCTCAAATACCTTTGGATAATTAAGTTGCTTGTGTCATGGAGAATAACTGTTTTGTATCTCATCAATTCCTGTCATACCAGCCCCCTACCTTGGGGGCATGCTGACTGTTAAGAAACCTGTACTTTCTGTCATATTTCAACAATAATTACCTCCATTGCTTTTCTATTTAACTCATGTCAATTTTGCTAATAAACAGACTCTAGGATTCTGGGACTCAAGGACTCAGATTCTAGCTTCATGCTAAGAGTCCCCTGGTGTCTTTTACTTCGTGTCACCCCTGTCATGAGTGAGAAAGAACCAGCCCGTTACCTTTCCCCTGGAGGCCACCCTGCCGGAGAAGGAGAGAGACACCCCAAAAGAAGTCATAAATCCAGAATTATGAGACTGGCAGGGTTAGATCTATCTGGAGATTCTGAAAGAAAGTGTGTTCCCAGACTCTTTCCTAGCTTCTGAGTGCTGCTGGCAATGCTTAACCATCCTCATCTTGTAAATGCATCAATCCAGTCTCTACATCTGTTGTCATATAGCTCTAGAATAGCTACTGGAAGGAGTGAAAAAATGCTCAACTATAAAATGCTTTGAGAGGTAAATATAAAAATATATATAACTTACAAGAGAAATTTCAGGAATTATTAAGATCAATTGAAGAAAGTACAGTGGTAAATGTAAAGATAGATGTTCTGGTAATTATTATATTAATGCAATTAAACTAAAATTTCATTTCTCTAAGAAGAATCTGTATCTACCTGAATATATATTACATAATAAATTTACAGTATAAAAACATATACAATAAATTTACCAAAAATGTCTACACAACCTGACAAAGAACCAAAGACAGTGAATTTACTAAAGAAAAAGTTAAAACTCATTATGGATAAAATGTGACATAATAATTCTTTATGCCCAAGAACACATATAAATTTGATTTATAAATCCAATATTACACTTAATTTTTTAAAATACAAAATTAAGAGTCTATCAAGTGTTTGAGCCCTGATAACACATGGAAGCACCAAGGATACCACCAAGAGAACTTCCTGGATGGCAAAGTCATTTTGTTATGTCTCTCTTGTTTCTCTGTCTCTTTCTCCCTGAAGAATAAACAATAGAAAACTGTAATGGGGAGAACTTTCAGACATATGTATGCGGTCATGAGATCTTTCTCCAACATAACATAAAAATCACAGAATTTTATATATACCCACAAGATTCCTGATAGAATCTTTTCATTATTGTTTAATCAAATAAGCAATAGATGAAAGATAATGGGACTAATGTTTCTTTTCCTTAGAAATTTATAATTTCTTTAGAATTTAGAAAATTAGATTTAGAAATTCTTTAGGATGTTCTTTTAGAAAAGAAAATTGGATGTAACAAAGTAGAATAAACTAGAAAATATACTGAAGTGTGAGCTTAGTTAGGAGATATGTTTACAAACTCATACTTGTGGGGCTGGGTGGTGGTGTACCTGGTTGAGCGACATGTTACAGTGTGAAAGGACCCGGGTTCAAGACCCTGACCCCCACCTGCAGGGGGAAAGCTTTGCAAGTGGTGAAGCAGGGCTTCAGATGTCTCTCTGTCTCCTCCTTCCCTCTCAATTTCTGGCTGTTTCTATCCAATAAATAAAGATAACTTAAAAAATTTAAAAAACTCATACTTGTTTAATATTAAAAGGTTATACATAGATTTGATAGGCTGATGGATGGGTGGATGGATGGATGGATAAATTGATCAACCAATAGAAAGTAGGAAGAAAAGAAGTTTTGCCTACAAGTATAATATCCTTGCAATTGTAAATCTACACTTGGCTTCTCAATGCTTTCTTCTTTTTTTAAAATTTTTATTTATAAAATGGAAATGCTAACAATAGGATAAAAGGGGTACAATTCCCACCACCAACTCCATAGCATATCCTATCATCTTTTCTGATGGCTTTCTCTTTTTTTTTAATTTTATTTATTATTGGATAGACACAGAGAAAAATTGAGAGAGAAGGGGAGAGAGAAAGACAGAGAGACACCTGCAGCCCTGCTTCACCACTCATGAAGTTTCCTCCTGCAGGTGAGGCGCTTTCTTATTCTTTAACCATCTGGGAGTATGGTCCCAGGGTCATTATGGGGTGCAGAAGGTGGAAGGTCTGGTTTCTGTAATTGCTTCCCTGCTTAACGGGGCCATTGGCTGGTCAATTCATACTCCCAGCCTGTCTCTCTCTTTCCTTAGTGGGGTGGGGCTCTAGGGAAGAGGGCTCCAGGACACATTGGTGGGGCTGGGCCATCTGCCCAGTGAAATCTGGTTGGCATCATGGTAGCATCTGGAACCTGGTGACTGAAAAAAGAGTTATCATATAAAGCCAAACAAACTGCTGACTAACCATGAACCTAAAGGCTGGAATATTGCAGATGAAAAAACTTTCTTGAGAGTCCAGCGATAGTGCAGCAGGTTAAGCACATGTAGCACAAAGCTCAAGGACCAGTGTAAGTATCCCAGTTTGAGCCCCAGGCTCCCCACCTGCAGGGGAGTCACTTCACAAGCAGTGAAGCAGGTCTACAGGTGTCTCTTTTCCCCTCTCCTCTCTGTCTTCCCCTCCTCTCTCCATTTCTCTCTGTCCTATCCAACAATAACAATCACTACAACAATAAAACAATAAGGGCAACAACAGGGAATAAATAAATAAATATTTTAAAAAGAGAAAGAAAAAATTTTCTTAAGCAAAGGGAACCAGAGCTACTTAGATAACAGACTGTTTCCAAGATTGAGGAAGAGAAAAATACAAAATCAACCTTTAAAAAATCATTCTGGGGGAAGATGGTGGACTGAGAAGCTGCTAGCAGCGTGTTCTCTGATCACATCTGGAAACGGTAGGATTTTCTGCCTTTAGCAGGCCAGTCAATAATTATAGTCACCAGAGAGGTGACTATAATTTAATTTGGGTTAAGAATTAGAGTAAAGGTGGCACAGACTAGCGGGCGGGCTGCTCCAGACTTCCCAGGCGGCGCCGGGCAAGGCGGGTGCGCCGGGCATTGTCCTCCGCCCGGGAAGGCGGCTCCTCCACCAGTTGCAGAGCACTGCTGGGCAGCCGGCAGAGGACCCGGAGGGAGCACTATAGCTCGGGGGCTTTCTCTTGGAAATCTCCAGGGACCACCGTGACCCTGAGGGCGGATCCAAAGACTTCTTAAGTATAGCTCTCATTGGATCAAAGGACTTGGAGCTAGAAATCCTTTTAAAAAGTCTGGAGGGGGGGTGGTTCCCGGAAGCTGCTAGCCGCTGAGCTCCGAACACATCCCCTGGAAACAATAGGATTTTCTGCCTTTAGCAGGCCAGCCAATAAGGTGTCATAGCGGTGACAAGGAGATGACTATAACTTAATTTGGGTTAAGAATTAGAGTAGGGGAAAAAATTCTTTTTTCTTCCTTTTAATTTTCAAGCATACCTCCTCCCCCCACCCCACCCCCGCCACAAGCAGTCCCTGGGGACCAGCTTCTAGCAGGATAGCCCACACCACCAAACAGGGTGCTTTTTTGAATTCACTGATACACATTTGGGAAGTTCCTTGCACTGCTCTTTAATTACAATTATTTTTCTTATCTTCTCCCTTTTCTCTCTCTTGTCTCTCTCTCTCTCTTTTTTAATCTTGTCATACACTTCTTCCTTCTTCTTTGCCTTTCTGAATTTTTGAATTACTTTGGGGAAGAAATCTGACTCAGAGTGGACTCTCTATGTGTATATCTCTGCTCTAGTTCCCTTTCCCCTCTTGTTACCCCTAGAATATACGGTGGATAGTAGATTTGCATAACTGTCTATTCTTGCTATCCTCTTTTTCTTTTCTCTTTCTTAACTGGGATTTGGTTACTATTTTTTCACGGACTGGAGAAATTGTTTGGCTAACTGGTAACAATTAAACTGCTTCAATACTTGCTTCAGTTGCTACTGTAATTCCTGAGGTTGGTGAGTGCAATTGCAATAAAGGTATTTAGTACAGTTATGCTTGTGCTCAAGACACAACAAATGAGGAACAACTGAGCATAAAAACAGAAACACATAAACCAAAAAAATGGGTAGATCAAAAACAAATAAAACTGCTACCCCAATGAATGAAGACAGAGCCCAGAAGAAACTACAAATCAGCCAGAAGTTACCATAGATAAGAAAAGTATGCAAGCAATAATAAACTTATTAATCAGAGAAATGAAAACAACATTGGAGGAAAGGAATGGCAGTATTAGGGAAACAACAGTTGAGACCCCCAAGGAAAATACTGATTATCTTGAGGCAATTAGAGAACTGAAAGCTGAAATAGCTGGACTGAGGAAAGAAGCTGAGGCAAGGGAAAGCAGACTAACAGAAGCAGAAAACAGAATTAGACAGACAGAGGATGAGTTAGAGAAAACAAAGAAAGAGGTGAAAGAGCTTAAAAAGAGATTGAGAGAGACTGAAAACAACAACAGAGACATATGGGATGATCTCAAAAGAAGTAACATTCGCATAATTGGCCTGCCAGAGGAAGAAAGATATAGATATCTAGATATACACCAGTTTCCGTGAGAGAGAGCTTATGTGCACACGTATCCATAAACTACTGCAAAATATATACCTGAAAGCAGAAGTACACTAGAGTTTGCAGTGAGTACCTCCCTAACACTTCCTCTCCACTATTCCAAGCTTGGGATCCATGATTGCTCAACAAATTGTTTGGCTTTGTATGTTAACTCTCTTTTCAATCACCAGGTTCCAGATGCCACCAGGATGCTGGCCAGGCTTCCCTGGATTGAAGACCCCACCAATGTGTCCTGGAGCTCAGCTTCCCCAGAGACACACCTTACTAGGGAAAGAGAGAGGCAGACTGGGAGTATGGACCGACCAGTCAATGCCCATGTTCAGCGGGGAAACAATTACAGAAGCCAGACCTTCTACCTTCTGCAACCCTCAAGGACCCTGGGTCCATGCTCCCAGAGGGCTAGAGAATGGGAAAGCTATCATGGGAGGGGGTGCGTTATGGAGATTGGGTGGTGGGAATTGTGTGGAGTTGTACCCCTCCTATCTTATGTTTTTGTTCATTAATCCTTTCTTAAATAAAAAATTTTAAAAAAAGAAAGAAAGAAAGAGAAAAAAAATTTTAAAAATCATTCTGGGAAAAAAAAAATCATTCTGCACCATATATTGAATATATGCAAATCAATGGCATGCATTCTGTGGCATCTATCATTTCATAAGACTTAAATTTTATCACTTAATATTTTGCATTGAATAATATGGATTTGTATATTCACAAACTTGTGAAGATATTACCGCTTCATAATTAATAGTAGTTTTAGGAGAGATGGCAGTGGTAGAGCCACAGATTTGTAAACCTGAGGCCCCAGGGGTCACAGGTTTAGTCTTTGGTATTACCATATGTCAGAGCTTTGAAGTATTCTTTTCCCACTCTGTCCATATCTCTCTTTCTCTGTCCTCCACGTCAAAGTAAATGTGCACCAAGGAGATGGTGTAGAAGATAAAGCACTTAAGCATAAGGTCCATAGTTTGATTTCTAGCACTTGTATGCCAGATTGATATTCAAAGTATTACCATATCCTATCCTCTGATTTTAAAAGAAATTTAATGAATAAATATTTTATATAGCATTTTTTATAAGTTTTATTTATAAAATGGAAACACTGACAAGACCATAGGTTAAGAAGTTTGCAATTACATACAATTTCCACCACCAGAACTCCATAGCTTCCCTATTCTTTATCCCTCTGGGAGTATGGACCCAGGGTCATTAAGGAGTACAGAAGGTGGGAGGTCTGGCTTCTGTAATTGCTTTCCCGCTGAACATGGGCGTTGGCAGGTAGATCCATACTCCCAGCCTGTCTCTCTCTTTCCCTAGTGGAGCAGGGCTCTGGGGAAGCGGGGCTCCAGGACACACTGGTAGGGTTGTCTGCCCATGGAAGTCCAGTTTAAATACCACCAGGGTTATTTCTAGGGCTCTGTGCCTGTAATACAAATCCACAACTCCCAACAGCCATATTTTCCTTTTAAAAAATATATTTATTTATTCATGGGAAAGACAGGAAGAGAGAAAGAACCAGACATCACTCTGGTACATGTGCTGCCAGGGATTGAATTCGGGACCTCATGGTTGAGAACCCAGTGCTCTTTCTATTGTGCCACCTCCTGGACCACTTTTTTTATTTCTATTTTTATTAGATAAGACAGATAGATAGAAATTGAGCGAGGAAGGTAGATAGAGAGGGAGAGAGAAAGTGAGACATATGTAAACCTGCTTTACCATGCAAGGAGATTTCCCCTCTTCAGGTGGGGAGGAGGGGTTTGAGTCCCAGCCCTTGTACATGGTAGTCTGTATACTTAGCCATGTTGCCGCTGCTAGGCTCCTTAAAATAACTTTTTTTTTATCAATGCAAAAAAAAAAAGAGCTCTAAACATTATAACATTTAATCTTCATACTACCTTCTGTCTCACCCTTGGAAATAATGAAGTCGTTTTCTGTCTTTACATTTATGCCTGTTCTGTAAACTCTACATAAATAAGGTCATATAATATTATGGGCTTAGGTATTTGACTTTTCTCCTTTGCATAATATTTATGGCTTATCCATGTTACATTATGTCTTAGCCTTAACTCAAAGTTGTCACAGATATCCCACTGCATAGCTATCCCATGTTAGTTATCTAGTCACTAATTGAGTAGTTTATATTTTTTATTATTATGAGTAATACTTCTCCAGACATTTGTAAGCTAGTCTGTATAAATATGTTCTCAATCCTCTTGGGTATATACCTCGAGTGGAATTTCCTGGTTATAACTCTAGTTTTAATATTTTTGTTGTGGCTGTTTGCCTTCTTGAAGAGCCCTTATTCTCCTAGTTTAGCACAGCTGTCAGACTATTTTTAAGTGCTTAATCCTCCACAAACTGGTTTATTCTCCAACACTGCAATTTTACCTTCTCATCAGATATGTACTAGGGTCCTAATCTCTCCACTTTTGACCTCATACTTGTTGCTGTACTTTTAAGTTAGTATCATAATAGTGAATATAAAGTGGTATATAAGTCTGCTTTTCATGTGAATTTTTCTGGTACCTAGTGGCATCAAGAACCTTTTTATGGGGTGGTAAAAAAAAAAAACTTGGTTGAGCACATGTATTATAATGTTCAGGGACCCAGATTCAAGTCCCAGGTCCCCACCCGTAGGCAGTAGCTTCAATAATTGTGAAGTAGTACTGTAAGTTTCTCTCTCTTTTTCTCTCTCTATCATTTTCTCTTTCTTAATTGTCCCTCCTCCTGTCCATTTCTCTCTATCCTATCAAATTAAAAAATAATAAAGAAAAGAATCTATAAAGTGTAGCTCACCTGGTAGAATGCACATGTTGTCCTGGGTGAGGAACTGTGCTCAAGCACCTGGTTCCCACCTGAAAGAGGGAAGTGAGAGGGAAGTATTGCAAGTGGAGGAGCAGTAATGCAGGTATCACTCCTTTCTGTCTTTCCCTTTCTCTAATTCTCACCTTCTATCAGAAAGAGAGAAAAGAATAAAGAAAGCAAGCAAAAACAAAAGGAGGTAAAAGAAAGAAAAAAAAGAAGTGGCGAAAGGAAGAAAGAAAGAAATAAGGAAAGGAAGGAAGGAAGGAAGGAAGGAAGGAAGGAAGGAAGAAAGAAAGAAAGAAAGAAAGAAAGAAAGAAAGAAAGAAAGAAAGAAAGGGAGAAAAAGGAAACAAATGACTACCGAGAAAGGTGGGCTCATACAATGATAACCCTGGTGGCAAAATACAAGAACATAAAATACTTTTTTTTTTTTATGTATTTACTGACTATCTGTAGTATTTTCAATTTAAAAATGTTTGAAATATTGTATCACTAAGTTATAAAGAGAATATCAACAGGATTGGGGATATCTGAAATCATATAACATACAGTTCTTATTTGGGTAAAGAGGATACAAAATTTCTATCATATAATTGCAAAAAAAAAAAAAACATGAATGGAGCCAGGTTATAGTGTACCTGGTAGATCATGCATGCTACCCTGTACAAAGATGCAGTTTCAAGCCCCCAGTCCCCACCTGCTGGGGGAAGCTTCACAAGCAGTGAAACTAAGTTGCAGGTGTCTCTTGCTCATTCTGTCTTCCCTTTTTCTCTCAATTTCTCTCTGTCTCTATAAAAAAAAGAAAGGAAGAAAGAAATGGTTTCCAAACATAGTGGAGTCATTATGCAGGCACTAAACCCCTGAGATAATCCCATTAGCAATAAATTAAATATTATACTGTTTCATTTATTAAATATTATACTATTTCATTTATTTAAATAGGTATGAATTGAGAGAAGCATGCAGGAAAGTGAATCACACCCCAGAGATTCCAAGACTGGGAGAAATATGGATTTTGTAGAGAATGGGGAAGGTTCCTACTCTCTTAGGGTTTAAGAAGGCAATAGTTAGTGCTATAACCAAATTATTTGACAATTGGGTTTACTTTGAAAATTCCATTGTTAGGATTTGCTTTATCAGTAAGACCTCATCATGATTTATATATCCACAAGATAGGGGAAAATATGTACCTTAAAGCAAAAGTGCACGGTAGTTTGCAGTGAGTGAATAAATGAAACAAGCAAGTAGAAAGACCTAAAAAAGACATCAAGAATAGTACCTGATCAAACAGTTTCTACTTAGACTTAGATATCCTCCTCATCTACTTCCTATTTCACTTCCCTCAATCACTCCAAAGCTAACCTTGTCAGTAAGCTAAGGACTACAAAAAAGTAAGAACTACAAAGTAAGGACTACAAAAGCTGGATAAGGGCAAGAGACTGGCATACTTTAATGATGACTCCTTAGTTACTACCAGGACACCCCATCACCTGGGGTCACCTAGTCAGGGAGTCTTGGGATTCCTACTAATCAGGGAGTCTTGGGATTCCTAAACAGACATGATGGGCCTAGACCTCTAACAGATCCTTCTTGCGCCTGTCACTAGTTATCTCTACCAGGAGCAACATAATGGACCCCTTTGTGGGCAATTATAGGACTTTGCCCTCAGTGTGGATCAACAATGATAGGTACTGTTCCATCCTCCAAAGGGAGGGTGGGCAATATACTCTATCACTAGAGGAAGATAGGCCTGAAATTGGTGAAACTGAGAATTTTCCTAGCTATGGCCACAGAATGTGAGCTCAGACCTACTGGGATGCAGAGGTTACATAGGCTCCTGTACTGAATATGGGCCCCAGATGAAATTGATGGGGTTTACAGTTAACAAAATTTACATACTTTTCCCATATTTGGGAGCTACTGTCTTGTCAACATTTCCATTTTATAAATAAATTTAAAAATAAGTAAATTAGTACATTAGAAAATCTTGAGGAAAGATCAGAAAAAAATATGAACTGGTAGAACTTCAATAATTTCCTTGGTCTATTCAAAAAGCATAAATTTCAAAAGTCACTTAAAAATATCTCTTTTTTACGTAAGATACAGCTATATGTAAACAGCATTAGAGAACATAAATTATGGTGAGGTCTTGTATGATACAACAAATCCTAACTATTGTATTTTCAAAGTAAACCAAATTTCCAAATAATTTGGTCACAACAATATCTATTGCCTGTTGTTTTCAACGGGTTATGTTGTTTTCGCCGGGCTGGCTTCACGGGCAGGTAACAGATGACCAGGAACTCATGGTTGAGCTGTAGGCAGTATCTCTTTATTCATGCAGGACGCAGCACAATCTAAGACGAGCTAGGCTAAACTCAAGGTAAAGTACTGTAAAACTCACAATGCTGTCTTTATATATACTTGCCAAGTAAGGTGGAAACAGGATGTGACATAGAGAGGGTGGAGAGAAAAGTGACTGGTGAAAATCAGAGTGTGACAAAGAGAGGATCAGGGTGGAGCAAAAACATATGAAACAGTGGGGATTGAACCAATGCCCTGGAGGGAGGGTAGTGCTTGTTAACAGCGGTTATGTAAATAGAATGAAGTGGTTATGTAAATAGAATAGTGTTAAGCAGGGGGGATTTAAACCAAATGAAACAGAAGGGGTCTCATGCATACCAACAATTGCCTTCTTAAACTCTAAGACAGCACAAACCTTCCCCATTCTCTATAAAGCCTATATTTCTTTCTAGAACCTCTGGGGTGGGACTAGCTTTGCTGCATGCTTCTCTCAATTCATACCAATTGATACTGCATCTGCTGATCTCAACCTAATCAATAAAACCAGTACCACCACAGTGTGTTTCACTTCAGATTGTTTCCAGAGATGTCAGGTCTGGAATGTCAACCATCCAGATTCATTACTCTGCCACCAAGTTCCAGATGCTACCATGATGTCAACCTGACTTCCATGGGCAGACAACCTCACCAATATGTCCTGGAACTCTACCTCTCTAGAGCCCTGCCCTACTAAGGAAAAAGAGAGATAGGCTGGATCGACCTGCCAACACCCATGTTTAGCGGAGAAGCAATTACAGAAGCCAAACCTTCCACCTTCTGCACCCCATAATGACCCTGGATCCATACTACCAGAGGAATAAAGAATAGGAAAGCTTTCAATGAAGGGGATGGGATACAGAGCTCTGTTTGTGTGTAATTGTACCCCTCTTATCCTATGGTCTTGTCAATACTTCCATTTTATAAATAAATTCAAAAAAATCTCTAGAACTATTCCATACTAAATCAAATACAGTGCAAGGCCTTATATTGGATATTTGGCTAGGGAAAGAAGCTGTGTAAAATTCATTATGATCCTATAAACAAATCATTCTGAATCTCATTCTCTTGACAACTTGTAGAAGACCTCTGTTGCATCTCCTAAAATTATCAATGTATGAAATGAGATATCAATGTAAAATATAAAACAAAACAAAAAGTCTTAATATAAGTTCATTGACCAATTCCTTGTCTCTATGGCCCTTTTATTCGACACCATAATTATTTCTGTTTGGTGACTGAGCCCATTATGCCAATTTGATCTAAGTTTACTTCCAGATTATAGCTTTGGGGTCACTTCTATAATTGTAGTACCAAATCAGTTTGCAACAACATTGCTCCTAGCTTTGCTTCTCTCAGTAGATAAAAGTTTTACATACAATTCTATTAATCCCTCGGAATATAGCAGTTAGTAATTTAAAATATCAAAATTTTCCTCTAATACCTACTTACAGAATCTGTGTCTGGATGGCATGCCTGCTACACACATATACATTAATTAAGCTTTCTTTAATATCAAGCAAAATTGCCAAATGTCACTCTTAGTGATACATTCTCCAATTACTTTTAAAAAAAATTTAAATATTTATTTATTTGATAGGACAAAGGAAAATTGAGAGGGGGTGAGAGATAAAGAGGTAGAAAAAGAGATCCCTGCAGCACTCCTTCAGTACTTGTGAAATTTACCCTTCGTACGTGGGGTCCAGTGAATGGAGCCCAGATCCTTGTGCATGGTGATATGTGTGTTTAACCAGGTGCACTACCACTCGGCTCCTCTCCGACTACATTTAAAATGGCAATATGCTACCACAATAATCTAGTAGTTTTTAATCTTTACCATTTTTTCTCATAATACAGAGTATATCAACACTTTAACATACTGCATGCATGTGTTTACTTGGGTGTTTGTGGATTCCTTCCACTGAATACAGTCTACAAGAAGGCAAGGGAATTTCAGTGTCTCCTTTGCAGTAAAATCTAGTACTTAACATCTAGATAATGCCTACCATTTTATAGATACATAAAATCATTTATGAACAAATGAAAATTTCCCATTGCTTGGACAGGTGGCTTTGTGCTACACTTAATAAAATCTTAGAGCCATATACAGATGCCACTGTGGGAATATGTAGTGATTCATTATGTTGATCTTAAACTGAGCTATAGTATTTCAAGCAAGAAGTCTTAAGCACTTAAGACAAATACCCTTAGGTCTTATTTGAGACCTTTTAAAGAATTCTAAAAAGAAGAGAAACATGGCCCTATGAGGAATCTAAGGAAATAAAAGATGATGTTAGTAAGTTTGTTCCCCCAAAAGGGGAATGATTCTGTTTCCAAATGAAAAGAGAATCTCTAGACAGAGGCTCCACTCAGATGGCAGGGATAGCAGGTAACAAAAATGAATCAATTCACATATAGCTGGTAGACAGCATTTGGAAACATTCAATCTCAAACTAGAAGTCACCACAGTAATTCTTCAGATATATCAAAGATACATTTAAAAAATTGTTATCTTTATTTATTTATTTATTATTTATTGGATAGAGACAGCCAGAAGTCGAGAGGAAGAGGGAGACAGAGAGGAAAAGAGACAGAGAGACACCTGCAGCCCTGCTTCACTACTTGCAAAGCTTTCCTCCTGCAGGTGAGGACAGGGGGCTCAAACCCAGGTCCTTGAGCACTGAAACATGTGTACTCAACCAGGTATACCACCACCCAGCCCCTATAAGATGCATAATTTTAAATAAAAAATAGAACAATTTAATTTTTCATAACAAGGAAGCTCTAGTTTATAATTTTATTGGGGAATTTCTCCACTCTTAGGAAATTTTTCTATCTACAATCTCTAGATAGAATTAAGTCTATATTATAATCTCTGTCAACAGCAATCTGAGCCTAGATTATATTCTATTTCGTGGCCCAAGAAAAAAAAAATCCTCCATAAGAACTAGATGTTACTTTATATTTTCTAGGTGTTTGGTGTGAGGGATAGATATTATGATTCTTTGTGTGCTTTGGTGGACTATTAAAGTGTGTGAATAAAAACTTTGATAGAGAAACTTCAGTTTTAGAGGAGTTGATTGTGTGCAGTTTATTGCTGTTTATTTCTGTTGGGAAATAAGGCTGGACTTACATGGAATGGAGAACAAAATAATGGATTTTCCAAGATCAAAACTTGACCTTAATGTTTAAATGACAACCTTTTCTAACTATTACACAATCTCCTCTGGATGATGAAGCATATCTGAGCTTCCCACCACTACTAAGAGTGACCTCAGGGAAGGAAAGCCAGGGCAGCTGTGAAAAGTCATAATGGTATACCCTCAAAAATGACAGTGACAATACTGATAAACTGTGGGCTAGCAAATCCAATATATTAAAAATTGAGAGTCTGGACAAAATCATAGAAGTTCCAATTGTGGGAGTCAGGCAGTAGAGCAGCAGGTTAAGTGCAGGTGGTACAAAGCACAAGGACTGGTGTAAGGATCCTGGTTGGAGCCCTCAGCTCCCCACCTGCAGGGGAGACGCTTCACAGATGGTGAAGCAGGTCTGCAAGTGTCTATCTTTTTTCCCTCATCTCTGTCTTGCCCTCCTCTCTCTATTTCTCTCTGTCTTATCCAACAACAGTTAAACAACAAGGGCAACAAAAGGAAATAAATAATTTAAAAATTGTCTAAAAAAAAAGAAGTTCCAATTGTTCCCTATATTCAAATTTGCTGTAAGAAGTAAAACTTTTATTTAACTCCCTAGTGAAAAAAAATTTGAACACTTAATTTCTCTTTGCATTTCTGCATTTTCTCTCTCTGTATTCAGACTCCAGGATGCTCACTATCTTAGAGTGTGAACTTAATTTGCTTCAAAACTTGAATCAATTACTCTTTGTACTCAATGAATGACATCAGGGTCTATTATTGGATTGGATTCAAGTTTTCTCACCTCATATAGAAAATCCAGGACAAGTCTCTATTCTTTACCCCCATTTTTATATTTATTTATTCAAGAGAGAGAGAAACTGGGAGGGGATAGTAAGGAAGAGAGAAAAAAAAAGACATCTGTAGCACTATTGTATTGCTTAAAATGTTTCCCCTTGCAGGTTTGAGACCAGGGGCTTGAACCTGGGTCCTTGTGCATGGTATCATGTGCACTCTACCAGGTGTGCCACTACCCAGACACCTCCTTACCCCTTTGTTTACTGAGGAGAAGGCTAGTGACCCTACTTTGATTTTTGTCAGTTGCAATTCCCAAGTTTAAGAATCACAGATTCATCTCAGAAATACATTAGTCATTTGTTTTCACATTGTTAGAATTCAAGCAAAAGGGATAGAAGTTCTTATATTTCCCTCCAAAATTCAGCTAAAAGCAGTTCTATCATTCAAGCCTTCAAAAATATCTTTGTAAATTTAGGTATGCCATAGTATTTTAATATTGGCACACATTTTGGTAGACCATCTGTCTCCATCAAGGATAGAATGAAAGGCAAGAAGGCAGAGAAAGAAGACCTAAGAAAAAGCTAATAGAAGAAAAGGGGGAAAGACTGTTAAAAAAACCTCATTTTTATTAGTTATTTAATAATGATTAACAAGACTGTAGGATAAGAGGGATACAATTTCACGTAATTCCCACTACTAGAGTTCAATATCTCATCCCCTCCATTGGAAGCTTCCTTATTCTTTATCCTTCTGGGAGTATGGACCAAAATTCTTTATGGGGTATAGAAGGTGGAAGGTCTGGCTTCTGTAATTGCTTCTCCACTGAGCATAACCATTGGAAGACTGACCAATACCCCAACCTGTTTCTATTTTCCCTTAGTGGGGTGGTACTTTAGGGAGGTGGGGTTCCAAGACACATTGATGAGGTCCTCTGCCCAGGAAAATCAGGTTGGAGTCATGGTAGTATCTGCAACTTGGTGGCTGAAAAAACATGAAGATGTAAAGAAGAACAAATTGTTTAATAAACAGTAACCTAAAAGTAAGAATAGAACAGACGGAACTGGGGGTCTTCATATGGGGAAAAGCAGGGAAGTCTATTCTAAAATTTATTTTCCAAGGGGACTTTAGTAGTTTTTGCCTAAGCCCAAGAGCTAATATGAAATTGGGCTAAAAGTATTGCCTGGGAAGATGGTGTCAGAGTTGAGAATAGAACTAGAAAGCTGGGTCAGGACAGAGAGTAGCTCCCAGATATAGGAGAGTATATAAATACTATTAACTGTAAAGATCATCAATATAATGTAGGGCCCATATCTATTCATATTTAGCACAGGAACCTTTCTAACCTCTGCATCCTTGTCAGTATGAGTTCACAGTCCATGGTTATAGGTAGGAACATTCTAGGTTGCAATCAGGACTAGTCTTCCTCGAGTGACAGAGTATGTTGACCTAGTCTCCCTTTGGAGATAGAGAAGTCCCTAACATTGTGGTTCTTCATTGAGGTTAAGACCCTGTAGAAACCTATAAGAGGGCTTACAACGATGTTCCTGATGGAAGTGACCAGTAATGAAGAGAGGTATCTATAAGAGGTCTAGGCCTATCATTATCTTTTTGAAAATCCCAGGATTCCCTAGCTATAGCCACAGATGATTGAATAGCCTGGTAGTGACTGAAAGGGCCATCATTCAAGTGTGCTGGTCTCTTGCCCTTATCCAACTTCAGTAGTCCTTACTTTACCTGACAAGGTTAGACTTAGAATAATTAAGGGAAGTGAAGTGGGAGGTAGGAGAGGAGGCCTAAGTAGAAAATATTTGATTAAATATTTTATGGTGTTTTTTTTAGGTGTAGGAAACTTCGTTTTTATAGAAGGAAGTGCTGCCTGATCTTGACTGGGCCAACTCTGGGAGGAAGTATGTGGGCTGGCTGTAGAATTAATTGAATTTCACAACTCGCCTTACATTCCTGCTGGTACAAAGTGTCTTGCAAGGAGGGAAGCATCACAGGCAGCCAACACAATGGCAAAGCCAAGACTAGGCACTGCTGTGAAACTTTCTGTATATCATTCTTGACTCAAAATAGCTTGCCTGTTAGTGCCCTAGCTGAGAGCCCCCATAGGCAAAGGAGGAGAAAGCGTGCTGTCTCTAAGATACAGGCTGCCCTCTGCTCCAAGGTAAAACCATCCAACTTCAGTAGTCCATTGCTGCAGATGCTTGGAGCCCACACTGAAAAAGAAGGTATTCTGCCTACATAAATTTTAAATTATTTCCAACTGAGACATTGTATTTGTCAAAGGATATAAGGATTCAATCAAGACCTCTTTTAACATTAGTCTTCCATCTTTATTAATGTGTAGAATCCATACACAATTAGGGCCCAAATTTCATTTCTCCACATAGATATCACCGAGAAACAGGACAGAGCTCTGCACCAGAAGCTTTACATGTCTTTACATAGGCTACATTCATAAAGTGTTGGGCATTACACCAGCTACCCTCCATTGCTTGATGCTGTGGTCTATTTATATAATCATTGTTTTGTCTGAGACCCACCCTGCCTGCTGGGTATTGGTTAATCCCATTGGTTAGAACCTTCATAACAGCTGCTATGAAAGCTTTCTACCTTCACACTCTTTTCTCCACCCCCTCTCCTAGCCATTTCCTTTTCCCACTTGCCACTTCCAGTTAAATATATATATAAAGGTGTTGTCTCTGATCAATAAAGGCATGGCATTGCGTTCCCGCTCCGCCATGAGTTCCTGGTCTCTTCTCTCTCTGGCGATGCTAGCCTGGCAACAAAGTAATATACAGTCTTCACAATATGGTATACCACTGGTAAGTCCAATTTTAGCAATAAAGTAATAGCAGCTCCAAGAATTAGGAGACAAATCTATAAGAAAATAGATCTATGGGGTCAGGCGGTGGTGCACCTGGTTAATCGCGCACGTTACAGTACGCAAGGAGCTGGGTTCAAGCCCCCGGTCTCCATCTGTAGGGGGAAGGCTTCACAAAGGGTGAAACAGGGCTGCAGGTGTCTCTCTAGCTCCCCCTCCACTCTCAATTTCTCTGTCACTATCCAGAAAATAAAATAAAATAAAATAAAATAAATCTATAACTTAAACTATAAATGCCAAAGCCAAAGGCTAATTCTACATAATTATTATTCCTGTATAAAAGCTGAATTGCTTCTGTGATCATTGCCATATCACTAGTACTAAATATATATTATTACTGAATGGTTGTCTAAAAGATTATGATTTACTGAGCTAAACATCTTAGAACATTTGATCAGTGAGTAGAATGTTGTTGCTAGTAACACTTCTTGCCAAGAATTTCTGACTCCTTCAAGTAATTTCTGATAACATTCTGCACAACCTTCATTTATTCAGATGTTCATACATTTAAATAAAAACAGCATCTACAAAACACTAGGCATAGTGCCAGGGGTTGGTCCAAAGAATATATGCTCCCTGACAATCTAAACAAAATTAACATATAAGCACAATAGAGATATATATTCCCAAGAAAACTTCACCAGTGTGTCCCAGAACCTCACCTCTCCAGAACTTTGCCTAACAGAGAAAGAGAGAATCAGGCTGAGTGTAAGGATTGACTTACTAACATCCATGTCCAGTAGAGAAGCAATTACAGAAGCCAGAATTCCCACCTTCTGCATACCAAAAATAATTCTGATCCACACTTCCATTGAGGGAGAAATGATAGAGAGAAGGTGACCAGAGAACACTTGAAAAGAATCTGGAGAGAGAATATGAAAAAGGGACGAACATTTGGGTAGTAATAGTAATAGGTTATGTAGTATTAGTAGTAATAGGTTATGTGTGACTTGGAATGGAAGAGAAAATGGTACCTTAAGGGAAAAAATGACAAATAAATACAGATAGTTATAGAAATAACAGCAAACCCATATCTGCAGCCTTAGGAGAACTACTGTAGTTTACAATGGATAGTTTGGGAATTCAGAACTCTGGTGGTAGAAATGGTATGGAGTTGTACCTCTGTTATTTTATAGTTTTGTAAATCAACATTAAATCACTAATAAAAATCATTTAAAAAGAAGAGATAGAGAGATGTATTGCTAGAAAAAAATTGTCATCAGAGGAGTGAGTTCCTATCCAAGGAGTCACAGAATATATACAAAGTATACATGCAGGTATTAACCAGAGAGAATGTATGGTCATTCTGGCCAGTAGATAAAGTATATAGAGGTGTTTCAATAGTAAGTAGCAAGGTCCACTGAAGGAACAGAGTGAAAGTTGCAATAGCTGAGATAAATTTGAGAGGATGCTGAAATGCAAAGCTCTGAAAGAAAAAGACCTTCTAGCGCTCATGCTTACAAACTTAATGCACTTTCACGCATGTCATCCTTACTTCTTATTATTCTAAATAAATCTGATGCTTCCAGGTATAGTATGTAGGTCATTAACAATACTACATTTTCAAATTTTCTTTTTTTGCAGAGCTATAAAATATGCACTTATTCAGATACCCCTATTTCCTTAAAGTCTGTCATGATGTTTTTCTTTCTTTCTGTAAACATTTCTTTTCTTTTTTTTTTTTTTAGACCCTATGATTTTAATGCTCTGAGCCATTTTTTCAGACACAGAGAGAAAGACATAGACAAAGTGAGACTTGAGAAAAACACCAAAGCACCTGGATGTTCTACAGTGCTGTACTGCCTCCCATGTGGATCCAGGGATTGAACTGGAGCACATACAAAGCAAAACATGTACACAATCCAGTCAACTATCTCTGTGGCCTGCAAAATTCTGTATAAAGTTGTTCCTTCCTGGGAGTCTGGCTGTAGTGCAGTGGGTTAAGCGCATGTGGAGCAAAGCGCAAGGGCCTGCGTAAGGATCCTGGTTCGAGCTCCCGGCTCCCCACCTCCAGAGGAGTCTCTTCACAGGTGGTGAAGCAGGTCTGTAGGTGTCTTTCTCCCCCCCCCCCTGTCTTCCCCTCTTCTTTCCATTTCTCTCTGTCCTATCCAACAATGACAACAATAATAACTACAACAATAAAACAACTAGGGCAACAAAAGGGAATAAATAAAATTGTAAAAAAAAGTTCCTCCCAATGTATTTTTAAAATATTTATTTTCCCTTTTTATGCCCTTTTTTGTTGTTGTTTTAGTAGTTGTTGATGTCATCATTGTTATTGAATAGGACAGAGAGAAATGGAGAGAAGAGGGGAAGACAGGGAAGGGGAGAGAAAATATAGACACCTGCAGATCTGCTTCACCACTTGTGAAGCAACTCCCCTGCAGGTGGGGAGTCAGGGATCCTTAAGCAGGTCCTTGTGCTTCAAGCCACGTGCGCTCAACCTGCTGGCTACCCCTGATCCCCCTCCTCTGTATTTTTTAACCCTCTTATTCTCTCTTGGATTCACAAACACTCAAGTTCACCTAGGCACAATTGTTAAAAAAATTTTTTTTGAAAAATAAAAGATTTATAAAAAGACAACAATGAATTTTGTAACAAAGGTAAAAAAAAATAGAACACTGACATCACTTTCTATTGTTCCACAATTATCATCTCTACACTTCAAAGTTGATTACCCCCTTTTTTTTTAAGTATCTTATTTGTTTTGGATTGAGACAGAGAGAGATTAAGAGGGCAAGTGAGCTAGACAGGGAGAGACACCTGGTCTTTCTGTACTGTAATATGCACTCAGCAAGGTACACCACCATTCAGCCCTGAAGAGTTGAATACTAAGTTTATTGATCCTTTTCTTAACTTGCTTTGTAGTTTTACCACCTATGTTTGCATTCTCAAATGTTATGCATTAATTTGTCTAACATGTACATAAACATAATTATATGTATAAAATTGCTTGAAACTGATTTCTTCCAGTCAATATCATATTTGTATCACCATTTTGTATAAAGCTTTAATTTAGATTGAAAATATCTGAAAACTGAAAATTTTTAAGTCTCCCACCATAAAAACATCCATCTTTATCCATTTCATAGATATTGAATTGCTTGTGGCTGAGGGTTCTAGTAAAATATGCTGCTAAAAAATTCATTACACATGTTTATTAGGAAATGGTTGAGCACACGTTACTATGCACAAGGACTGGGGTTTGAGCCCCTGGTCACCACCTGCAGGAGGAAAGCTTTGCAAGTGGTGAAGCTGTGCTGCAGGTGTCTCTCTGTCTCTCTCCTCTCTATCATCTCCTCCCTCTCAATTTCTAGCTGTCTCTATCCAATAAGTAAAGCTAATAATTTTTTTAGATTTTTATTTATTTTTGATTTCTTTATTGAGGAATTAATGTTTTAAATTTGACAGTACATACAAGTTTGTACATGCATAACATCTATCAGTTTTCCATATAACAATACAACCCCCACTAGGTCCTCTGTCATCCTTCTTGGATTTGTATTCTCCCCACCCACCCCAGAATCTTTTACTTTTGTGCAGTACACCAACTCCAGTTCAGGCTCTACTTGTGTTTTCTCTTCTGATCTTGCTCTTCAACTTCTGCCTGAGAGTGAGATCATCCCATATTCATCCTTCTGCTTCTGACTTATTTCACTCAACATGAATTTTTCAAGCTCCATCCAAGATCAACTGAAAATGGTGAAGTCACCATTTTAATAAAATATTTTTTTTAAATATAAGAAAATGTTTGTATACTCATTAGTTATTGGTATGCATGAGACCCCTTCTGTTTCATTTGGTTTAAATCCCCCCTGCTTAACACTATTCAATTTACATAACCACTTCATTCTATTTACATAACTGCTGTTAACAAGCACCACCCTCCCTCCAGGGCATTAGTGGTTCAGTGATAGAATTCTCGCCTGCTCCACCCCCTCTCCTTGTCACACCCTGATCCTCTCCTTGTCACACTCTGATTTTCACCACTTTTCTCTCCACCCTCTCTATGTCACATCCTGTTTCCACCCTACTTGGCAAGTATATATAAAGACAGCATTGTGAGTTTTACGGTACCTTGAGTTTAGCTTAGCTCGGCTTAGATTGTACTGCGTCCTGCATGAATAAAGAGATACTGCCTACAGCTCAACCATGAGTCCCTGGTCGTCTGTTACCCACCCATGAAGCCAGCCCGGCGAAAACAACATAACCCGTCGAAAACAACAATTAGTTGTGCATTTACAAAGAGATGCAAAATCTGGGGAGGTTTCAGGTGCTGGTACATACCATAAAGGAGGACCTAAGTTAGGGACCTTAGAGTACTTTATGAAAACTGAGAAATTTTACAGTCAACAGTAAATATGGTTGTTGGTATATTGGGCATTACACAAGCTCCCCTGCATCGCTGATACTATGTTCTATTTACATAATCATTGTTTTGCCTGAGACCCGCCCTGCCTGCTGGGTACTGGTTAATCCCACTGGTTAGAACCTTCAGAACAGCTGCTATGGAAGCTTTCTACCTTCACGCTCTTTTCTTCACCCCCTCTCCTAGCCATTTCCTTTTCCCACCTGCCACTTCCGTTTAAAGATATATATATAAAGGCATTGTCTCTGATCAATAAAGACATTGCATTGCGTTCCCGCTCCACCACGAGTTCCTGGTCTCTCTCCTGCATTGATGAGTAAGCAGCAGCCAAGGTTGGCTCCAGTCAAGTTCTCTCCAACCCAGAGAGCACGTTCCCAGGAAAACACACCCCCAAAGCTAGCCCAGCATTGGTACATATGTAAATCATTAAAATAAAATAATGAATCATAGAGTTTATGTATTATTGACCTTAACAGATAATGTAAAATCATTTTTAAAGTACACCAGACTAAGCTAGAAGATGCACAGTGACCAGAGTCATGGACTTTATAAACAAGAGAACATCAGTTCAACCCCTGGCATTACATGTGCCAAAGTGATGTGCTCAGATTATTGATCTCTCTTCCCTAATATATAAAAATAAATCTTGAAACATCTTTAGATGAAGAACAGAAAGGGAAACTCAAAGCAGAACTGGACTGAGTTTCGAGTAGGGCACCAAAGTAAAAATCTCTGGGTGGAAGGTGAAAGTAATTGTTCAACTTCACTAAGGGGAAAGGGACACAGTGCTTTGGGGTGGAAATGGTGCTAATATACACTCCTTTTTACTTAAAATCTCACAAATAACTATTTAATTAATATGAAAGGGGGAAAATTGAATGTCCCAAACTTTTTGATGCATAGACCATCAAAATTAATTAAAATTTCAAATTGGAAATCAGACTGAATTTTATCAATGGGCTTAAGAGTGGGCTCAAGAGAAGAGATTCAATGATGACTCAAAGTGGCATCAAATCACAGTTAAAGAAATATCTCTACTACAAAAGAAACATAATATACTGAGATTTTTAAAAAATGGTAGAAATATAATAGAGTTCCCTTTTCTATCATCCTCAATAGCACTTCATGTTTCTGTCCTTTATGTTGTATGTTCTCATAGGTATGAAGTGAGGTCTCATTGTTGTTTTTATTTGCATTTCTCTGATAATCACTGACTTTGAGTATTTTTTTCTTACGTCTATTGGCCATGTGGAAATCCTCTTTGGTGAAGATTCAGTTTAAGTTATTTTATTTATTTATTTATCTATTTATATATTTTTTAGTGAGGTTACTATTTTTCTTGTTGAGGTTTACAAGCTGATTATATGATATGATTATTATTATTTAGTATGATATAAAATTTGTAAACATCTTCCTCCACTCAGTAGGCTGTCTTTCTGTTTTGGTCATAGTTCCTTTACTACGCAGAATCTTTTCAGTTTGATGTAGGCCCATTGGTTTGTTTTTGCTTTTATTGTCCTTGCTTGTTGGACTTGATTCTTCAAAGACATTTTCAGAGCAAACATTGAGGAATGCTTTACCCAGTGTCTTCTTCTATTTATCTGATAGTTTCTGGTCTAATGTCCAAGTCAGGTTCACTTGAAGTTGACTGCTGTGCATGGTTGACCCAATATACTATGGTAGTAGAGGCTCTACATTTGTGATGGGATTGGTGTGCTGACCCCTATCATTAAAGAATGAGAAACTATATCCATAGGATAATGACAGTCTTGTAAATCATTATTTTCCCAATAAAATGTAATTTCAAAAAAGAAAAATAATGGCAAAGAATAGTGAATTGTGATGATCTGTGGCCAGCCACACAAAGGAAGAAAATTTATTTTGGACAGCATTAAGTTCTCATTCATCAAGTACCGTATCCTCTACTTGATTATTTTCCCAAACTAGCTAATTAAAAATATTTCTGGGAGTCGGATGGTAGCACAGTGGGTTAAGCGCATGTGGCGCAAAGTGCAAGGACTGGCGTAAGGATCCCGGTTCGAGCCCCCAGCTCCCCATATGCAGGGGAGTCGCTTCACAGGCAGTGAAGCAGGTTTGCAGGTGTCTATCTTTCTCTCCCCATCTGTCTTCCCCTCCTCTCTCCATTTCTCTCTGTCCTATCCAACAATTACAACAATAATAACTACAAAAATAAAACAACAAGGGCAACTAAAGAGAATAAATAAATAAATATTTTTAAAAATATGTTTCTGCCCAGTAGGAACTATGATTGACAGTACCACCTCTCTTCTTTTTATCATTTTATTGGTGGGGGTGATTTAAAGGTCTACAGAACAGTTGTTGGCACTAGGTACAATTTTTCATCTTCCTGTAATAGGCATCTACAGAATACTGTCACCCCCAACTTAGATCCTATTCCCCCTTTATGCACCAGGATCCCACTGCACACTCTACCCTCTAGCCCCCCGCTCCTTCTCAAGAATTTGGCACAACACATCAAACTCAAAGTTTCACCTTCTGTTTTCCTTTTCTGTTCTTGCTTTTTAAGTTCTACCTACAGATGAGTTCATCTGATACTTATCTTTTACTATTGGGAACAGCACTATCGCTTAAACTTATAGCTGTTGGCAGTGTGTTGCTTTGATTCTAAAGTTCAAACTTATAGTGTGTGAATTGCTATCACTCTAAAATTATCAGAGCAAAACATTATGTGTGTTGCAACACTCTATCCTCTCTGCATTAATAAATATCAAGCATTCACTAGTGAGCAGGTTGAAGTGAACCTCAGCAGATCTGAGGCTAATAGTTTTTTAACAAGAGCTCACAGTAGTGCATAGCAAGTACCATAACAAGACACAATGCCTGTGCTAGCTGCAGAAATCTTTATAGTCACTCCCAGGAGGTGTCCCCTATAGAGAAGCATGGAAACCAAGGCAATAAATGAAGATGTTATTAAACATTTGTCATGTGCCAGATGCTCCACAGGGGATTCTTGAGGAAAAAAAAAACAGACTTCTTTATCTCATGGTCACTATTTAATTAATACTTTCCTGCCTTTAGTTGCTTTTGTTTTGTTTCACCACCAGGGTTATCACTGGGCTCATTTCCTGCATGATAAATCCACCAGTCCCAGGAGTCTCTCTATCTCTCTATCTTTCTCTCTCAATTTCTTTTTTTTGTTTTTTTTAATTTTTTTAATATTTATTTTATTTATTTATTCCCTTTTGTTGCCCTTGTTGTTTTTTTATTGTTGTAGTTATTATTATTGTTGTTGTTGTTGGATAGGACAGAGAGAAATGGAGAGAGGAGGGGAAGACAGAGAGGAGAGAAAGACACCTGCAGACCTGCTTCACCGCCTGTGAAGCGACTCCCCTGCAGGTGGGGAGCCGGGGTTTGAACCAGGATCCTTATGCCGGTCCTTGTGCTTTGTGCCACCTGCGCTTAACCCGCTGCGCTACAGCCCGACTCCCTCAATTTCTTTTGAATTATTGATAGAACAAAGAGAAATTGAAAGGAAGAGTTAGAGAACGAGAGAGAAATAGAGACACCTGCAATCCTGCTTCACAACTTAGGTAGATAGCCTGCCACAGGAGAAGACCAGAGGTTTGAAACAGGGTCTTTCTGCATGATATCATGTGCACTCAACAGGCACATCACTTCCAGGGCCCACATTATTTTTTACCATGCACTGATACTGACTTACCTAACACCAAACAGAAAACTTACCTCTCAGGCTCTTAGAAGGGCAAAACTTTCACCTTACATCTTTCCCTCCCTCAGTAGTATGATATACAAAAAATAATTTTCTTATCACTATTTGCTGCATTGGTGCACATTTTAGGTCTTTGTCTTTTCCTACCTGTGCTTTTACATGTTGGGCTCCTATAACTACTTTTGAGTTTTTTTACATTTTATCTTTGCATGTCTCTGCTGGAAATACTAACCATGCCTGAGGAACCAACTACCAAGCAAATGTTAAAGAATCTTTATGGCAGTTGGAAGTGTTTGCATTATATTAAAAAATCATATACAAAAGCATGATTATGAATAGAAAAGTGATGATATGTTTATCTCTCAGAAAGCTCAGAACACAGATTTCATGCTTATAAACCCAGCACTCTAACCACTGTGCCCCCTCCCAGACCACTAAATCCCTTTCTGCTTCTCTTTCACTTGCACTTTCAATTTTATATGTGAATATTACTAATGATTTTGAATTAATGTATTTTAGGAAAATTAGCTGTAGATGAGAATATAGACATTAAGAAAGGTTCTAACCTAACAACAATACACCGGGACCAATAGACTTCTTTATTCTTATATTTTTTTCTTCTTGGGACTTTTCTATCTAGACAGGATGGTATTGATGAGTTTATTTTTGATTTGCCTCACATTAAGCAACCACAACTCATGGCAACACAAGAAGTCATCAAGTATTTTAACAGTGTAAGAAAAGGACAAACGGATAAGGAACCCTAAGTTTTAAAAAGAGTATAAAGGGAGGTTCCCAGAAGATGGCGGACTGAGAAGCTGCTAGTGGCTTGAGCTCTAACCACATCTTCTGGAAAAAGTAGCATTTTCTGCCTTTAGTAGGCCAGTCAATAAGGGGTCCTAGCAGTGACACCAAGGAGGTAACTATAGCTTAATTTGGGTTAAGAAATAGAGTAAAAAAAAAAGGGGAAATTTTTTTTTCTGTTTAATTATAAAGCACACCTCCTCCCCCTCCCCACCCCCCCATAACCAGTCCCTGGGGAACAGCTCCTAGCAGGCTCCCCTGCTGAGATTCTGTCTTTATGAAATTCCTGTCCCACCAGGGAGTTATCATTCATTCTAAGTCTATACCCTTCTGAAACCTCTGGCCTTTTTTTTCTTTCTAAGTAGCTAACCCCCCCACCACACCATGCATAGCTAATTAAATAATTGAAAACAAATAAATAAAATAAAATCTTTACTTTCACCACTCTTTTATGACTGTTCTTTTTCTTATTTTTCTTTTTTCTCTCTTTTTTTTCATCTTTTTCTCATTCTTGTCATCCTTTCTTCCTTAATCCTACAGCTTCCAAAGCCACAGGCCCCAGCCCCCACACCACCAAACAGTATGCTTTTTTGAATTCACTGATACACATTTGGGAATTATTTTAGGGAAGAATTCTGACTCAGTGTGGACTCTCACTGCGAGTGTCTCTGCTCAACTTCCCTTCCTCCTTTAGCCACCCCTAGAATATACAGTGGATAGTAGATTTGCATAACTGTCTATTTCAACCATCCTTGTCTAGTCCTGAGGGTTTTTTTTTTCTTTTCACTGCTCTTTAATTACAGCTCTTTTCCTTCTCTTTTCCCTTTTCTCTCACTTGTCTCTTTTTTTTTATTTCTTTTTCTTTTCTTTTTTTTTAATCTTGTCATACACTTCTTCCTTCTTCTTTGCCTTTCTGAATTTGTGAATTATTTTGGGGAAGAAATCTGACTCAGAGTGGACTCTCTATGTGTGTATCTCTGCTCTAGTTACTTTTCCTCTCTTGTTACCCCTAGAAGATACAGTGGATAGTAGATTTGCATAACTGTCTAATCTTGCTATCCCTTCTTTCTTTTCTCTTTCTTCTTCACTGGGATTTGGTTACTATTTTTTCACGGACTGGAGAAATTATTTGGCTAACTGGTAGTGATTATACTGCTTCAATACTTGCTTCAGTTGCTACTGTAATTCCTGAGGTTGGTGAGTGCAATTGCAATAAAGGTATTTAGTACAGTTATGCTTGTGCTCAAGACACAACAAATGAGGAACAACTGAGCATAAAAAAAGAAACACATAAATCAAAGAAATGGGTAGATCAAAAACAAATAAAACTGCTACTCCAATGAATGAAGACAATAACCCAGAAGAAACCACAAATCAGTCAGAGGTAACCATAGATAAGAAAAGTATGCAAGCAATAATAAACTTATTAATCACAGAAATGAAAACAACATTGGAGGAAAGGAATGGCAGTATTAGGGAAACAACAGTTGAGACCCCCAAGGAAAATACTGATTATCTTGAGGCAATTAGAGAACTGAAAGCTGAAATAGCTGTAATGAAGAAAGAAGCTGAGGCAAGGGAAAGCATACTAACAGAAGCAGAAAACAGAATTAGTCAGATAGAGGATGAGTTAGCGAAAACTAAGAAAGAGGTGAAAGAGCTTAAAAAGAGATTGAGAGACACTGAAAACAACAGAGACAAATGGGATGATCTCAAAAGAAGTAACATTCGCATAATTGGCCTGCCTGAGGAAGAAAGAGAGGAAGGGGAAGCAAACATTCTAGAGGAAATAATAGAAGAAAACTTCCCAGACCTGAAGAACAGAAAGGACATCAAGACTCAAGAGGCCCAGAGAATACCAAACAGACCTGAAGACAACAAGATACATCATAGTCACAATGAGAAGAAGTAAGGATAAAGAAAAGATCCTAAAGGCTGCAAGAGAGAAACAAAAAGTCACATACAGGGGAAAACCCATAAGATTATCTGCAGACTTCTCCACTCAAACTCTAAATCCAGAAGAGAATGGCAAGATAACTATCGAGCCCTGAATGAAAAAGGGTTTCAACCAAGGATAATATATCATGCTAGTTTCATTCAAACTAGATGGAGGATCAAAACCTTCTTAGACAAACAACAGTTAAAGGAGGCAAACATCACCAAACCGGCCCTGAAAGAGGTTCTAAAATACCTCTTATAAACAAGAATATCACTATAATACTTGCAATATATCAGAGCAAACAAACAAATTTTTTTTTTAATAATGGCACTACAATACATTAAATCCATAATATCAATAAATGTTAAAGGCTTAAACTCAACCATCAAAAGGCACAGAGTGGGGGGATGGATCAGAAAACATAATCCAACCTTATGCTGCTTACAAGAATCCCATCTATCACAAAAAGATAAACACAGACTTAAAGTGAAAGGATGGAAAACTATTATACAGGCTAACAGACCACAAAAAAGGGCAGGAACAGCCATTCTCATCTCAGAAAGGATAGATTTTAAATTAAATAAAGTAATAAAACATAGGCAAGGACACTACATAATGATTAGATGATCAATCATTCAAGAAGACTTAACAATCATTAACATCTATGCACCCAATGAGGGACCATCTAAATACGTCAAGCACTTACTGAAAGAATTTCAAAAATATATTAATACTAATACAATAATAGTGGGAGACTTCAATACCCCACTCTGACACTTAAATCAACAAAGCAGAGAACCAACAAAGATACAAGAGAATTGAATTAAGAGATTGACAGACTAGACCTCTTGGACATTTTCAGACTCCTCCACCCCAAAAAACTGGAATACACCTTCTTTTCAAATCCACATAACACATACTCAAGGATAGACCACATGTTAGGCCACAAAGACAGCATCAATAAATTCAAGAGCATTGAAATCATCCCAAGTATATTCTCAGACCACAGTGGAGTAAAACTAACATTTAACAACAAACAGACAATTATTAAAAGTCACATAATTTGGAAACTAAACAACATACTCCTTAAGAACCACTGGGTCAGAGATTCACTCAAGCAGGAAATTCATATGTTCCTGGAAACTAATGAAAATGAAGACACAACCTATCAAAATATTTGAGACACAGCTAAAGCAGTACTGAGAGGGAAACTTATAGCCATACAATCACATATTAAACACCAAGAAGAAGCTCAAATGAACGACCTTACTGAACACCTCAAGTACTTAGAGGAAGAGGAACAAAGGAACCCTAAAGCAACCAGAAGGACAGAAATCACTAACGTTAGAGCAGAAATAAACAACATCGAAAATAAAAGAGCCATACAAAATATCAATGAAGCCAAATGTTGGTTCTTTGAAAGATTAAACAAAATTGACAAACCCCAGCCACACTCACCAAACAGAAAAGGGAGAAGACTCAGATTCATAGAATTGTAAATGATGCAGGAGATATCACAACTGACACCACAGAAATCCAGAGAATCATGTGAAACTTCTATAAAGAACTATATGCCAACAAGCTAGAGAATCTGGAAGATATGGAACAATTCCTAGAAGCATATGCCCTTCCAAAACTGAACCAAGAAGAACTACAAAATCTAAATGCACCAATCACAGACAAAGAAATTGAAACCGTTATTAAAAACCTCCCCAACAACAAAAGTCCTGGACCAGATGGCTTCACAAATGAATTCTACAAAACTTTCAGGAAACAGTTAGTTCCCATACTTCTGAAGCTTTTCCATAAGATTGAAGAAATAACAATACTCCCTTCCACCTTCTATGAAGCCAACATCACCCTGATACCAAAAGCTGATAGGGACAGAACAAAAAAAGAAAACTACAGACCATATCTCTGATGAACATAGATGCCAAAATATTAAACAAGATCTTGGCCAACCAGATACAGCAACATATCAAAAAGATTGTTCATCACGACCAAGTGGGATTCATCCCAGGAATGCAAGGCTGGTTCAACATCCATAAGTCAATCAATGTCATTCACCACTTCAATAAAAGCAAAGCCAAAAACCACATGATTATCTCAATAGACACAGAGAAAGTGTTTGACAAAATCCAATACCCATTCATGCTCAAAACTCTACAAAAAATGGGAATAGATGGGAAATTCCTCAAGATAGTGGAGTCTATATATAGCAGACCTACAGCCAACATCATACTCATGGACAGAAGCTGAAAGCATTCCCCCCTCATATAGGGGACTAGACAGGGCTGTCCACTATCACCATTACTCTTCAACATAGTATTGGAAGATCTTGCCATAGCAATCAGGCAAGAGAAAGAAATCAAAGGAATACAGATTGGAAGGGGAAAAGTCAAGCTCTCACTATTTGCAGATGATATGATAGTATACATTGAAAAACCTAAAAAATCCAGCAGAAAACTACTGGAAGTTATTAGGCAATATAGCAAGGTATCAGGCTACAAAACCAATGTACAAAAATCAGTGGCATTTCTTTATGCAAACACTAAATCTGAAGAAGAAGACATCCAGAAATCACTCCCATTTACTGTTTCAGCAAAATCAATCAAATACCTAGGAATAAAGTTGAACAAAGAAGTGAAAGACTTGTATGCGGAAAACTATGAGTCGCTACTCAGGGAAATAAAAACTGATACCAAGAAATGGAAAGATATCCCATGCTCATGGATTGGAAGAATAAATATCATCAAAATGAATATTCTCCCCAGAGCCACATACAAATTTAATGCAATACCCATCAAAGTTCCACCAAGCTTCTTTAAGATAATAGAACAAACACTACAATCATTTATCTGGAACCTGAAAACACCTAGAATAGCCAAAACCATCTTAAGGAAAAGAAACAGAAATGGAGGCATCACACTCCCAGACCTTAAACTATATTATAAAGCCATCATCATCAAAACAGCATGGTACTGGAACAAAAATAGGCACACAGACTAGTGGAACAGAATTGAAAGCCCAGAAGTAAATACCAACACCTATGGGCATCTAATCTTTGATAAGGGGGCCCAATGGATTAAATGGAAAAAGGAGGCTCTCTTCAATAAATGGTGCTGGGAAAACTGGGTTGAAACATGCAGAAGAATGAAATTGAACCACTTTATCTCACCAGAAACAAAAATCAACTCCAAATGGATCAAAGACCTAGATGTCAGACCAGAAACAATCAAATACTTAGAGGAAAAAATTGGTAAAACAGTTTCCCAGCTACACCTCAAGGACATCTTTGATGAATCAAACCCAATTGCAAGGAAGACTAAAGCAGAAACAAACCAATGGGACTACATCAAATTGAAAAGCTTCTGCACATCCAAAGAAACTATTAAACAAACAGAGAGACCCCTCACAGAATGGGAGAAGATCTTCACATGCCAGACATCAGACAAGAAACTAATCAGCAAAATATATAAAGAGCTCAGCAAACTTAGCACCAAAAAAGCAAATGACCCCATCCAAAAATGGGCAGAGGATATTAACAAAACATTCACCTCAGAGGAGATCCAAAAGGCTAACAAACATATGAAAAACTGCTCTCGGTCACTGATTGTCAGAGAAATGCAAATTAAGACAACACTAAGATACCACCTCACTCCTGTAAGAATGGCATACATCAAAAAGGACAGCAGCAACAAATGCTGGAGAGGTTGTGGGGACAGAGGAACCCTTTTACATTGCTGGTGGAAATGTAAATTGGTACAGCCTCTGTGGAGAGCAGTCTGGAAAACTCTTAGAAGGCTAGACATGGACCTTCCAAATATGATCCAGTAATTCCTCTCCTGGGCTTATACCCCAAGGACTCCATAACACCCAACCAAAAAGAGGTGTGTTCATAGCAGCACAATTCATAATAGCTAAAACCTGGAAGCAACCCAGGTGCCCAACAACAGATGAGTGGCTGAGAAAGCTGTGGTATATATACACAATGGAATACTATGCAGCTATCAAGAACAATGAACCCACCTTCTCTGACCCATCTTGGACAGAGCTAGAAGGAATTATGTTAAGTGAGCTAAGTCAGAAAGATAAAGATGAGTATGGGATGATCCCACTCATCAACAGAAGTTGACTAAGAAGATCTGAAAGGGAAACTAAAAATAGGACCTGACCAAATTGTAAGTAGGGCACCAAAGTAAAAACACTATGGTGAGGAGTAGACATGCATCTTCCTGGGCCAGTGGGGGGTGGGAGTGGTTGGGAGGGACGGGTCACAGTCTTTTGGTGGTGGGAATGGTGTTTATGTACACTCCTAGCAAAATGTAGTCAATATAAATCACTAGTTAATTAATATGAGAGGGGGAAAATTAATTGTATGTCTCGAAGTCTTTCAAAATACAAACTGAGGAGAGGAGGAAGATGGCGGACTGAGAAGCTGCTAAAAGCAAGTGCTCTGATTGCATCGTTGGCAACGGTAGGATTTTCTGCCTTTAGCAGGCCAGTCAATAAGGGGTGACACCAAAGAGGTGATTATAATTTAATTTGGGTTAAGAATTAGAGTAAAGGTGACACGGACTAGCGGGGCTCCAGATTTCCCAGGCGGCGCCAGGAACGGCGAGTGCGCCCGGCATTGTCCTCCGCCGGGAAGGCGGCTCCTCCGCCGGTTGCAGAGCGCGGAGGGCAGAGGACCCGGAGAGAGCACTTTAGCTCGGTGGCTTTCTCTTGGGAGTCTCCAGGGTCCACCGCAACCCTGAGGGCAGATGCAAAGACTTCTTGAGTATAGCTCTCATTGGATCAAAGGACTTGGAGCTAGTTTTCATTTTCGAGAAATTCTTTAAAAAAGTCCGGAGCGGGGGGTTTCCCGGAATCTGCTAGCCTCTGAGCTCCGAACGCACTCCCCTGGAGACAATAGGATTTTCTGCCTTTCGCAGGCCAGCCAATAAGGTGTCCTTAGACACCAAGGAGTCGAATATAACTTAATTTGGGTTAAGAATTAGAGTAGGGAAAAAAAAGTCTTTTTTCTTCCTTTTAATTTTCAAGCATACATCCTTCCCGCCGCCCCCCCTCCGCATAAGCAGTCCCTGGGACCAGCTCCTAGCAGGATACCCCATACCACCAAACAGGGCGTTTTTTTTTTTTTTTAATTCACTGATACGCATATGGGAAGTTCCTTGCACTGCTCTTTAATTACAACTCTTCTTCTTATCTTCTCCCTTTTCTCTCTCTTATATCTCTCTCTCTCTCTCTTTTTTTTAATCTTGTCATACACTTCATTCTTCTCTGCCTTTCTGAATTTGTGAATTACTTTGGGGAAGAAATCTGACTCAGAGTGGACTCTCTATGTGTGTATCTCTGCTCTAGTTCCCTTTCCCCTCTTGTTACCCCTAGAATATACACTGGACAGTAGATTTGCATAACTGTCTATTCTTGCTATCCTCTCATTCTTTTCTCTTTCTTCACTGGGATTTGGTTACTATTTTTTCACGGACTGGAGAAATTGTTTGGCTAACTGGTAACGATTAAACTACTTCAATGCTTACTTCAGTTGCTACAGTAATTCTGGAGGTTGGTGAGTGCAATTGTCATAAAGGTATTTAGTACAGTGTTACTTGTACTCAAGACACAACAACTGAGGAACAACAGAGCATAAAAAAAAGAGAAACACATAAATAAAAAAATGGGTAGATTAAAAAAAATAAAACTGCTACCTCAATGAATGAAGACAAGAGCCCAGAAGAAACCACAAATCAGTCAGAGGTAACCATAGATAAGAAAAGTATGCAAGCAATAATAAACTTATTAATCACAGAAATGAAAACAACATTGGAGGAAAGGAATGGCAGTATTAGGGAAACAACAGTTGAGACCCCCAAGGAAAATACTGATTATCTTGAGGCAATTAGAGAACTGAAAGCCGAAATAGCTGTAATGAAGAAAGAAGCTGAGGCAAGGGAAAGCAGACTAACAGAAGCAGAAAACAGAATTAGTCAGACAGAAGATGAGTTAGAGAAAACTAAGAAAGAGGTGAAAGAGCTTAAAAAGAGATTGAGAGACACTGAAAACAACAACAGAGACATATGGGATGATATCAAAAGAAGTAACATTCGTATAATTTGCCTGCCAGAGGAAGAAAGAGAGGAAGGGGAAGCAAAAATTCTACAGGAAATAATACAAGAAAACTTCCCAGACCTGAATAACAGAAAGGATATCAAGGTTCAAGAGGCCCAGAGAGTACCAAACAGAATCAACCCAGACCTGAAGACACCAAGACACATCATAGTCACAATGAGAAGAAGTAAGGATAAAGAAAGGAACCTAAAGGCTGCAAGAAGAAACAAAAAGTCACATACAAGGGAAAACCCATAAGATTATCTGCAGATTTCTCCACTCAACTCTAAAAGCCAGAAGGGAGTAGCAAGATATCTATCGAGCCCTGAATGAAAAAGGGTTTCAACCAAGGATAATATATCCTGCTAGACTTTCATTCAAGCTAGATGGAGGGATCAAAACCTTCTTAGACAAACAACAGTTAATGGAGGCAACCATCACCAAGCCGGCCCTGAAAGAGGTACTAAAAGACCTCTTATAAACAAGAACATCACTATAATACTTGCAATATATCAGAGTAAACAAATTCTTTTTTAGAACAATGGCACTACAATACATTAAATCCATAATGTCAATAAATGTCAATGGCTTAAACTCACCCATCAAAAGGCACAGGGTGGGTGGATGGATCAGAAAACATAATCCAACCATATGCTGCTTGCAAGAATCCCATCTGTCACAACAAGATAAACACAGACTTAAAGTGAAAGGATGGAAAACTATTATACAGGCTAACAGACCACAAAAAAGGACAGGAACAGCCATTCTCAACTCAGACAGGATAGATTTTAAATTAAATAAAGTAATAAAACATAGGCAAGGACACTACATAGTGATTAGAGGATCAATCAGCCAAGAAGACTTAACAATTATTAACATCTATGCACCCAATGAGGGACCATCTAAATACATTAAGCATCTACTGAAAGAATTTCAAAAATACATCAATAGTAATACAATAATAGTGGGAGACTTCAATACCCCACTCTCACACTTAGACAGATCAACAAAGCAGAGAACCAATAAAGATACAAGAGAATTGAATGAAGAGATTGACAGACTATACCTCTTGGACATTTTCAGACTCCTCCCTAAAAAACTGGAATACACCTTCTTTTCAAATCCACATAACACATACTCAAGGATAGACCACATGTTAGGCCACAAAGACAGCATCAATAAATTCAAGAGCATTGAAATCATCCCAAGTATCTTCTCAGACCACAGTGGAGTAAAACTAACATTTAACAACAAACGGAAAATTATTAAAAGACATAGAATTTGGAAACTAAACAACATGCTCCGTAAGAACCACTGGGTCAGAGACACACTCAAACAGGAAATTCAAATGTTCCTGGAAACTAATGAAAATGAAGACACAACCTATCAAAATATTTGGGACACAGCGAAAGCAGTACAGAGAGGGAAACTTATAGCCATACAATCACATATTAAACACCAAGAAAAAGCTCAAATGAACTACCTTACTGCACACATCAAGGACTTAGAGGAAGAAGAAGAAATGCACCCTAAACCAAACAGAAGGAAAGAAATCACTAAAGTTCGAGCAGAAATAAACAACATTGAAAATAAAAGAACCATACAAAAGATCAATGAAGCCAAATGTTGATTCTTCGAAAGATTAAACAAAATTGACAAACCCCTAGTCAGACTCACCAAACAAAAAAGAGAGAAGACTCAAATTAATAGAATTGTAAACGATGCAGGAGATATCACAACTGACACCACAGAAATCCAGAGAATCATGTGAAACTTCTATAAAAAACTATATGCCACCAAGCTAGAGAATCTGGAAGAAATGGAACAATTCCTAGAAACCTATGCACTTCCAAAAGTGAACCAAGAAGAACTACAAAATCTAAATGCACCAATCACAGACAAAGAAATTGAAACCGTTATTAAGAATCTCCCCAACAACAGAAGTCCTGGACCAGATGGCTACACAAACGAATTCTACAAAACTTTCAGGAAACAGTTAATACCCATACTTCTTAAGCTATTCCATAAGATTGAAGAAACAGGAATACTCCCTTCCACCTTTTATGAAGCCAACATCACCCTGATACCAAAAGCTGATAGGGACAGAACAAAAAAGGAAAACTACAGACCAATATCTGATGAACATAGATGCCAAAATACTAAACAAGATCTTGGCCAACCAGATACAGCAATACATCAAAAACATTGTTCATCATGACCAAGTGGGATTCATCCCAGGAATGCAAGGCTGGTTCAACATCCGTAAATCAATCAATGTCATTCACCACTTCAATAAAAGCAAAGCCAAAAACCACATGATTATCTCAATAGATGCAGAGAAAGCCTTTGACAAAACCCAACACCGATTCATGCTCAAAACTCTACACAAAATGGGAATAGATGGGAAATTCCTCAAGATAGTGGAGTCTATATATAGCAAACCTACAGCCAACATCATACTCAATGGACAGAAGCTGAAAGCATGCCCCCTCAGATCGGGGACTAGACAGGGCTGTCCTCTGTCACCGTTACACTTCAACATAGTATTGGAAGTTCTTGCCATAGCAGTCAGGCAAGAGAAAGAAATCAAAGGGATACAGATTGGAAGGGAAGAAGTCAAGCTCTCACTATTTGCAGATGATATGATAGTATACATAGAAAGACCTAAAGAATCCAGTAGAAAATTACTGGAAGTTATTAGGCAATATAGCAAGGTATCAGGCTACAAAATCAATGTACAAAAATCAGTGGCATTTCTTTATACAAACACTAAATCTGAAGAAGAAGACATCCAGAAATCACTCCCATTTACTGTTTCAGCAAAATCAATCAAATACCTAGGAATAAAGTTGAACAAAGAAGTGAAAGACTTGTATACTGAAAACTATGAGTCGCTACTCAAGGAGATAGAAACTGATACAAAGAAATGGAAAGATATCCCATGCTCATGGATTGGAAGAATAAATATCATCAAAATGAATATTCTCCCCAGAGCCATATACAAATTTAATGCAATACCCATCAAAGTTCCACCAAGCTTCTTTAAGATAATAGAACAAACACTACAATCATTTATCTGGAACCTGAAAACACCTAGAATGGCCAAAACCATCTTAAGGAAAAGAAACAGAAATGGAGGCATCACACTCCCAGACCTTAAACTATATTATAAAGCCATCATCATCAAAACAGCATGGTACTGGAACAAAAATAGGCACACAGACTAGTGGAACAGAATTGAAAGCCCAGAAGTAAATACCAACACCTATGGGCATCTAATCTTTGATAAGGGGGCCCAATGGATTAAATGGAAAAAGGAGGCTCTCTTCAATAAATGGTGCTGGGAAAACTGGGTTGAAACATGCAGAAGAATGAAATTGAACCACTTTATCTCACCAGAAACAAAAATCAACTCCAAATGGATCAAAGACCTAGATGTCAGACCAGAAACAATCAAATACTTAGAGGAAAAAAATTGGTAAAACAGTTTCCCAGCTACACCTCAAGGACATCTTTGATGAATCAAACCCAATTGCAAGGAAGACTAAAGCAGAAACAAACCAATGGGACTACATCAAATTGAAAAGCTTCTGCACATCCAAAGAAACTATTAAACAAACAGAGAGACCCCTCACAGAATGGGAGAAGATCTTCACATGCCAGACATCAGACAAGAAACTAATCAGCAAAATATATAAAGAGCTCAGCAAACTTAGCACCAAAAAAGCAAATGACCCCATCCAAAAATGGGCAGAGGAAAGGAACAAAACATTCACTACAGAGGCGATCCAAAAGGTTAACAAACATATGAAAAACTGCTCTCGGTCACTGATTGTCAGAGAAATGCAAATTAAGACAACACTAAGATACCACCTCACTCCTGTAAGAATGGCATACATCAAAAAGGACAGAAGCAACAAATGCTGGAGAGGATGTGGGGACAGAGGAACCCTTTTACATTGCTGGTGGAAATGTAAATTGGTAGAGCCTCTGTGGAGAGCAGTCTGGAAAACTCTCAGAAGGCTAGACATGGACCTTCCATATGATCCAGTAATTCCTCTCCTGGGGTTATACCCCAAGGACTCCATAACACCCAACCAAAAAGAGGTGTGTACTCCTATGTTCATAGCAGCACAATTCATAATAGCTAAAACCTGGAAGCAACCCAGGTGCCCAACAACAGATGAGTGGCTGAGAAAGCTGTGGCATATATACACAATGGAATACTATGCAGCTATCAAGAACAATGAACCCACCTTCTCTGACCCACCTTGGACAGAGCTAGAAGGAATTATGTGAAGTGAACTAAGTCAGAAAGATAAAGATGAGTATGGGATGATCCCACTCATCAACAGAAGCTGACTAAGAAGATCTGAAAGGGAAACTAAAAGCAGGACCTGATCAAATTGTAAGTAGGGCACCAAAGTAAAAACCCAGTGGTGAGGGGTAAACATGTATCTTCCTGGGCCAGTGGGGGGTGGGAGTGGGTGGGAGAGACAGGTCACAGTCCTTTGGTGGTGGGAATGGTGTTTATGTACACTCCTAGCAAAATGTAGACATATAAATCAGTAGTTAATTAATATGAGAGGGGGAAAATCAATTGTATGTCTCAAAGTTTCTCAAAAGACAAACTGAATCTTTTTAATATATAGGCTATGTATTTGATATGCGGACTCTCTCAAAAGCCTAGACCAAGTAGATCAGAAGCATCCAATAGCACAGCTATATACAAGATACTGGGTACTGTACAGCAAACCATAACAAAGGGACTTTTCAAAGTTAACCCAATTAACAAATAATGTGATGATAATATTAACTATCGATTGTCTTTTGGAACCCTAAGACAGCAGGAACCTCACATCTTCACTATAGAGCCCCTAATTCCCCCAGTCCTGGAACCCTTGGATAGGGCCCACTTTCCCGTATGCATCTCCCAATCCAAACCAAATAATATTGCATCTGCCAATCACAACCTAACCAAAGCAATGATTGCCCCCTCATAATGCTTCACCTCAGACTGTATCCAGAGACTTCACGTGTGGAATGACAACCCTTCAACTTCATTACTCGGGTGAGACCTTTCCTTTTATAGTACACTCTAATTTCATCTCAAGTAGTTCACTTTCTAACAAAGTCCCATAATCTAGATATACACCAGTTTCTGTGAGAGAGAGCTTATGTGCACACGTATCCATAAACTACTGCAAAATATATACCTGAAAGCAGAAGTACACTAGAGTTTGCAGTGAGTACCTCCCTAACACTTCCTCTCCACTATTCCAAGCTTTGGACCCATGATTGCTCAACAAATTGTTTGGCTTCAAATGTTAACTCTCTTTTCAATCACCAGGTTCCAGATGCCACCAGGATGCTGGCTAGGCTTCCCTGGATAGAAGACCCCACCAATGTGTCCTGGAGCTCAGCTTCCCCAGAGACACACCTTACTAGGGAAAGAGAGAGGCAGACTGGGAGTATGGACCAACCAGTCAATGCCCATGTTCAGCGGGGAAGCAATTACAGAAGCCAGACCTTCTACCTTCTGCAACCCTCAATGACCCTGGGTCCATGCTCTCAGAGGGCTAGAGAATGGGAAAGCTACCAAGGGAGGGGGTGGGTTATGGGGATTGGGTGGTGGGAATTGTGTGGAGTTGTAGCCCTCCTACCTTATGTTTTTGTTCACTAATCCTTTATTAAATAAAAAATTAAAAAAAAAAACACAAACTGAATCTTTTCAATATATATGCTGTGTAATTGATATGCAGACTCTCTCAAAAGTCTAGACCAAGTAGATCAGAAGCAACCAATAGCACAGCTATATACAAGATACTGGGTACTGTACAGCAAACCATAACAAAAGGACTTTTCAAAGTTAACCCAATTAACAAATAATGTGATGATAACATTAACTATTGAGTGTCTTTTTGAACCCTAAGACAGCAGGAACCTCACATCTCCACTATAGAGCCTCTACTTCCCCCAGTCCTGGAACCCTTGGATAGGGCCCACTTTCCCGTATGCCTCTCCCAATCCATATCAAATAATATTGCATCTGCCGATCACAACCTAACCAATACAACGATTGCCACCTCAACATGCTTCACTTCAGACTGTGTCCAGAGACTTCACGTGTGGAATGACAACAATTCAACTTCATTACTCGGGTGAGACCTTTCCTTTCATAGTATACTCTAAATTCATCTCAGGTGGTTCACTTTCTAACAAAGTCCCAAAACCTAGATATACACCACTTTCTGTGAGAGAGAGCATATGTTTACATGTATCCATAAACTAGTGCAAAATATATGCCTGAAAGCAGAAGTGCACTAGAGTTTGCAGTGACTACCCCCCTAGCATTTCCTCTCCACTATTCCAAGCTTTGGGTCCATGATTGCTCAACAATTTGTTTGGCTTCAAATGTTAACTCTCTTTTCAGTCACCAGGTTCCAGATGTCATCAGGATACTGGCCAGGCATCCCTAGACTGAAGACCCCAACAATGTGTCCTGGAGCTCCGCTTCCCCAGAGCCCCACCCTACTAGCAAAAGAGAGAGGCAGACTGGGAGTATGGACCACCAGTCAATGTCCATGTTCAGCGGGGAAGCAATTACAGAAGCCAGACCTTCTACCTTCTGCAACCCACAATGACCCTGTGTCCATGCTCCTAGAGGAATAGAGAATGGGAAAGCTATTAGGGGAGGGGGTTGGAAATGGAGATTGGGTGGTGGGAATTGTATGGAATTGTACCCCTCCTACCCTATGGTTTTGTTAATTAATCCTTTCTTAAATAAAAAATAAAAAAATATTAAAAAAAAAACACGAGTATAAAGGCAGAGCAACTTAGATCCCCACTCTCACACTCAACAAAAGAAGCAGTACTCACCCATTTTCCATTTATATAGCTATCATTTTCAAACCCTGATCTTTCTAGCAAAGACCAATCTTGGTGGAATCAATTCTTTCAGATTAAGTGAATGTCCCTTTGACAACACTGGGTACATCTGAACTAACACTAGTCAGGAAAACTTATTTCTCAAATGGAAAAAAAAAAAAAGGATGGGACTTGAAAATACCCTGGTTTAAGAAGCAAAGTCCATCCCTTGCATACTTTAGGCAAAGACTAGATTTTCTTTGTGTACCTAGAGGCAAAAGGCCTTCTAATACCTCAGCAAGTAACAGTGGTGGAAATCCCACCAAAAATGATCATGTAGTTCAAAATTACACAGAAAAAGTACAAAAATTTAAAACTAAAGCCCACAAAAATATTCCCAAAACTGCATATTAAACGTAAATAGAAAAATTCCCTGCAATTAAAAGTTACTTAAGATCCATAGTATTATATCTTAACAGCAGTATTTCATCAGGATTCAGTTTTTTGTTTGTTTCTTTATAGGATCTGTTATTGTTATTCTATCTCTTTGTTATCTTTATTTATTTATTGGATAGAGACAGCCAGAAATCGAGAGGGAAGTTGTTGATAGAGAGCAAGAGATACCAATAACACTGCTTCACTGCTCACAAAGCTTTCCCTTTGCAGGAGGGGACCAGAGGCTTGAACACGGATCCTTGCATATTGTAACATGTGTGCTCAACCAGGTGCACCACTACTGAGTCCATGAATTCAGTTTTTTAAATTGCCAAGTCAGACCAAGAAGAAGGAAACCTGAAGCTAAAAATTAAAAAAAAAAAAAGACAACTGGACCTTGAGATGGATGAGATACTAAAACTATCTGACAAGAACTATAAAGGACACAGTCTAAAAATACTACTACTAATAACTTTAAATACTTTTGAAACAATGAAAAATATAGAAAAATCTCATAAAAGATACAGAAATTATAAAAAAGAAACAAAGGAGTTTTTTTTAAGTGAAGAGTCACAGGACAGGAGTATATGCAATATTTGAAGAAATAACATCTGCAGTATTCCAAAATTATTATAAAATTAAAATACAAAAATGTCTAACTTCATGGAGCTGATCAAAAACCAATGAGGAGAAACCTAATGAAATTCATGACACATGAATTAGCAGAAAAGAGTAGAAACTCTTGTCTCTTTTCTCTCATCTGAAATCATTGAAACCCAAAGTAAGTGGCATAATATTTTTCAAATGTCAAAGAAAATAACTGTTAACTAGATCTTTTTAAGCTAGAAATTCTATATTTTCTGAAATTCAGCATCAAATTTAAAGAATAAACAAAAGACATAGTCTAAAGGAATTTTTAGTAGCAGTCTTCCATTAAATGACTAAAGAAACTTCTTCACACAGGAGGGAAATCTCAACAGAATGAACAATGGAGTGTCCATGGAGATAGAAGTTTACACAACAGACTTTCAGATTTGAGAATTGGAGGACCCAGACTCAATCATAATAGCACTACCAGTCAGAACTGAATAATTCTCTAGTCAAAAAATTTAATCATTAAGCAATAGAAAGGAAAATAAAAGAACTCTGTGATGAACAGAAATATGTGTAAAGACAATAGATAATCCTTTTCATGAGTTAAGATCATATTGAGTGACAGAACAAAAGTATACACTTCATACAAAGTGGTAAAATGTATTCATTTGATTCAACATCAGTGATTTTTCACTGGCAGTTTTATTTTGCAGACTTTCTAATGTCACATTATTTGTACATAGCTTTTATTTCCTCCTCTCTGTATTATGCAAGGATATTTAATTTTCCCAACTCTTCTCTCCAGACCAGCCTCCAAAGCAAACTTTAAGGTTTTTATCAGAGTAAGAAGCACATTCATGATATTTAGGTCATTTAGGTCTTTTGTATCCTAAATAAAATGTCTTTGTGGAAAGACATTCTATAAATTCTCTGCTCTGAACATCAAAAAAGCTTATACTTTTAGTTATTTATTTTTCTTGTTTGCTCTCACATTGCTTCTCCATGACCTTCACCTGCTCTCCTATCACATGCAACTAAATTGCTACAACCTTTAAACTATGTTTTACTAGCTCCCTCTCTAATTTCTAGCTAGGTTAAGTCAAAGAGAGGCACTGCCAGATATGAAAAGTTAGAATCCAGGGTCTTCCTTCTTCTCTTTATTTTACACTAAGTCATCAGATTAGAAATTGGTTTGTGACTGAATCCTCACCAGGACTGTCATTCTTAAAAAAAAAAAAAACTCTGTGGTCACAGAAACACTAAATAGCCCTGTCACTAAAGTGACTTCAACAGACTGACTCATTGCTTGAAGGCTCTGATGACACGTTTTCTGTGTTTTCCTTCAGCAAGTGACGCATGAGAAGATTCTTATAACAGTTAATTCTAACTCACCATGCAACCCTCCAGCTTTGTTTTGTTTTTAAGCTCTTTCAACAGTTGAATATAATCATTCAAAAGAATATCTGGACTCATTACTGACTCTACAGATTTAAGTTATGACATGGTATAGACAAATCTACATCTATACATTAGCTGATTTATATGGGAAAAAATGCTGAAAATCAGTTTATAAAACCTCATATATAAAATAGTAATGAAATAGTGATTTATGTTTTGATGAAAATTATTTCAATATTGGGTGGTTGCGAGAAGGAGAATACAGGTCCAAAAAGGATGACAGAGGACCTAGTGGGGGTTGTATTGTTATATGGAAAACTGGGAAATGTTATGCATGTACAAACTATTGTATTTACTGTCGAATGTAAAACATTAATCCCCCAGTAAAGAAGTAAAAAATTATTTCAATATTGAAGACAAAACATGAGTAGAACTGAACTGGATTTGGTGTATTGCACCAAAGTAAAAGACTCTGGGGTGGGTGGAGGGGAGAGTACAGGTCCAAAAAGGATGACAGAGGACCTAGTGGGGGCTGTATTGTTATGTGGAAAGTTGGGAAATGTTATGCATGTACAAACTATTGTTTCACTGTTGACTGTAAAACATTAATCCCCCAATAAATAAATCAAAAACTGTCTGTTTCAATATTGCTGAAAATGTTGACTAAGACGATCTTATAAATTGTTCAAAATTTGTGAGAAAGAAATATCAATTTTATACAAATTATTTTGTGGCATATTAAACAAGGAACAGTTGCTAATACTTTTATGAGTTTATGATATCCTTGACCCAAAACCTGACAAGGATATTACAATAAATAAAATATTGTCACGTTCTTAAGTAAAGACACCAAAAAAATTTTTGAATATTATTACAAACTAAACTAAGCATACATGTTCATAGACTTATATGTGTATATGTACACATGCAAATGGAAAGACATAATCATTTAACCATGGTTTACTCTACAAATGCTTGTTTTATTTTCTAAAATAAATGTATGTGAAACATTGAATAAAGGGTAATAAAGCATATGATTGAATCAAAGATGGCAAAAATGTGTTTGGTGACAGTCAAAATCAGTTTATAATAAAATTTCTCAAAAATCTAGGAATAAAGGAAAGTTTCGTTTTCTTATAAAGTTTATCTAAAGTAAGATAATTATAAAATGTGTAGCCACCATGATACTGACACTTAATGAAGCTCACTCTTGTCACTTCTAGTCAGCATGTTGTAATGATCATACATATAAAGTGTGACTCTTTAGGGTGGCATACACTATAGCTTTGTTTCCTCTACTTTAAATCAAGCTGTGTAAACCACTAACATTCTATATAATGATTGTTATAATTTTATTTAAACCATTTTATAATTTGTGTTCCATCTGCCCATTCTCTGTCTCTTCTATCTTTGTCATTGTCTACCTTTATTTGGATTTTTTTTTTTTTGGTTTGGTTTTTGTTTCAGTATTTTGATGTAGTTTATAATGTGATTTATGGATGTTTTGTGTACTTTCATAATTTTTGCCATATACATCTTTTGTTAATTAGCCTGTTTAGTCTATATAAGACTGGGATGAATTAGAGAATGATTAGAAAATTGTAACTATAGTTGGTTCACCAATTGCAACTACTTCAAACAATGCATCTGCTTATCTACTTTCAGTTCCAGAGATATGCCTAGATGTGATCTGTACTAATTCAAGGGTAATAGCTTATAATCTAGTGAACTGATCAGGACAAGTCAGGATATTTGTTCTCTTAAGTGGGGTGTCTACTGCAAAGGCAACTCTTCAATAACCTGATACACAAGACAATGAGTTGCATGGGTAACAATGAGTAAAGAGGCTATGGTGGCACTAATAGAAGATATAGATTCAACAACATGAATCACACCTCAGCAAGACTGATCTGGCTCTATCATATGCTGAAGACTTCCCCAGCTTTACCAAGATAATGGCCTAATGCTGAGCCCTCAATGCAGAGACTATCACTACTTGTTAGCAGTTCAAATCTGTTGAATTCTTTTGACTTTAGAGGAACCATATTTTAATCACAAGATTAAACACTTGTTCTAGATAAGTACTTTTCTTTCTCTTTCAAAATGCTGCTTCTAACACTATCTTTCAAAATGTGTTATGGTGCCTTCATTATATTATTTCTGAATATACTTTATTTTACAGTAATCTGAATTTGTCAATGAACTTGATTTCATTAAATTCTCTGATAATAACACATATCCCATCATCATAAGTAGGTCTTGTGATAGAATGTTAGAATATCCAAATTAACAGTTATGGTCATAATAACTTGTATGCAAGAATTGATGCCTGGCAGATGTGGCAGAAACTTAAAAATTACAGGTAATATATATTTCCTTTCCTCTACTACCACACTATGTGGGTGCAATACCCAAGAAATAGAGTAAAAAAAAAAAAACTTTTTATAGTGTTCTGCCTAACAACCTATTCAAAACTGTCTTGGCTTTCCACCCAACTGACCTGGAATTCTCAATTTTACAAAAAGAGGATATTTTCATGAGCACTAGTTAAAAATATAACTGAACTGAAAGTAGAGGTTAATTCCTAGTTTTAACTCTCCAGATTGCAAATCTGGACATAGAATAGTATTCTGTTCTAAATGGGCTCCTCTAGGTCAACCAAAAATGAGCATTAGGATCTATCTACCAAATCAGAACTAGCAGCACTATAACAGAAGTCTAAAAAATTGTATTTGAAGTACCCATATCCAGGATCAAAAGTTAATAGAAAGCAAAAATTAGTCAATAGAGGAAAGGATACTTATTGTACTGTTATGTGGGAAACTGAGACATAGTATGCATGTACAAATTATTGTATTTACTGTCGAATGTCAAACAAGATTTTTTAAAAAGCCTGCATTTTTGTTAATTTATGAGAGCTACTACAGAATATAGTATTTCAGTTCAAACAAAACATTTCAACTATGTTTTTCTAAAAAACAAAAATGCTGACAAATATTTTAATATAAATAGGCTGGCAACACCAGAGAGATGTATGGTGTGTGAAGTGGTGGGACAGAGAAGTCTGGCCTAACATATGGAGGTTCAGAAAAGGGTCATCATGAGAAGGGATGGAGAAAATATGAACTTGTGAATCAGGTAGGTTTACATTGGAGACTAAGAGCACTTTCTTTTAGTGACTAAATTTACTTGCCTGTATTTTAATTCATTCATTTTCTGATGAAGATGTTCTGAGTTCAGGCATGGTGGGGGTTGAATATCAAGCAACCGGGAACTCATAAAATTTAAATACAGAGACAGTTGGCTAGATTAGTGGAGTTTGGAAAAGGACTGCCTTACAAGACATAGGATTACTTCTTTTGAAGCCAGGCACTGAAGAACAAAGAGAGAGTGCTGTGGAGCTAAAGTTGAGAAGGAGAGAAGTTAAAGAATGGATTTGGGCTAACAGGCCAAGATCAAAATAGCAATAACTATGAAGAGAATTTCAAAGTCTGAGCTACTTTCATTTAAAGATAAACTGTCGCCCCAGGGTATGCACTGATAGAGTGTTACCAAATGATATCAAATTCACAGAAAAAAAAACAAATCAAACACTTGGGAGGAAATGTTCAAAAAACAAAGAAACTACCCTACTGTTTTGAATACAACTGGTTTCCCCATACTACAGAGCACACAGCAGCCAGTCCAAGCAAATGAAATAAATTGGGGTGAAGGAAAGATTTTAAAAGGAAGCTAGAGAATAGAAATAAACAGTACCAGCCAACAAGAAAGATGAAATGGACTTGACAAGGCCTGAATGTAGGAAGGTGTTGAACTGGGACTCTCCTGCTCTGCGGTAATAGCTACAATTTTGACCAGAAGGACTTCTGTGCATGGAAACTGTGTTGTAGAGAAAGTTATTAGTGATAAGAAGTAGAAAAAGTTCCCCTGAGCAACTACCCAGTCTTCAAAAATGCTCCAACAGAAATAAAGTATTCCAAACTCCTTTTCACATAGACATTGATCACAAACACTGTGTTCTTTGCACTGCAAAGTCACAGCATTTGGTAGACACCGAAGCAAACAGACCCTTAGTCCTACTGCTTGTCCAGACTTGAATTCCTGCAGGGAAGGGTAGACACAGTCACTGTTCTCACAGACCATGCTGACTGGAAGGAAAATGAGAATGTTTAAATAGTATAAGAAAAAGCAGAAAGTCATAGGTCATAGTGCCGTCAATTTCTGAGTGCCCATGACTTAACAGGCTGCCTGAAACTAGCCTTTGCAGACTCTTCTGGGGAGGTTATTTTCTTCTTTTCTTTTTTTTTCCCTTAGTACAGCAATAGTGAATGAATTCAAGATCTCACTCACACCCAGTGCCATCAAGTGATATGCTGAACCAAATATTTTCACTTTTTATTTCTAGAGGTGGAGAAAATATAAAAGCCATCACAGTTATCATTTTATCATTCATGGAGCTCCCCTCACTGCTATCCTGTTCACAATATTCCTATATAATGCTAGGACTCAAACCCAGGGTCTCATACATAGTAAAGCAAACATTTCACCAGGTAAGTTATCTCATGATCCTAGAATTTGCATTCTTCACTTATCTTCTCTCTTTCTTGCAATCCGTGGTCTTCATAGTCCTAATTATTATTCTCTAGCATCTCCCAGTCCATAAGCAAATTTTGAATTGATAGCTTGAGTCTCCATCCTGGGCATATCCTGCAAATATTACTGAGCAGATGCAACTCCATGGTAGCAAGGGATTAAGTCAAAACCTAAGTGAACACCAAGAATGACCTTTGGCCAAAGGATGGAGAGTCCAGGATATCAGTGACAGCATATTTTTTCATCTTTCTTTCCCAAGTGCAAACACCGTAACCTTGCCCTTGTTTTATACATGGTGCTGGTTTGAGACTCCCATTATATATAGAGTGTGCTTGGTTTCTATTATTTCTGAGCAGTCACACTCCAGGAAACACTTCTGCCTACTTCCAAATGTAGAACTTATTGGCCTATGACTTCAACTCTGCTCACTCTGGTGGACTCATAGCACCCAGAGGTTCCTCCTGCTTGTGAATACAATTCATCCATCATTGTTGTGCTTAAACCAAGGGAGATCCATGACATGAATTCCTAACACATGTCTGATCAGTGATCTGTGTTATCCTGTCTAATCCCCACCACCTTTGGGGAAGTCTAGAATGTCATAAATCATAGGCCAGATTTCATTAAAAAATATTCAAGGGGAGTCGGGCTGTAGCGCAGCGGGTTAAGCGCAGGTGGCACTAAACACAAGGACCGGCATAAGGATCCTGGTTCAAGCCCTGGCTCCCCACCTGCAGGGGTGTCGCTTCACAAACGGTGAAACAGGTCTGCAGGTGTCTATCTTTCTCTCCCTCTCTCTGTCTTCCCCCTCCCCTCTCCATTTCTCTCTGTCCTATCCAACAACAATGACAACAATAATAACTACAAGGGCAACAAAAGGGAATAAATAAATAAATAAAATATATATTCAAATAAAAAACAGACAATAATTTTTACCAAGAGAAATAGGAATATATATATATATATATATATATATTAGTTGTATAAATTGGCTCAAAAATTATATCCTGTTCAAAATTCTTCTAAGTAGGACAGATACATAATTCCATATCTTTTTGGGTTCAAAAGCCCCAGATAATATGGACTTAATAGTTAAGAGCAACTGGAATTATTTTCAGCCAAGTGCCTAAGTCATCAGTTATTGAAAAAAAATTAAGGCATTTATTTATTTATTTTTAATTTTATTTTTTATGAGAGAACTGCTCAACTCTGGCTGAAGGTGGTGCTAGGGATAGGACCCGGGAATTTCTCACACAGACATGATGAGCCTAGACCTTGAACAGATAGATCCCTCTCTCCATTCTCACTGGTCATCTTCATCAGGAAGAACATGATGAAGGATCCCCATATGACCTTGCCCTCAATGTGGATCAACATTGGTAGAGAATGTCCCATCCTCCAAAGGGAATTTGGATAACACACTCTAACTACCACCTGAGGAAGATGGGTCCTGAAATTGGTGCAACTCGGAAGCTCCTACTCATGACCACAGAATGCGAGTTCAGACCTATAGGGAGGTAGAGGTTACATAGGCTCTTATGCTGAATATGGGCCCCAGATCAAATTGATGGGGTTTATAGTCAATAATATTTATACACTTTTCCCACATTTGGGAGCTATTCTATTCCCTTATCCAGTTTTCTAGCTAGCCCTTTTTCTAGACATGACATCATCTCCCCAGACAATAACTTCAGTCCACATGCATATCAGATGTCAGGCTCAGACAAAAACTAATAAAGTTATGGGTCCTTTGGAATATACCTAAGATAGACCTGCTAGCTATTTCCAAACGGACACCCCAAATCTTTATCTGCAACATTACAGCCTTTAGGTTCATGATTAATCAACAACTTGTATGGCTTTATATGTTAACTCTTTTTCAACCACCAGGTTCCAGATGCTACCATGATGCCAACCAGACTTCTCTGGGTAGACGACCCCACCAATGTGTCCTGGAACCCCACTTTCCCAGAGCCGTGCCCCACTAGGGAAAGAGAGAGACAGGCTGGGAATATGGATCGACCTGTGAACGCCCATGTTCAGCGGGGAAGCAGTTACAGAGGCCAGACCTTCCACCTTCTGCACCCCATAATGACCCTGGGTCCATACTCCCACGGGGTTAAAGAATAGGAAAGCTATCAGGGAGGGGATGGGACAGAGTTCTGGTGGTGTGAATTGAACCCTCTTATCCTGTGGTCTTGTCTGTTTCAATTTTATAAAGAAAGAAAGAAAGAACCTCAGGCGTGATTTTTTTTCATAACCATTGTGATATTTCCCCTGGCAAGGATGTGAATTTTTTAAATAGCAGAAGTCTAGGGGCCAGGAGCACACTCACCTGATAAAGCAATAGAGCTTTACTATTCAAAAGGGTCTGTGTCTGAGCTCCCACTCACCACATAGGAAAGCCATACAAAGGCACAAAAAGATGGAGCAGTACTAAAAACTCACTTTCTCTCTGTGTCTTTCCCTTTCTTTCAATCTGTACCTGAAAAAAAAAAAGAGGAAGCAGAAGAGGAGGAGGAGAAAGTAGAGGAGGAGGAAGAGGAGGAAGAAAAAGAAGAGTCCTCTGGGTATGGTGAAATTGCACAAGTACAAAGCCCCAAGTAAGTACATAGACAGGTAAGTAGGTAGATGATAGAAAGAGAAAGAGAAAAAGAAAGAGAGCAAGAAAGAGACAATAGATAGATTGATGGTAGGGATAATATGATAGGTAAGTAAATGGGAATCTATTAGGGTAATGTTTATAAAAATAAAAACTACAGTGGGTGGAGAAGGGAGGGGAAAAATAAAAACTACAAGGTTGGTGCATCTTATTAAAGGTACACGTTACCATGAGCAAGGACCTAGGTAAGAGCCCTTGCTCCCCACCTGCAGGGGGATTGTTTCACAAGTAGTGAAGCAGACTTTCAAGTCTCTTATCTTTCTCTCACCTTCTCTATCTTCCAATCCCCTCTCAATTTTTCTCTGTCTTATCAAAACAAAATAGAAAGAAAAAAAAAAGAAAAAAAATGGTGCCATGAAGTGCTGGCACCAAGTCCCAGCAATAACCTTGGTGGCAATAAAATAATAAATAAATAAATACCCATCAACATATGACTGGATAAAGAAATTATGGGATACATATTCCATGGAATATTACTCTTTGATCAAAAAAGATCCCTTGGGACAAAAAGAATGGAACTGGAAGTGATTATACTCAGTGAAATAAAGAGATGAAAGAGACAACTACCAGTTTGTTTCACTCATATGTGGAATCTAGAGATCTTATTTACATGAACTTGCCAAAGAAAATAAAATCCAAACAAAACAGAAGCAAACAAACCCTAAGACTTGTGAGAGGGTATGGTGGTTATCTTTGGGAGGTTGGACAGTGGGAATACTGAACGTTGATGGTGGGTGTGGTGCCATTGTAATCCTACACATTGTAATATTATAATCTTGTACAACATATCAATGAAAAATTTAAAATTATTATGCAGCTATCAAGAACAATGAACCCACCTTCTCTGACCCATCTTGGACAGAGCTAGAAGGAATTATGTGAAGTGAGCTAAGTCAGAAAGCTAAAGATGAGTATGGGATGATCCCACTCATCAACAGAAGTTGACTAAGAAGATCTGAAAGGGAAACTAAACACAGGACCTGATCAAATTATAGCAGGAACCTCACATCTCCACTATAGAGCCCCTACTTCCCCCAGTCCTGGAACCCTTGGATAGGGCCCACTTTCCCGTATGCCTCTCCCAATCCATATCAAATAATATTGCATCCGCCGATCACAACCTAACCAACGCAACGATTGCCACCTCAACATGCTTCACTTCAGACTGTGTCCAGAGACTTCACGTGTGGAATGACAACCCTTCAGCTTCATTACTCGGGTGAGACCTTTCCTTTCATAGTATACTCTAATTTCATCTCAGGTGGTTCTCTTTAACAAAGTCCCCAAACCTAGATATACACCAGTTTCTGTGAGAGAGAGCATATCTTCACACGTATCCATAAACTACTGCAAAATATATACCTGAAAGCAGAAGTACACTAGAGTTTGCAGTGAGTACCTCCCTAACACTTCCTCTCCACTATTCCAAGATTTGGGTCCATGATTGCTCAACAATTTGTTTGGCTTCAAATGTTAACTCTCTTTTCAGTCACCAGGTTCCAGATGCCATCAGGATGCTGGCCAGGCTTCCCTGGATTGAAGACCTCACCAATGTGTCCTGGAGCTTAGCTTCCCCAGAGACCCACCCTACTAGGGAAAGAGAGAGACAGACTGGGAGTATGGACCAACCAGTCAATGCCCATGTTCAGCGGGGAAACAATTACAGAAGCCAGACCTTCTACCTTCTGTAACCCACAATGACCCTGGGTCCATGCTCCCAGAGGGATAGAGAATGGGAAAGCTATCAGGGGAGGGGGTGGGATATGGAGATTGGGTGGTGGGAATTGTGTGGAGTTGTACCCCTCCTACCCTATGGTTTTGTTAATTAATCCTTTCTTAAATAAAAAATAAAAATAAATAAACAAATAAATAAAAATTTTAAATTATTAAAATAAACAAACAAGAAAATTATAGGGGTGGGGAGACAGCAGAGTGGCTATACAAAAGACTTTCAAAAAGGAAAAGAGAGAGAAGAAGGAAGGAAGGAAGGAAGGAAGGGGGGAAGGAAGAAAATTACCAGATATATTTACAAAATAAAAAAGTCTCTTTCATCATTCTAAAACTTCTGCGTAAGGAAAGTTCTTAAACAGATAAAAACGGAAATGTCTTATGATTCAGCAAACCACTTTTAAGCACTTAACCAAATAGCATGAAGGTACTACTCTGAAGGAACATATGCACTCTATGTTCATAACTGCTTTATTTACAACAGCCAAAGAGTGAAATCAGCCTAAATACCTAGAATAGATTGCACACTAATGAAGGCAATTACTGAATGGTTTCACTCATACATGGAATCCAAAGAACTGAAACATATGAACTTCCAAAAAAAGAAAAAGAAACCAACTATCTCTACTCGTTGATGCTGAAGGTGCCCTGCCATTGTGCTCCAGTCCCAGGCTGTGTCTGGCCTGGTCCAGTACACCCACCCTGAGCTATGCATACATTCTTTCTAACATTGAAATAAAAAACACTCATTTCTCCCATTGTTCTTCCTCATCTTTCCAAGTGTCCTAACAACTTTCTTCTTATTCTCTTCCCAGATGAGGTAGAACAGCAGGAAGAGGAGGCTTGTGAGGAATGATTTCATACCACAAAGCTATCAAAATACAGTGCTTTTACCCAAGAGACTTGTCAAAAAGACAGCATCCCCTCTGACTGGCTTCACTCCAGGACCAAAGGAAAAAGAAGGACATGCAAAGAGGAAGCTGGGCAGCTGACACACAAAACAAAGAGAAGCACATGGGAATGGTATTATGGGTGAGGTGATGTGAAGATAATGAGAGAAATCTCTAATCTGGATGGCATCATCAACCTTTCCCTTCAGATTTTTCTACCTTATTTTTTCCCCCTCTCCTCTCTCCTAGTCCTGATGGAATTAGAGTTCAAAGTACTCTGGTCATCTTCTCTTAACACTTAACCCTGTGGGAGTACAGACCAAAATTCTTTATGAGGTGCAAAATGTGGAAGATAATGGCTTCTGTAACTGTTTCTCCACTGGACATGGGTATTGGCAGGTCAATCCATGCCTCAGTCAAAACCAGAAATTTTAAACTATTAACATTCAAAAGAAAATAAAGCAAGCTTCATTCTCATGAAATCCATCATCTAACAGGAAAGAACATCACATAGTATCTAATTAATAAAATATTGTTAGTAAAATAAAGAATTAAATCTAGAAAACAAGGGAAAAGGAAGTATGGGGGTCTAAGGGACAATTCTTAGAGGAGACATTTACTGAAATACATATTTAAAGATAAGTGGGAAGTAAGATAAGTAGGCATGTCATGAAATTTTTATGCTTATAACAGCAATAATATAGACATATAACAACTATATAATGTTCAGGAAAATTAATGGAACTATATTCAAGTTATAGTTAGTTAGAAACTAAGTGGTTTACAACTCCTTACTTAGAAAACTAAGTCAATTCTCCAAATCTATAACAGATTAAGGAGTTAAAAATAAGTGCATTTTAAGGCAACTGAATAATACAGTAAATAAAGTTAATTTAGTAGGTATATATATTTTATGCTCCATAATTTTTTAAATGACCAAAGGATATTAGAAACAAAATAAAACATTACAGCCTAAGCACATACAGACCTTAATATAGTTTAAGAGATAAAATTAAATTAGTGCCATGATTCTTTGTAAATATCAATTAAACAAACATTATAATAAATTTAAACTATGAGCTAAAGGAGAACACACATCAACAATGAAAATGAGAAAGGGTGCAGATAAAAATTAACTAATATTTTAAGGATTCTTGTTTATAGATTCATAATGGATAGTAACATGTAGCTTCCTTTTTCCTACAATAGACATATCTATTTTGGAATGAGAATAATGCTTTATAAAATGATAAGATAACATTTCCCCATCATTTCTCAAGAGAAACAAGTTTATTTTTTAATTTAATTTTTTTATTTAAGAAAGGATTAATTAACAAAACCATAGGGTAGGAGGGGTACAACTATACACAATTCCCACCACCCAATCTCCATATCCCACCCCTCCCCTGATAGCTTTCCCATTCTCCATCCCTCTGGGAGCATGGACCCAGGATCATTGTGGGTTGCAGAAGGTAGAAGGTCTGGCTTCTGTAATTGCTTCCCCGCTGAACATGGGCGTTGACTGGCTGGTCCATACTCCCAGTCTGCCTCTCTCTTTCCCTAGTAGGGTGGGTCTCTGGGAAAGCGGAGCTCCAGGACACATTGGTGGGGTCTTCAATCCAGGGAAGCCTGGCCAGCATCCTGATGGCATCTGGAACCTGGTGACTGAAAAGAGAATTAACATATGAAGCCAAACAGATTGTTGAGCAATCATGGACCCAAAGCTTGGATTGAAAAGCTTCTGCACATCCAAAGAAACTATTAAACAAACAAAGAGACCCCTCACAGAATGGGAGAAGATCTTCACATGCCATACATCAGACAAGAAACTAATCAGCAAAATATATAAAGAGCTCAGCAAACTTAGCACCAAAAAAGCAAATGACCCCATCCAAAAATGGGCAGAGGATATGAACAAAACATTCACTACAGAGGAGATCCAAAAGGCTAACAAACATATGAAAAACTGCTCTAGGTCACTGATTGTCAGAGAAATGCAAATTAAGACAACACTAAGATACCACCTCACTCCTGTAAGAATGGCATACATCAAAAAGGACCGCAGCAACAAATGCTAGAGAGGTTGTAGGGACAGAGGAACCCTTTTACATTGCTGGTAGAAATGTAAATTGGTACAGCCTCTGTAGAGAGCAATCTGGAAAACTCTCAGAAGGCTAGACATGGACCTTCCATATGATCCAGTAATTCCTCTCCTGGGGTTATACCCCAAGGACTCCATAACACCCAACCAAAAAGAGGTGTGTACTCCTATGTTCATAGCAGCACAATTCATAATAGCTAAAACCTGGAAGCAACCCAGGTGCCCAACAACAGATGAGTGGCTGAGAAAGCTGTGGCATATATACACAATGGAATACTATGCAGCTATCAAGAACAATGAACCCACCTTCTCTGACCCATCTTGGACAGAGCTAGAAGGAATTATGTTAAGTGAGCTAAGTCAGAAAGATAAAGATGAGTATGGGATGATCCCACTCATCAACAGAAGCTGACTAAGAAGATCTGAAAGGGAAACTAAACACAGGACCTGATCAAATTACAGCAGGAACCTCACATCTCCACTATAGAGCCCTACCTCCCCCAGTCCTGGAACCCTTGGATAGGGCCCACTTTCCCGTATGCATTTCCCAATCCAAACCAAATAATATTGCATCCGCCGATCACAACCTAACCAACGCAACGATTGCAACCTCAACATGCTTCACCTCAGACTCTATCCAGAGACTTCACGTGTGGAATGACAACCCTTCCTTCAGCTTCATTACTCTGGTGAGACCTTTCCTTTTATAGTACACTCTAATTTCATCTCAGGTAGTTCACTTTCTAACAAAGTCCCATAACCCAGATATACACCAGTTTCTGTGAGAGAGAGCTTATGTGCACACGTATCCATAAACTACTGCAAAATATATACCTGAAAGCAGAAGTACACTAGAGTTTGCAGTGAGTACCTCCTTAACACTTCCTCTCCACTATTCCAAGCTTGGGATCCATGATTGCTCAACAAATTGTTTGACTTCATATGTTAACTCTTTTTTCAATCACCAGGTTCCAGATGCCACCAGGATGCTGGCCAGGCTTCCCTGGATTGAAGACCCCACCAATGTGTCCTGGAGCTTAGCTTCCCCAGAGACACACCTTACTAGGGAAAGAGAGAGGCAGACTGGGAGTATGGACCGACCAGTCAACGCCCATGTTCAGCGGGGAAGCAATTACAGAAACCAGACCTTCTACCTTCTGCAACCCTCAAGGACCCTGGGTCCATGCTCCCAGAGGGCTAGAGAATGGGAAAGCTATCATGGGAGGGGGTGGGTTATGGGGATTGGGTGGTGGGAATTGTGCGGAGTTGTACCCCTCCTACCTTATGTTTTTGTTCATTAATCCTTTCTTAAATAAAAAATTTTTTAAAAAAGAAGCTCTACCTTAAGTCTATTGAGGTTTTATGACTATTTTTGTGCTTCATTGAAGTTCAGTATGTTGTTAATGATTTTTCTTTCATGTGTTTTTTTTCTGCTGTTGTTACCCCCATCTTTTTTTCTTTTTGAGGCAGTTTATGGAGCAATTAACTGAATATAATAAGCTCTCTTATTTCCTTCATTAACTCTGACAATACTGCTTTCATTATCTTTTACTACTGTTTTAAGGTTAACAAAACAGTTTTAACATTCAATATCTAGTTAAGTTAATATTGCACTCTTCACACATGGCATTTCCCATTTCTGACATTACGACTTTCCACTTCATCCATCACACATCCTATTTATACTTTTCAACTGTAATGACTAAATAACTAAAGCTATAATGTATATATGCTGTTATTGTTTTTGTTTTAAATAATCATTTAAACTTAGATAAATTGTAAGTATAGAAGTGCATAGTACTTTATGCTTAAATGCTTCCTTATATTGCATTTCTATTTTTTCCTAGATTCCTTGAATTCTCTCTCACCTTACTGTCTTGACTTTAGGATATTATTTATATACTGTTTGTATTTAATATATATTAGAAACCAATTACCAATAAAATTTCTCAGATTTTATTAATCAAAAGATTTCTTTATTAATTTGTTATTTTTAACAGTTGTTCCTAATTAATCTAGAATTTTCATGGACTGATCCCTCTATAACTACTGCTCTAAGGAAGTCATTCCTTTGTATTCTATCTTACTCTACTCCTAATGAGAAGTTAGTGGGTACTCTTCTATTTGTTCCAAAGCACATAACAAATCATTGACTTATTTAAAGACGTTCTCTGAGTCAATGGTCTTCATATTTTGTGACTTTCCATATTTATATTTCAAGTATTTTTCTGTTCTATTATTTTTATTTATTAATTATTATTCTTTTAAAAAATTTATTGATTTCCTTTTGTTGTCCTTGTTGTTTTATTGTTGTTATTATTGTTGTTGTTACTGATGTCGTCATTGTTGGATAGGACAGAGAGAAATGGAGAGAGGAGAGGAAGACAGGGGGGAGAGAAAACAGACACCTGCAGACCTGCTTCACAGCCTGTGAAACGATTCTCCTGCAGGTGGGGAGCTGGGGGCTTGAACTGGAATCCTTACACTGGTCCTTGTGCTTTGCACCACATGCACTTAACCCACTGCACTACCTCCCAACTCCCTATTTATTATTATTCTATGTCATTGTTTCTTTCTGAAAATCCTACTTACACATATGTTATCTATTTAACTCTTGAATTTTATTAAAGTGTGTTTTTATTTTCTCCTCACTTCACATTAGATTAGATATTTTGGGGTCTATAAGAATAGTGAGATTTACTCTTTTTTTCATCTCTCTGTAATTTTTTAATAGGATCATTCAATGAGCTTGTTTCTTTTCATGTTAGTTAACTATAAGATTTATATTGGAAATTTTTGTAACTTCCATTTCTCATTAGGTTCTTAATATCTTCCCAATAAGATAATCAAAGTAGTTTGCTATATCTCTGCTTATTCTCTATTTTCATGGTATTTTTCTAATGATTTCATTGTTTTCAGTTAAGAATGTATGAAGAAGAGTCTATGGTCCTTCCAGGCCACTCCATCATCTAGGGCCCTGGTCAGAGAATCTTGAGTTTCCATATGCATGTGATGCACCTAGACCTCTAACAGATCCCTCTCTCTACCATCACTTGTCATCTCCATTAACCCTCTTGTGGGCCTCTACAGGATCTTGCCCTCAATGTGGAACAACAGTGGTAGGGATTGCCCCATTCTGCCACTCAAGGAAGACTATTCCTGAAATGAGTATAGTCAAGAAAGTTCCTAGCTGTGACCATGGAATGCAAGCTCAGGCCTACAGGGATGTGGAGATTACACAGGCTCTCGTACCGAATATGAATAGACATAGGCCACAGGTAAGATTGATGGGGTTTACAGTTAACAATATTAATATACTTTTTCCATATTTGGAAGCTACTCTCTGCCCTGATCCAGCTTTCTAGTCCTATTCCCAACTCTGACACCATCTCCCCAAACAAAACTTTCAGCTTACCTGCATGTTAGCTGTGGGGCTCAGGCAAAAATGAGTAAAGTCATGGGCCCTTTGGAATATACCTTGGACTTCCTAGCTTCTTCCAACATGAAGACCTCACATCTCATTTGCTATATTCTTACTTTAGGTTTCTGATTATCAAACAATTTATTCTTCATCTCTTAATGCTTTTCAGCCACAAATTTGCAGTAGATGAACTCTCCAACATGTCGTGGAACCCCACTTCCCCAGAGCCCGGTCCCACTAGGGAAAGATAGAAATGGGATGGGGGTATGGATCAACGTGCCAATGTTCATGTCCAGCAGAGAAGCAATTACAGAAGCCAGACCTCCCACCTTTTGCACCCTGTAAAGATTTTTCATCCATACTCCAGAAGGATAAAGAATAGGGAATCTTTCAATGGAGGGGATAGGTTACAGAACTCTGGTGGTAGGAATTGTACCCTTCTTATCCTACAGTCTTGTCAATCATTATTAAATCACTAATCAGAAAAAATTTTAATGTTAATGTGTATTGATCTTTCTCTCCATCTCACTTTTTTAGTTCATTTTGCACCAGAAATGTGTCTTTTATACTGGACATGGTTGTCTCTTAATATTGGACATGGTTATATTGAGTTTTATGAATTTTGAGTTATCTTCTTTTGAAGTGTGTAAGTTTCTGTTTCTGTGTGTAGTTTGATTACTGACTACTCCTTCACCTTGGAATTAAGTAGGTTTAGTTTGCACTTTATCAATGTATTATTATTGCTATTGTTGTTAGGATGACTAGAGTATTTCTCAGCTCGGGCTATTGTTGGTAATGGGAGAAATACTTGACTTGCACTCAAGTTCTATTTCCAAGGTTCCAGGTTATATTTTATTGTGGAAGATATATTGAAATACAAATTTCTTTCCTTAGCCTCTCTAAACTTGCTAGGACTCAACCTTTAAATTCTAATTCTCAAAATCTTAATAGAGTTTGTTTTCAGACACAGAGTGATCTAAAGTAGGTTTTACTTTAGTATATAATCTTTCTTGTAAAGATCTCTATGATCTGTAAACTGGATGCCTCCAACATTCATAAGAACTGCTTGGGAGGTGAGGGCGATCTGGCTGCGACATCTGTCATCCCATTGATGGCCGTGGGTTGATTCGGCTGATCTGGCTGGCTAGGTAGGTGTCCCCTTCCTCCCTCATCACTCCATGTGCATCCCTCCCAAAGTTGTGTGCTGGGTCGAAGAGGAGAGCCTTCCCCGGAGACGGACCAGTCTTCAGCTGAGGGTATATTAGCACCTGTGCTCCCGTTAGAACCTCCTAACAAGCTCCCAAGAACTGCATGAACTGTAGAACTCCAGGTGATGCAGTGGTCTGAAAGTGGCCAAAAAGGCCATCATTAAGTGAACCAGTCTCTTACCCTTATCCACATTTTGTAGTCACTTCTTTATCTGACAAGCTAGACCTTCATTTGTTATATCCAATCCAGTGTTAGATTTATGGGATCTAGCCTCAAGTTAGGGAGGAAATAGACCTACAATATCAGCGGACTCTTAGTTAGCCTCAGGTTTCTCTGCATTTACTTGTTTGATGAGTCTAATAGAGGTTATCATAGGGACAATAATTGTCCTTTACTTGATATATAGTTTTTGTCAATATAACTCTTGGCCAGTTGTATAATGTTTCATTTAAAGCTTATCAATGGGTAACAATAATGCTGATGCTCTGTCAGAGGAATTCAAAAAGATGGACGAATAGATCTTATTTCCCTTTGTATAGTTAAGTAAAGTGATTGAGGGAAGAGAATTAGGGGGTAGGAAAGGAGGTTGTGTAGGCCCAAGTAATAAATATATAATTTAGTATTTATGATGCCTTCTCTAGGCCATTCTACTAGATTGCCAGGATTATTAGGTCTAAGTCAAAGTACAAAAGGCTATTAAGCTAATTGCACCCTTGTTTATGGATACATGTGCATATATACCTAGTACCTTGGGCCCTAGCCTATATCTAGTATCTGTAACTGTATAAGAAAATGTGCCACCTGAAACAGAACTAAGTAGTTCCATGTGCTAGGAAAGATCTCACCAGATTAGAGGAGTTGGGAGGTTGACATCTCAGGCTTGGTGGCAGTAACAAATCAGTAACAGTATAATACGGCATGGTGGCACTAGTAGTTAGTTAGTTGAAGTCAACAGTATGATAGGAAGGGAGCAGAGAGAAGAAATATCAAGAAATAGGAGCAGAGACCCAGAGATTCCAGGACTAGGAACTGATATTGGAGAGAATGGGAGGAGTTCTTAGTAGTCTTGAAAGAGTTTAAAATAGGGTGTTGTAATTAAAATTAAGTCTTGGCTGCTGCACATAAAGGACTCAGCTGTGGCGTGGCGTGGCTGAGAGCAGGTTTAAACAATCAAAGCTTTATTAGGTAGTATAGTATTATGGATGTCTAGTTTAAGTACAGCAAAATAAGCAATTATAGGCAGGTATAAATAAGCTAATCTGATAAGCCCATGAATTAGTTACCAAAAGTTCAACCCCACAAGATAAACAACTATCGGTACTGGTATAGGTTATTCATATGGCTGTAGAGGAGAGCCTTAGAGTTTAGCAGCTTCCTGAGTCAAACGTGTTCAGTTCCCAGGAGAGGCAGCCATGGCAGGCATCTCAAGCACCTTCAGCTGAGATCCATCTAAGCAGAGGCAGGGGCCAAAAGGGCTGCACTTCTAGCTGTCTGTGCTTAAGTCCTTCAATCCACCCACAATCCCTGTGCATTTGCACAAATCATTGTATACAGTTGTCAGGCTGACGTCAGCAGTGTGCTGTGTCCAACTTCCTATCTTTGGCCGGTATACTGCATCACAACAATAGAGGGGGCCAGGCAGTGGCACACTGGGTTAAGTGCACATAGAACAAAGTGCAACGACCCACACAAGGATTCCAGTTGGAGCCCTTAGCTCCCCACCTGAAAGTGGGTAGCTTCATAAACGGTGAAGCAGGTCTTTCTCCCTTTCTATCTTCCCTCCCCTCCCCTTTCAATTTCTCTCTGTCCTATACAAAAAAAAAAAGAAAAAAATGGAGCAGTGGAGTCAAAGTGCAGGCACCAAGCCCCAGCAATAACCCTGGAGGGAAAAATAAATTAATAAATCAAGACCTGTGAGTCTTAGCTCCTGCTAAGAAGCAACATACTAAGTTCTAGTATGCCCAAGTACCCAGGTTCAAGCCTCTTATCCCCACCTACAAGGGGAAAGCTTTGCAAGTGGTGAAACAGGGCTGCAGATGTCTCTGTCTCCTTCTCTCTCTCTCTCTCTCTCTCTCTCTCTCTATATATATATATATATATATACATATATATATCCCTATTCATTCTTAATTTCTCTATCCAATAAATAAATAAAGATAATAAAAATTAAAAATACAATAAAAATAGAAAGTCTAGGCTAGGGATACAGCATAATGATTACAAAAAAAGAAAGATTTTCAAGCCTGAGGCACCAAAGGTCCCAATTTCAATCCCTAGCAGGACCATAAACTAGAGCTGAGCAGTGCTTTGGAAGAAAAAAATAACAATAATAAAGAAAAAGAAAAGGAAACAGTTTAAAATAACAATAGTTACATATTTTTATAACTAAGTTAGTTTGAAGCTTGATTTTCATTGAAAATCCAGAGGCTATATATTTGACCTCACTGTACTTTATGCCATTTAAGGATATCTAGTAATAACAATATCTTAGATACTTACAGGGTTAAATGGTTTTGATCTTTCTGACCTAAGGTTGTAAGTAACTTGGGCATTTAAAAATATATATACACAGAGGCCAGGTAGTGCAAAGACCCAGGTTCAAGCCCCAGTCCCCAAGTGCTGGGGGAAAACTTGACAAGTGATGAAGCAGGGCTGTAGTTGTCTCTCTTCCTCTCTATCTCTCCCCCTCAATTTCTCTGTCTTTATCCAATAAAAACATTTTTTTAATAATTAAAAACATATATACAGACATATTTTTAGAACTGCTTAAGCAATTTAAGCCCTGTGTCAGAATTTGATCATTGTGAAACACATTGATCAATGTGAAACACTACATGCTTAGCCTAAAGAAAATATGTATACTCAGAGCTATGATCTAGGCAGTTAGAGAACTTGATGTATCAAATCTATTTTTCCCAACAAAATAAGTAAATGACCTTTTTTATTTACCATGTTAAGTCCACAGTTCTGTAACATTAGATATGTTCACTTGGTTACACAGCCATTGCACATCAATTATGGAACATTCTCATCTTTCTAATAGGAAACTCCATAACTGTAATACACGAAATTTCCCTTCACCTTTCCCTCTACCCCTGGTAACCACTAGTCTACTTGTCTCTGAATATGACAGTGATGAATATCTTACACAGGTGTAATCATTTGTGATTAGTTGACTGAACCCAGAATAATGCCTTCAAAGTTCTTACTGTAGAATAGATTGAAAGATCACAGTAACTACAACAGAGAACACTCAACTGTATCAAGAAGGATGTGCCTGGTATTACTCTTATGGAAGGAAGATTTCGGATCAGCTGTTTTGGGACACCCGGCCTGTGACCTAACTCACATTACTTGCTCTCCTCCTTATCTTCAGTAGGTAATTTGTAGCTAGATGCCTTATAAATTTTGTTTGAGGAAATGAAGATTCACAGGAACAAAGAAAGAGGAAGGAAAGGCAAATAAAAGTTTTCAGACTCACTTGGTCATGTTACTAGTTTTACTATATTGAATTTCTTGCCTTTTCTTCTTCAGCAGCAATTCTTAAAATAACCTAAACCTATGATCCATGAAACTGAGACAGAAATGAAATCAGAGGTAATCTGATTTTGCTCTGACTCCCTCTTCCATTGTCTCTGAGACAATTGGGAACAACTGAGAGACTGTTCAGAGCAAGGGAAATTAAGTTAATTACTGTGAAAGATCTTATGTGTGTAGCTTTGGGATAGACCTGTGTTTAAAACAAGACTTATAGAAGTTTCTGGAAAGCATTTAGGCAGAAATTTTCCTCTAAACTTCCTACATTAAGAGAACCATATCTAAGTGGGTTAGTTTCTTTTATCTTCATGTGCATACCTTTTGCAGTTGAGGAACGTCTTCCCATCAGAGTCAGGAGCTCCAAGCAATTAGCTAAAGTTTTTGAGTTGTCAGACTAAAATAAATTAGCATGTGTAACAACAGAAGTTTCTAGGTTTGTGGATTATCACAATCCAACACATTTTCATGCCTGAGGCTGCTGGAAGTCCCAAACTCAATGGCTCATTCTGATACCACCTTAAAATAGAATGAGCAGTGTTGAGAAAGTAAGAAAAAGGAGAGATGGAGAGAAAGAAGGAAAGAAAGAGAAAAAAATGAATATCTTCTCAAGAAAATGTATTTGGACCACTCTCTGTGCAGTAGAAAGGATTTCTCCTATGTCTGCCATCCTCCAAGTCTCTGAGAGAACTGGACATTTCTTACTCATATAATTCCAATGCAATCTGATCACTGAGAATTAAATCAGAATTTGGAATCACCTTTGATTTTCTGAAAAATGTCCATGTATTCTGGGGGTTGGTGTAACAGAACATGAATGGAGATAAACATTTTTAGGATAAAGTTGGAGATGATTAGCATATCTATCCATCACTTGGGATTGTTCACAATATAGCTAGCTGTTTATCACTTAAAACTGTCCACAATTTTTTTTGGTGGAATATCAGGAAAACAGAATTAGGAACTAAGTCACTAAATATAAACACCTATTCTTCAATCTCATCTCCCAGCCCAGAACATTTTTTAATTATCTTTTTATTTATTTATTGGATAGAGACAGCCAGAAATTGAGAGAAAGAGGGAGATAATGAAGGAGAGAGACAGATACCCACAGCACTGCTTCACCACTTGTGAAGCTTTCCACCCAGCAGTCGGGTGCTTGAACCCGGGTCCTTGCGCACTGTAACATGTGCGCCACCACCCGGACACCCCCAGCCCAGATCATTTAAAATCAGCCATGAGGCAATGGGGATGGTGGTATGAATTATAGAAAAAAAGACCTCTGTTCCCATGTTGTACAATATATGTAAAGAAACTTTTTTTCTCTCCCATTACACAAATGATGACAACAGATTTACTAGAGGGTATAGGTCAGGGGAACTCATGACACAGTTTCACTGATACCAGGTAGAAGCGTACCAGGAAGACAGACACAATACAAAGCACAAATGTACAGTGTGCCAAGATAACACTACAAGTCCAGCACCGCTGTGTGATACATAAATGTATCAGCAATGATCATTTGGAGCCACTGACAGATGGCAACCTAATCCACATTCGTCCCCAAGTAACGGGTATGAGGTTCTATCCAGTGTCAAAGGAGGATGTTATTAACTGGATGTATGTATTACTCCAGAACTCATGTTGGAATTCAGACTCCAATAGGATGATACTTGGAGAATGGTACCTTTGGGAGGTAGTTAAGTCATGAGCATGAAATACTAGTTAGTGGGATTGGTACCTGTATAATCAAAACCATGGAGAGCATTCTTGTCCCTCCTATCATGTAAGGAAGCAACAAAAATAATATAAATATAAATATAAGTATAAATATAAATATAAGTATAAGTATAAGTATAAGTATAAATAATATAAATATAAATATAAATATAAATATAAATATAAATATAAATATAAATATAAATATAAATATAAATATAAATATAAATATAAATATAAATATAAATATAAATATAAATATAAATATAAATATAAATATAAATATAAATATAAATATAAATATAAATATAAATATAAATATAAATATAAATATAAATATAAATATACCAGTATGTTGACCTCACCAGGTGCTGAATGACTGATACTTTGATATCAAAATTCCTAGCACCGAAACTGTTAGATGATTTTATTGCTCAAAGCCACTTTATCTATGGTAATTTTTATAGCAGATTAAACATATTGAAACAGATGACATCACTGATTATAAAGGAGACAAAAACATTCTGTTCAAATAAGGACAATAGATTGGTTCACTTAATGATGGACCTAGTCAAGGAATTCTTGGATTCCCACAAAGATATTATGGGCCTAGACCTCTAATAGATCCCTCTTTCTACCATCGTTGATCACTTCCATCAAGAACATCTCTCTAGGATGTTGTCGTCACTATAAACCAGCAATGGCAGGGACTGCTTCACTCTCCAAAGGGACACTGGGTTATCCTATTCTGACACTCAAGGAAGACTGTTCCTAAAATAAGTGCAGCCTAGAATGTTTCCAGCTGTGATCATGGACTGTGAGCTGAGAACTGACAGGAATTTGAAGGCTACACAGGCTCTGGTGCTAACTAAGAATATACATGGGCAGATCAATGGGATTAATAGTTAATTGTATTTATATGTTTTCTTCAAGTTTGGGAGTTACTATCTGCCCTAACCCAGCTTTCTAGTTCTAGTCTCAACTCTGATTACATCTTCCCAGACAATATTTTTAGTCCACCTGTATGTTAGCTTTAAGACTCAAGCAAAAATTACTAAAGTCATAGGCCCCTAGGAACACACCTAAGACAGATTTTCTAGCTTCTTACTGCTCTAAGATCCCTATTCTCATCTTCTCTATTCCTATTTTTGGTTCTTATTTATTATAATTTTTTTCTGTTTTACATCTTAACTTCCTTTCAGACACAAAGTTTCAGATGCTACTAAGATTCCCTAGGCAGATGACCTCACCAATTTATCCCAGAATTTCACCTCTACAGAGCCCTACTCCACTATGGAAAAATAGAAACAGGCTAGGAGTGTGGATCAACCAGCCCATGCCCAGTGGAGAAGCAATTACAGGAGCCAGAAATCCCACATTATGCACCCCAAAAAGGGTTACGGCCCCTACTGCCAGAATTGAAGAAATGTTAGTGAAAGATTACCAGAGGTCTCTGAAATCCAATTCCATCAGAACCCAAGGAGAAGAGGAAAATAGTAAGGACATTCAGAGGTATCACTAGGTATATATGTAACTTAGAAAGGAAGAGAAGGTAGGACCATAGGAAAAAATGGGCAAATATATATAAATATAGATAGTTATAGAAATAGTAGTCAACCCATATCCATGACCTTGGGAGAACTACTACAGTTTCCAGTAGAGGAAATGGGGACATTCCCACTCTGTTGGTGGGAATGGTGTGGAATTATACCCCTGTTATATCACAATTTTGTAAATCAGTATTAAATCACTAGTTAGAAATAGTTTATCATATAAAAAAGGGAGAACAGCCAGTTCTAGGCCACAGAGAAACCATCCTTTCAGGAGGGAGAACACTTGGGGACCAGGCTGTGGTGCACCTAGTAGAGCACACACCTGCAGGGGGTAGCTTCATCAGTGGTGAAGTATGTCTGTAACTATCTTTCTCCCACTCTATCCCCTCTCAGTTTCTCTCTTTCCTATCAGATATAATAGAAAGAAAAGAATAAAGGAAAAGAATGGCAGCCAGAGCAGTGGATTTGTAGTGTCGGTACCAATCTCCAACAATGACACCTAAACATAGGGAAAACAGCCTTCAGTCTCAAAAACCAAAGAAGGAAATATTCTAAGACACCTTCTCTTAGAATAATCCTATTAAAACAGGTGATACAGAAAGGTAGACTGGGGATGTGAATAAGAAGAACAGCATGAGCAAGGAATCCTGTGCAGAATGTGTCAGACTTCAGACTCAGAAAACTGTAAGTAAAACCAATGGAGATAAGCTTCCATGAGGATGATGGCAACCGAGCTAAGGCTGTGGTGAAAGTATATATGAATAGCTGTTTATAGCTGCACTAACCTAGAGCCTATATAATATCACCAAACTCCACATTAATATTGAGAAAAGATGATGAGGCATCATGCGTTCTGTGAGAGGATAATAAATATGATTTTGATGGGATGCACAGGCTGTTGGTAATGTCAGAGTGTTGCCAGGTTACAGGTTACCACTGTGACCCGTCAGTTAGCTTGCAGGCTATGTTACTGCTTAGTGAGCTTGGGAAGAAAGTTCAGTGCACAGATAAGGCTAATGATTGGTATGTAACTAAGATCAATGCTCAGTCTCACATCTGGGCCCCACTGACCAAACAACATTAATCAAACTTGTGCTTTGGGATCTTCTAGGCCTGCAGGCTTTGGGTTTGTCTTTACATCTCATGTTTTTTCCTAACTCATCTTTTACTTAGCAGCCAGCATCACTGTGACCACAGACTTATGTATATACCTTTCTCCATTGCCAAGGATCCTCATAAGCATTCCCTGCTTTGTGGGAAGGATAGATAAGGCTCTGCTCTCCAGTGGCAATGTCAGGTGATACAGAATTCTGCTTCCTATACAGCCCAGTTCATTTCTCGCATCTTCCACAAAAAAACATATTACAACACATATGAGTTTGATCAGGCACAATGCACAACTTTTTTGGGTAGGAAAGTGCCCACTATTAAATAATGGCAAATTTAATTGCAGTTAAACTTAATGATACTTAAATTGCCATAAAATAAAAATGAACCAGAGTGACAGTTTGGGGTTAGTTTTTGTACCCAATGTCCTTCTACATGAACCCTCCTAGTCTAGCCAATTGGAGAGGGCACCTTATGGCAAGAAAGAGTTGGGCTTCCCACATAACTGGCTCTGTCCTCTGTTGGATCTTCATTTCCTTCCCTGAAGATACACAGACAGAATCCAAAACTGCAGTGACCCCAATGTGTAGCATACAGTACAATTAGTAAGAGTGCATTAAGAACCAAATTGGTCCTCCACTGCCACTTTTCTGATAATGAGAGAGAGAAGAGACTGGTAACGATTACAAAGCAAGTAGATGGGTCAATATGAACTTCTCTCTTTTATTTATTTATTTTTCCTTTTGTTGCCCTTGTTTTTTACTGTTGTTGTAGTTGTTGTTGTTGTTATTGATGTTGCCGTTATTAGATAGGACAGAGAGAAATGGAGAGAGAAGGGGAAGACAGAGATGGGGAGAGAAAGATAGACATCTGCAAACCTGCTTCACCACCTGTGAAGAGACTCCCCTGCAGGTAGGGCGCCCCGGGCTGGAACCAGGATCCTTACTCTGGTACTTGCACTTCGCGCCACCTGCGCTTAACCTGCTGTGACTGTGCGCTTAACCTGCCTGACTCCCTCAATATGAACTTCTCTAAGGAGGGAAGCTCTGAAGATATGCTCAGTCACAAGATTTAAGGTCACAGCATGGGAAGACATCTGCAAAATTTTCTTTCCAAAAACAGTATTATTGGAAAGAAATTTGGCACTATGTAACAAAAACTTAAGAAATACCTAAAATCATGGCTCCATTTATTTCACTCCTAGGAACTGACTATAAGGAAGCTTCAAAAAATAGAAACTAAGTTTATTTCAGCATTGGTTGTAAGTTAGGACTCTTGGAAAAAAATCAAATATGAGAAGGAGTTGGGCGGTAGCACAGTGGGTAAGTTCAGGTGGCGCAAAGCGCAAGGACTGGCATAAGGATCCCAGTTCTAGGCCTGGGCTCCCCACCTGCAGGGGAGTCACTTCACAGGCAGTAAAACAGGTCAGCAGGTGTCTATCTTTCTCCCCCCCCCCCCGCCTTCTCCTCCTCTCTCCATTTCTCTCTGTCCTATTCAACGACAACGACATCAATAACAACAACAATACCTACAACGATAAAACAACATGGGCAGCAAAAGGGAATAAATAAATTTTAAAAAATCAAATATCAGGAATGGAGTAATTACTAAGGAAGCTGGGATGACAGCAATGGAGATTTATGCAACCATCAAATGGAGATTTATGCAACCATCAAAATTACATTTTTGCAAATAATCCTTCAAACAGGGAGATTACAGGATTTTGAACAAAATACAACAGATAAATCTAAAGATGCAATGTTATAGCAGACAACTGATCTACCAGTTGATATTTTCATCTAGCATCAAAATGCATTGTACAGAGAACTGTAAATAGTGATTATGGCTAGATTGTAAACTCGATATATTAAGTATTTTTTGTTATTTTAAGTACATTACAAATGATCTTTAAAAGACATATAATGCTGGGAGTCAGGCGGCAGTGCAACAAGTTAAGCGCACATGGCGCCAAGCACAAGGACCATCATGAAAATCCAGGTTTGAGCCCCCGGCTCCCCACCTGCAGGGGAGTTGCTTCACAGGCGGTGAAGCAGGTCTGCAGGTGTCTATCTTTCTCTCCCCTTCTCTGTCTTTCCCTCCTCTCTACATTTCTCTCTGTCCTATCCAACAATGACATTAACAACAATAATAATAACTACAACAATAAAGCAACAAGGGCAACAAAAGGGAATAAATAATTTTTTTTAAAAAAGATATATAATGCTTTCATAAGCTGAGTCTTCACGCACAAACCCAGTTCCCAATCAGTTTCCTTTCCTGACTCATCTTTTACCCAACATCAAATAATATTGCATTTTTCTCTACACCCAATGCTTTCCCAGTTCTTGGAAGGGAAATTCTATCACTCTACCAAGAAGATTCTCTAAGGTGGGGGTAGGGACACAAATATTTGGTGGTGGAAATGGTGCTATATACACTCCTATGAACTTATAGCCTTATAAATCATTATTTATTCAAAATGGAAGGGAGAAAAAGACTCAGTGTCTCACTTTTAAATGCAGAGATTTCAGTTTTGAGTGTATATTCCTTTAATCTAAACACTTAAGTTCTTAGGGCCTGGCAGTAGCACAGTGGGCTAAGCTTACATGGTGTGAAGCACAGGGACTGACTAAGCATCCTAGTTCAAGCCTCAGGGGCCCCACATTCAGGGGGTTGCCTCACAAGTGGTGAAGCAGGTCTGCAGGTATCAATCTTTCTCTCCCCCTGTCTTACCCCTCAATTTCTCTCTGTCCTATCCAACAAGGACAGCAATAACAACAACAGTAAAAAACAAGGGTAGCAAAAGGGAAAAAATAGCCCCCAGAAGCAGTGGATTTGTAGTGCAGGCACCGAGCCACAATGATAACCCTGGAGGCAAAAAAAAAAAAAAGTCTTAAATTTTCAAACAGATAAAATTCTAACACTGGGCTTAAATTAATGCATTCCTAATGATAATCTTTTTTTAAATATTAAATCACCTATAATCTTAGACCAGGGACATCAGAAGCAACCAGTCCCGTCAGTATCTAAGACACAGCTATTTGTAAATAACATTAAATGACATAAATCATGGTAAGGTCTTGTATGGTACAGTAAATGCTAACCATGAGATTTTCAAGGTAAAGCAAGTTCCAAATAACTTGATTATTTTAATAATTACCTATTGCATTCTTAAACTCTAAGACAGCAAGGAACCTTCCTCATTCTCTGTAAAATCTGTATTCCTCCCAGTCCTGGATCTTTTAAGGCTTTGCTTGTTTTCCTTCAGGCTTCTCTTGATACATACCATTTGATACCTCATCTGTTGATCTCAACCAAATCAATGCAATGAGTGCCACCTCAACACGTTTCACTCCAGACTGTGTTCAGAGATGCCAGTCCTGGGATGCCAACCTTCCAGCTCCAATACTCTGCTGAAACCTTTCCTATCTCTTAGGATTCCTTAGTTCTATTTCAGGTGATGCATTTCCTAACAAAGTTACAGAGCCTATATACAGACTAAAGCCAATGAGATAGGGCATATGTGTACATGTATCCATCAGGGGAAAATATATCCTTAAAGTAAAAGTGTGCAATAGTCTGTAGTGAGTAGTCTTAGACTCAATAAGTACAGCAAGCAAGTAGAAAGACCTCAAAAAGATATCATAAAGTACTTACTCAAATATTTTCTATTTAAGACTTAGCTACCCTCCTCTCCTACTTCCTATTTCTCTACCCTCAGTCACTCAGTCTAACTTTGTCAGTTAAAGTAAGGGCTACAAAAGCTGGATAAGAGCAAGAGACCAGCACATTTTAATGATGGCCCTTTTAGTCACATCCATGCTCAGCAGAGAAGCAATTACAGAAGCCAGACCCTCTACCTTCTGCACTCCATAAAGAATTCTGTTCTCTACACCCAGAGAGATTAGAAAAAATAAGGAAGCTTCCAATGGAGGGCCATGGGATATGGAACTCTGGTGGTGGGAATTGTATGGAACTGTATACTTCTTATTCAACAATCTTGTCAATCATTATTAAATCACTAATAAAATTTATAAAATGAAAAAAGAAAATAAAGGAAAATCATAGAAAAGACAGTATTCCATCCAGTGAATAGAAAGTTGTTCTTAAAAAGCAATACTTCTAGCCCACCTCAATGTTATTGGGCTCAGGCAAAAACTACTATAGTTTTGGGCCCCTTGAAATACCTAAAACAGACCTTCTAGCTTCTCCTTATGAAGACTCTTCGTCCTATCTGTTCTAGTCTTACCTTTAGGTTCCTGTTTATTAAACAATTTGCCCTGCTGTATTTCTTACCACTTTTTAGCCACCAAGTTGCAGATGCTACCATGATTCTATCCTGACTTCCCTAGGCAGACAACCTCACCAATGTGTCCCATAACCTCACTTCCCCAGAGTCCTATACCACTAGGGAAAGATAGGAACAGGCTGGGGTAATGGATTGACATGCCAATGCCCATGTTCAGTGGAGAAGCAATTACAGAAGCTAGACCTTCCACCTTCTACACCCCATAAAGAATTTTGGTCCATACTCCCAGGGAGGGATAAGGAATACAGAAGCTTCCAATGGAGGAGATGCGATACAATACTAATAGTGGGAATTCTATGGAATTGTATCCCTCTTATCCTACAATCTTGTTAGTCATTATTAAATCACTAATAAAAAATTTAAAAAAAGAAATTTTACAGGGAGAAAGAGATCAAGATAGAGGAAGAGAGAATTAACATTAACATCTGATTTAGATAACTTATAGGGAATGAAAAAAAAGTTTGTGATCATTGTGTTGGGATGATGGGAGGAGGGAGGGAATGGAAAATATTTCCTCACTGGTGCTCCTGACCAATCCCTACTGATGAGTTATGAATATGAATATATTAATGAGGGAGGTTGAAGCTACAGGTGATTTGTGAAAGAAAAAAAAAAAGATCAGATATTAAGGCTTGGAGATATTAGCACATGTGCCTCAATATTGGCCCTGCTATTTTCTTTTGACACTACAAAAATTCATTTTCTAGGGGTGGGGCGCAGAGCATCAATCATACCTGTTCTGAGAACTGAACCCAGAATATCAAGGACTGTGAAAGCCCTAGTGACTTTATCACTTGGAAAAATACAGGTGGGATAGCATAATGATTATGCAAACAGACTTATTCCTGAGGTTTCAAAGTGCCAGGTTTAATCCCCTGCACCACCATAAACCACAGCTGAGTAGTGTTGTGGTAGAAGAAAAAAAGAAAGAAAGAAAGAAAGAAAGAAAGAAAGAAAGAAAGAAAGAAAGAAAGAAAGAAAGAAAGGAAGAAAGGAAGGAAGAAAGAAGAATTATGAGAGGGAAGAAGGAAGAAAAATATGAAGGCCCTTTCCTGTTAATCCCTCTTACATTATGTTCTTTTGTATTCCCTGCAGGTTATGAAAACCTGAGAGCTTTTTAACTTTAGGTAGATTTTTTTTAGCTTAATCACTCAATGTTAACCAAGAGATAAAACAAGGTGGGGGAAAGATAGCAAATGGTTATGCAAAGAGACTCACATGCCCCAAGGGAGCAGTCAGAGCCTAGCTAGGCAGCAGTCCTTGACCTTGTGACTTTCTAAACAAATCCTGTTTGTATTCAGTGTGTTCTGAGGCAATTATTCATCCTGTTTCCCAATTCATCAGGAGAACAATTTGGAAAGGCTCCCACTATACAGCCCCACCTCCAGACCACCAGAAGTGTAGATCTCCTAAATTGTCTGGTCAGTTCTCAGTATAGGGCGGGGGGTGGGGGGTGGGGGATGGGGGGGGCTGCTGCTCCAGCCTCCAAGGTACAGAAGCAATGGAGACTCACAGTTGCATTTGGTGAGCCTGAGGGGTTCCTTTCCTCTCTTCAACAGTCTTTTTGTTGACAAAACTCAGATCAGACTGGAAGTGGTGCTTCAACTGGCAAGCTGCCAGACCTACTCCCACGTAGATATGGGTTTTTAGCCCCAGGAATCTCTCCTTAAGCCTATCTGTCCACCAGCCACACATGTTTACACTGACCAGTGATTTGATGGGTTCCCAAAGTAATTCTAGTCTTGTCTTCTGTTAGCAAGCATAAATCAAACCACCATCCACTGCAAGGAAGCAAAGATGTTTATTGACGAATTGCAATCCAGGCCGAGATGGTGACTGGTGTTAGTCTACCAAGCTCGACCCCGAACAGGGCTCAAGCCACACAATTTATAGGAATTCGACTACACTCAGGGAGGGGGAGCACATCACCTTATCAACCTACATCCAATAACAGGCTATAGCAAACACAAAATCCAATCATTTCAAACTTAGCAAAAAGCGGGGTCCATATAAAGCAAAGCGCGGGCTAATTTCAAACCTTGCAAAACCAGACAACCAATAAGACTTGACCAGGTATTAGGTCCTCACATCCCCCTACCAGGCCATACCAGGCCATACCAGGCCATCTGGTGACCAGTATACTGCTGGGGCTGTGCAGAGGTCCTGATAAGGCTAGCCCTCACACAGAACTTCTGCAAAACACCTGATGGCCTTCACTGATTAGTCCCGTTCTTCAAAGGGAAAAGGGCAAGGAATTTTCCACCTCATACTACAAGCAACTCATACTAAAAGCACTTAACAAACAACTGCATAAAAAGGGAATTTCAAGGCTACTGCCTTTTACATCTTCTTTGGTGCTTTCTCAGGTGATTCTCTTTATTCTCCTAATTGACCCAGGGGGTGAAACTTAGCTGCTGCTATTCTGTAGCCCCACCTCAGGAAGCCTTCACCTTTTCCTAAGAGATACTGATTTACACATTTGAAAGATGAAGATTAAAAAAATAAAATAAAATAAAATAAAATCCCCCTGAGGAGCCAGTGGCACACCCAGTGAAGTGCATACACCTCCATGAGCTAGAACCCAGATTCAAGTCCATAGCCCCCACCTGCAAAGGGGATGCTTCACAATTGTCAATTGTCGAAGCAGTGCTACAGGTGTGTCTGTCTCTCTCCAGTCTCCTCCTTCCTTCTCCATCTCTCAAGTCTGTCAAAAAAAAAAAAAAAAGGGGGTCAGGTGGTAGCACAGTGGGTTAAGCGCATGTGGTGCAAATCAAGGACTTGCCTAAGGATTCCAGTTCGAGCCCCCGGCTCCCCACCTGCAGGCAAGTCGCTTCATAGGCAGTGAAACTGGTCTGCAGGTGTCTTTCTCTCCCCCTCTCTGTCTTCCCCTCCTCTCTCCATGTCTCTCTGTCCTATCCAACAACAACAACAATAAAACAACAAAGGCAACAAAAGGAAAAATAAATAAAATAAAAAAGGGCGGTGGAGAATGGCAATCCTCAGTGATAAGTCTGGTAACAAAAATAATTAAACAATTAGACAACTGCCATGATAGGGTTTGAGAATGATATCTGGAACAAATTAAATATAAAGTAATATCATCATCATTATGACTATGAATTACAATCCTAAGGGTCAAATTAGAGAATAAAAACTCAGGGCTGCTACAGGTGTATGAATTCTTGCACAGATGTGAATAGAAATCATTTTAAAAATGTTAGTAATAGTTCTTATCCAGAAAGTCACTATAATATGATAGCTGGGGCGGGGGGCAGTGGTGAAAATATGGGATGATAGTTGAGTTTGGATTCCTTAGCCAGATCCTAAAGAGAGAATGAAGATTCCATAAATTCACAGCTTTTATCATTTTGTTTAGTTCATTCCCACTCACGGACGAAGAAAAAGTATTCCCTTATTAGGAGAGTTAAAGGATATTTTAATATATACCACCCTCTCACACCCCCAGGCACTATTAAGATAATCCACTCATCCCTGAGGATGCTGGTGAGTAATTGTTACAATTTTTTCCCCCTTTCTAGTGTTCAGAGGTTCTGCCTTGATGCCCTAGAACAAGAAGGAAATTGTCTGGGCATTACAGTCTCATCAACTGTAATAGAAAATAGTCAAAACCTTGGGTAAGAAAATTGATAATGGAAAAGCCTTCGGAAATGGGTCAAATCAACTTGGATTTGAAGAAAGGCAGCAGAAGCTGTCCCAGGGAGGAGGGATTGAGCTTGAAAGGAAAAGAACAGAATGGGCCCAATTTTGGAAAAGCAGACCAAAAGAACCCACATCACATTGAAAGAGGTGACAATGAACTCTCAGAGGAACAGAGATGGAGCCCCTAAAGAAATAGGAAACTGGGATTCTTCCTTCAGTTTACGTTCTTGGCAATTTAAAGACAATTTCAATTTTATTAATCAGAACTTAAAGCAACTGATGGAAGAGAAGTAGGGGATATGTCTAAACAGTAAATATTTGATTAGGTACTTCATGGTATCTTCTTTAGGTCTTTCTACTTGCTTGCTGATTTTATTGAATCTAAGTCTACTTATAGAGGATTACTATGTAGTTTTACTTTGAGGTACATATTTTCCCCCCTAACTTCTGTTTACAGGTGCACATGCACCCTGCCCCTTGGCCCTGTTCTATATTCAATTATCTGGTGAGGGCTTCCCTAACTCATGGGACTCCTTGGTTCCATTCATTTATTTATTTTTCCAGAGCACAGCTCAGCTCTTGTTTATGGTGGTACCGAAATAGAATCAGGGATCTTTCTGGCCTTAACCATGAAATTTTTTACATAATAATTTGCTATTGCCCCACCCCCTTTGTTTCTTTTATAGCCATTACCCAGGGTGGATTTGTCCATCCCCTATGTCTTCTGTTTCCTCACCCTCTCTCTCCTAAGTCTGTTCTGAATGCTTGATCTTATTGAGGCAACCAACTAGACAGATGGGGAACAGAAGGAGGAAGGTCATATTCATGTTTTAAATACATAATATCACCAGAAAAAAAATAGAGGGACAAAGTGGTATTCCTGAGAGAATATCTCGTCACTATCAATTGCTTCACTTGGGTTGGGTCCTTTACAAAGCAGCTTTTCAGGTACTTAGATTCAGTCATTGTTAAATTCAAAATGCATTTTAAAATACATTGCTCCAAGGCATGCAGAAGCAGATTGCTTCCTCATTGGCCTTAAGAACTATAAACAATAAAAATATTGCCTTCTTTTGCTCCCTGTTATCCACCCATGGCCTAAGGCGCCAAGTTTATTTTTCTTTGGTGTGTGTGTGTGTGTGTGTGTACACCATAATACTCAGTTCTGGTTTATGGTGGTGCTGGGGATACAATCAATTAGATACCAATCTTTACTCATTGCCTATGTGTTTATCCAGCAGCACCCCAAGGTGACAGAGACCATGAAATATTATTCAGCATGAGAGACAAGACTGCCTACTCATGACCTGTGACCCATTTTCACCTATGAGAATCACTAGGACTAAGCCAGCTATCCACATAGGAATAGATCTATCGTGTGCATGGTAGGGAAGGGAGTATTGAAGTAAGAACCTTTATAAACCTACAAGTCCCTCAGTTCAAGGCAGGCTTACTCCCAGCCTGCCCTTTCCAAGGAGTATTTTCTCTCCCTCCCTCTCTCTCTGTTGAGTTAATGGTTTAGTGCATATAGTTGTTGACACATGGTTTTGCTAAAAGGATGGAGGGGGCAAGACACGACGATGATGACACAGCATCTGCTCCCCATTCTGAGAGTCCTTCACACCAATCTCAGCAAAGAGTTGATGGAAAGCATGATTATCCAGGTAAATTAAACTTTTACTGAAAACAAAACATATTAGGGGGAGAGGGAGAGGGGAAGGGAGAATGAAAAGGGGACTTACATACTTGATGGTCTCATGGTCTTTCCATGTGACTGAAAGGAAATACCCTCAGTTTCTGGGTTTTAAACTCAAAATCTTGCCTTACTCTTTCCAGGCCACACCTGTAACCACACCTATGTCTGGGTGGTACCTCTACCCCAGCACTCCACCCACACCTGTAGTCACTCCCATTTCTGAATTGTCCTTTCCCTCAATAGTTTGTTTCTCATTTCACCATGATAGGTGTCTGCCAAACACGCTCACCTCCAGCCTAAGTCCCACTCCACCATCATGCATAAGAATCTCAAGCCCCAACCCCACCCTTCTCCTTTGCTTTGGTGAAATACATGGAATCCAGTTTACATTCTACTTTGTGTTTCCACTTTCTTCTTTTCATTTTTAATATTTATTTATACCCTTTTATTGCCCCTGTTGTTTTTTATTGTTGTAGTTATTGTTGATGTCATCATTGTTAGATAGCACAGAGAGAAATGGAGAGAGTAGGGGAAGACAGAGAGGGGAAGAGAAAGACAGACACCTGCAAACCTGCTTCACCGCCTGTGAAGAGACACCCTGCAGGTGGGGAGACTGGAGCTCAAACCAGGATCCTTACGATGGTCCTTGCATCTTTCTTTTTTTTTAATTTATAAAATGGAAATATTTACAAGACCATAGTGTTAGAGGCAGTAACTATAGAATAGTTATAAGTATAATCGCTTTTTAAGAATAGTTTAGAATAGTTATAAGTATAATCACTTTTGAGTTTTAAGAATAGTTTAAATATAGTTGCTTTTTGCCCTCCTGCCCAGTGAGGTGGGAAATTTCTTGCCCTTTCCCCACAACAGAACTTAAAAGGCCATCAATTATTTTAACAGACCCTGCAGTGAACAGACCTCCTCATGACCTTTGCATAGGGATACTGTCACCAGGTAGTTCAAACAGATGGCCTGATGAATTACAAACAGATGGCCAGGTGGTCCCAACAAAGAGCAAAGGAATGTGGTGACCCCCTCCCACTTAGGCGGGGACCTATTGGTCTGGTGTGATGTTTAGAACTAGCCCATGCTTTATTCTGAATGGATCAGGCTATTGATAAGTTTAAAATGATTGTATATAGGCTAATAAGGTGATGTGTTCCCCCCTCCCTGAGTGGAGTCTGAATTCCTATAAATTGTGTGGTTTGAGCCTTGTTCAGGGTCGAGCTTGGTAGACTAACACCAGTCACCATCTCGGCCCAGATTGCAATTCGTGAATAAACATCTTTTGCTTCCTTGCAGTGGATGGTGGTTTGATTTTGCTCGCTAACACATAGGATAAGAGGGGTACAATTCCACACAATTCCCACCACCAGAATTCTGTATCCCATCCCCTCCCTTGATAGCTTCCCTATTCTTTTTTTTTAAATTTATTTCTTTATTGGGGAATTAGTGTTTTACATTCAACAGTAAATACAATAGTTTGTACATGCATAACATTCCCCAGTTTTCCATTTAACAATACAATAGCTTCCCTATTCTTTATCCTTCTGGGAGTATGGACCCAGGGTCATTGTGGGGTGCAGAAGGTGGAAGGTCTGATTTCTGTAAGTGCTTCCCCACTGAACATGTGCATTGACAGGTCGATCCATACTTCCACCCTGTCTCTCTCTTTCCCTAGTGGGGCAGGGATGTGCAGAGGTGAGGCTCCAGGACACATTCGTGGGGTCATCTGCGCAGGGATGTCAGGTTGGCATCATGGTAGCAACTAGAACCTAGTGGCTGAAAAAGAGTTAAGATATAAAGCAAAACAAATTGTTAACTAATCATGAACCTAAAGCCAAGAATATTGTAGATGAAGATTTGGGGTCTCCATTTTGGAAATAGCTACTAGGTCTACTTTAGGTATATTCCAAGGGCCCCATGACTTTACTTGCTTTTGCCTGAGACTGACATCTAATATACAGGTGGACCCAAGTTATTTTCTGGGGAGATGGTATCATAGTTGCTCTTTTTTGTTTCTTAAGTTCTGCTTATGAGTGTGATCATTCCATACACATCCTTTGCTTTCTGACTTATCTCATGCAGCATAATTCCTTCAAGCTCCCTCTAAGATGAGACGAAGAAAGTGAGTTCATTATTCTTTTTTTAAAAATAAATATGTATTTCCTTTTGTTGCCCTTGTTTTATTGTTGTAGTTATTATTGTTGTTGTTACTGATCTTGTCATTGTTGGATAGTACAGAGAGAAATGGAGAGAGGAGGGGAAGACAGAGAAGGGGAGAGAAAGATAGACACCTGCAGACCTGCTTCACTACTTGTGAAGGGACTCCCCTGCAGGTGGGAAGCCCGGGGGCTGGAATCTAGATCTTTACGCTGGTTCTTGCACTTTGCACCACTTGCGCTTAAGCTGCTGCGCTATCATCCGACTCCCGATTTCATTATTCTTAATATGCGAAGAGTAATCCATTGTGTATATATACTACCACTTCTTAGCCAATCATCTGTTGTTAGATTACTTGCAAGTTTGGGCTATTTACAAGGTCTGCTGCTATGAACATAGGCATCCATAGATCTCTTTGGATGGTGGTTATACTTTCTATTGAAGTTTTCTTTTATAGATACATAGGGAAACAGGGAGAAAGAAAGGCACTTTTAACTCTGCTCTACCTCCATTAAAGCTTCCTGCTACAGGTGGAAACCAGAAGCTCTGGGTTCTCCTTGAGCTTAGTAATGTATGAGCTATACCAGGTGAGCATCCATGCTCACCTACTGCCATTCTCTTGCTATTGTGATTTCAACTAGGCCTCTGGGCTTCCCAGCAGGACCCATAGGGCTCCAAAGTCACAGGCATATACCCCAGGTGCCCTCTATCACATCCTTAAGGCAAATTTTCAAATTAAATTATATGACTCCATGTAAGCTCAAACTCACCTTCAGGAATAATGTTTTACTACAGACATGAACCAGGTGACTGTTATCTTTGTATCTTGGCCAAGACCTTGTCAGACAACATAGCTGTCTGTTCAGTCCATGTGTAAGCATAATCAGAAATACAATGGAATTAGGCAAACTTTCCCATTCTTTTATGTTTTATTCCTTCACATCAAGTTATTCATGTCTGAAACCTCTCAATATGTCAACATGCCAGTTCAGACCAATAGGTGCCCCGGCCAGCGGGGCGGTGAACAGGGGCTAGGAACCCATGAAACATGGAATTAAAGGGACAGGAGACACAAGAAATGACAGCAAGACAGGACTTTGATCAAGCTGCAAAATTTTATTGTGTTCACAGGCATTTTAAGGCTTTGGGGAAGGGGGAGCATAGGGGGAAGGGGGAGGCAGAGATTGCGGTGGAGGGTCCCTTGCAACTATTTCTGTTAAACTATAACTATATGGTATGTCACTATAACTATATGGTATGTCACTTAGTTTCTGGCAAACATCCTTCCTACGGGAATTAGAAACTTATCTCGAAGGCTTCTGTTGTTTCAAGGCTTAGCTTCTATCAAGCAGAGAAATGGCTTCTGGCATCTCCTTCTTTCATTATAATTTAACTGAGGCAGGATATTGAGGCTGAGAGGAAGAGACCTTAACAGCAGGTTTGGTGGGCATAACCAGAGGGGGGAAGTATTGACCCGATTCCTCCCGCGGGGTGAATGTAAAACCAATCTTCCCACATCTTATAAGGCTCTCAGTGTCTTTTGGGGGAGGGGAGGCAGAGCCATGGTTTCCAGGGAAACAATTTTTGTTGCTGACACCAACCTCCATGCAAATCAGGTTTGCTTCACGGGGGACTCAGAGGCGGGCGATAGGGTCCTCCCCCTGAAGTGCTTTGCCTTGCACCCCTTACTGGTGTCCTTGCCCTGCCAAGGTTGGATGTCTCAGTGCATAATTCTGAGTTTTATGCCATCCAAAAAGGAGGTCTGTCACCCTCAGGTTCAGCCAGGCCTCTGTCAGCCAAATCAAGTCTGTGATAATGTATTTGCTAAGGTTTTGATGCCAAGGAGTCAATCTGCCATTTTATAAAATCAGTAATCTTATTAAAAATAAAGGGTCCTAAGGTAATCATTAACAAAAGACTAATCAAGGGTCCCATAAGGGGCTCTGTAGTGACTCAAGACTATTTATGGTGGAGTCTATAACCTGTTGTAATTTGTCAGAAAATTCATTGGAGGGATATATAGAGTGTCTTAGCGTGCCACCAGCAAGTCTAAGGGAAGCAGTTAGTGGATGCTATGTCCAGGGGAAGAAACACAGCACATCTGGTCCTCTGGTGGTGAAATTTTTCTTCTTCATAGAGGGTCAGCTGTGGAACAAGCAAAACTAGGAGGCAAGGACCAGGTAGAGAAGAACTGACATGAAAATATAGGATGGTGTTGTACCAAAACACAGAGGAGGTACATACACATTAGGTGAGGTTCCTTGAACATGAGGAATATTTTGAGAAAAGTGAGCAGTCAATAAACATGCAAAGATGAAGTCAGCATTGGTAGGTCAGCAGAAAGAGAAGACTTGGATAGGCTGGTGAGGTTAGCTGGAGTGTATACTACCATGGCGTCCTTTGTGGTAAGGACTTGCCAATAGGGACTCTGTGGATTTTGTAAGAACAATAATGTCATCCACCATAATAAAAGGAAAACAAACATGGACATCCAGTGTTGAAAAAGGGAAAAAGAATATGTCTCTGTGACTGGAAAAGTGGGTGGCTTTGTCAATGAGATACAATAAATGGACAATTCGAATTTTTTGTAAATATAAAAAAGGCTTAGTATAGTTACTTCATTGACACTTTAGCCAACTGAATACTGGGGGGTGCATTCCCCTTCTTCATTTTTTTTATTAATTGACCTTAAGGGTTTTAGTTTTTCTTGTTTGAGCTGTAGGCCACATAAATTTGGAAAAAATATCAACTGAGAAAAAAAAAGTTTTTGTTTACTAAACATGGGCAGGTGAATTACATCAATCTGTCAGACAGCATTGGCTTTTATCAATGGAGATTAATCTTAAAAGTCTGAATAGAAAGATCTTAATTAAACAATGCAGGAGCCAGTAAACTGCTCTCACTATGGCAGGTCAAGCGTTAAAATTTTAAGAGGCTTGTAAAAAAATGAGAAAAATTTTAGGATATGAGTGACTTTAGGAGTCATCACACACCCATAAATAAAAAATGAAAAATGTTTAGTTTTAAACCTTACCATATGAGCAGTCAGTTCTTTATGTGCAGATGTACCTATAATTATTTACTTAGGGAGAGAACTTGTACCAACTTAATTGATGATCTAATGGTTAGAATTGGCTTGAGTTCTTTCATATGATTTTAGAAGGCTCTTTATTAGAATATACCAATATGTTATAGAAAGTCAATACCTAATGTGTTGACATGATAAAATTTTTACCATTTTTTAGCATTATTTTAAACTGATTAGACATTTTAAGCACTCTATTATACCTTTAGTTCACTAAGATCTTTACTCATCACAAGGCTATTATGAGTAAGCATAGATATAAAACTCTTAATAGATTTTGCTCTTTAGAACTCTAATATGGCAACTTAAAAGGCTAAAATAAAACCTCATAGCTTAAATGTTCAAAATATTAATTTTGTTAAATCAGGATTTGCCAAAACGAATCTTCTATCAGACCAAAAACACCATTTGCCAAGAATAAATCTCTGACAGCATCTTAAAACAAACCAGATAATTTTTAAAAGCAGAAAGATATAAAGAGGAAAACCAGAGCAAAAGCCTCTGGCATGTAAATAATTAACATAACCATTGTGTTATCTTTTACAAACCCAAGCCAGTCTTAAACAATTTTAATTAAAATGTTAAACTTTGTTTGTTAGGATCTTTGTTTATCACAAAGCTATCACACACACCATTAGGGCAGCTATGAACAAGGGTGGGTACACAACTTAATTCATCTTTCACTTTGATTTGGATATGTAACTTAAAAAGCTAAAGTAAACCTTATAGCTGAAATGTTTAAAATAAATTTTTACTGTTAACATTTCTTTTAGATGACCATTTTACACTAAATAATTTTGTTGAATCACATCTGTTGAATAAAAATTTTTTATCAGACCAGGAATATCATGTTTAACCCTTTTTTTCTTGGCAAGGCCACTGCTCTACACTGACTGGGTTATTAGAAAGCCAGTTCAAACATGGAATTAACAAATTAACAAACGGTGCTGGTAATATTTAGAATTTTTACAAGAGTGAGAGAGACTGCAGAGGCATTTTACCATGCCTAGAGATCTCAGAAAATCTTTTAACTAATGAATTGATGCTGATATTAGCTATCAGAAGGACGAAACTGTCCTATATTTTACTTTGGTAAAGGTGTGCCAACTCTATGAGTTGGGATCTTTAAAACCACATTTAGCTTAACTAAATCTTATTTAAAACTTAAAACAAACTTTAGTTACTTAGGAGTTAACACACATTAATGAAAACAAGGTTTGTAGACAGACTTAAAACAGACATTTTTGGTGAAAAGAAAAATTTCCCTTTGAAAAACCGCTTTGGTTTTTGGATTCCTAACTCACAGACTCTCTACCCCCCCCCCCCAGGAGGGGCATTAGTGGCTAGGGAATGATTGACTGGAGTCATTGCCAATCTGTGGAGCAGTAGCTCTGTGCCGTGATTGGCTGCATGGACAGAACAGGTGGGCTTAGTTTACCACGCACGGAGAAAAACCTTTAAAATTCTTTTTCTGGGCTAAAGTACATTTTTAGAGTTTTAAAGAAACAAATCATTAAATTTCTATCAAAAGTGTGTACTGGTTCTCTGATTAATAGTTTTTAAGTTAAAGAGAACGTCTTGTTTGATTGATTTCATTCTTTCTGTAAATAGCTTGCTAGCCAGATAAGATCTCACTCAGAATTGGTTTAACGCTTTCTGAGAGTAGAGGGAAAAAAGTTGGATTTTTATGGCTGGATAATTTTAAGATAATGCTAAATCAAGAGCCCACAGTTCTTTAACTAATTGTAAATGTTCTCATTTTTCTTCTATTAATTATCCAAGGGAAGCTGTTTTTCATGCTAGTTGCGGGGGGTCTTAAGGTTCTCAAAGAGGGGTAAATCTTAACCGGAGGGCACTTAGCAGGCGGCCTCAGGGGCGGGTCTCCTGAATCAGGCATGGGAATAGAGACAGACTCATAAACAGAAGGTGGCCAGGAGTGTCCCTGTAAGACTTTTTCTCCCTCTCTCATGACTAACATCAGGACAATGCTTATAGACTTTGAGTATATCATTTACTAAATTCCAATAAGAAAAGCCTAGACTGGAATCTTTTCTGGACCAAAGGTCTCATAAAAATCTCTTAAACAGTTTCCTACTCTAGCCTATCTTTTTTCATCAATATTCCCCTCTAAGGGAAAACATGGACAAACATCACTCACAAAATTAAAAAAAACTTCTTGAAATCCTTTTTCTTAACCCTTACTCTTTGTGTCTTGAGGGACTCCTTGAGTCCTTTAATGAACAAGTCTTGTTTGCTAAATTCATGTTCCATGGTATTGCTTACCTCAGCCGCTGTGACACTCCTCCAGATGCAACTCATGGTCGGGTAGTTCCGTGGCGATCTATGCAAGTCTTTGCGTTACCCCCTCGGCCGCGGTGACTCGGTGAATTGGGGTAGGCCTACCCCCTCGATCAGCGGAGTTCCTAGGTCCAGAAGGCTTCTTCGCCCCACGTTCGGGTGCCAGAATGCCCCGGCCAGCGGGGCGGTGAACAGGGGCTAGGAACCCACGAAACCTGGAATGAAAGGGACAGGAGACACAGGAAATGACAGCAAGACAGGACTCTTTTCAAGCTGCAAAATTTTATTGTGTTCACAGGCATTTTAAGGCTTTGGGGAAGGGGGAGCATAGGGGGAAGGGGGAGGCAGAGATTGCGGTGGAGGGTCCCTTGCAACTATTTCTGTTAAACTATAACTATATGGTATGTCACTATAACTATATGGTATGTCACTTAGTTTCTGGCAAACATCCTTCCTACGGGAATTAGAAACTTATCTCGAAGGCTTCTGTTGTTTCAAGGCTTAGCTTCTATCAAGCAGAGAAATGGCTTCTGGCAAATAGGAATGCAGAAGTTACAGGCTCCTGTGCTAAATATGAATAGACATGGGCCTTAGGTCAGATCAGTGGGTTTTATAGTTAGCAGTATTTCCATATTCTTTTACTCTCTGCCCTAACCCAGCTTCCTGGTCCTATTACCAACTCTGACACCATCTCCACAGACAACACTTTTAGCCCATCTGCATGTTAGCAGTCAGGAACAGGCAAAAATTAGTAAAGTCATGGGCTCCTTGGAATATACCTAAAATAGACTTCCTAGATTCTTCCAGTATGAAGGCCCCACATCTCATCTGCTATATTCTTACCTTTAGGTTTCTGATTATTAAACAATTTATTCTGCTTTATATCTTAATGCTTTTCAGATGCTACCATGATGCCAGCCTGACTTCCCTGGGCAGATGACCTCACCAATGTGTCCTAGAACCCCCACTTCCCCAGAACCCTGCCCCATTAGGGAAAGATAGAAACAGGCTGGGGGTATGGTTCAACCTGCCAACACCCATGTTAAACAGAGAAGCAATTGCAGAAGCCAGACTTTCCACCTTCTACACCCCATAAAAATCTTTGGTCCATACTTCCAAAAGGATAAAGAATAGGAAACCTTCCAATGGAAGTGATGGAATATGGAACTCTGGTGGTGGGAATCTTATGGGATTGTACCACTCTTATCCCACAATCTTGTTATCTTGTTGATCATTATTAAATCACTAATAAAAAAAATCTCACTCTTGTCCATGTACTGTGTCCTTCACTTATTCCCTTATCCACCCAACTGATTTCCAATAATTTTCACACTTTCAGTCATTTTTAAGTTGTTCATATTTCTCCTTCCCCTTTCTTCTGTTCCTACAAGATCCTTTTTTCTGCATTTTCCTTTGAATCTTGCCAACCTTGAAGTAAATACCACTTTTTTCCTTGTAATCAGTAATTCTTCCTTTCCTACATATAGGGGAAACACTTTAAGGATATGAAATTTGTCTCTCTATACTGAGTATTTACATTCCTGGTGTATGGCAGATAGTTGGCACTAAATGAATATTTGTCAAATGAATGAATTCACAGTTTGCACTTATACTCAGAATCCTATTGATACAGGATTCTGAATACAACATTTTGCAAAACACTGGCTTCAAAATTAGCAAATAGTTCATGGGCTTTACTTATAACATAGAAATCACTAAATATGGGCTAAACCTTTATTTGAGCTACAAAAAAAAAATCACTGAAAATTGTGAAAGAAATGAATATAAGTACAACAAACCTCACTACAAAAGTTCTGGTTACATAATGAATCAGAATTATTTTGTATATGATTGACTGCAACTATAATAAGAAAAAGAACCACAATTAGCTAGAGGTTCATGTTATTAATTCAAGAAATACTTGGGATGCCTAGTTCATGCCACTTTAAATGTTTAGTGAGTATGAACTTATATACTAAGTCAGTATTCACCGAGCTATAACAACTTTGAAAATAAAAGAATTCTAACTTGATTTGAATAAATTTTAAAACTTAGTGTCCTGTGTTGGGAAAATGTGCAGATGTGGTCGAGCTTGGCAGAGACCACAAACCACCCTATTCCATGCCAGTATTATTATCTACATATCAATCTTCGGCTTTGTCTTACATATGACTAAAAGTCTCCTTCCTAAAGTCCCCAGAGGGTATTGCTAATTCCTGCCAACTAAAACCATAGCAATGGTAGCTAAGGAAGTTCCCACGTGCCTTTTTATTTTCTCCACCCGCTTTCCTAGCCAACTCTGTTCCTGACTTGCCACTTCCAGTTTTATCCCATAAAACCCACTTCTGTTCCTGGTTTCACTCTCTTTTCTCTGCTGCATACCAACCTGGAGAAGGGCTGGCATGCAAAATGGGAGTCGGCCATTGCGGTTTAGCACCATGTGGCTTAACCAGCTGTGCTCACACCCGACTCTGGGGCTCCTGCATCAATAAAGAATTGTATTACCATGCCACCATGAGTTCCTGGTCTCCCACCCGCAACGCTAGTCCAGCAGTCCTGGAAATAAATTTAAACTTAGGGTAATAGAATATTTTTTATTAGTGATTTAATAATGATAAACAAAATTGTGGTATAAGAGGGGTACAATTCCATATAATTCCTACCATCAGAGTTCTAAATACCCTCCCCTCTACTGGAAGTTTCCCTAGTCTTTGTCCCTCTGGGAATATGGATCAAAGATTTTTATGGGGTGAAGAAGGTGGAAAGTCTGGCTCCTTTAAATGCTTCTTCACTGGATATGAGCTTTGACAGGTTGATACATACCCCAGCCTGTTTCTATCTTTCCCTAGTAGAATAGGGCTCTGGGGAAGTGGGGTTCTAGGGTTCACTGGTGAGGTCATCTGCCCAAGGAAGTCAGGCTGGCATCATGGTAGCATCTGAAACTTGGTGGCTGAAAAGCATTAAGATATAAAGCAGAATAAATTGTTAAATAACCAAGAACCTAAAGGTAAGAATATAGCAGATGAGATGTGGGGTCTTCGTGTTCAAAGAAGCTAGGAGGCCTATTTTGGATATATTCCAAGGGGCCCATAACTTTACTAATCATTGCCTGTGCCTGACAGATAACATCCAGGTGGCTCAAAAGTATTGTATGGAAACATATGTAAATACTGCTAACTATAAAACCCACTGATCTGACCTAAGGCCCATGTCTATTCATATTTAGCACAGGAGTAAGAGACTATCTTTTTTTTAATTTTTTTTTTATTTAAGAAAGGATAAATTAACAAAACCATAGGGTAGGAGGGGTACAACTCCACACAATTCCCACCACCCAATCTCCATATATCCCACCCCCTCCCTTGATAGCTTCCCTATTCTTTATCCTTCTGGGAGTATGGACCCAGGGTCATTGTGGGGTGCAGAAGGTGGAAGGTCTGATTTCTGTAAGTTCTCCCCCTCTGAACAGGGGCGTTGACTGGTCAGTCCATACTCCCAGTCTGCCTGGTAAGAGACTATCTTAACAAGAACTAAGGAGACAGCATAATGGCTATGCAAAGGGCTCTCATGACTGAGGCTCTGAGGTCCCAGGTTCTACCCCCAGCATCATCATAAGCTGGTCTTTCTCTCTGTATCTCTCATTCATATAAAATAAATAAGATATTTTAATAAAAATAATATTAACAGTGAATCATCTCTAGTAGCAATTTTGATTGACAATATTTTGCCTAAACTTCATATATCCTTTCTATAGATTAGATAACCTGAAAATTATTAGAACAACTGCAAACATTTTATTGTATACAAGAGGAGGAAGTATCAAAACAGAAAGGGATGTTTTAGTCAAAATTGTTTAGTTTATTGTTGCTTGGCCAGAGTCCTAAGGTCATTGTTAAAAAGATGGACCTGATGCTGACCCAGTATTGACTTTGTAACTTCTCTTCATCACCTGCCCACCTCTGCAAATGTCTGCAGAGGCAGCTTGTCATAGCAGAAATGTCATAGCTTTGGAACCAAACTGTGTCTGCCCTTTAATTAAATATTTTTAAACTTGAACAAATTGGTCTACCTCTTGAATTTTTTATTTATTTGCCTGATTCATGGGAGCAAAACTATATTCACAGATGTGCATTAGATTATATAAATTGATCAGAGCAGGTGACAAAGTCTCTGTGCTTGACCAAACAAATCAAGTCCCTGGAAATTCTCCTAGGCCCATCTGTGCAGTTCTTTTATAAAGTCCAGTTTTAGAAAATGCCTACCTAGTCACTTCAACAAATACCTTTCACCATAAATATATAAACACTTTCATATTTGATATCTCCCCAGAGTCCACATCCTCTACTTTCACCCCCCCCCCCATGTGGCATCTGTTTGTTCTGGTCAAGACCTCAAGCAAGAAGAATCTTCATAGGCTATTTCAGCCAAAACTTCTTACTTCTAGAATTTCTTCTTAGTAACAATTTATTAATATGGCCACAAATTCCCACATACCTATGCTATATTTAGAAGTAAACACTATTTCTCTGTAAAACTCCACTGTAGTGGGCCCATGAAAATGATCCAAAATAAATTCTACCTTACCATCTTTAAATGTTACTCAATATTTTCCCCCTTTACCATTTTGTGTGTGTGTGTGTGTGTGTGTGTGTGTGTGTGTGTGTGTGTGCCTGCATGTGTATTTGCATATTAATGATTCTGCCTCCCTGGATGCAGCATGCCAAGCCTGCTGGCAACAACTCACGGAAAGTCTGAACTTCACCCACTCAAGTAGGAAGGCCTGGAAGCTTCTTCATAGTCTGGGTGTCATTAGCGGACCCTCTCCCGTCTCCCATCCTCCCGTATCTCCAAACTCAGTGGCCAGTCACCTAACTCAAGTTGGACGTGCTAAGATCGACCCAGTCTGGAAAAGAGAAATTTCCCATGAGTGGTCATCCCACTTCCGTTTATCTTGTCCATCTCCAAAACTCTCCCCCTTTACACTGTCTGAACTGGAAGACGCTTTGAAGAGGGTTAAACCGGAACGGCTGCTGGCTATAACATCACCCCAGAACTCATTCTTAACTTGGGCCCCACAGCAAAGAAGTGGCTCACTACATTCCTGTCCCACATCTTGGAATCCAAATTTATGCCCAAAATTTGGCGTCGTGCGAAGATAATAGCAGTTTTGAAACCAAAGAAAGACCCAACACTGGCCGCCAACTATAGACCAATTTCTCTCCTCTCCGTGTGTTACAAACTCCTTGAGAGGCTGCTTCTGTCACGTATTTCTCCTCTTACAGAGAAATTCCTATCACCCGCCCAAGCTGGTTTCCGCCCAGGAAGATCTACCTGTGAACAAGTCCTGGCCCTCTCAACTTACATTGAAAATGGATTCCAGAAGAATTTAAAGACGGGTGCTGTCTTTGTTGATCTCACAGCAGCCTATGACACGGTCTGGCACCGTGGTCTCCTAGTCAAGATCTCAAGATGCCTGCCTCCATGGGTGGCCAACACTATATCGTTTCTTCTCCAAAACAGAAGATTCCGGGTGCATCTGGGTGACAAGTCTAGCAGATGGAGACTTGTCTCAAGTGGCCTCCCCCAGGGCTCTGTTCTGGCTCCTATGCTATTTAATATTTACATCAATGACCTCCCAGAAACTTCTTCAAGGAAGTTCATCTACGCCGATGACATCTGCTGTGCAACTCAGGCCAAGTTCGACATCCTCGAGGAAACACTCACGAAAGACATGTCTCTGATATTTGATTACTGTAAAAAATGGCGATTAATCCCTAGCACTGCAAAAACGGTATCATCTGTTTTCCACCTACACCATGCCTTGGCCTCGCGTGAGCTTAATGTGCAGCTTGACGATACGAGAATCCGGCATGAAGCCCAGCCAGTCTATCTTGGCATTACTCTCGATCACACTCTGTCATTTCAAGATCATCTCATAAAAACTGCAGCAAAGGTGGGCGTGAGGAATAATATCATTGCAAGACTGGTTAGCTCCTCATGGGGTGCGAGCGCTTCTACACTACGATCATCATCTCTGGCATTATGCTATTCCACTGCAGAATACTGTGCCCCAGTATGGTTCCGTAGCCCCCATGTCCACTTGGTCGATTCCAAATTATATTCCTCCATGAGGATAGTTTCTGGAACCATCTGTTCCACCCCGGTTCCATGGCTGCCAGTTCTTAGCAACATCGCCCCGCCAGATATTCGTCGGGATGCAGCATCATGTAAGTTCATTTCCCACGTCTACACTCCACCGGACCTGCCAATATACATGGATATCTTCGTCCACCCTGTCCAACGCTTGACGTCTCGTCATCCAATCTGGTCTCCTATGGCTACACTGAACTTTTCTGTTCCAGACTCTTGGAAACAGAGTTGGCAGTCAGCTGAGGTAAAGAACAAACACCTCATCACAGACCCCTGCAAGCGTCAACCCGGCTTTGACCTAGCACGTTATGATTGGCCCTCCTCAATAGCAATCAAACAGGCCATGGCCGGTGCGCCGCTATGTTCCATTGCTGGGGAGCCAGAGACGACCCAAACTGCCCCTGTGGCTACAGACAGACTATGACCCACATAGTCAATGACTGCCACCTCTCCAGATTCAAACGAGGTCTCGAAACTTTACATCAGGCTCAACCTGACACTGTTGACTGGCTACGGAAGAAGGGCAAACGCTAGAAGAAGAATGATTCTGACTGATGAATGAAGTGCAACTTAGACGGAATGAATTATGTGATTAAAAGCAGGAGGGGTGGGCGGTAGCACATGGGGTTAAGCGTACAGGGCCCAAAGCTCAAGGGCCAGCATAAGGATCCCAGTTTGAGCCCTTGGCTCCCCTTCTGCAAGGAGGTGGCTTCACAAGTAGTGAAATAGGTCTATCAGTTGTCTTTCTCTCCTCTCTGGATTTCTCTCTGTCCTATCCAACAACAATGACAGCAATAACAATAATAACAATACAACAACACAATGATAAACAACAAGGGCAAAAAAAGGGAAAAAATAGCCTCTAGGAGCAGTGGCTTCATAGTGCAGGCACTGAACCCCAGGGATAACCTTGGAGGCAAAAAAAGAAGTTATTAAAAGCAATTGTTTGTTTACTAAAATGTTGATACACAGACATACAAAAGAAAGTGCAGACTAAACAACAACAACAGTCTACTTCAAAAGCTAGTTAAATGATCCAGACAGTAGCACACCAGGCCCATTACCAAGTTCAAGTCCCTGGACTCCACCTGCATAGGGAAAGCAGCACAGGCAGTGGAATAGTGCTGCAGGTATCTCTCTCCATCACTAGGTCTCTCTGTCTCTATTGGGAAACAAAGAAGAAAAAAGTGCTAAAATTGTATAATAGTTGCTTACTTGAATTAGATGTAACTCATCAAAATTAGAGTTGATAGCTGATCCCAACAATGTACTTCTGAAATGTGATAAATAGCCATCAAATTGGGCCAATTTTTCCTCACTTTCTGGATCTCATATGTATGGTCCTGAAATCTTCTCTAGGTTTGGTAAAATCTATGGAGAATTTTTTCTTTGCTCAGAAAGGTCCTCCTGCCTTACCTGGAACTCTGTCAACTTGTGTGGCAGTGTCCTTATTATCACCAAGTAGTTTGTGTCCATATATCCTTTGATTGTTACAATGCAGATTTTCACAAATAAAATCATATTGTGATTATGTGGATTATGTGCAACATCTTGAGTCACCCATGAAATCGCTCTACTTTAGTGGAAGTCAGCATGTTAAAAACCAGATCTCATATTGAAATGAGCAGTCCCTAAAAGTAGAAAATCTTATAAAGATTCCCTTTGCTATTCTCCAGAATCAAGATTCCCAATAATGGAGTGTTCTCTTTCTTCTCTACTAGTCAAAAGTTCAGTGTAAAAGAATTAGGATACAACACTGTTTGGAGCAAGTAGCCAAGGGGAAGAATTTCTTGCCTCCTTTTTCTACTTCTCAGTAGAAAAAGTTGAAAATTTTTATACTTGTACTAGACACAACTTGAGCAAAAAGAACAGGTGTCCTGGAGAGACTTGGAGATTCTGGAATTTTCACTTTCAGTAATGTAAAATAAAAGGTAGCTGAAATGTGTGTGTTAATGTCCTTTTTTATTATTATAATCTCATACTTAATCTTCATTTCTGATTGCTATTTAATCAGCAATAGCTTGGAACAACTCAACTTTTAGTTTCTTCCTCTGTTAAGCAAGTAATGATCTGTAAACAAATACTTGAATAAGTGCTCCTTAAAGGGACCCTTTCATCCTTTTGTAATGTAAAGAATTCTTTTATTGTGCAAATGAGACTAGGGACTAATTCTGGTTTTAGAAAATAGGATATTCAGGGACTCCATTTACCACTTCTGTTTAGAATTTAATTACACTTAAAGGGGTATATATTAGATTTCCATTGCTACTATAATAAAGTATTAAATTTAGCAGCATAAAAATAACTTTTTTTATGAGCTCACAGTTTTTAAAAAATATTTATTTACTTATTACCTTTTGTTGTCCTTATTGTTTTATTGTTGTAGTTATTGATGTCATTAGATAAGACATAGAGAAATGGAGAGAGGAAGGGAAGACAGAGAGAGGGATAGAATGATAGACACCTGCAGACCTGCTTCACCACTTGTGAAGCTACTCTCCTGTAGGTAGGGAGCCGGGGACTTGAACCGGGATCCTTATGTTTAACCTACTGCGCTACTGCCCGATTCCCTGAGCTTACAGTTTTATATGTCAGAAATGAGGAAGGACTCAGTTAACTTCAATACTGGTCTCACAAATCAAGGAACCTTTTGTTTAGAGGACCTGGGGGTAGAATTTACTCCCAAGCTTATCTAGTGAATGAATTCAACTACAGGCAGTCATAAGATTGAGATAACTCCTCTCCACACTGTCTGTTATTAGGCACTGCTCTATGCTCCTAAGAGCTTCCTAGGTTCTTTCTCACGTGGTCTCCCTCCTAATACTTGTAACTGTGCTACAAATCCTTACTCTTCACAATTCTCAGATTTTACCTTCTATTTCATTTTCTGCCACCTGACAGAGGAGGTGTATACTTTAAGGAATGCTTCATGTGATCATATTATGTCAAACTGAACATTCTCCATTTCCCAGGTCAAAAGTATAGTATAGTATAGTGTAGTGTAGTGTAGTGTAGTGTAGTATAGTTTAGTATAGTGTAGTGTAGTATAGTATAGTATAGTATAAGCATGAGAATAATATTTCTTCAGATGTGCAGATTTCACGGATTAAGATGTAGACTTTAGCATCAATGCTAGAAGTATAACCATCTCTACATAAAGATGTCTTCCCATTCTCTTCCTCTTTCACCTTTCTTCTGATTGTTGAAGAGGATGCCTCACATCACTAGACTGAGAGAGATTAACTGAAATTATGCAGAGAACTAGTGACAGAAAGAGGAATAAAATATAGAAGGATTGGGAGTCGGGCTGTAGCACAGCAGGTTAAGCGCAGGTGGCGCAAAGCACAAGGACCGGCGTAAGGATCCCGGTTCAAACCCCGGCTCCCCACCTGCAGGGGAGTCGCTTCACAGGCGGTGAAGCAGATCTACAGGTGTCTGTCTTTCTCTCCTCCTCTCTGTCCTCCCCTCCTCTCTCCATTTTTCTCTGTCCTATCCAACAACGACGACAACAACAATAATAACTACAACAATAAAACAACAAGGGCAACAAAAGGGAATAAATAAATAAAATAAATATTTAAAAAATATATAGAAGGATTGTTGAACAATTTTTCTGGATTAACATCAATGGAAATAGAACATTCTGGGACTGAGTCAAACTCAAATTTCTGAAGTATCTGGTTAAGAGGATTATATAAAAACTCATTCTACTTGCATTGGAAATAATAACTTCATTGTTGATTTTACTATTTTCAGAGGCTCTAGACCATATATAGTCTAGAAAAGAATATGTATATTATAGTTAAAATAAAGGGGACCTTGGCTATAAATGTATAATGGATTCAGCTGCAGGACAGCTGGGAGTGGGTTTAAACAAATCAGGTTTTACTAGGGCACTACAAAGGTATGGGACATATATTTTTGCTACTATAAAATAAGCAATTATCAACAGAGGTTAAGAATACACTAGCTCCATAAAGTCCAGGAGTTAGTTATCAAAAGTTCAGTCCCATGAGGTAAATAATTATTAGCTGAGTTATAGGTCACTCATGGCTGTAGAGGAGTTTTAGAGTGTAAAGCTGAGTCACACATGTTCAGTTCCCAAGGTGGGCAGCCATGGCCAAGATGGGTTTGAGCAGGAGAAGAAACAGCAGCCAAAGAGACCAGACTTCTGGCTGGCTGTGCTTTTAAGTCTTTTAGGTTCACCCACAATCCTTTGTGGGTTTACATCTCCATCCACAATCCCTATGAGTTTGCACTGATCACTATATACTGTCCTATGGTCTCAGCCAGTATATTGCGTCACTATATATATATATTCCTTCTTTTCTTTCTTCTTTTTTGTTTCATTGCCAGGACTATACTGATCCAGGTTATCTTTTTTCAGATAGAGATCAAGAGGGAAAGACACCTAGCACAGAGGTTTCCTCCAATACAGAGGAGGCCAGGTTAAATCTAGATTATGGTAAAGCAGGTGCACAATCCAGGAGAGTTTTCCTGCTACCCCCTGACTATGTATGCCCTTTAATTGAAGTCAGTAGTGAACATTGGCCTATTAAATCTCTGATTAATAAAGCAAATGGAAAATAGTTTAGAGATTACTTATAGGTAAGAGACGTTCTTAATTTAAACCATGTGCCTATTTATGTACTGACTAAAAGTTTTCTTATTCTATATATTTATATTTAAATACATGTATGCCATAGTGTGCCAGAGCTAAAAAAAAGTAGTTGTTTGTTAATATCTTCTTTGTGATCTAGGCAAACAAAACCTACCCCCAGTGCAGAGACTAAAACAAGAAGAAAACAATATATTCCAGAATGTCAAACTGCATTCTTTCACTTTCCAGTAAATGCTGAGTGCCTGCCATGTTCTAAACACTGGTGTGGGCAGACTACGATATAGGGAGAACAAAACTAGCCCAGTTACTATCCTTATTGAGATTTATTCTAGGCTTTCTGAAGAAAGGGATGACTTCAGAATGAAAAGCTGATGAGATAACTGCCAGATTAGGACCCAGGGTAGATAAGGGTCATATGTTTGAAACCATGCTACAGTCCCAGAGTTTGATCTTAGAGGTTGTTAATTACAAGGTGCTGTCCCTGTTATGAATGAGAAGAACTCTATCACTTCCTGAAATCTCCAGAGTTTGCTCAAAACTTTTCTGGAAAAAAAATTTACCTGCAGAGCTAGGGGTATCTAAACTCTATGTCACTCAAAACATATACCAAAATTTGATCTTACATAGATCTTTGGAAAAGATTATTATTAGTATTCACAGATTATTATTAGTACTCATAGATTATTATAGTACTCATAGTACTTATTTCTCCATCTCTCCATTTGATTTCATTAGAAGGGATAATTATAATAAGAAAAAAATAAGGGAACATTTTCAGCAGGCTGAAGTTGCAATCAAAAGTGGAAAATAAACTCAAAATATCTAAATTACACTTCATTTACATCCAAGGGAAAATAAAAAGGTGTGCCAGCATCTTCAGAGAGGCATCTGGAAAACTGATAAAGGAGAGTGCACAAGACCTCTGGCTCATAAACAAACTTCAAAAGGAAACCGACAACATCTTCTGACTGGGACTTGCAGATATCAAATGAAAAGGCACATTGGTGAGGGGAATAGTTATGAAATGATATCTTGAATCTATCACAGCAAGAAGAAGATAGAAACCACTTCACACTCAGAGAAAGCGACAGCCACTTTCCTGAGACCAGAATGTGTCGCCACAAGGAAGGTAAGAAGACCCACTAAGGGAGTTCCATCCATAGGGACCAGAGGAGAGACAAAGCAAGTTTATGAGACAAGACTAGGATACACAGTGTTCTTCTTTCAATTCTTTTTGGCCTAAATAGGCAGTATTTAAAAGAAACTGCACTGGGACCAGATGACTGAGAAGATATGCTACTATACTCAAAGTGATCCATATCGAAGTCCTCTGTCCCTGCTTGCAGGGGGGAAGCTTCACAGTGTTAAAGCAGTGATGCAGGGGCTTCTCTTCATCTCTCCACTTCTACCTCCTACTTTCCTTCTCAAATTATACCTGTCTCTATCTAAAGTAAAGAAAGAAAGAAAGAAAGAAACGATCTTTAAAAAGATCAACTGCACTGAGGAGGTGTTTGAAATTATTGAAAGGGCCAGTTCAGTCAGCCTGTGATCTCCTCTAATAAAGAGCTGCACAGCAAAAGGAGCACTCAATACCCACCACACGTTATGCACCATAGATTATATCTACAATGTCACATATAATATTATACATGTTACACATCAAAACTTCTTGGTAGTAGTCTATTCTGCGAGCTATTATAGAAAGCTAAGATTCTCCTCTGCCTCCCTGTCTGCATTTTTCTATTTAAAAAAGAAAAACCAGGGTTCTGATCTTAGACAATCAGATTCCAGAGTCAAATCTCTTTTCTGATTGTCAAGTTGCCTCTTTCAGGAAGAGAAATGGACACTTATATGACTAGGTTCAACTGGAAGCCACACCAGACAACTTAGTTTGATACTAGCTCATTAAAGAGAAGAGACTCATAAAGATGATAGAGCTCTAATGAGATTGAGCAAGGTCGTAGCTCCCTTCACACTCTGCTTGGGCCGCAAAATTGCTGCATTTAGTTTCATCAATTATCAGAAGGGGCCTTTTGCTCCTTCATTGTGTAGTCTGGGAACATTTGGTCAGAGGTTAACTTCATTTTCTAACAGAACCAAAATCAGTTGTTAGTTCGCAGGATGATAATACTTGATCAAGTACAAGAGTTGGACTCTATGCAAGAACAAACCTACAGAAATCACTCTTTAAGAAGATAAAAGTGGGAGCCAGGCAGTAGTGCAGTGGGTTAGGTGCACATGGCGCAAAGTGCAAGGACCTACTCAGGGATCCTGGCTGGAGCCCCAGACTCCCCACCTGCAAGGGAGTCGCTTCACAGGTGGTGAAACAGGTCTGCAGGTGTCTATCTTTCTCTCCCCCTCTCTATCTTCCCCTCCTCTCTCCAGTTCTCTCCGACCTATCCAACAATGATGACAACATTAATAACTACAACAATAAAACAAGGGCAACAAAAGGGAATAAATAAATAAATTAACTAATTTTTTATAAAAAGATAAGAGTAGAAAGGACTGGCTGGAAGCTCTGCCTTGTGTCTGATGTCTTCAATGGGGACATATCAATCTGAGGGGGAAAAAAGGTGTGTTTCAAAGGGCCATCATTCATAACTGAATGAGGCAAGCCATCATTTTATTAAGACATCACCAACTTTACCTGTTAAGTCATCAAGATGCCACATTCTGTGTTTTTTTTAAATAATGATTGACAAGACTGTAGGTAAGAGGGGTACAATTCTACATAATTCCTACCACCAGAGTTCTATATCCCGTCCCTTCCACTGGAAGCTTTCCTATTCTTTATCCCTCTGGGAACATGGACCCAGGATCATTATGGGCTACAGAAGGTGGGCTGTCTGGCTTCTGTAGTTGCTTCCCTGCTGGGCATGGATATTGGCAGGTTGATCCATACCCCCAGTCTGTTTCTATCTTTCCCTACTGGGGTAGGGCTCTGGAGAGGTGAGGTTCTAACAGGGCTCTTCCATCTGCCCAGGGAAATCAAGTTGATGTCATGGTAGCATCTGTAATTTGGTGGCTGAAAATTATTAAGATATAAAGCAGGACAAATTGTTTAATAATCAGGAACTTTAAGGTAAGACTATAGCAGATGAGATTTGGGGTCTACATTTTGGGAAAAAAAAGGTAGGAAGTCTATTTTAGATATATTTCAAGGGGCCCATGACTTTACTAATTTTGCCTGAGCCTAACAACTAACATGCAGGTGGGCTGAAAGTATTATCTAGGAAGATGGTGTCAGAGTTAGGAATAGGACTAGAAAGCTGGATCAGGGCAGAGAGTAGCTTCCAAATATGGGGAAACTATGTAAATACTATTAACTATAAACCCCATTTATTGGTCTGCTCCTGGGGACCACATTCAGCACAACAGCCTGTGTTACCTCTGCATCCCTGTAGGTATAAGCTTGCATTCCATGCCACATTCAATCTGCCTCTTCCATGTCCTGACCCCACCGACCTGGCTGAACTCTGTATCTACTTTTTGCTGCCTGGAGAAATCAGGAAGTAGCTGATTAACTGTCAGAATTGCCTGCCCCATCTTGAACCTTCAGCGCCAGCTCCCATCCAGTGCTAAAGTATGGCAGTAAGCTCTGTAACTATGTCTGGTTCAGTTATCAGCAGGCGGCACTTGATACATAATAAATATACTGCCAGATGATTACCTTATGGCTGTTGTTATGATCAACCATTCATAAGGAAGTAATAAGCATGAGCAAAGAGAAAAGCAAACAAAGAAACAACTGTTGGCATGCACCTAAAGTTAAATCTAGTAACACAAAGAGAGATTCATCAGGAGTTGGGGTGGGTGAGTGAAATATTTTGTTGATAAAGCCACAGGGATAATGTGTTTGATTAAATATGTCTTTTTCTGCACAGCTTTGCTGTACATCCTAGTATGCCTTCGCCTAGCCCTCACAGACAACATGAAGGCAGAGGGAAACATCTTGGGGTTAAAGAAAAGGTATTGACATAATATTTTATGACCTGTAGCAATGACTTTAATGTATTATGTTTAGGGAAACTGGTTTCTTTTGGGCACTAAAGACCCACAGTTAGAAAGTTGGGCTCCTGAAAAAAAGAAAAAAATATATATGTATATATATATGTATATATATATGTATATACATATATATATCCTTCTTTTTAAACTTCTATACCTGTTAAAGGGACTGGTGCAGAAAGATAATATTTTACAGTAAATATTCAGTAAAGGAATATTATTGCATGTATGGATACCCAATAAAAACAAAACACAAAGTACCAAAGATCAGATTCTGTTAAAAAGTGATGGATATACTATCTAACTCCATTTATAGGATATTTGAAATGACAAAATTATAGGGAAATATCAGTGGAAAGATCAGTAGGTTTCTCAGAGTTAGAATATTAGGTGGTCAATGATTTTTGTGAGATGAATTAACAGTATCTTCACATTTCCACAGAGTATGATGAGGTCTATGCAAGGGGGGTGGGGTGGGTAGGTAGTGGCACACCTGGTTAAGCACACATAAAACTAAGTGCAAGGACCCACACAAGGATCTGGGTTCAAGCCTCTGGCACCTGCAGGGGGGGACACTTTACAAGTGGTGAAGCAGGTGTGTTGGTGTCTTTCTCTATCTCTCTGTCTCTCCTTCCTCTCTCAATTTCTCTCTGTCCTATTGTATAAAAAATGGCTGCCAGGAGCAGTCGACTTGTAGTGCCAGCTCTGAGTCCTAGTGTTAACCCTGGAGTTTATATTTGAATACAGTGTTGTTAACTAACAACAAGTTAAATATGTATTCAATTTTCGTATAAATACACACCATTAACATCATCAGCACCAATAAAATGGTGAAAGTCAAATAAGTTTTTAAGTTTAATCAATAGTATTGTGCCTCGGGCAATTTCTGTTATCAATTGAAAAATACTTTATGATATATAAAATTCTATCACTGTAGTAATCTGGGTGATATATTCAAAACAATTTTTTCCTTTCTTTCTTTCCTTCCTTTTCTTTTCCAATTTCTCGGAGTCTAAATTTAGTATAAAATAAGTCTTGAACTGGGTATGGTACATTGCACCAAAACACAGGACTCTTGAAAAGGAGAGGGAGAGAGGAGACTGGGGCTGATTTAGGGTAATGGAGTATGATGATAGAAAAGGGCCTAAGTTAGAGATGAGAATATTGCAGAATATTTTGCAGACACGCATTACAGGGAGATGAGAATTTTTATCCAGTATATGGGCCTTGGGTCAAGTTGATAGAATAAACAGTTAGTTTTATCCATAGATTTCCTTCAAGTTTGGGAGTTAGTCTCTGCACTGATCCAGCTTTCTAGCCCTATTCTCATCTGACTACATCTTCCCAGACAATAGTTCTAGTCCACTTCCATGTTAACTATCATGCTCAAGTTACCATGTTCAAGACCACGATTTGAGTCAGCAGCCTCTTGGAACATACCTAAAATAGAATTCTTAGCTTCTTACCACATTAAAATACCTATTCTCACTTTTTCTATGCCTGCCATTTGGTTCATGTTTATTAAACTTTTTTTTTTCTTGCTTTATATCTTAACTACCTTCCAGACACTAAGTTGCAAATGCTTTTCCATCCTGAAGTCTCTGGGCAGGTAATACCACCAAATATATCCTGGAACATCACTTCTCCAGAGCCCTATCCCACTAGGGAAAGGTAGAAACAGGCTGGGGATATGGATCAACCTGCCAATGTCCATGACCAGCAGAAAAGCAATTACAGAAGCCAGAACTCCCACTGTCTAAACCCTCCTTATTTTTTTAGTTTCTATTTATTATTATTATTATTGTTGTTGTTTTATTATTATTAGTCTATACTCTCACACTGAGAGAAATGTTAAGGCAAGATGACTGAAGGGCTTTGAAGCTGAGTTCCATCAGGACCCACAGAAAGAAGAGGGAAAAAAGGGAAGATTATCTGAAGTAGTAACAGGTATATATGTGACTTAAAATGAAAGAAGGCAAGACAATAGAAAAAATATAGATGATAGGCAGATAGATAGATAGATAGATAGACGATAAATAGGTATAGAAATAATAGTTAACCCATATCTGTAACCCTTAGGAGAACTACTAGTTTCCAATGGAGGTAATGGGGACACAAAACTCTGGTGGTGGGAATAGTGTGGAATTGTACCCATGCTATTTTGTAAATTTGTAAATTTTTAAAAATGAAAATGAAAAAACAACTTTAAAAAAACTGGTGGGAGACAGGCAGCAGAGCACCTGGTTAAGTGCACAAGTTATTATGTTCAAGGACCACGATTTGAGCCATTGTACCCCACTTAAAGGGAGGAAGCTTTACAAGTTGTGAAGCAAGTACAGCAGGTCTCTCTCTCTCTTCTCTCTCTCTCTCTCTCTCTCTCTCTCTCTCTCTCTCCATCTCTCCCTCTCTTCCCTCAAGCTCTCTCTGTCCTATCAAAAGAGAAGGGGGGATGGTAGAGAATGGCTTCTAGGAGCACTGGATTCACTGTGCTTCCACTGAGCTCAGCAATAGCCCTGATGGCAATTTAAAAAGCAAACAAACAAGTAAAACTGGTGTGTCCCCTTTGGTTTGGAAGGCTGTGTGGAGAGTTCTTAAATAAATATAAATGGACAGTGGGTTAAGTGCAGGTGGCAGTAAGCTCAAGGACCAGCATAAGGATCCTAGTTCAAGCCCCGGCTCCCCACCTGCAGAGGAGTCACTTCAGAAGTGGTGAAGCAGGTCTGCAGGTGTCTGTCTTTCTCTCCCCCTCTCTTTCTTCCCTTTCTCTCTAATTTCTCTCTGTCCTACCCAACAACAAGAACAACAACAATATCAATAATATCTACAACAATAAAACAACAAGGTCAACAAAAAGGAAATAAAAAAAATTTTTTTAATTGAAAAATAAAAAATAAATAGAAGCAAACAGACTCTCATGCCTGAGGCTCTAAAGTCCTAGGTTCAATCCTCTGCACCACCATAAGCCAGAGCTGAACAGTGCTCTGGTTAAAAAATAAAAAACAAAAACAAAAGAAAAGAAAAGAAAAGAAAAACAAAAATAAAACAAAATAAATAGAAATAGAAATGGAATTACTTTATGATTCAGCAGTCCCATTCTTAGGCATTTATCTAAAGGACATATAAACAGTAATTCAAAAGGACATATACACCCCTCTTTCATAGTTGCATTATTCACAATAGCCAAAGTGTGAAAGCAGTCTAAATGCCTGTCAACTGCCTATAAAAGTTATGGGATATATATTCCAAGGAATAATAGTCTGCAATCAAAAAAGATATTATTGTGTCCTTTGGGACAAAATGAATGGAACTGGAGGTGGTTATGGATTGTGAAACAAGTAAAGCGATAAAAAGATAACTAACAGATTCATTCATTCTTTTTTTTTTCAAATGATTTCACTCATATATGGACCCTAGAGAATTAATAGACATGAACTTGCAAAAAAAAAAAAATCAGAAGCAAACTGTTTTTAAGACTGTGAAAACTATTATTGTGGTTATCTTGGAGAGTTGGAAAATGCAGAACATTGGTGGTTGGGTGGTATGAAACTATACAGTATAATCTAAAATCTTATAACTCATTATTATTCACAAATTAAAAAATATATTGTAGGTATGTAAATGGTTCCATAGGCAAAACAGTACCCAAAAGCTGGAAAAAAATACAAAATATTAAAGAAAAACATTAGTTTTTAAAGGAACTGTGATTTCAAACAACTGCAAAATTTTCACTGGAAATCAAGAAACCAGAAAGAAATTATAAGTTATCAAACTGCTGGAAGAAAAAAATATTGACCCAAAGTCCTACAGACATGGGAATATTATCTGGAATTAAAGTTAAATAAAATTTCCAATCCAGATGAATGTTCTTCAGACAGAAGATAATTTGTAACTGAGGAAATAGGGAACACCAGGAATGAAAAAACAGAAAGTAGAACATGTTCTGGTAAATGTGAAAGACTATTTTCTGCTCAAGAGTTTAAAATGAATTCAGTGTTTGAAAACAAACGTTAAAACATTTTGTTATGAAATGTAGTGTGTAGGATAGCCATAAAATAAAGAAGGGATCTGTAACCCCCCCCTCCCTTGAAAGCTTACCTATTCTTTATTCCTCTGGGACCATGTATCCCTCTTATCCTATGGTCTTGTCAATATTTTTTGTTTTATAAATAAAAAAAGAATGGAAGAAAAAGGGAACTATATATGATGAGTTTTCTAAATCCTTGTGCTAAATATAAAATTCGTAGGGGTTGGGGGCTGGGCATTTGCTCACTCAGTTAAGCACACACACTACTAAAGCTCAAGGATCCATGTTGGAGACCCCGGCTCCCCACCTGCAGGGGGGTCAATTTACAAGCAGTGAAGCAGGTCTGCAGGTGTCAGTCTTTCCTCCCCCCTTTCTGTCTTCCCCTCCTCTTTCCACTTCTCTCTGTCCTATCCCACAATGACAGCAATAACAATAATAACAATAACAACAATAAACAACAAGGGCAACAACAGGGAAAAAAATAGCCTCCAGGAGCAGTGGATTTGCCCTGCAGGCAACTAGCCCCAGTGATAACTCTGGAGTCATAAAAAAAAAAAAGTAAAATTTAGGGGCAGGGCAGTGGCTCATGCAGTTGAGCTTGCAATCCCCTAGTCCCCACCTGCAGAGGGGAAGCTCCACAGTGGTGAAGCAGTATTACAGTTGTCTCTCTTTTTCTCTCCCTTTCTATTCTTCCCTCTCCCCCTTCACTTCTGGCTCAGTTTCTTTCTGTATTAAAAAAAAAAAAAAAAAGACCACCTGAGGTAGCTTAGCACCAAGCCCCAGCAATAACATTGGTGGCAATTAAAAATACATAAATAAGTAAGTAAATAAATAAATAAATATAAAATTTACCCAGTGAAATCCAGAAAGGCAGACGCAGACACACACACACACACACACACACACACACACACACACATAGAGGAATGAATCAGAAACATACAACAGCATGAGAGATCTAAATCTAAAACTTTGATAATTATACTAAGAGCAAATTTCACAGCAATTAGCCACATTTTGACAATGGATTTTAAAGTGATCTAATCATACGCTCTCTACAACAAACTCACATCAAATATAACAAAAGAGGTAAATTAAAGGTAAAAGTATTGACAATTATTTCCCATTCAAAAGTAACCCAAAATGACTAGAGTGGTTATTTTAAATTAGACAGAAAGGGTGTGGAGTGGGCAGAAGAAGACTCCCCAGAAAAGCCTATAGCTTATCATGTGAGATGGCCTAGGTCTGAGACCCTGGCCAACTCATAGAAATATGGCACAAAGGGGAAGCTTAATAAGTGGTGAAGCAGTATTATGGTGTTTCTCTTCCTTCTCGCTATCTATACCTCTATCTCTCTTTCTCTCCCACTGTGCCTATCACCCTTCATCTGAAGAAAATAATAAATGAAGTTCACTGGGAGGAGTGGAAGTCATGTAGGTGAGAAGCCCTGTGAAATACTGGAGGCAATAAAAAATGAATGAATGAATGAATGAATGAATATATAAATAAATAAATAATTTAGACAGGGAAAACTTCAGATCAAGAAAACTAAAGCCTTAAGAGGCCCAATACAGGGTAGGAGTAGATAGTATAATGATTCTACAAAGAGACTCTCATGCCAGAGGCTCCCATAGTCCCAGGTTCAATCCCCCACATAAGAAAAAAACAAAACAAAACAAACAAACAAACAAACAAAAAAACTGGACCTGCTAACACCTAAGCTGGATTTTTCAGTTTATAGAATGATGAAAAATAAATGTAACTTGCTTAAAAATCTAGCCTGTGGAATTTTTTCTTACAGCAATCCTATGGACTAAGACACACATGCTTACGAATTAAAAGATCCATTATAGTTAAGATACTAATTCTGGGACTAGCTGGTGGCACACCTGGTAGAGTGCACATATTACAATGTGCAAGGACCCAGATTCAAGCTCCAAGTCCCCACCTCCAGGGGGGAAATTTCTTCAGTAGTATATCAGTGATGCAGATGTCTCTTTATTCCTACATATATATATATATATTCCCTTTTGTCGCCCTTATTATTTTATTGTTGTAGTCGTTGTTGGATAGGACAGAGAGAAATGGGGAGAGAAGGGGAAGATAGAGAAGGGGAGAGAAAGATAGACCTGCAGACCTGCTTGGCCACTTGTAAACCGACTCCCCTGAAGGTGGGGAGCCGGGGGCTCCAACCTGCATCCTTATGCTGGTCCTTGTGCTTTGTGCCACATGCGCTTAAACTGCTGTGCTACCGCCCGACTCCCTATTTTTCTTTTCTTCTCACTTTCTGTCTCTACCCAATAAATGAATAAAATATAAAAAAACATTAATTTTCCCCAAATTGATCTGTACTCAAAATTTTGGTAAAACATACGGCATATTTAGACATATTAGTTCTATATATATGCGAATGAACTTGACTAGATAAAGCAATTTTGATAAAGAATAAAATTGGAAAATTATGCTTGTTAATATTTATTATAGTAACCAAGACATTTTGTTACTGATGAAGGTATGCAAATATAGATCTAAGAAGCATTATAGTATCCAGAAACACACACACACACTTTGCCAGTTAATATTTGGTAAAATTTCAAAAGTAATCCATAGTCCTTTTCATTAATAAATGTTAGAAAAATGTATCAACAACAAAAAAAATCTCAGTCGACATCTCAAATTTTGCATAAAATTGTAGATAATCATATATTTAGGTACTTAATGCAAGATGAAAAAAAATCTTCATGAGATAGTGCTATGTAAAGAATTAAATTTTCTGGACATGATAATAAAACCAGAGATACAAAAAAGTGTTTAATAAGGTAAATAATCAAATTTAACAACTTTTTTCAGCTGAGGAGGTAACTAAGTACTACAATGCAAGATTTCCATGCATGAGGTTCCAGTTCCAGTTCCAGTACTTAACATCACATATGCCAAGATCTAGGCTCTCCCCTTTCTCCTCTCATCTCTAAACAAGATTAACGATTTTTGCTCAGCACAAAACACTATCAGAATGAAGAAACAAGTTTCATATTAGAAGAATACACTGACAGGTTATGCATATAAGAAAGAATTTCTACCATAATAATAAAGAACTCTCAAAACTCACAATAAACAAGCCAAACACATTTTAAATGTGTAAATGTTGACACACGGTTTATGAAAGATGATATATTGACAGCAAGTAATTGAATGAAAAGATGCTTAACATGAGTAGACACTGAGTACAAATTACAGTTATTCAAATCAGCCGAAACTGATTTGAATGTCCAAATTGAAAACTACTGACAGTACCAAGTGCTGACAAAGATATAGAACAAGTGGATCACTACATGTTGTACTAGGGATGTAACATGATACCCCCACTGTAGAAAACTAGTTGGCAGTTTACTATAATACATTTGTATCTCCTTTCTAAGCATGAGTCTTTGAGAAATGAAGACTTATGTTCATATAAGCATCTGTAAAATGGATGTTAATAGCATTTTAATTTCTAATCTCTAAACACTGGAAATAACCCAAATATTTCTCAATGAGAGAGTGAATAAATATCCATAGAAACATGCTTCAGCTGTATGAACAACTATTAATACCCATAAAAAATGAGTAGATTAAAAATAATTATGTTGAGTAATAGAATTCAATCACATGGGTCAGAAGATAGGTCACCTAGTAAGAAACATGCCTTGTCCTGTGTATGACCCATGTTTGAGCTTCCTCACCACCTGGGAGTATCATGGAATCATCAAAATTTTGGAAACATCTCATTCTGTGAGAAAATGGAATTCCCCAAATTTAGACTAGTCCATTAAAGTAGATAAAGTGTCTTAGAAACTAGATAAGATGAAATTACACTAATGCACTAATTGTTTCAGCTCCACACCAGGCAGATACGAATGTTTATCTTGAAACTGCATACCCTGTAACTCCTGCCTCCTCAGCTATATGTTAACCTGTCCATTTGGCTTCTGTAAACACTGCTTGCTTCCTCCCAGGAAGATAAGAATGAAATGTTCTCCTTGAGACTTTTACCCCAAAGATAAATTAGCAAGGACATGCAGACCCCCCCCTTCACTTTTCCCTTTAAAGGATGGTGAATTTCAAGCCTGGTTATCTCAGAGCTATGGGACCAGACTTGGTACTGGACTGAGATCACCCAGCTGGGTTTGTCTTGTCTTGTCTTTGTCCTTTGGTGTCGTCTCTGTGTTAAGTCTGAGTACTGGCCTTATTTAAAGTCTTTCAAACTTAAGAATAAATTCCTTTTATTCCACTTATATACGTGAGTTGTGTCAATTTGTGTGGGTCCGGATCAGAAGTACTCTTACAATTCTATTTTTTAAATTTTATTAGTGATTTAATATTGACTTACAAAATTACATGCCAACAGGGGTATAAGTCCCTGCTGTTCCCTTCTGAATCCCCAATCCTACCATTGTAAGCCATTGCAATTCTTCTAAGGTTGCAGACGTCGGTTAACCATCTCTCTTTCTCTTTCTGTCCTTGTGAAATAGTTAGTGAAATCATGTATATGTAAGGCCATGAGTCTAGTTCAGAAAGGAAAAAAAAAAAGAATTCAATTGTCGGCTTTCTGGCAGGGTGATCTCCAGCAGGAAGGCAGCCGACCGGCTCTCTCTCGCTTGCTCAAGGGACAAAATGAAGCAAAGACACCGGGAAGACTGAAGTGTGCTCAGATCTCATTTATTAGCAGGTGAGCAAGAGTTTAAATAGAAAACCAAAGAACATTATTCAAATATGTCAGAAATTACAGGTTTCTTTTTTTTTCTTTGACATTATTTATTTATTTATTTATTTAATTTTTAAATTTTTTTATTTCTTTATTGCGGAATTAATGTTTTACATTCAACAGTAAATACAATAGTTTGTAAATGCATAACATTCCTCAGTTTCCCATTTAACAATACAACCCCCAGTATGTCATTTATCATCCTTCATGGACCTGTATTCTCCCCACCCACCCACTCCCACCCCAGAGTCTTATACTATGGTGCGATATGCCAATTACATTTCAGGTTCTACTTGTGTTTTCTTTTCTGATCTTGTTTTTCAACTTAGGCCTGAGAGTGAGGTCATCCCATATTCATCTTTCTATTTCTGACTTATTTCACATAACATGAATTTTTCAAGGTCCATCCAAGATTGGCTGAAAACGATGAAGTCACCTTTTTCCACAGCTGAGTAGTATTTCATTGTGTATATATACAACAACTTGCTCAGCCACTCTTCTGTTGTTGGACACTTGGGTTGCTTCCAGGTTTTGGCTATTACAAGTTGTGCTGCCAAGAACATATGTGTGCACAAATCTTTTTGGATGGATGTGTTGGGTTCCTTAGAATATATACCCAGGAGGGGAATTGCAGGGTCATAGGGTAAGTCCATTTCTAGCCTTCTGAGAGTTCTCCAGACTGTTCTCCACAGAGGTTGGACCAATTTGCATTCCCACCAGCAGTGTAGGAGGGTTCCTTTGACCCCACACCCTCTCCAGCATTTGCTACTGTTACCTTTTCTGATGTATGACATTCTCACAGGAGTGAAGTGATATCTCATTGTTGTCTTTATTTGCATTTCTCTGACAATCAGAGACTTGGAGCATTTTTTCATATGTTTCTCAGCCTTTTGGATCTCTTCTGTGGTGAATATTCTGTCCATGCCCTACCCCCATTTTTGGATGGGGTTACTTGTTGTCTTGTTGTTGAGTCTGGCAAGCTCTTTATATATGTTGGTTATAAAACTCTTATCTGATGTATGGCATGTAAAGATTTTCTCCCATTCTGTGAGGGGTCTCTTGGTTTGGGTAGTGGTTTCTTTTGCTGTGAAGAAGCTTTTTAATTTGATGTAGTCCCATAGGTTTATGCTTGCCTTAATCTTCTTTGCAATTGGATTCGTTTCATTGAAAATGTCTTTAAAATTTATGCGGAAAAGAGTTCTGCCAATATTTTCCTCTAAGTATCTGATAGTTTCTGGCCTAACATCCAAGTCCTTGATCCACTTGGAATTTACTTTTGCATTCAGTGAAATACAGTGATTCAGTTTCATTCTTCTGCATGTTTCAACCCATTGTTTCCAACACCATTTGTTGAAGAGACTCTTCTCTCCCCATTTAATAGTCTGGGCACCTTTGTCAAAGATTAGATGTCCATAGGTGTGGAGCCTCATTTCTGGGCTCTCAATTATATTCCACTGGTCAATGTGTCTATTCATGTTCCAGTACCAAGCAGTTTTGATGACAATGGCCCTATAATACAGTTTGAGATCTGGGAGTGTGATGCCTCTGATTCTGTTCTTTTTCCTTAAGATTTTTTTGGCAATTCTAGGTCTTTTCTGGTTCCAGATAAACACTTGTAGCATTTTTTCTATTCTCCTAAAAAATGTGCTTGGGATCTTGATGGGGATAGCATTAAATTTGTAGATGGCTCTGGGTAATATATTCATCTTGATGATGTTAATTCTTCCAACCCATGAACATGGAATATCTTTTCACTTCTTTGTGTATTTTTCAATTTCTTTGAGTAGTGACTCATAATTTTCAGTATACAAGTCTTTCACTTCTTTGGTTAGGTTTACTCCTAGATATTTTATTGGTTTTGTTGTTATAGTAAAAGGAATTGATTTCTGGATTTCAATTTCTTCTAACTTAGTGTTTGCATAGAGGAATGCCACTGACTTTTGAATGTTATTTTTATAACCTGACACCTTACTGTATTGCCTGATGATTTCCAAAAGCTTATTGCTGGATTCCTTAGGTTTTTCTATGTATACTATCATGTCATCTGCAAATAAGGAGAGTTTGACTTCTTCTCTTTCAATCTGTATCCCTTTAATTTCCATAGCCTGATTGCTGTGGAAAGAACTTCCAACACTATGTTGAATAGTAATGGTGATAGTGGTCATCCCTGTCTAGTATCTGATCTGAGTGGAAATGCTTCCAGTTTTTAACCATTATGTATGATGTTGGCTATAGGTTTGCTATATATAAACTCCACTATCTTCAGGAATTTTCCATCTATTCCCATTTTTTGTAGTGTTTTGATGATAAAGAGATGTTGTATTTTGTCAAAGGCTTTCTCTACATCTATTGATATGACCATGTGGTTTTTGGTCTTGCTTTTGTTGATGTGGTGGATCACATTGATTGATTTATGTATACTAAACCAACCTTGCATGCCTGGGATAAATCCCACTTGGTCATGATGAACAATCTTTTTAATATACTGCTGTATCTGGTTGGCTAGAATTTTGTTCAATATTTTTGCATCTATGTTCATCAAAGATATTGGTCTGTAGTTTTCTTTTTTGGTTGTGTCCCTGTCTTCTTTTGGTATTAGAATGATGTTGGCTACATAGAAGCTGGCAGGGAGTATTCCAGTGTCTTCAATCTTCTGGAAGACTTTTAAAAGTAGAGGTATTAGTTCTTCTTTGAAGGTTTTGTAGAATTCATTTTTAAAGCCATCTGGATTCATTTGTAAAATCAGGACTTTTATTTTGTGGAGATTTTTGATAACTGTTTCAATTTCATTAGCTGTGATGGGCCTGTTCATGTTATCCGCTTCCTCTTTACTTAGGTTTGGAAGTTGGTAGGTATCTAGGAAATCATCCATTTCTTCCAGGTTCTCTAGCTTGGTGGCATATAGTTGTTCATAGAAGCCTCGCATGGTATGTTGAATTTCTGTGGTGTCTGTTATGATATCTCCTCTTTCATTTACTATCCGATTTATTTGGGTCTTCTCCCTTTTTTGTTTTGTGAGTCTGGCTAAAGGTTTGTCTATTTTGTTTACTCTTTCGAAGAACCAGCATTTACTTTCGTTGATCTTTTGTTTGGTTTTCTTATTCTCAATGTTATTGATTTCTGCCCTAACTTTAGGGATTTCTGTCCTTCTGGTTGCTTAAGGGTTCCTTTGTTGTTCTTCTTCTAGGTCTTTAAGATGTGCAATCAGGCTGTTTATTTGTACTTTTTCTTGTTTCCTAATGTGTGCTTGTATAGCTATGAACTTCCCTCTTAGTACTGCTTTAGCTGTGTCCCAACAATTTTGTTAGCTTGTGTCTTCATTTTCATTGAAGTCTCAAAACATTTTGATTTATTACTTTATTTCCTCTTTGACCCAGAAGTTGTTAAGAAGTGTACTGTTGAGCTTCCACATTTTGGGACTGTTACTAATCTTTTGTTGATTGTTAAGTGTTAGTTTAATTCCACTGTGGTCTGAGAAGATGCTTGGGATGATTTCAATGCTCTTGAATTGGCTGATGCTATCTTTGTGGCCTAATATATGGTCTATCCTTGAGAATGACCCATGTGGATTTGAGTAAAATGTGTATTCCAGAGTCTTGGGATAAATCACTCTGAAAATGTCCTATAGTTCCGGTTTATCTATCTCTTTATTTAGCTCCATTATGTCTTTATTGATTTTCTGCCTGGATGATCTGTCAAGTTGAGAGAATGGGGTGTTGAAGTCCCCTACTATGATTGTGTTGCTTTTAATATATTGCTGTAGCTCTTTCAGTAGAAATTTGATGTATTTAGATGGCTTCTCATTGGGTGCATAGATGTTAATAATTGTTAAGTCCTCTTGATTGACTAATCCTCTGAGCATTAAACAGTGTCCATTCCTATCTTTTTTAATCTTATCTATTTTAAAGTCTATAATGTCAGATATGAGAATAGCTGTTCCTGCCCTTTTTTGTGGGCCATTGGCTTGTATGATAGTTTTCCATCCTTTCACATTAAGTCTGTGTTTGTCTTGTTGAGTTAGATGGGTTTCCTGTAGACAGCATATTGCTGGGTTGTGTTTTCTGATCCATCTTCCTACTCTGTGTCTTTTAATAAGTGAATTCAGGCCATTGACATTTATTGATATCAAAGATAGAAGATATTTTAACGCCATTCTTGTAGAGTTTTAGAGTGTTTTGATATATGTCCTATTTGTGGTGGTCTAATTGTTTATAGGAGACCTTTCAGAACTTCTTTCAGGGCAGGCTTGGTGATAGTTGATTCCTTCAACTTGCTTATCTGGGAAGGTTTTGATGCCTCCATCTAGTCTGAATGACAGTCTGGCAGGATATAGTATTCTTGGTTGAAAGCCATTCTCATTGAGCACTCGATAGATATCTTGTCATTCTCTTCTGGCCTGTAATGTTTGTATGGAGAAGTCTGATGCTAATCTTATGGGTTTCCTCTGTAGTTGACTCTTTGTTTTTCTCTTGCAGCCTTCAGGATCCTTTCTTTATTCTTATTCCTTTCCATTCTAAGTATGATATGTCTTGGTGTCTTTAGGTCTGGGTTAATTCTGTTTGGGAGCCTCTGGGCTTCTTGAATCTTTATGTCTTTGATGTTGTCTAGACTAGAGAAGTTTTCAGCTATTATGGCCAGGAGGAAAATGCTTTCTTCCTCTCCCTCTCTTTCTTCCTCTGGCATGCCAATAATGCATATATTGTTTCTTTTGAAGTCATCCCATAGGACTCTGTTGTTGTTTTCAGCATCTATTAATCTCTTTTTGAGATCTCTTACTTCTTTTTTTAGTTGTCTCTAATTCATCCTCAATCTTGCTAAGTCTGTCTTCAGCTTCATTGATTCTATTCTCTCTGCCCTCTACTGTTTTCTGGAGTTCATATATTTTGTTGCCCTGTTCTGATACTGTTTTAGCTTGTTCAACTAGTTGCATTCTTAGCTCAGCGATTTCAGCTTTCAGCTCTGTAATAACCATGAGATAGTTAGTATTTTCTTCTGTAGTCTCATTTGTTGTTCCTGTATTTCTGATTACAATTTTTTCAAATTCTTTACTCAGTCCTGTTATTATTTCCTTAGCTAATGTTTGGATGTTGAACTCGTTATTTTGTGCTTCACCCTCTGGAGGACTTTTAGCTGGACTCTTGTCCTGGTTCGATTCTCCAATATTTCTTCTTGTTGTTTTAACCATTTTATATATTATGTTATGAGTTCCCTTTATCAGTACTTTTCAAATTACTGATCGCTATTGCCTGGATTGCCTTGTGTCTAAGTAAGTCAATTAAAGGGTTCACACTGGTGGAAGTTAACAGTTGTTTCAATAGTATTTTAATCCCTGAGTTGGAGTTCAGTGGTTTAAAAGCCTCTTTTTTTTTTCTTCCCTGTAGGCTATGGGAGCCTGAGGGCTTTTAAACTATCAATAGGCTTCAGCTTAATCACTGACTCCTGACCAAGAGATAAAGCAGGGTGTGGCATTGATAATCCAGTGGTTATGCAAAGAGACTTTCACAGGTATAGGTCTTCTCCTGAGTTTCCTGGTTAGATCTCTGTCCCCTGATGTCTCTCCCTGTCGCTGGTCCAGATTCTGAGGGTAGTAGCAATGGAGACTCAGAGTTGCACTTGGTGGGTCTTTGGGGAGTCCTCTCCTTCCTTCAGCTCTCCCCTTGTTGTTGGAGCAGACTGGAGGTGGTGTCTCAACTGATAAACTGCTGGACTGTTAGCAGTCACTTAATCTCTCCTTACGCTCCTCTCTCCTCTCTGTCACCAGCCACACGTGATTGTACTCACCGGTGATTTAGTGGGTTCTTGTGGTCATTCTAGTCCTGCCTTGTTTCGGTCCCAGGTGGTCTCCTTTGGTATTCCTAGTTGATCCAGGAGAGGAGAGGAGAGAAAGCCATCTGCTGCTGCTGGTAGCTCCGTCTCCGGAAGTTCCCAGAAATTACAGGTTTATTAAAGGTCAGCTTGCCTCTATGGTAGGGGGCTGGTATGACAAGAATTGATGCAGATACATAGGTCAAGATAATTAGTCTCCTGATGCAGGCATTTAATTACCCAAAGGCATCTGAGGGGAGAATAGGGGTTGAACCATTTAAGGCAAGATAGAGAGAAGATAAGCAAATTAAGGACATCAAAGGGCACTGCGAGGAGTATAAGGTGTGTTCTCCTCTGTGATCAGAAGGTGAGGTGAATTTTGAGTAAATGAATCTTAAAGTAGGCGGCCATGTGGCCTGCAGTTAATGGAGAGAGGTATTGAGGTTTCTGTGGGCTTGAGAGTCAAGAAGGGAAGAACTTAGTCTGAGAGAAGGTTTCTCCCCTTTGCTCACTTCAGTTGAGAGAGACTAACAAGAGGGTATCTTCTCAGACCTCCATCGAAGGATGGGGGGAGTTCTCCCTAAGCTCTATCAAGCTTACACACAACCCCACATTCAATCACATCTCAAAAGATTTTATGGGGCTATTCATCCACCCATATCTCATAAGATTTTATTCAGGGGGGGGCGGGCTGTAGTGCAGCGGGTTAAGATCATGTGGCGCAAAGCGCAAGGAAAGGCATAAGGATCCCGGTTTGAACTCTGGCTCCCCACCTGCAGGGAGTCGCTTCGCAGGCAGTGAGGCAGGTCTGCAGGCCCTTCTCTCCCCCTCTCTGTCTCCCCCTCCTCTGTTCATTTCTCTGTGTCCTGTCCAACAACAATGACATCAATAACAACAATAATAACAAGAATGATGATAAACAACAAGGGGAACAAAATGGAAAAAAATGGCCTCTAGGAGCAGTGGATTCATAGTGCAGGCACCAAGCCCCATCAATACTCCTGGACGCAAAAAAAAAGATTTTATTCAGATGAGATTTCCAAAAAGTAGAACTACTGTGATTGAAAGCAGATCAGTGATTGCCATATATTGTTTTCTACTCTGTAAGGAAACAGTATGAAGGAATTTCCATGCAGACAGAATTATTCTGAACATTCATTACTGTGGTGGTTACATAAATCTTTGTGTATATTAACATCGATAGACTTGACAGTAATGATGACAGCTTGGTATTGGCATAAGAATGGAAAAATAAATCAATTAGCAAGAAAAGAGTCCAGAAATTGTTCCAATGAAAGATAGACTATTGAATTTTAACAATGGAATAAAAGGAATTCAGTGGAGAAGTTAGCCTTCCTCAAATGTTACTGAACCAACTGAGCATCTACATATAACAAAAAAGGGAACATAAATATATACTTTCTATCTTTCATATATAATTGAATTTAATAAATTGAATTTGATTCCCCAGATTCCCATTTAGCAATACAACCCCCACTATTTCATTCATCATTTTTCATGGACCTGTATTCTCACCACCCACCCACCCACCCCAGAGTCTTTTACTTTGGTGTAATACTCCAATTCCATTTTAGGTTCGACTTGTGTTTTCTTTTCTAATCTTGTTTTTCAACTTCGGCCTGAGAGTGAGATCATCCCATATTCATCCTTCTGTTTCTGACTTATTTCACTCAACATGATTTTTTCAAGGTCCATCCAAGATCGGCTGAAAACGGTGAAGTCACCATTTTTTACAGCTGAGTAGTATTCCATTGTGTATATATACCACAACTTGCTCAGCCACTCATCTGTTGTTGGACACCTGGGTTGCTTCCAGGTTTTGGCTATTACAAATTGTGCTGCCAAGAACATATGTGTACACACATATGCATTTAAAAAAAAATCTTATGCATTTAAAAAAAAATCTTATGCATTTAAAAAATAAATAAATAAAAGGAAGAAGAAGTAGAAACGCAAAAAAAAAATAAAATAAATTGAATTTGTTCAGAATATATCATAGATAGCCAGAACTCCTTCCTTCTGCACGCCCAAAAGAATTTTAGTTCAGGGAGTCGGACAGTAGTGCAGTGGGTTAAGCGCACATTGTACAAAGTACAAGGATCAGCATAAGGATCCCGGTTCGAGCCCCCAGCTCCCCACCTGCAGGAGAGTTGTTTCACAGGTGGTAAAGCAGATCTGTGGGTGTCTGTCTTTCTCGTCCCCTCTCTGTCTTCTCCTCCTCTCTCCATTTCTCTCTGTCCTACTAAAAAAAAAAATTGGTCCATATTCCCACAATAGGGAAATGATAGAAGATGACCAGAGAGCTCTGAACCCCTAATTCCACGAGGATCAAAACATTTATCACCAGTAAATGTTGTTTTTTTACCATCAGTAAAAAGGAAGCAAAAACAGAGGAAGTCAGAAGTAAAATACCAGAGGAAGTCAGGCACTTTTGCACTTATCTGAGAGGGAAGAAGAAAATGGAAGATCACTACAAAGTAGTAATAGCTTGAACCCTAAGACAGCAGGAAACTCACATTTCCACTACAGAGCTTATATTTCCCCCAGTCCTGGAACCTTATGGTGGGGTGCACTTTTCTGCATGCTTCTCTCAATTCATACCAAATAATATTGAATCCACTGATCCCAACCTAATCAACGCAATAAGTGCCACCCCAGCATGCTTCACTTCAGACTTTGTCCAGAGACTTCAGGTGTGGAATGACAACCCTTCAGCTTCATTACTCGGGTGAGAGCTTTCCTTTCATAGTATTCTCTAATTCCATTCCAGGTGATTCACTTCCTAACAAAGTCTTGTAAGAGCATATGTTCACAAATATCCATAAACTAGGGCAAAATATATACCTGAAAGCAAAAGTACACAATAGTCTGCAGTGAGTCAGTATGAAGTTCATAATGAAATAAATCTAATTAGACTTAGATACCCTCCTCACCTACTTCCTATTAGAGTTCTCTCACTTACTCCAAAGCTAACCTTAGCAAAACAAGGACTGCAAAAGCTGAATAAGGGCAAGAGACTGGCATACTTTAATGATGACTCTTTAGTCACTATCAGGCCATCCCATCAGCTGGGGCCCAATTCGGGGAGTCCTGAGATTCCCAAACAGACATGATGGGCCTAAACCTCAAATAAATCCCTCTTTCCATTGTTACAGGTTATCTCTATCAGGAACAACAAAAAAGACCTCTTTGTGGGTCCCCCATCGGACCTTGCCCTCAACTTGGATCAACAAAGGTAGAGAATGCCCCATCCTCTGAAGTGAGGATGGACAACATACTCTATGCTACACCTGAGGAAGATGGGTTGATATTGTGGCAGCTTGGAATGTTCCTACTCATGACTACAGAATGTAAACTCAGATTTACAGGGATGTAGAGGTCACATAGGCTCCTAAGCTGAATATGGGCCCCAGACCAAATCCAACTGATGGGGTTTACAGTTAACAATATGTATAACCCTTCCCCATATTAAGGGAACTACTCTCTTCCCTGATCCAGCTTTCTGTCCCTTTTCCAGCCATGACTTCACCTCCCCAGACAATAACTTGGATCCACCTGCATATCAGACTTCAGGCTCAGAGGAAACAAAGAAAACTAGTATAGCTACAGGCCTTTGAAATATAACTGAAATATGTATACTAGCTATCTACAAAATGGAGAAGCCCTCAACACTTCATCTGCACTATTTCATCCTTTAGGTCCATGATTGTTTAACAATTTGTTTGACTTTGTATGTTAACTCTCTTTTCAGCCACCAGGTTCCAGATGCTAGCATGATGCCAACCAGACTTTCCTGGACAGACAACCCCACCAATGTGTCGTGGAGCTCCGCTTCCCCAGAGCCCCATCCTACTAGGGAAAGAGAGAGGCAGACTGGGAGTATGGATGGAACTATCAACGCCCATGTTCAGCAGGGGAAGCAATTACAGAAGCCAGACCTTCCACCTTCTGCATCCCACAATGACCTTGGGTCCATACTCCCAGGGGGATAATGAATAGGAAAGCTATAAGGGGAAGGGAGAGGAGATGGAATTCTGGTGGTGGGAATTGTGTGGAGTTGTACCTTTCTTATCCTATGGTTTTGTTAATGTCTACTTTTTTAAATAAGTAAAAAAAAAAAAAAAAAGAAAGAAAGTAGAAATAGGTGTAAGTGTGACTTAGGAAGTGAAGGCAGGACTGTAGAAGTGAATAAAAATGGGTAAAATAATAGATGATGATAGATACATAGATAGATAGGTGATAGATTGATGATAGATAGAAAGATAGATAGATAGATAGATAGATAGATAGACAGATAGTCAACCTATATCTGTGACCTCAGGATTTACTGCTAGAGTGGGATGGGTACACAGAACTCTGGTGGTAGGAACAAATGAATAGTATCCTTATTATCTTATAATTTATAAATAACTAATAAACATTTTTTTAAATATGCCATAGATTTAACTGTAAATACAAAATTTTAGAATTTCTAGATGACCTCAGAAAAAATCTAGTTGACCTTGGGTTAGGTGCCAACTTAAAAATTGTATTTATTTGGGCAGGGGTAGATAGCATAATGATTATGCAAACAGACTCTCATGCCTGAGGCTCCAAAGTGCCAGGTTCAATCCCCTGCACTACCATAAGCCAGAGTTGAGCAGTGCTCTGGTAAAAAAAATTTTAAAAATTTAAAAAATTGTATTTATTTATTAGAGAAAGAGATTGGACAGATATATGATAGATAATAGATGATAGACAGATAGATAGATAGATGATAGATAAATTAGATAGATAGATATAGATATAGATATAGATATAGATATAGATATAGATATAGATATAGATATAGATAGACAGATGGATAGGCAGATAAAGATCCAGCAGAGCATCTCTCTAGGACATGAGGTGCTCGTACCTGGGACAGAACTCATGACTTCTAGTATTCTAGTCCTGCACTCTTCTGCTGTGGCACTTTTTTGATCACTGACTTTAATACAACATAAAATCATTTTCCATAGAAGAAAAATTCACTAGGTAGGACTTATTAACATTAAAATCTTCTTCTTTAAGTAAGAAACTTAATGTTAAGAGAATGAAAAGACAAGCCACCAAAACAGAGAATTTTTTTGTCAAACACATACATGAGAAAGATCTAAAATTAAAAATATATAAAAAAACTATTAAAAATCAAAAATAAGAAACAGAACAACTCAATTAAAATGGGTAAAGGAATGGCCTGTAGGAAAAGATAAACAGTAGAGTGAGGTCTTGGCTTCAACCCTCAGCATCTATCTTTTCCTCATGAAATAAATAGGACAAAAGAGATGAGCAGATAATTTACTAATAAAGATAAAAAATAACAAAAAATGCATACAGGTGTTTCACATCATATGTCATTAGGAAATGGGGAATTAAAATTTCAATGACAAACCACTACATACTAATTAAAATATAAAATTTAGAAGCTATGAAATTGTACTGAGGAATTAGCAAAACAAGAAACCTCCTTTATTTCTTTCAGAAATACAAACTGGTACAGACACTTTATGATACAGTTCAGTAGCATTTTACAAAGTTAAATACAGTATACCCCTATAATCCTCAGTATTTACACAAATCAATTGAGAATTCATGAAAACCTACACATAAATTTCTTTTTTTTAAGTGTTTTGTTTTTATTTTTTATTATCTTTATTTATTGGATAGAAATGGTCAGAAACCAAGAGGTTAGGAGAGATAGGGACAGAGAAAGAGAGACACCTGCAGCCCTGCTTCGCCACTTGCAAAGCTTTCCTTCTGCAGGTGGGAGGTGGGGACAGGGGACTCAAACCCCGGTCCTTGTGCACTGTAACATGTGCGCTCAAACAGGTGCGCCACCACCCAGTCTCATACACATAAATTTCATAACTGTCTAATCTTGAATTAGTTATGATGTCATTTAGTAACTGAATGGTTAAATTACAGTAGAATATTATTTAGCACTGAAAAGAAATAAACTATCACGTCATAAGTTGTGGAGGAACCTTAAATGCATGTTATTGAATGAAAGAAATTAGTCTGAAAAGGTCCCATTCTGTATGGTTCCAACTATGATATTCTGATTTAGGTATAACTAAAGAGATACTCCCATCTATAAAGTTTAGATACCTTAAATTTTACAAGAAGTAAAACAGTGCTGCAGGTGCCTCTATCTCCCTCTCTACCACCTCTCTGTCTTCCCTTCCTCTCTCCATTTCTCTCTGTCCTATCTAACAATGACATCAATAACAACAACAATAAAAAGGGCAACAAATGGGAAAATTAATTAATTAATTAAATAGACACTGAGCACAGTCAGTGCAGCAACTTTGACTTCTAGGAGGTTCTTAGAACTATTCAAAATTCCTGTTGCAATTTTCTGAAGAGATTTATTTCCTCAGCAGTGATTTTAATCCAACTCCATTTTTTTTTTTTCCTCCTCCAGGTTTATTGCTGGGCTTGGTGCCTGCACCATGAATCCACCACTCCTGGAGGCCATTTTTTTCCCCCTTTTGTTGCCCTTGTTGTAGCTTCGTTGTGGTTATTATTATTGCCCTTGTTGACACAATTCGTTGTTGGATAGGACAGAGAGAAATGGAGAGAGGAGGGGAAGACAGAGAAGGGGAGAGAAAGATAGACACCTGCAGACCTGCTTCACCGCCCGTGAAGCGACTCCCTGCAGGTGGGGAGCCGGGTGCTCGAACCGGGATCCTTACTCCGGTCCCTGCGCTTTGCGCCACATGCGCTTAACCCACTGCGCCACCGCCCGACCCCCTCAACTCCATTTTTCTTAAACATCTGATCCTACTATTCTGCTTCCTCTCAGCAGATGACTGAAACTATAATTCATTACAAATAAAATAGAAGCCATCACATAGATCTACTTACACTCTGCTTAAATTCCCACTACTAAACCTATAAATGTAGCCTCATCCAGAACCATTACTTGCTATAGTCAATTAAACTGGAAGGCTTGTTTCTCCAGGTCTTCTCTTGTCTCCTTGGGACCTTAGTCTATTAATTACTTTTCTCTCTGTTGCCACTCTGTTGTTTACATGCTATCTTTCTCTACATTCTCCCCAAAGCATTTACACATTATCAAATATTTTTCAGTTTAGACAAAAATAAATAAACAACCTTTTCAAATAAGTGTTAGAACTTCTATTCACTTTTTTTTTTTTTTTACTCCTATTATCTTCCACTCTCCACTTTCCATTCACTTCTCAATGAAAGTCATCTGGTTCTTTTTTCATAGAATTGTACTCAAAAGGGGACTAAATAATGGCATGATGTCAAACCTAATAGATACTGTTTTAATCTTTATTTTCCTTTATTTCTTCTTAACATTTAAAACATTTTAACCTTGGTGTTGTGATGTAATACTTTTATTCTACTGCTTATCTTATTTTTAAAAAATATTTTATTTATTTATTTATTTATGAAAATGATAGGAGGAGAGAGAGAAAGAACCAAACATCACACCAGTACATGTGCTGCCGGGGGTCAGACTCGGGACCTCATGCTTGAGAGTTCAGTGCTTTATTTATTGCGCCACCTCCCGGATCACCTGTTTATCTTCTTTTTAAAAAATACTTCTTGTTTAATGAACAGAGAAAGACAGAAATTGAAAGGAAAGGGAGAGATAGAGAGGAAGAGAGATACCTACAGCACTGCTTCACTGCTCTCAACACTTCTCCCCTGTTGGTGAGGAAGTGGGGCTTGAATCCAGGCCCTTAATATTGAAACATGTGAGCTCAACTGGATATGCTACCCCCTTGCCCCTCTATTGCTCATATTCTTTTGTTTGCTCCTTCACAGCCTCTCATGTCAGCTGTCAACAATAATTGAAGGGTAAAAGATGTCTCTATATGAAAGAGATTTTTCTTTTATCTTTCACTTAAAATTGGTCTGCCTGTTCTGCAAAGAGTTTCTGGTCAACTTCCTTTTTAAAAAGTTTTTAATTATCTTGATTTATTGGATAGAAATAGCCAGAAATCAAGAGGAGCACAAAAGATAGAGAGTGAGAAAGAGAGGCACTTGCAGACCTGCTTCACCACTCACAAAGCTTTCTCCCTACAGGTGGGAGCCAGGGGCTTGAACCCCAGTACTTGCACATTGTAACATGTGCACTCAACCACGTACACCACCACTCGCCCCCCTGGTCAACTTCTTTAACTGTGACAGACTCAACTATGAATCTTAATTCCTCTGTAGGGGATGCTGCCCCCAGTTTGTCAGTTATCTATGTGATCTTAGACTCCTCCCTAACTTTTACTTAAATCACACCAAGCCCTGCACTTCAGGGCTCATTTCCTCTCTGAGGAATGAGCCTCTCAAAAAATACCTTTGCTTATTAACATGTCAATAAAACTCTGTGCTTCAAACTTCTGTGTGTCCATCTTTAATTTGCTGACTGCCACTAGCACAAAAGGGGCTGTGGGTCTCCTCTAAGCAAACCTGGTAACTGACAGTTTGGCTTCTCTCTCTCTCTCTTTCTCTTCCTCTTCATTTCTTCTTTTCCCAGTTCATATTTTTCAGTTCTCTATTATTCTACATAGGAGCAATCTCCAATTGTACAGGATTATTGATTCATATTTTCACTTTAATTTTGAGGTGCTTTTGGAAATATATGGAAAAAAGGAATAGTAGAAGATTGATTATAAAATGGAAATCAGGTGTGAGAAACCTTACTTCTCAGAAAGGAAATGAGCCCAGAATAGGACTTGGTGACCCCTAAAATAAAAATTTAGGAGGAGTCACCTATTGATAGATAAGCTAGGGGCTATATAACCAATAGTACTCTGCACATGTGCTTACATGTAACGCATACAGAAAATCTCAAGCTGGGGAGCAAGTGCTAGTTTATTCCAATAATACAGAGAAGCCAGGATAACCTTAGGCTATTTTTTTTTCTATCTGCCTAAGTCACATTTTTTGTTTTTTTTTACACATGGGCATCATTCCCCATCAGTAAACCAAGTGCTATTTTCATGAGGGCTTTGTTCTTCCTGAATGAGGCAGCTGTGAGATAAATTTGTTGTACATGCTGAACAAGTCCTGTATCCTCACATTCTATTATTTTTGTTCTTCCTGGGTGGTTCAACATATTCCTGCAGACCTATTTTAGACTGATATCCTTTTTTTTTAAATTATTTTTGGTTGTTGTTGTTGATTTAATAATGATCAACAAGTCCATCAGATAAGAAAGATAAAAACAGGCTGGAATTACGGATTGACTTGTCAATACCCATGTCCAGCAGAGAAGCAATTATAGAAGCCAGACCTAACACCTTCTGCACCCCATAGAGATAGTTGATCCATACTCCCAGAGGGATAAAGGCTAAGAAATTTTCCAATGGAAGGGATGGAATATGGAACTCTGGGGATGGAAATGGTGTGAAATTGTATCATTTTGGTTTTTTTTTTTAAACAAGATGTGTGTATCATGAGCTTCCTACCTTCCACCAGCTCAATCATTAAATTCTATCCTGGCCTAGCCTACTTTGTAACATGGCTATAAAACTTTGAGAAAACTAAAGTGGTTATTATTGGGGGGAGAAGGGGTGGCACAAAATTCTGGTATGGGCGCAGTGTGGATTTTTATAATCTTATAAACCACTTAAAATTCTAGTGTAATATTTTTTATTAATTATATATAGTTATCCAAGCTAGAATACAGTCAGTCCCAACATTTCCCCCTCTCTCTTACAGTACATATTCAATTTGAATACTATACACTTATTTTCAATGTCAATCACAAACTAAGCCAATTTATATCCACCATACCCTATATAAAGTATTATTCTAGCTCCCTAGTTGGTATCTTTCCTCCAACTTCGTCTGCATCTGGTATATTTTTTCACAACAAAGATGATCTTCTTAACTCAGGTTTTGATCATATCCCTCCTCTATTTAAATTGCTTCAACAATTCCCCCCGTTTAAAATAAGATTTTATCTCTTTAACCGAGCTATCAGTTTTTCACAATTTGACCTTACCAGACATCTGACTCAGGTCTGAGCACTGCCCATTTACACTTTATTTTCCAATCAATCTGAACTGTGTGCAGAACTTTTGGAGAACATAGAGCAGTTTGTCATACCAGAGTTATTTGTCAGGGATCTTTATAACACAAATTTCCTTTTAATTGTAGAAGAATTGTAACGTTAAACCATTTTTTTTTAATTTCTTTTCTTGTCTTCTTTTTTTTTTTTCTTACCAGAGAACTGCTCTGGTTTATGGTGGTGTGGGGGGCTGAATCTGGGACTTTGAAGCCTCAGGCATGAAAGTCTCTTTGCATAACCATTATGCTATCTATCCCCCTCCTCCCAATACCTCCTCCCCTCCCCTCCCCCTCCCCCCATTTTGACTGGGAAGTGATTCCACAGGTAGAATGCAGGACTTGTATAGGTGATGACCTGAATATGATCCCTGGAACCACATATACTGGAGTTTTTTTTCTGGTTAGTTATTCTCTTTCTTTCTTGTTCATAAAACAAACAAATAAATCTTTAAAAATTTAGAACTGAAGGGGTAGACGGATAGCTGATAATCCTATGCTAGGAACAAAATATTCAATGCCTGTAGTGTTTATATAACTTTACATAGCTGTAATTTTAGAAGGCATGTTCTTGAGTAGTCCCTTTTCCCTAGGTTCTTTCTTCAGTTACTTCTTACTTCCTTTATGATTTTCTAAGTTTTCCCCCAAACATTTTTGGTTGTGTACTAGGAAAGACACCAGCAACATAAATATAAATAAGACACAGCATTTTCAATTTACCCTTAAGAAGTCCCACTACTGTGACATCAGTCAAGTAACCATTACAACATAGCACAAGGAGGTCTGTGACTGATAAAATTCAGGACATTGTGGTAACACTTATCCCGGGCAGGAGGGATGTCTACAGAAAGTAGTATCTGAACTGAGCGATAAAGGATAAATAGAAGATAGTGTGGTTAAGGAAAAAAAAATGTTCAGGATAATTTCATGGAGTGGAGTCACCACTCTCAAAGACCTGGAGGCATTAAGTTGTTTTCTTTTCTTCATTTCACAAACCTGGACTGGATTCCTCAGCCTTTCTCTGAATCATAGTGGCCACAAGTCCCCACAAACAGAATGTGAATAATTGTTGCCACACCCCACTCAACTCCAGAACGATGGGTCTGACAGGGTCAGCACCCCGGAAAACTCTCTTCAAGGAAGAAGAATTCTGGGAGTGGGTCTTGGCATCCTGAGCAGATCTAAATTGGAAACTCTGATTATTGTTTTCATTATGTACATGGTAATGATGCCGTGTAATCGGGGATGAACAGCCCCTGTTCCCAGATTAGATACAGATGAACAAGAAATGAGGTGGACAAAGTTATGGGTCATCAAATACATAAAGTTTTAGGAAAAACTTTTAGTAATACTTACTCACCTCCTCTTATGAAATATGTTAAAACTCTACACAAAATACTATCTGCTAAACCTATTACTCAGAAATGCATCACCCCATGAAGTACGACATTTCTGTAAAACTACAAGGCCATCTAATCAAGAAATGAGCTTTACTTTCTGTTTCAGATATTGTTTATGTAAGATTGAAAGATATATAAACTCTCACTTGCTGAATAAAAATAGAGCTCAGATTCACCCTCCAACAGAGTGTGGTGTATTCTGTTCTCCCCTCCCTGTTCTCCCTCTCTTCCTGACCCACCAGGTGGTCGCCTTCAGAGTTCCCTGATCCTTCCTGATGCTCTTCCTCTTGAGTGGTCCATGGCAATTGTGATTTGCGCTATTTCACAGCTCAATCCCCTCAAATCCCTCCCACAATAACTTCTGTTCTTGCTCCCTGCTTGAAAGGTTATCCAGCTACACCTAACCTTAATAAGGGAGGCAGGCTGGTGAGAAAGCTTATTTGGATGCTCCTTTGAATGACCCACATTCCTGCCAGATCTCCACCTTATTGAAGGCAGTCATCTCTCTTTCTCTGTCTCTCCCTCTCATATCTACCTCTTCATCTTTACCTAATAAAAAATAAATAAATGAAAAAAATTGTAACCCCAAAAGTGGCACAGCAGCTAGAGTTTTCGACTAAGAAATAAATAAACCTGAGTTTGGTACATGACACTGAATGTCATATACTACTCTCGCTCCTTGTGTTAACAAAGACACCTTTAAAATTAAAAAAGAAGAACCTTAAGAAAGGAAGAAATAGAAGCCTGAGGAATACATATCCTTAAATGATAACATAGATAACAGCCAACAAGAAGCCCTCAATCAGTTCTTCCTTGGGTGATAAAACATTTTCCATTGTTGTAAAGCACTAAGATTTGAAATGTTATAAATATGGCAGTTAAGGCAAAGTAATATTGGAAAGTTGGAAATCTGTTTAGTATAACCTCACCTAAAATCTGAGATCACATTGATATCTTTTAATCTTTTTTTTTCATTTTTTTTTATTAGATAGGACAGATAGAAATTGTGAAGGGAGGAGGAATATACTACTTTATTTTACATGCACATACCATTTTGGAACTGGTCTGATTTATTCAATACTATTTTTTTTAGATCTATTTTCTTGCTACTTTTATATCTAATGTATTTATTTTTCCTGTATAAAATATTTCATCACATGACTATCTCTGTTTCTTTTTCTTGCCAATGGATAAATTGTGACACTATAAATAATGTTGAAAACATTTGTACAAGTCTCCTTGATCACATGTGAATGAGTTCACCTATAGTATAAAACTAGAATTGAAATTTTGATGGAGTCAATGCTTGCATTTAATAAATTCTTGATAGTAAGTCTCCAAAGTGGTAATACTAATTTGCATACTTATCAGTATTTCTTGCAGGAGCATAACTGGTTCTCTACAACTTTGCCATCAGGAGAGAGTATTCAGAGATTGTTGCTAGTTTTATTTGTATGAAGAATATGAAGTCTTCTTAAGTTGAAAAAATCTTGTTTCTATTGACTGCTTTTTTGCCTGTTTATGTATGCTTTTCCAGTTTCATCTGCTTCCTTGTTGACTTATAGTAATATATATATTACTATATTACTATATACTATATATAGTAATATATAGTAATATATAGTATATAGTAATATAATATATATAGTAATATATATAGTATATAGTAATATATATAGTATATATATACTATATATATTAATATTACTATATTACTATATATTGCTAATGCTTTGTCATTTTTATAAATGCAAATATATTCCATGATCTGTGGATAATCTTTCACTTTTTCTTTGTTTTGATACAAAAATATTTTAATAGCAAAGAAACCTATCTTTTCCCTCTTTATCTTTAGTATTTTTCTTCTTATATATTTTAGAAAAATCCACATTTTCTTACACCAAGGTCATAAAATATTTTATTTATTTATTTATTTAATTTTATTTTTTTAAAGAAATATTTATTTTAGTTTAGTTTATTTTTCCAAATCACTTCAACACAGGGGTGGAGACTAACAGTTTACAGTATGATTGTTGACACATGGGTACAATTTACCATCTTCTCCTGACAGGTGTCTGTAAAACACTCTCAGTCCCAACTTAGGTCCATCATAACATACACCAGGATCCCAAGATTCCCTCCTTCTACTCTCTTCCCCAGAGTCTTTACTTTTGTGCAATATATTATACCCAGCCTAATTTTGACTTTTCTCATTCTGTCCTTGTTTAAGTTCCTGTGAGTGAGATCATCCCAGTATTTCCCCCTCTTAAAAATATCTATTTACTGTGCAGAAGCTCTTCAGTTTGATTTATTTATTTTTACCAGAGCACTGTTCAGCTCTTGCTTATGGTGGAGCTGGAGATTGAATCTGCACTATTTGGTGGCTCAGGCATGAAAGTCTCTTTACATAACCATCTTGGTATCTCCCCAGTATACAAATTATGTCATAAATACATAATATGCTAAATTTATATATAATTTATAAAATTTCACATAATTATAATTTATAAAATCTATAAGTCAAATACTATACATATTTATATATATGTATGACCCAAATTGTTCATTTCTATGACAAGCCAATGTTTTGGTTTGATTTCTCTAAAATTAGGTCTCTCTTAATGTAGAACTTCAAGCTTAGACTCCAAGTTCCCAAGTTCCATCCCAGACATCACCATAAACCAGAGCTGAGTAGTGCTCTTGTTTGGGGGGAAAACATTACTCTTGAGAAGGGAGAATGAAGGAATTAGTGTAAGGAAGAACAATTCTCTAGAGGATTGTCATAATATTTAAGGGGTGTAATCTAGTGTTGATATGTTGACTACATAGATTCATTTTAAAGAATGAATGTATATATCCCCAAACAAGTGGATTTAATACATCATGGTAGTTGTACTGATACTAAGAAATGGAATTATGAACATATGAAACAAAAAACTGAAAGGGTATATTACTGAGTGAAAGAAGTCATTCTGGAGAGTTTATATCTGATTCCAACTATATGACATTTTAGAAAAGGTAAAACTGTGAAGTTAAAAAGCCAAAAGTGGGCTGGGGAGATAGCATAATAGTTATGCAAAGACACTCTCATGCCTGAGGCTCCAGAGCCCCAAGTTCAATTCACAGCACACTATTAGTCAGAGCTGAGCAGTGCTCTGGTAAAAAACAAACAAAAATCCCAAATAATTTTATCCAGATAGAGGAAGAAGGAGGGAAGAAATAAGATGGGAGGGAGGGGGGAGGATATATATATAGAGAGAGACAACAGAGTCAGTCTTTATTGTTTTTATTCCACTCCTATGTGGTACCAGGGCTTAAACTTGAGCCACATCTAACAGCAGACACTCACATCCATCTCTTCAGCCTAAGTAATCATAGAATATTTTAAAAAATATTTACTTATTCAAGGGAAAGAGAGAGAGAGAGTCAGAGCATCATTCTAGCATATGCAGCACTGGGAAATGGATACAGAACCTCTTATTTTCCACTCCTTTGCCATATAACTGTACCATATCTCAAATTTTATTTTAAGATTTATTTTTAGTATTTATTTATTTATTTATTTATTAAGACAACAGCACTGATAAGCTCTGCCACACACAACACTGGGATCAATCTGGGCTCTCAAGTATACAAGTTCTGTGCTCTAACATCCAAGTTATATACCTGATTCTCCTTACCACTTTTAAAAATAGTTTTCTGCTAGCTAGATAGTTGAACAGAGTTTTCATAAGATGTTTCTTTGAGTGAACTGCATGCTCAGACTAATGAACTCAGAGGTTACATAGGCTCCTGTGTAACGTATATATTAATATATATATATATACATATACATATATATTAACTTTACTCTAGGGCATATATATATGTATTTATATACTTAATTGTATTTATATACTTTCCTCAAGTATGGGAGCTATTCTCTGCCCTAATCCAGCTTCTTAGCCTTATTCTCAACTCTGACATCATCTTCCCAGACAATATTTTTAGGTCATCTGCATGTTAGCTATCAAACTCAAGCAAAACCTACTAAAGTTGGGGGTCAGGCAGTAGCCCAGAGGGTTAAGTGCACATGGTACAAAACACAAGGACCAGACATAAGGATCCAAGTTTGAAGCCCTAGCTCCCCACCTGCAGGGGGGTCGCTTCACAGGCAGTGAAGCAGGTCTACAGGTGTCTGTCTTTCTCTTCCTCTCCTCCCTCCATTTCTCTCTGTCCTATCCAACAACAGTGGCATCAATGACAAGAATAATAATAACCACAACAACAATAAAACAACAAGGGCAACAAAAAGGGGGAATATTAGCCTCCAGGAGCAGTGGATTTGTGGTGCAGGCACCAAACCCAGCAATAAGCCTGGAGGCAAAAAAAAAAAAAAAAAATTAAGTCATGAGATTCTAGGAATATACTTAAAGTAGACTTGTTAGCTTCTTTCCATCCTCTTCTCATATGCTCTTTTCCTACCTTTTGGTTCCTGTTTATTAAAACATTTTGTCCTGCTTTATTTCTTACTTCCTTTCACCATCAAGTTGCAGAAGCTGCTATGATTCCATCATGACCTCCTTGGGCAGATGACCTCACCAATGTGTCCAAGAACCTAATCTCTTCAGAGCCCTACTCTACTAGGGAAAGATAGAAATAGGCTGAGGATGTGGATCAACCTGCCAACACCCATATCCAGCAGAAAAGCAATTACAGAAGCCAGAATTTCCCCCTTCTACACCTCATAAGGAATTTTGGTTCATAATCCCAGAGGGGAAGAAATGTTAGGGGGAAATGACCAGAGGGTTCTGAACTCCAGTTACATCAGGATCTGGAAAGAGAAGAATAAAAAAAGGAAGAGCATTCAGAAGTAGTAACAGGTGTAGGTTTGACTTAGAAAAGAGAAGTCAGGACCACAGGGGAAAAAAATGGACAGTATACATAAATACAGATAGTTATAGAAATAATAGTGGACCCATATCTGTAACTCTTGGAGAACCCACTGCAGTTTCCAATGGAGGTAATGAGGACACAGAACTCTGGTGGTGGGAGCGGTGCAGAATTATACCCCGTTATCTCACAATTTTGTGAATTAATATTAAATCGCTTATAATTTTTTAAAGTCAAAATAAGCTTTTACTGAATACCAGCAAAGTGATCAATAATCAAACAAGTAAAAAAATATATAAATATATATCTAAATCTGAGAAACAAGGAAAGATTGATAGAAATAAATACATAGTAGGCAATAAACACATCATCCCTCTCCCAGCCATTTACACTTTAGAAACATTGATTTAACAAAATGGAAGCCTTATGAGCCTCCAAGGTCTATAATTTAGGTGGTTTTTGTTGAGCTTTTATAGCTCTCTACTAATGAGTTTGTGTTCAGCCACGGTTCCATAGAAGCTTTTAATTACAAACTTTGGGACACTCTAAATTAAGGGTGAATAAAGCCAAATTCACTAAAATCCCAAACATAAAAAATGGGCTTAATTTTTTCCAAGTGTGGACTTATTTTCAAGTTCAAGTTTCACATACACTTGCATTATGAAACAACATAATTCTTGTCTTCTAATTTATTTATACTTAACTGCACAGACAGTCTTTGCTAAAGATTTGTTTGGTGTTCAAGATGTCCTTGAGAGTGGAATTTTTCTGTGTTGTCTGTCTTGCAAACACAATCAAATAAATGTTCTATCATTCATCCATTTTGTCTTATTTCCCCATCATCCAGATGTATCCCTTTCTATATGTCAATTGATACTGACACTCCATTATCTCATTTGAAGCATATAAAATCAGACCCCAGTTTAACTGTTATAAAGGTAAGCTAGAATTAAAAGTAGAGTAGTTGAGTGGAAGACCAGAAATATATATTCCAAGGAAGTATCTACTGAAAAACTTAAAAATACTGGAGTAACTCAACATTAGAGCACAGGACTGGCACACTTGAGATACCAGGTCTAATCCCTGACACCACCGTATACCAGAGATGAGCAATGTGCTTAGTATCTCTGATTAAAAAAAAATCTTTAAAAAAGTAAGTAAAAGAAAAAAAAAAGAATCAAAAGCAATTAAGTAGAATGATAAGTCTTATAGCTGTTACCTAGGAAGCAGGCTGCAATAGCAAGACAGATGGTGACCCTCAGAGGGGAGAATTGCTATCTCCATGTTATCTGAGAAACAGAGCACTTGATTTTGACCCTAGATGAATTAGATGGAACAGATTGTTGCTTACTTTTGAACCATAATCATATAGGGATTATGCCTGAGTGATAGGAGGAAGACAATACCAGCACTCTATCCCATGACACAGGAAAATGAAAAGTAAACATGTTTTTGCCTTGGGCATTCGTTAAATAAACATGTCTTCTGATTTTCCAGTGGAAATTAAACATTTAAGCCCGTTTCATGGTGGGATTGAAATCCACCTTCTCTCTATACACACAGCATGACAGTTCACAAATGGAATGCAAAGTAAAATTAATTCCAATTTGTTGATACTCTTAATCCAGTTGGCAAAAATTAAATGGAGAGCAATTCATATTAGTGATTATACATGAGAACATCTACAAGGATAAACTTCACAAGCGGTAGATTAGTGCTCTGGTGTCTCCCTTTTTTTTTTTCTGTCTCCTTCTCTGTCTTTCAACCACTATCTAAACAAACAAACAATAATCAGGTAGAAATTGGACAGAGGAAGCATAGATCCCTAGAAGTTATGCCAACTACAACATAAATAAATAAATAAATCTTTAATATATATTTTCTAATATAAAATAAATATAAAGAGTGAAAGTATAAAATTAATTCCATAGTAGTCATACAATGGAATATTGCATAGCTATAAAAATCAAATGAACTAATTAAATTTTGACATAAAATATTTTTGTCTCTTGCAAATAAATTGCAAAGAAAATAGGCCAGACACAGAAATTATCAGCATGGTTTCACCTATAAAATTTTACAAGTTAGTGATCAGGGAAATCACTCCTCTGTTATAAAATGAGACTTCCATGAGTGAGGCTTCCATTTCCATCCCTAGCACCATATGTCCTAGACTGGTATTCAGACGTCTGTATTTCTCTTTCTCTCTCTCTGCCTTGAAACTCTTTCTACCTCTTATGAAATCATGAAAATAAAAATTGTTTTTTAAGAACACAAGCTGCCAAGAATAACTGGTAATGAACAAAACTTGAATGTTTGAGGAGATAAAGGGTGTAATGCTTGAGGGGAGACATGACTGACCCTTAAAAGGTTTTGTTTTTTTTCTCCCATCCAAGTACTAACCAGGCAAAACCCTGCTTAGCTTCTGAGATCAGACAAGATCGGGCATGTTCAGGGTGGTACGGCCCTAGACTCTTTCTGTTTTTTTCTTAGAAAATATAATGGCCAAACAAATGTGTCAATTGATGATTTCTTTTAGTAGTCCTAAGAACTTCACTGCTTCAAGTCAACTTTTTCAATCAGAAGGAAAGGTACAGAAACAGACAGATAGCAGGAGAGAGACAAAGATACCACAGCATCAAAACTCCCTGTAGAGGGCCGGGCACTAGCACAGCAGGTTAAGCGCACATGGCGCAAAGCACAAGGACCAGGGTAAGGATCCTGTTTCCAGACCCCGGCTCCCCACCTGCAGGGAGTCCCTTCACAAGCAGTGAAGCAGGTCTGCAGATGTTTATCATTCTCTTCCCCTCTCCATCTTCCTGTCCTCTTTCGATTTCTCTCTGTCCTATCCAACAGCAATAACAACAATAATGATGGGCAACAAAAGGGAAAAAAAATGACCTCTGGAGCAGTGGATTCATAATGCAGGCATGAGCTCCAGCAATAATCCTGGAGACAAAAAAAAAAAAAAAAAAAAAAAAAAACTCCCTCTAATGTGATAGGGACTGGGCTCTAACCTGCTACTTGCATGGCAAGGTAGGTACTCTACCAAGGAAGCTATTTTTCCTATTTTTCCTGCATTACTTTTTATTGGCATTATAGTCAACTTTAATACCTACATTTCAAAGCTTAAAAGGTAACCAGGTCGCAGAGAATTTTCCGAATGTCAACTTTTGTGTAGGAAGTATGAGAACTCAATATCCATCTGTGTACATACATGCTCATTTATGTTTGAAAAAAGAAATACTAAAAGATAAGCAAGAACCAAAGTATAGTTATTGTTTCTAAAAGGAGAAAAGTACAATCAAAATTAAGATCCTCACATTTTACTTTCCATACACTTAGATTCTGAACCAAATAAATGTTTTGCATATTCAAAAATAAGCTTTAAAGAGCAATCTCTAAAATTAAAAAAAAAAAAACCTGAACAGACTTTATCTTCCTAACTTTAGAAAGCTAGAAGGAACCATTGTTTTTGTGCTATCAACTGAAACAAGCTGGTTAAGTCTCAAAATTATGGTGTTTTAATATATATATATATATATATATATATATATATATATATATATATATATACATACATCATAGGATACAAGACACCAGTAATTCAAATAGCATGGGAAAGTTCACTGCGGTTATGATTCAGGCAAAAAGTTTTATTTGACATAGCCATAAGTAGGCTGACATTGTTAGTTTGAAATTCTGAGCAACCTCAGTCATAGAATAAGCCTTCATCCAGTAATTCTCTCCAAACAGAGTTTCACTGAATGCTTAGCAGTAGCAATTCAAAGACTGCATGGAGGGAAGTCTATGAGAAGTATATGGACTCTAATAATCCAGGTATTTTACCAAAACCACCTCTTCTCACCTCACCCAAAGATTTTAAAGTAAAAAGTTGCCCTGCTGGTCATTACTCCATGCCCCCTGCATTGCTTAATGCTGTGGTCTATTTACATAATCATTGTTTTGCCTGAGACCCACCCTACCTGCAGGGTATTGGTTTAATCCCCACTGGTCAGATGGAAGCCTGGTACTTTCGCACTCTTTTCTTCTCTCCACCCCCTATCCTACCCATTTCTTTTTCCAACCTGCCACTTCCGCTTCAAAAGATATAAAGGCATTTTTCTCTGATCAATGAAAGAATTGCATTGCATTCCACTCCGCCACCAGTCCCTGGTTCCTCTCCCACGCGTCGCTGAGTAAGCAGCAGCCCAGGTTGGCCCATGAGCAACCCAACATCTCGACATCTGGCGCCTGAACAGGGAGCTAACCCGCCCATCCCCCCAGATAAGCATATGCCACCTGGCTCTCTACAGTGTCTTGTTTTACGAAGGCAATGTGATTCTTTTTTTCCCTCTTATTATTTTTCTGAGACCCCTCTGCCATGGGCAACCTTCCTCTTTATGAAGAAGTTTACCAAACCCTCTACTCTTTTTTCATGACACAGTTTCTCTGTCTCTGGACCATTTTTCTCTGGGCCACACCCAGAGAATGGAGAGAGGAGGGGAAAACAGAGAGAAAGAGAGAAAGATAGACACCTGCAGACCTTCTTGACTGCCTGTGAAGCTACTCCCCTGCAGGTGGGGAGCTGAACCCGGATCCATACACCAGTCCTTGCATTTGCACCACATGTGCTTAACCTGCTGAGCTACTGCCTGACTCCCAGAAAGGGGAAATTCTAATGCATTTCACAAAACTAATAAAATATTAATATCAATCACAAATCAATATCTCTTGTAAATATGGATACAAAATGCTTTATACTTATAAAATATTTAAAGCATCATCCCCAACAGTCTATTAAAAGGGTAATATAATCTCAGACAAGTGTGACTTATCTCAGGACTGCGAAAGTTTTTTTAACATTTGATAATCAAGCTGCATTCACCACATCAACAGTATGAAGAGCAAAAATAATGATCACCTCAGTAAATGAAGAAAGGAATTTATTAAATTTACCACCTCCTCATGGTAATAACTCTCATGAAGCCAAGAATAAAATAGCAGAAGAGAAATTCTTCATTTTGATCAAGTACATTTATACAACACAATCTAAAACAAAACACTGTAACTAACAGCATCCTTAATTGTGAAATGTCAAATGCTTTTCCACTGTGATCTGGAAAAAGGCAAAAATATCTGTTCTCCTAATATGTATTCGGTATAATACAGGTAATTAAAACTAGGAAAAACAAGATATACAGATATACACGGAAGGATGGGGAGAGTAAGGGGGGAAGAAAAGGAAGGAAAAAGGGAAATAAAGACTGCTCAGGAAAGAAGAGGCAAAATTGTTGACTTATTATTTACATGGGGATAATCTATTTGTTGGAGATGCTGTGGAGTGTACTAAAAACTACTGGAAGTAGAATTAAATTTGTGAAAGTCAAAAGGCACTATCATTATACAAAAACCTAGTATAGTTATAATACTAACAAATAAAATTTATAATCATATCATCAAATACATCACAAATGTAGTTAGATTACACTTAAAATAAATAAATGTATAACATTATTATAAATATTATTTTAATACATAGTAAGCATGCAAGTCTTCTACACTAAAAACCACAAAATACTGAAGAAATTAAGTAAGACCAAAATGAAGAGATATATGATATTTAGGTATAGCTAGAAGTATTTATTATACTCATGAATTTAAAATTTTCACTTAGCCAAGGATTTTCTCAGTCTATATCCCTCTCAGTCTCTGACTCCCATCTCTATCTAAAAAATGAAAGAAAATGAGTGTCACCACACAGAATGAATAGTCTCAATGCAAGGCAAATTAAATCACATCAGGTATCTTTCTCTCTCTCTCTCTCTCTCTCTTTTACTTTAAAACATGGTAGTTGATTTTAAAATCAGTGTAAAAAAACACAGGGCTTAAAACAACTAAAATTTTCATGTCTAGTTGTTCTATCAATTACTAGAAACAAGATAAACTATTTATTATGATTTAGGATTTATCTATATTTTATCTTTTTTTTAGACCATTTCTTTTTTTAAAAATATTTATTTATTCCCTCTCGTTGCCCTTGTGTTATTGTTGTAGCTATTATTGTTGTCATCATTGGTGGATAGGACAGATAGAAATGGAGACAGGAGGGGAAGACAGAAAGGGGGAGAGAAAGATAGACACCTGCAGACCTGCTTCACTGCCTGTGAAGCGACTCCCTTGCAGGTGAGTAGCTGGGGGCTTGAACCAGGACCCTTATGCTGGTCCTTGCACTTTGCACCACCTGCACTTAACCCAATGTGCTATAGGCCAATTCTCTCTTTCTCTTCTTTTTTAAGACCTTTTCTTTTTTTTTATTTTATTATTTTAAAATTTTTTTTCTGATTTTTTTAATTGGGGAATTAATGTTTTACATTCAACAGTAAGTACAATAGTTTGTACATGCATAACATTCTCCAGTTTCCCATATAACAATACAACCCCCACTAGGTCCTCTGAATCCTTCTTGGACTTGTATTCTCCCCACCCACCCACTCCCACCCCAGAGTCTTTTACTTTGGTGTGATACGCCAATTCCATTTCAGGTTCTACTTGTCTTTTCTTTTCTGATCTTGTTTTTCAACTTCTGCCTGAGAGTGAGGTCATCCCATATTCATCCTTCTGTTTCTGACTTATTTCACTTAACATGAATTTTTCAAGGTCCATCCAAGATCGGCTGAAAAGTGTGAAGTCACCATTTTTTACCACTGAGTAGTATTCCATTGTGTATATATACGACAACTTGCTCAGCCACTCATCTGTTGTTGGACACCTGGGTTGCTTCCAGGTTTTGGCTATTACAAATTGTGCTTCCAAGAACATATGTGTACACAGATATTTTTGGATGGATATGTTGGGTTCCTTAGGATATATCCCCAGGAGAGGAATTGCAGGATCAGAGGGTAGGTCCATTTCTAGCCTTCTGAGAGTTCTCCAGACTGTTCTCCACAGAGGTTGGACCAATTTACATTCCCACCAGCAGTGTAGGAGGTAGACCTTTTCTTTTTTAAATTATTTTTTATCTTTATTTATGTTTTCATTTACTCATTTTTATTTTGTGACTTGTATATGTCCACTATTATTATTAATATATATTTATTCTTAACTAATGAACAGTTTTACCATTATAGTTTTCTTTTTATCTGGAAAGTCTCCATGATTTGAGGTCTACCTACTCGACTATCACATTGAAATTTAGTTTTATTTTGGTTATTGTTTTGTGACACATCATTTATTGTTGGTAAATAAACAGTAATTTTTGACACTGTGTTTTTATTTTCTCCAAAGCAAATTTCACACACAAGTTTTTTTCCTTTCATTTTTTTGCATTTATTACAAATATTTACTTGAATATGTGATTCAACATTAATTTACACAATCAATAATTCAATATTAATTTATAAAATTACATATCAACAGGGATATAATTCCACACTGTTCCCATCACCAGAGTTCTGAATCCCTGATCTCCCCCTCATTGTAGTTCACCATGGGTTTACCATCATCTCTACAGCTATCTGCCTATATTTGTACATAATTTCCCCCCTTTTCTTTTTTAATTTCTTTTTATTTTATTTATTTATCAATGAGAGGGATAGGAAGAGAGAGAGAGAGAAAGAAGCAGACATCACTGTGGTACATGTGCTGCCGGGGATGGAACTCATGACTTCATATTTGAGAGTCCAATGCTTTATCCACTGTGCCACCTCCCGGACCACCATAATTTCCCCCTTTTCCTTCCAAGCCCATCCCTCTCTTCCCTTCCAAAGCCACACATGGCCCTACCATTTTATCCAACTATTTCTCCCCTTTTCATCCTCTCTCTTTCTGGGACCTGATGGAGCTGGAATTCAGAGTCCTATTATCCTCTAGCACTTCTTCAAATTAGTGGATCACCTGATTAAATGCTTGCCAATCAGCTTCTGTAGAAAAAATAGATTTCATATCTCAAAGCAGCCTCTCTTATCTGGACTTACTATCTTCTTTCAAGTCAAGAAAAAAAAATAACATGACAAGCACTCTTTGGCATTACTATAGCAGATCCTATTCATTATTTTAAGATTGATTATTTCCTTGTTTGTGGGAGAGACATAGAAAGAGAACTAGAGCATCACACTGGCATATGCAATGCTGAGGATCAAACTCAGGACCTCGTGACTGAGCGTCCAATACTATTCACTGTACCACCTCCTGGGCTGCATCTATTTCACTTACTTTTTACCTTATTTCTTGAAACCTTATTTCACCTTATTTTCTTGAAAAATCAAACATCACTTTAATAAAGATTCAGAGAAGTTGTTATTTTTACTTTATAAAAATAAAAAATTGTAAGTCAAAATGGTCAGCTCATCGAAGACCATCTGGCACTATGTACACTATGTAAGCTGAAATACTTTTTATTTATTTATTTTTTTTTATGAGAGCACTGATCAGCTCTGGTTTATGTTGGTGTGGGGGATTTAACCTAGGACTTCAGAGCCTCAGACATGACAGTCTGATTACATAACAATGATGACTCTTTCTCTACACATTATCTAACATGTTCTGTTTTCTGAATTTTGCCAGTAAAGGCGAAGTCTCCTTGACTCTACCAGTTAAGTCAATGAAATTCTTTTACCAGATTGCCAAGAACCTCATGCATCACATCTAGTAAATCCATGTGTCTTTCTGACCCTCATCTGTCTTCTCAGTTCATTTCTGGTTATTTAAGACAAAGAGAAAAAGAGTTATCACCCTTGAAAGTTATATATTTCCTACTAGGCTTAGAACTGGAAGACCTAAATTAATGGTTATCTAAATATCTTTTCCAGGGAATTTCTTTTCTTTTTTCTTTCTCTTTCTTTCTTTCTCTCTTTCTTTTTTTCTTTCTTTCTTTTTTTTAATTCTTTCTTCCAGGGTTATCCCTGGAGCAGGGCTCATTGCCTGCACTAGGAATCCGCTGCTTCTGGAGGCCATTTTTCCCATTTTGTTGCCCTACTTGTTGTTGTTATTTATTATTTTATTGTTGCTATTGCTATTGTTGTTGCTGGATAGGTCAGACAGACAGAAATCGAGACAGGACAGGAAGACAGAGAGGGGGAGAGAAAGATAGACAACTGCAGACCTGCTTCACCACTTGTGAAGTGACACAGGTGGGGAGCCAGGGGATTATTGAGCCAGGATTCTTATGCTGGTCCTTGCACCATGTGCACTTAACCCGCTGTAATACAGCCCAGCCCCCTCCAGGACATTTCTTATAGCCTCATCATCACCTTCCTAATAGGCATTAGTGTCCTGGACAAACTGTGCCCTACTCTGACATGCTGGACTCTCACCTTGGTACCAGACAGACTATACATATGTAATCCCTTAAATACAGATTCTTTATGTAATCTGTTCATATTTCCCAGTAAGCCCTGAAAAAGTAAGAAAAGGAAAGCGCATACAAAGGAAAAACAACATTAACAGCCCACTAAGCATATGGTCCCTAGATTCTATATCACCTGGTTTCGTTTCCCAACTTCACCAAGTTGTGGAATCTTGAACAAGACATTAACATCTTTGAATCCAATTTTTCCTTGCTGTAAAAATGTTTTATCAAATAATAAACTCAGAACAGTACCTGGTACATAGTTAGTACTTACTTCCAGTTAAGAGTCATGAATTATCTTCCCCTGGACTTTTGGGCTGTGTTGAGCATCCTGTCTTGTAGACTGCAATGAGTGGCCTGCAGGTGCTCACTTAGAGGCTGGGTTTTGCTGAGGCAACATGAGTGTCATTGTACAGGGACCAGCATTTCTCTATCTTTTGAGTAGGATGTGTGTTGACAAACACTCCTTGGGAGTACACAAAGCCCACGTGAGTCTTCACTGACTACATACTGCTGAGTGCACATGTGGACTCTAATTGAATAAAGTTCTTTCAAAATCAATATGGCTTGCCGCCAAGTAAGTCAGCTATTTAAATAAGCAAAAAGAAATGTTACAGAATGGCCTCTACTGTTTGCCTCCTAATTACGAACATATTTGGCTGACTCAGAACCAATTTATGTGCAGAAACCAAACCATTAAAAAGGTTTCATTTCTAAAATGTCTTTTTATGCCAATGAAACATGGTTGTATACAGGGGGTAACTATGTGCAAAGAAAGTTGAACTTGAATCACAGGAACTCCCAGTAAAGTGGGTAGAACCCTGGCTGGATTTTGCTAAGTAACTTTTATGAAGCAGGAGAAGCTCATTTCCAGTTTACTGCTGTGTCACCCATGCCAAGAATAAAGACAAAGAATGTTATCTTCCCAGACAGTCCTATGAATTATGCTTCCTATTCTCAGGACTTAAAAATTCTCCTTTCCAAAAGCCTGCACCTGTGTACTTCTTCAACCACTTATGGTCATATTCAAATGTTGAGGTCATATTTTGATCTTCATAAAAGTACAAGTGTAAATATCTACCTACTCCTAGAAAGATGAACATATTTCACACTGTTAAAATAATTCACAAACATTATTACATTAAAAATTTATATATATATATTTATTTATATTTTCCATTTTTGTTGCCTTTGTTGTTTTATTCTTGTAGTTATCACTGACGCTGTCATTGTTGGATAGGACAGAGAGAAATGGAAAGAGGAGAGGAAGACAGAGAGGAGGAGAGAAATACAGACACCTGCAGACCTGCTTCATTGCCTGTGAAGTGACTCCCTTGCAGGTGGGGAGCCGGGGGCTCGAACTGGGATCTTTACACCAGTCCTTGCACTTTGCGCCACACACGCTTAACCCGCTGTACTATTGTCCGACTCCCCGCATTATTACATTTAACTCTCACTACAAGTTTTTGACATAGGAACTATTATTATCTTGATTTCACAGATTAAGCAATGGAGTTCCAAATTCACTCAGTTAAAATCTAAGACAGAAAATGCCCATATTAAGGTGTGTCTAATGTCAACATATATATATATATATATATATATATATGTATATATATATACATATATATATATATATTACTATTAGTTCTACTTCAATGTTTTCTTCCTCCGAAATCTAATTTTTCTTTTCTTTTTCTGTCTTCATTTGTCTTCTTACTTTTGCTCTTTCTTTCCTTCCTTTTTTGTTGTTAGTAGCAATAGAAAGATATTGAGAGAAAAGGAGGAGATAGAAGGGGAAAGAGAAAGAAAGATACCTGCAGCACTGCTTTTCTGCTTATGAAATGTGCCCACTGCATATGGGAACCAGGGGCTTGAACCCAGATCCTTGTACATGGTGACATATGCTCTCTGCCAGGTGTGCCACCGCCCAGCTCCCCTAATCTCTAGTTTAACCATTCCATGTGTCACTAATATTTCTCTCTTAATGTATTCCAATAGAGCAATCTTAATTTAAGTCTCATAGAGGACTCTAGTTTCATACTCCTCCTTTAACTTCCTAGTCCATTCATCTTGTTTCTGTTGCCAATCATTTCAATTACATGTTTACCAATTTTCATCACTCTCCTGATCCTCCCTTAATTTCTCTCTGCACAGACTGTGATGGTATCCAGGTCAAGATTAAAAACAAGCACCTATTTTTTTCCCTTCACTGCTCTTGGGATGTAGTATTACAGAGTAAAATCCACTATAGGTTTGAATTTCAATCATTTTTAAACTTTCAATCTCACTCAGAATTTTTTTTTATCCTGTTCAAGCTGGCTCCCTTTCATATTCCCCACAGTGATGACTTTCAGTCTAGTCTTTATCTTCAGGCACCCCACCAAGACCTTGCCCTCATTCACTCAGCTTATGAATAAGTCATCTGTGTCACTGAGAAAATTGAGATCATTAAGCATGAATGCCTTCAACTACTCTGAAATCTCTTTACACTCCTTATTTCTGTCCCCAACTGTCTCCCAGATTTCAAATACCTAGGACTTCACTTGGTTAAAAAACGCTCCATAGGTCCTGTCTTGCTACTAAGTGTCCATTTTGTCCTTTAGTTTATCATCAGTTATTCTACTCACTCCTGAGTCCCTATTCATCTCCCTATGACTCCCTGAAAAACTAAGTCTTTGGTCCCCACTCCATTCCTCATTTCAATATAAATGTATAGTTTCTTGTTAAATTTTTTTAAAAAATATTTTAACATTGTTTTACAGAATTCAAGATAATTTTATGGCCACACTTGCTGCATGCAAATCACCATATCCCCCACCAAAGTTCTGTGTCCCCTCAACCTACCTCTCTCCCCCTCCCTCATCACCATCTTAGTTCTCACATTTTACAGAGACATATGCTAAGTAAAATTAGGAAAGAGGTGAAAGGCAACTACTGGATTGTTTTGCTCCTGTAAGGAGTTTAGAACACTAATGCAAAGGAATTTGCGAAGGAAGGAAAGGAGGACAAAGGAAAGAGAGGAGAAAGGAAGGGAGGGAGGGAAAGAGGAAGGAAGGAAGGAAGGAAGGAAGGAAGGAAGGAAGGAAGGAAGGAAGGGAGAAGGAAGAAAGAAAGGAAAGGAAGAAGGAAGGAAGGAAGGAAAAGAAAGAAAATGTCTCCTTTCCAATTGTGCTTATCAGACCTCTTTGAGACTTCCTCCTCTATAATGTCACATTTTTTTATCTTGGGAGAGAGAGGCAGATACAATCTATGACCCTTTTCACACTACCTGTTACCTCTTTACCAAAAAAGTATTTTATTTACATATACAAGTGTAAGGATTTTTGATAAGTTGATGATTCCGTAACTGTTTCCCAAGTCCAAAGCTCAAATAAAAATGTCTTCTTATGGGAGCTGGTTAACAGGTGGCACAAAGTGCAAGGACTGGCATAAGGATACCGGTTTAACCCCTGGCTCCCCATCTGCAGGGGAGTCACTTCACAGGCAGTGAAGTAGGTCTGCAGGCATCTATCTTTCTCTTCCCCTGTCTTCCCCCCTCCATTTCTCTCTGTCCTATCTAACAATGACAACATCAGTAACAACAACTACAACAAAAAACCAGGGTAACAAATGGGAAAACAAATAAATAAATATAAAAAATTTTAAATGTCTTCTTATATAGTAAAAAATATATATATCAAAATAAACCTTATCTCTTCCCTCATAAAAGCTTTCCCCCCCTTTTTTGTAGATTTTTTTTTTAACCAGAGCACCGCTCAGCTCGCTCAGCTCAGGCTTATGGTGTTGCAGGGGATTGAACCTGTGACTTCAGAGCCTCAGGCTTGAGAGACTCTTTGCATAACCATTATGTTACTTACATACCCCTGCCCTCCCCCACACTTTTTTAAGTGATTTAATAAGGATTTACAAAATTACAAGATAATAGGAGAATAATTCCACCATTGCCACCAGTAGAGTTCTGGATTCGTAATCCCTCCATTGTAAGCTATAGCAGTTCTCTCAAGGCTGCAGATATGGGTTAACTGTTATTTGTATAATTATCTCTCTATATGTATCTTTTTTTTTTTTTAAGGGCTTATCTTCTCTTTCTTTCCAGGTCATATATACACCTATTGTTACATCCAAATGTCTTTCTCTTTTTCCTCCTCTCATTCTGGTTCCTGATAGAGTTGGAATTCAGAGCCCTGTAGTCATTTCTCCCTATCATTTCTTCCCCATTGGGAGTATGGATCATAATTACTTGGGGGTACAGAAGGGGGGAGTTCTGGGTTCTATAATCACTTCTCCACTGGACATGGGCATTGGCAAGTTGATCCATACCCCAGCCTGCTTCTAACTTTCCCTAGTGGGGTAGGGTAGGGTTCTGTTGAAGTGAGGTTCCAGGACATATTGGTGAGGTTGTCTGCCCAGGGAAGTCAGAATGGAATCATGACAGCATCTGTAACTTGTTGACTGAAAGTCAGTAATATATAAAGCAGAACAAATGATTAATGAACAGGAAACCAAAAGCAGGAGTAGAGCAGATGAGAACAGGAATCTTAGGGTGGAAAGAATCCAGGAAGACCATTTTAGGTATGTTCCTAGGGGCCCACAACTATCATAGTTTTTGTGCAAGTTTGATAACTAACATGGAGTTGGACAAAAATATTGTCTGAGGAGATGGAGTCAGAGTAGAGAAAAGGGTTAGAAAGTTGGATTAGGGCAGAGAATAGCTCCCAATCTTGAAAAAAAAAAATCTATGAATGAATTAGTTGTTTACCACATCCACCTGACCCAGGGCCCATATATGTATTTATATATAGCACAAGAGCCTGTGTAACCTCTGAGTCTGAGCTCACAGTTCATGGCCACAGCTGGGAACACTGAAGGCTGCACTCATTTCAGGACTAGTCTTCCTGGAGTGGCAGGGCAGGATGACCCAGCCTCTCTTTGAAGACTGAGGCAATCCCTACACTGCTGCTTTATGGTGAGGGCAGAGTCCTAGGATGGACCACAAGAGGGCTTATGATGAAATTCCTGTTGGAAGTGGCCATTAATGATGGAGAGAGGGGTTCATTAGAGTTCTAGGCCGACCATATGTGTATAGGAACCAAAGATTCCCAGACTAGGTCCCTAGACATGAGGTAGTGTGATATTGACCAAAAAGGCCATTATTCAGTGATCCAGTCTCTTGCCCTTATCCAACTTTTGTAGTCCTCTCTTCATCCAATGACCTTAGACTTTATCCCAGTTGTTTAATTATTGTCATTTGTTGTTCCCAACTAGAGTTAAGTTTATGGGGTCTCTCTTCTTTGGGTCTTTCTGCTAGATTGCCAAGCCAATTTGTCTAAGTCTGATCAGTTAGAAAATTTAGGATGCCTTTGTTGGGCACTTCTACCAGGATTCCAGGCTTATTACATCTAAGTCTTATCACAGAGGGCTATTAAGCACTTTTATTTTCAGTTATATAATTGCCCCATTGCTTATGGATACATGTACACCTGTACCCAGTACCCTAAACCTTATCTTGTATCTAGTATCTGTAACTCTGTTAGATGATGTGCCATCTGAAGTGGAACTATGTGTTAGGAACGATCTCACAAGATCTGAGGAGTTAAGAGGTTGTCATCTCAGGATTGGTATCTCTGGCTGCAGTCCACAGTATAAATTCAGTAGCAGGATAATATGGGGTGGCAGCACTAGTAGCACTGATCTGGTTGAGATCAACAAAGTAGTACAGAATCAGAGAGAAGAAATGTGGGCATAGTCCTAGAGGTTCCAGGACTTGGAGAAATTAGGATCTTAGAAAGAATGAAAAGAGTTTCATATAGTTTTAGAAAGAGATAGCAACAGTTAACTATTATTAAAAACAGGTTATTTTGGGGATTGTTTTCTATGGAAATTCAGTGCTTAGTATCTACAGTAATATACTTGACCTCACTGTGCTTTGTACCCTTTAGTGGTATTGAAAAATCACCATATTTTTAGATATTGACAGGGCCATATGGTTTTGATCTATTTGGCCTAAAGTTAGCATATATATATGGAGTTGAGTGGTGGTAGCATAGTGGGTTAAGCGCAGGTGGCACAAAGCGCAAGGACCAGCATAAGGATCCCAGTTTGAGCCCCTGGCTCCCCTCCTGCAGGGGAGTCACTTCACAAGTGGTGAATTAGGTCTGTAGGTGTCTATCTTTCTCTCCGCCCTTTGTCTTCCCCTCCTCTCTCCATTTCTCTCTGTCCTATTTAGCAATGATGACATCAATAACAACAACAATAATAACTACAATAAAAAACAATAAGGGAAACAAAAGGGAATAAAAAATAAAATTTTTAAAAATATATATATATTAAGATATATTTTAGAGTTCTTTGAACAATTTAAGCCCAGTGTCAGAGTTTGATCATCTTACAAATCTGAAACATTAAATATTTATGCTAAAGAAAATATTTCTATTTATATGTACAGCTATTGTCTAGGAAGTTAGAAAACTTAAAATATTAAATCTATTTCCCTCTGACATGTTTCACTAGTAGTGATTATGAGATTAAAATTAATAGGATTATAATTTTATGCTTTTCTCACCACTGAAAATCTGTGCCCACTTGCCCTTTTCTTCCTAGATAACCACTACAATTTTCTACAACCTAAATATAGATTAATTTTTGTTTGTTTGTTTCAAGTTAAAGTTTTAAGTTCTCTAAATTCCACATATAAGTGAAACTATCCTGTAGTTGTCTTTTACCTCCTTACTTACTTCACTAAGTATAATCTTCTCAGGTTCTAACCATTTTATCCCAAAGGATACAGAATAATTTTTTTCTTGCTGAATGTATGTCCCATCATATTTTTTATCAAGTTATCTGCCAAAGGGCATTTTGACTGCTTCTGTATTTTGACTGTTGTGAATAATGCAGCTATGAACAAGGAGGCACAAGTGTCCCTTTGAAGGAGTGTCATTATCTCTTGTGGATAAATGCCTAAAAGTGGAATTGTTGGACCATAAGCTATTCGATTTTTATTTGTTTAATTATTCTTCAGACTGCTCTCCATAATGGTCGTACCAGTTTGCATTCTCACCTTTCCAACACTTTTCCTCTACTGTTTTGTTGATGAAGGCCATTCTAACAGGTCTGAGGTGGCCCTCAATATGGTTTAAATTTGCATTTCTCTGATGATGAGTGAATTGGAACATTTTTGCATATGTCTGTGAGCCATTGGTATCTCTCCTTTAGAGAATTGCTGATTCATATCTTCTGCCCACTTTTTTATTGGGTTATTCCTTTTCTTTTTGTTGAGCTGTATGAGCTCTTTATAGATGTTTAATATTAACCGCTTGTCTTAAGTATGGTACTCAAATTTGTTCTCCCAGTTGCTAGGTTTCCTGTTTATCCTTATGTAGTTTTCTTTTGATGTGTAAAAGACTTCAATTTGATAATTTGTTCAATCTTGTTTTTGTTTTCCTTGCCTATGGGGTGAAGTTTCCAAATATCTCATTAGTGTTAATGTTTCACTGATAAGTTCTTCTAAGTATTTTATACTTTCAGGTCTAATATCCAGATCTTTGATCCATTTTGAGCTGATTTTGGTGTATGGTGTTATTCTGTGGTCTAGTTTCATATTCTATATTTTGTTGTCCAGTTCTTCTAATATCACTTGTTAAAGAGACCTTCTTTTCCCCTTTACGCAGATTTGGCTCCTTTGTCATATATGAGGTACCTATACATGTGTGGGTTAATTTCTGGACTCTCTAGTCTATTCCAAGAGTTTATTTGTCCATTTTTGTTCCTATTCCACACTCAAGAACAGCTTTTTGTAGTCTCTATTTCATCAACATTAATAGCCATCAAAATTAAATTTATAGCATAAGAATATTTTGCTTGCATGTTGTATGTTCAACCAATATTAACCAATATTAATTTTCACTGAATAATCTGTTATTCAGTCTAAAAATACAGATATTTGATTTTCTCTCCCTTGAACTAAATAATTAGATATGTACTAACGAACAACTCCTGGAATAGCATGTATTTCACGTAACATTTGACTCTCTTTAAATATTTTGCAATCCAAGAGAATATAAGAACAAGTAATAAATGACATTGCCTGTCTCTATGGTTCCAAGATCTAATGGAGAGGCACAAGCATAAATAAGCATCAAATAAATGAAACACTGCAAAGATACATCAATAAGTGATTAGTAAAGCACTTATTGAAGGATGAGGGAAAGGTAAGGTGTTGAATAGAGAGAGATGAATGAGCTCTTGTAGAGACTCACACCAGTAAATGGTAACTATCCTGAAACAGGAATATGTAGTGTATTTGTCACTGAAAGTTCTGTTTAGTTGAAACAGAAATTGAGGGAGGTCATGTTAAATGAAATTCAAGATTAGGAGTCAAGCCAACCACATGTAGTAAATAAAAAAAGAACTTTGTGGTAATGTGGCTGTACGCAGGTTTAAACAATCAAGGATTTATTACAACAATTATCGGCAGGGGTAAGAATAAGCTAGGCCCTTCCTACTCATGACCACAGAATGTGAGCTCAGATCTAGAGGGATGCAGAGGTCACACAGGCTCCTAAGCTAATTACACATCAAAGATCACATCAAATCGATGGGGTTAAAAGTCAACAATATTTATACCCCTTTTAAATATTAGGGAGCTACTCTCTTCCCTGATCCAGCTTTCTGGTTCTTTTCCCAGCCATGACATCATCTCCCCAGACAATAACTTGGATCTACCTGCATATCAGATTTCAGGCTCAGGCAAAAACAAACAAACAAAAAAACCACTAGTCTAGCTATAGGCCCTTTGAAATATAACTAAAATATGTCTACTAGCTATCTACAAAATGGAGGAACCCCTCAACACTTCATCTGCTCTATTCCAGCCTCTAGGCCCATGGTTGTTCAACAATATGTTTGGCTTTGGATGTTAACTGTCTTTTCAGCCACCAGGTTCCAGATGCTAGAAGGATGCAACCAGACTTCCATGGACAGCCAACCCCACCAATATGTCCTGGAGCTCCGCTTCCCCAGAGCCCTGCCCCACTAGGGAAAGAGAGAGACAGGCTGGGAGTATGGATCGACCTGTCAACACCCATGTTCAGCAGGAAAGCAATTACAGAAGCCAGACCTTCCACCTTCTGCACCCCACAATGATCTTGGGTCCATACTCTCAGAGGGTTAAAGAATAGGAAAGCTATCAGTGGAGGGGATAGGATACAGAGGTCTGGTAGTGGGAATTGTGCGAAATTGTAACCCTTTTATCCTATGGTTTTATCAATGTTTCCTTTTTTGTAAATAAAAAATGTTTTTAAAAAAGAGTAAGTTAGGCCCATAAATCCATGATTTAGTTACCAGAAGTTCATCCCCACGTGTTCATTTTCTCCAATCAGCAGCAGCATCAGGTCCTGGAAAACCTCCGTGGGATCATGCAGCAGTAGAAGGAACTGGGACACAGCACTGGCTCCACCCCCAGTTTCCTTGTCCAGTCACAGAGAGCCCAGGGCAAAAGAAGGCTGGACTTCCGGCTTCTTCAAGTTCAGTAACTTGGTTTACATTAGTTGTCAGCCTGACTGTTAGCCCCAGCCAAATACATTCCAATGGTTGTGCCATGTCACAACAACTGCACACAGCTTTTGGCTACATTAAGTGACGTATCTCTTTTAAAATTATTGGCAAGATAGCTGGAGATATATACATTTTAAGTAAACTAGTGTTAGTGAGAGAGGAGATGACGAGGTGGGTAAGTAGAGATAGTCAAATAAGAATTTAAAAATTATCCCAATTACACTATAGCAACTAATTTTGTAAGGAGCAAGGACAGATGCAGGGTAGTAGTGAGGCAGTTGAGTCAATAACCAATAGAGAAAAGGATGATCTCTTGGATGGCTGTGAGGACTGTGAGTCTAGAGACAAGTGGATATGGATGTTGGCTTTTATTGAGTTATCTGGAAGGTAAAATCAACAGGACAGAATAATATGTCAAATATTAAAGGCAAAAGAGAAGAGAAAATCATTTCTGATTACTACATAATTTCTGGTTTGTATAATTGGATGAGTGCTGGTGCCAGACAATGACTCAGAGAACAGAAGATGAGAATATTGTGATGCTAGAGGATACTGAAGGACTATTAGGGTGATTTTTTTTTTAATTTATATTTATTTATTTATTTTCCCTTTTGTTGCCCTTGTTGCTTTATTGTTGTAGTTGTTGTTGTTATTGATGTTGTCATTATTAGGTAAGACGGAAATGAAGAAAGGAGGGGAAGACAGGGGAAGAGAAAGATAGACACCTGCAGACCTGCTTCCTGCAGGTGGGGAACCAGGGGCTCCAAGCGGGATGGGATCCTTAAGCTGGCCCTTGCACTTTACGCCATGTGCACTTAACACTTTCGTTGCACTACTGCTCAACTCCCTAATAGGGTGATTTTTATCTCAGTTGAAGAAACATTTATGGTCAGGGGTAGATAGCATAATGGTTATGCAAAGAGACTCTCATGCCTGTGGCTCCAAAGTCCCAGGTTCAATCCCCTGTACCACCATAAGCCAGAGCTGAGCAGTGCTCGAGAAAAAAAAAGAAGAAGAAGAAACATTTATCTCAGTATTTAAAAGAAACTATAGGTTACAAATATAAAACTTAATGGAGAAATAAGGAAGGATATAAGCCTTTATGAGAAGGTTATCATGGCAGGGAGGCATCACAAAACTTTAACAACACTTGAGGTGTGGAATTATACTCCTGTAATCTTATTATGAAATCTCTAATAAAATTAGTTTTTAAAAGTTTCTAAGTATGAAAGAACTGGACATATTCAAGGAAGAGAAAAACCTCTGTGGCTAGAGTCTAGCAAATAAATTGGGGAAAGCTATGATATTACTCTTCAAAAATCACAGCAGTGGGATGATCTCACAAATGGGCAGAATTTAAAAAACAAGAATAGAAAGGGGAAACACAAAGTAAAACTTAAACTGGCTTGGTGTATTGCACTAAACAAAAGAGGACAGGGAGACAAGTGGGGGCTATGGACTCTTGACTTCCTGGTACATTAAGATGGAAAATAACTGAAGTTTGGGATGATAGTGCTTTGCACAAACTTTTCATGGTAGGAATGAGAAGTTGTACCTTTGTGCCAACAATCATACTGTTGGGCAGTGGTATACCTGGTAGACTATACATATTTCTAGGCACAAAGATTCAGGTTCAGGTCCCTGGTCCTTACTTGTAGAGGGAAAATTCAAGTGGTGAAGCAGTGCTACAAGTGACTCTTTTTCCCCCTCCTTCTCTGTTTGTGTTTATCTCTATATGAAAAAGAAAACTAATAATAAAAAAAGTCAGTTAAGAGTGGTGGAGCCTTTGTGCAGGCACCAAGTCCCAGTGATAATCCTGCAGAGTAAAGAAAAAAAAAATCACATCACAAGTGAATAATAATGATACACGATGATGAGAACATGATCAAGTGAATTAATTTGGTAAAAACATGAATATAAAGAAAGAAGGTATCACATGATATGAGCAAGAGCTTGGGTCTTAAATAAATATGAATTATATGTGTTGATCAACAACCTAATTGGATTGATTTTAATCAGTTTACTTTACTCTTCTGTGCCTAAGTTAGTTCTCTGTATAATATAAGTAATAATAGACAAAGAATGTATGGATAAAAGGAATCAAAGCAGGAGTCAGGCGATAGCACAGTGGCACAAAAAGTAAGGATCCTGGTTAAGTACATGTGGCGCAAAAAGTAAGGATCCTGGTTCAAGCCCCCAGCTCGCCAGCTGCAGGGGATTCACTTCACAGGCGGTGAAGCAGGTCTGCAGGTGTCTGTCTTTCTCTCCCCCTCTCTGTCTCCCCCCCTCCATTTCTCTCTGTCCTAACAATGAGGACATCAATAACAACAACAATAATGACTACAACAATAATGAAAAACAACAAGGGCAACAAAGGGGAAATAAATAAATATTTAAAAATTTTTTTAAAAAAGGAATCCTGATCAGGATGCCGGCCAGGCTTCCCTAGACTGAAGACCCCACCAATGTGTCCAGGAGCTCTGCTTCCCCAGAGACCCACCCTACTAGGGAAAGAGAGAGGCAGACTGAGAGTATGGACCATCCAGTCAACGCCCATGTTCAGCGGGGAAGCAATTACAGAAGCCAGACCTTCTACCTTCTGCAACCCACAATGACCCTGGGTCCATGCTCCCAGAGGGATAGAGAATGGGAAAGCTATCAGGGGAGGGGGTGGGATATGGAGATTGGGTGGTGGGAATTGTGTGGTATTGTACCCCTCCTACCCTATGGTTTTGTTAATTAATCCTTTCTTAAATAAATAAATAATAAAAAGGAATCAAAGCATGAAATGCTTTGCTTAGGTCGGACAAAATATCCCCTTAACAACTATGTTTAAACTTTTAAATCCTTCACCTCATCAAATTTTCTTGATTCCCCCTTAACTTGCTTTTATTTTTTATATATATAACTTTTTTACCTTTTTAGTATATATTTATATTTATTTGTTTATTATAGCTCTTCTGCTTAGTATAAACTTCACAAGAGAGGAGACCCTTTGTTTTGTTCACTGATATATTTAAAGACTTTCAAATGATGCCTGACATAAGTACAAATAGATGTATCCAATAAACACAATGAAATCTAACAACTAATATTTGATGTTGACTCAATTGTTTCTCTATATTCTCACTTTCTTCTCAGAAATAAGATGATAACACAGAGAAAGAACAGGGAGAAAAAATTCTTACTAATGTTTCTGAGGATATGAGGATATGAGGATCACTTTGGGGGATTTTTTTTCTTAAATCCAGATTCCCAGATTACAGGTTCATCAAACACACACACACACACACACACACACACACACACACGGGGGGGGGGGACTTGGTAGAAATGTGAATTAGGAAGAAATATTTTAATTTTTGTGTATATTTCAATGTGGTGGCATGCTTAAAACCATTACTTCATAGGGCTACAACTGTTGACAAAATTCTGAATGAAATTATTTCATGCTGGCTCATGTAATGCATCCTTATAGTCCTGCCAGGGTGATGACGATATATTATCTCCTCCACCTGATAAGAAGGATACACCCCATCTATCCCCATGTTGCCATGTAGGGGAAGAGGGGGGAGAGGGGGAATAGGGGAAGAGGGGGAAGAGGTAAAATGTAATTACCATATGATCCAGCAGTACAACACTTGGGCATTTATAATCTTTATTTATTGGATATAGACATCCAGAAATCAAGAGGGAAGGGAGTGATAGGAAGGGAGAGAGACAGAGAGACACCTGTAGCCCTGCTTCACTACTCACAAAGCTTTCCCCTTGCAGGTGAGGACTGGGGGCTTGCGCATTATAACATGTACGCTCAACCAGTTACATCACCACCAAGCCCCCTCTTAGGCATTTACACAAAGGACATGAAAACATTAAATTGAAGAGACATATGTAGCCCCATATTCATAGTTGCATAGCCAAACAGTGAAAGTAGCCTAACTACCTATCATGGAAAGATGACTGGATTAAAAAGCTATGGGATATATACTCTAGGAAATACTACTCTGCAAAAAAAGAGAAAAAAAACATTGTTTCCTTTGGGATAAAGTGGATGGAACTGGAGATGATTATATTTAGTGCAATAAGAGATGAAAGACAACTGCCAGATTGGGGGGGGCAGGCAGTGGCACACCTGGTTAAAAGCACATGTTACCAGGAGGGGGAGGTGGGAGAAGAAATGCAATCACCATATGATCAAGCAATACTCTTAGGCATTTATAATCTTCATTTATTTATTGGATATAGACATCCAGATGGTTTCACTCACATGTGGAATTTAGAGAACTGATATACATGAACTCACAAAAAACCAAACAAAACAGACACAATCAAACCATCTTGAAAACTTAGAACTATGGTGGTTATCATTGGGAGGGTGGAAGCACAGAACTTTGGCAGTAGGTATGATGTGGAACTTTACCTTGTGATATTACAGTCTTATAAACCACAATTAATTACAAATAAAAATGGCTTAAATATAATAGGAAAATAACTATAAGAAAATTCAGAACTTATGATCACAATGTCTCACTTTCATAAGAATGTGCTTATCTTTTTATCTGTGCAAGAAAATAATCATAAACATATATTATTTCATTATTGATACAAAAATATGGTCCCAGGTTAAGTATGATATTGGAAATTAACATAATTGAAATAATTTTACTACATTTAAAAATACACAGACCCTATGTAATCGACATATATGTGTATTTATATATATTATTTTCAGGTGCTAGGAAGATAGCATAATAATTATGCAAAAGACTTTCATTCCTGTGTCTCCAAGTTCCTAGGTTCAGTTCCTAGCTTCAACACAAGCCAGAGCTGAGCAGTACCCTGGTTATATATTATTTTCAATAAACAGAATATTAGAACAAACAGGAAGTGTAAATAAAACTTAACTCTTCAATTTAGGCAGTTATTATACGTGCTTAATCATTTCAAATCTTTGACTCAGAGAAACCACTAAGTAAATTGTCCAGAAGTATAGATTTTGGGGTCATTTAGAAAAACAAAATATAATGACTAAATTAATTCAAATATTTATCTGCTGTATTAATATTACTAAGAGTTTTCAAAGGCTAAAAAGGAATATTTAGCTTAAATATCACCTTAAAAAATAATGGATTCTCAGTAATATCTAACATAGTCCTGGAAGTTATAGTTGCTACAATTAAACAGAAGAAGGAAATAAAAGGCACAGAAATGAGAAAAGAAGCAATACTTCTTGTGTTTGAAGATGACTTGTTAGCATAGAACATTCTAAGGATACTACAAAAATAAAACTTCTTAGATACATGAATCCAGGCTGGGAGGTAGTGCAGCAGTTTAAGCACACATGGGGCAAATTGCAAGGACCTGAATAAGTCTCCGGGTTCAAGCCTCCAGCTCCCCTTTTGCTAGGGGGTATGGTGGTGGGGTCACTACACAAGCGACAAAGCAGGTCTGCAGGTGTCTATCTTTCTCTCCCCCTCTCTGTCTTCCCCTCATCTCTGTCCTATCCAACAATAACAACAGCAATAACAACAACAAGGGCAAAAAAATGGGAAAAATGACCTCCAGGAACAGGGGATTTGTAGTGCAGGTACTGAGTCCTGGGGGGCGGAATGGGGGAAGAATACATAAATTCAGGATACAAGATAAACATAAAGATCAATTATCTAAATAAATATTTGCAATGGACACATGAATATTTAATAAAAACATTTAATTCACGAGGCCAGACAGTGGTGCACCTGGTTGAGCTCATATATTACAATGATCAAGGACCCAGGTTCAAGCACCTGGTTCCCACATACAAGGATGAAGCTTAACAAATGGTAAAGAACCACTTTATCTCACCAGAAACAAAAATCAACTCCAAATGGATCAAAGACCTAGATGTCAGACCAGAAACAATCAAATACTTAGAGGAAAACATTGGTAAAACACTTTCCCACATACACCTCAAGGACATCTTTGATGAATCAAACCCAATTGCAAGGAAGACTAAAGCAGAAACAAACCAATGGGACTACATCAAATTGAAAAGCTTCTGCACATCCAAAGAAACTATTAAACAAACAAAGAGACCCCTCACAAAATGGGAGATCTTCACATGCCATACATCAGACAAGAAACTAATCAGCAAAATATATAAAGAGCTCAGCAAACTTAGCACCAAAAAAGCAAATGACCCCATCCAAAAATGGGCAGAGGATATGAACAAAACATTCACTACAGAGGAGATCCAAAAGGCTAACAAACATATGAAAAACTGCTCTAGGTCACTGATTGTCAGAGAAATGCAAATTAAGACAACACTAAGATACCACCTCACTCCTGTAAGAATGGCATACATCAAAAAGGACAGCAGCAACAAATGCTGGAGAGGTTGTGGGGACAGAGGAACCCTTTTACATTGCTGGTGGGAATGTAAATTGGTCCAGCCTCTGTGGAGAGCAGTCTGGAAAACTCTCAGAAGGCTAGACATGTACCTTCCATATGATCCAGTAATTCCTCTCCTGGGGTTATACCCCAAGGACTCCATAACACCCAACCAAAAAGAGGTGTGTACTCCTATGTTCATAGCAGCACAATTCATAGTAGCTAAAACCTGGAAGCAACCCAGGTGCCCAACAACAGATGAGTGGCTGAGAAAGCTGTGGTATATATACACAATGGAATACTATGCAGCTATCAAGAACAATGAACCCACCTTCTCTGACCCATCTTGGACAGAGCTAGAAGGAATTATGTTAAGTGAGCTAAGTCAGAAAGATAAAGATGAGTATGGGATGATCCCACTCATCAACAGAAGTTGACTAAGAAGATCTGAAAGGGAAACTAAAAGCAGGAACTGAACAAATTGTAAGTAGGGCACCAAAGTAAAAACCCTGTGGGGAGGGCTAGACATGCAGCTTCCTGGGACAGTGGGGGGTGGGAGTGGGTGGGAGGCATGGGTCACAGTCTTTTGGTGGTGGGAATGGTGTTTATGTACACTCCTAGCAAAATGTAGATATATAAATCACTAGTTAATTAATATGAGAGGGGGAAAATCAATTGTATGTCTCAAAGTTTTTTAAAACCCAAACTGAATCTTTTTAATATATAGGCTGTGTATTTGATATGCGGACTCTCTCAAAAGCCTAGACCAAGTAGATCAGAAGCATCCAATAGCACAGCTATATACAAGATACTGGGTACTGTACAGCAAACCATAACAAAAGGACTTTTCAAAGTTAACCCAATTACCAAATAATGTAATGATAACATTAACTATAGATTGTCTTTTTGAACCCTAAGACAGCAGGAACCTCACATCTCCACTATAGAACCTCTACTTCCCCCAGTCCTGGAACCCTTGGATAGGGCCCACTTTCCCGTATGCCTCTTCCAATCCATATCAAATAATATTGCATCCGCTGATCACAACCTAACCAACGCAACAATTGCCACCTCAACATGCTTCACCTCAGACTGTGTCCAGAGACTTCACCTGTGGAATGACAGCCCTTCAGCTTCATTACTCAGGTGAGACCTTTCCTTTCATAGTATACTCTAATTTCATCTCAGGTGGTTCATTTTCTAACAAAGTCCCAAAACCTAGATATACACCAGTTTCTGTGAGAGAGAGCATATCTTCACACATATCCATAAACTATTGCAAAATATATACCTGAAAGCAGAAGTACACTAGAGTTTGCAGTGAGTACCTCCCTAACACTTCCTCTCTACTATTCCAAGCTTTGGGTCCATGATTGCTCAACAATTTGTTTGGCTTCAAATGTTAACTCTCTTTTCGGTCACCAGGTTCCAGATGTCATCAGGATGCCAGCCAGGCTTCCCTGGACTAAAGTCCTGGAGCTCCGCTTCCCCAGAGACCCACCCTACTAGGGAAAGAGAGAGGCAGACTGGGAGTATGGACCGACCAGTCAATGCCCATGTTCAGCGGGGAAGCAATTACAGAAGCCAGACCTTCTACCTTCTGCAACCCTCAATGATCCTGGGTCCATGCTCCCAGAGGGATAGAGAATGGTAAAGCTATCAGGGGAGGGGTTGGGATATGGAGATTGGGTGGTGGGAATTGTGTGGAATTGTACCCCTCCTACCCTATAGTTTTGTTAATTAATCCTTTTTTTAAATTTTATTTTATTTATTTATTCCCTTTTGTTGCCCTTGTCGCTTTATTGTTGTAGTTATTATTGTTATTGTCGTTGTTGGATAGGACAGAGAGAAATGGAGAGAGGAGGGGAAGACAGAGAGGAGGAGAGAAAGATAAACACCTGCAGACCTGCTTCACCGCCTGTGAAGCAACTCCCCTGCAGGTGGGGAGCCGGGGTTCAAACTGGGATCCTTATGCCGGTCCTTGTGCTTTGTGCCACCTGCGCTTAACCCGCTGCGCTAGAGCCCCAATCCTTTCTTAAAAACAAAAAAAGAGAAAAAAAGAACTCCCTCTTTATCCGCCCCCCTTCCCTCTTGATTTCTCTCTGGTTTCTGTCTAATAAATAATGAATACAATATTAAAAATAATTATATATCTTTTATTATCATTATAATTAATTAATTAATTAATGATTAATTGAGGAATGGGGAGACACACATACCCTACAGCTCTGCCCCACCACTTTTGAAACTTCCCCCCTGCAGATGGGGACCAGGGGCTTAAAGCTGGTTCCTTCCACATTGTAATGTGTGCTCTTAACTGAGTGCACCACCCCAGTCTCAATATTTCATTTATTTTATAAATTAGATACTTTAAATGTTCACATATGATGTGTATGTTTTAAAACACAAATTATTGAGAAAAATCAAATATGCAACACATAATTACAGATTAGAAAATTCAACATAGTAAAAATATAAATTCTTTATAAATTGACAATACAAATTTGATACAATTGGTATCAATTCACAACAAGAATTCTACTGGTGCAGTTAAGATTATTCTAAGTATAATGGAAAAACAGAACTAGAATAGCTGAAATTGCTTTGAAGAATAAAATGCGGTAACTCAATGTCTTGTTTCAATACTTGCACAGCTACAGTAATCAAAACTTTGTGGTATTGATTGAGGAATACATGCAAAAGTCAATGTAAGAGAATAGAGAATCCAGAAATAGTCTTACATAAATCTGACCAACTGATTTTAGAGAAAAAAGTGAATGTAAGCCCTGGAGAGCAGTAGCTTTTGTTACAAATGGTGTAGAATTAAACTAAATCATATACCTTACACAAAAGTAACTAAAATGTATTGAAATTTCAATGTAAAATTATAGAGTAATTTATTAAAAATCATAGAAAAATCTTCAGCACTTCGGACTAAGCAAAACGGTTCTCTTTGTTGTTGCTCTTTTTTTTTTTTTTAATTGGGTGTGTGTGTTAATGGATTACAATGTATTCATGACCTATGGGTTATCTCCTGCCCCTTCTTTTTTTTAATGTTTTTTTTAATATTTATTTTATTTATTGATTCCCTTTTGTTGCCCTTGTTGTTTTATTGTTGTAGTTATTATTGTTGTTGTCGTTGTTGGATAGGACAGAGAGAAATGGAGAGAGGGAGGGGAAGACAGAGAGGAGGAGAGAAAGATAGACACCTGCAGACTTGCTTCACCGCCTGTGAAGCAACTCCCCTGCAGGTGGGGAGCCGGGGTTCGAACACGGATCCTTATGCCAGTCTTTGTGCTTTGCGCCACCTGCGCTTAGCCCGCTGCACTACAGCCCGACTCCCCCTCTCCTGCCCCTTCTACATCCTTCATCCTTCCCAGAGTCAGTCTATGTTTCACTTTATGTTCTCTCTCCCTTTTCTTACATATTAAGTCCCACTTAATATGAGTGAGGTTATTCAGGATTTGTCTTTATTTGGGGGCTCATCTCATTTAATATGATGTCTTCATGTTCCATCCAAGTTGATAGAAAGGAGATGACTCCATTTTTAACAGCTGAGTAGTATTCCATTATGTATATACCCTGATACATATTTTTGTTTCTTTTGGATAAATTGCCAGGAGAAATATTGCTGGGTCATAGGGTAGGTCTATATCTAGTGTTCTGAGAAATCTTCTCAACTCGTTTCCACAAGGGTTGGATAAATTTAAACTCCTACTAGCAGTTCAGAAGCATTTTTTCTTTCCTCACACCCACACCAGTATTTGTTACTATCTTTTATTTTTTTATTGTATTATTTATTTGTTGGACAGAGACAGCCAGAAATCAAAAGGGAAGGAGGTGACAGAGAGGGAGAGAGACACTGCTTCAGCACTCACAAATCTTTCCCCCTGAAGATGGGGTCCTGGGCTTCAATTCGGGTCCTTGAGCATGTTGAGCATGTGCACTCAAGACAGGTGTGCCACCACCTGGCCCGTTACTATTGTCACTAATGCATGAAAGTATAAAATGCAATCTCATTGTTTTCTTTATTTGTTTTTCTCTGATAATCAGTGATTTTGAGCACTTACTCATATATCTGTTGGCCTTCTGGATCTTTTTCTTTTTCTTTTCTTTTTTTACATTGTCTGAGTTCATTATGTATTTTAATCATTAGCACTTTGTCTGAAGTGTGTTGTATAAAGTTCTTCTCCCAGGTTGTGGAGAATCTTTTTGTTTTTAGTGCTGATCCCCTTTGCTGCGTAGTAGCTTTTCACGTTGATGAAATCCCATCTGTTTATTTTGTTTTTGTTTTCTTTGCTTTTGGGTTTGAATCTTTCATGGCCTTATTGAAGCATCGATCAAGAAATGTTCTGCCAATATATATTTTTTCAATTTCATTCATTTGCATGTCAGCCCAATTTTCACACCATTTGTTGAAGAGAATTTCCTTTCATCATTTAATTTTTAAGTCCCCATGTTAAAAATTAGTTTTCTGTAAGTGTGGGGGATTATTTCTGGGTCTTTCACTTTTATTCCTAACAGTAGCTCTGTAGTATAGCTTTAGGTCAGGTAATGTAGTGCCTCTAATCTTGTTCCTTTTTCTCAAGGTTGCTTTTGCAATCCTAGGGACTTTGCAGCTCCAGATAAATTTTTCTAACTTTTGTTGTATTCCTTTACAGAAATTCAGTGATACCTTTATGGGGATGGCATTAAATCTGTATATGGCTCTGGGTAGGATGATAATTTTAATGATGTTAATTCTTCCAATCCATGAGTATGGGATATCTTTCTGGTTCTTTATATCTCTTTTTATTTCCTTAAACGGTGACTCATAATTTTCAGTGTTCTTCACTTCTTTTGTTAACTTCTTAAATATTTTATTGTTTATGTTTCTATAGTGAAGGGAATTGATTTCAGAATATTTTCTTCTTTTAATTTAGTGTCTGCATAGAAGAATAACATTGATTTTTGTATATTGATTTTGTAGCCTGCAACTTTACTATATTACTCAATAACTTCCAGGAGTTTTCTACTGAGATCCTTAGGGTTTTGTATATATAAAAAAATCTTATCATCTGCAAATAGGTACAGTTCAAATTCTTCTCTTGCAGCATGTATCCTTTTGATTCCTTTCTCTTGCCTGAATGCTATGGCTAGGGATTCTAAGGCTATGTTGAGTAGTAGTGGTGATTATTTACATCCCTGCTTTGTGCCTGACTGAAGAGGGAAAGCTTTCAGTTTCTCACCATTGAGTAGGATGCTGGCTGTAGGTTTACTGTATATAGATTCAAATAGTGTGAGGGAATTCCTGTTTAGTTATATTTTCTAATTTTTTGATCATGAAAAAATGATAGACCTCATCAAAGGCTTTTTCTGCATCTATTGATATAATTGTGTGTGAAGGGTTTGCTTGTTTGTTTTATTTTTGTTGAAGTGGTGGATTGATTTTTGCATATTGAACCAATTTTGCATCCCTGGATTAAAATCTACTTGATCATAGTGCACAGTCTTCTTTATTTTTAAACTCAACTCTTTTAAAAAATTATTGATTTAATAATGATAAATAAGACTGTGGGGTAAGAGCGTACAATTCCAAACAATTCTCACCACCAGAGTCCCATATCACACACCCTCCACTAGAAGCTTCCCTATTCTTTATCCCTCTGGGAGTATGGACCAAAGATCTTTATGAGGTACAAAAGGTTGAAGGTCCAGCTTCTGTAATTACTTCTCTGCTGGACATGGGTACTGGCAGGTTGATCCATACTCCAACCTGTCCTATCTTTCCCTGATAGGATAGAACTTTGGGGGTGGGGTGGGGTTACAGGATATATTGATATATTGGTGAGGTCCTCTGCCCAGGGAAGTCAGATTGGCATCATGGTAGCACTTGCACTTTGGTGGCTAAAAAGGATTAAGATATAAAGCAGAAAAAACTGTTTAATAATCAGTAACCTAAAGGTAAGAATATAGCAGATGAGATGTGAGGTCTTCATGCTGGAAGAAGCTAGGAAGTCTATTTTAGGTATATTCTAAGGGGCCCATGACTTAACCAATTTTTGTCTGCACCCAACAGCTAACTTGCAGGTGGGCTGTGAAGATGGTGTCAGAATTGGGAATAGGACTAGAAATCTGGAATAGGGCAGAGAGTAGCTCCCAAGTATGAGCATATAAATACCATTAACTGTAAACCCTATCAATCTGAGGTAGAGCCCATGTTTCTTCATATTTAGCAAAGAAGCCTGGGTAATGTCTGTATCTGTATCAGTCCAAATCCACTTCCATGATCATAGACAGGAACATTCTAGGCTGAACTCATTTCAGGTTCCATCTTCTTCAAGTGGTGTAGTATGTAGACCCAGCCTCCCTTTGGAGAGTGGGGCAATTTCTACCACTGTTGTTCTACATTGAGTGCAAGGTCCTGTAGAGGCCATACAAGAGGGTTCATGATGTTGTTCCTGATGGAGATGACCAGTGATGGAGGAGAGAGGGATCTGTTAGAGGTGTAGGTCCATCTTATCTATGTGGGAATCCCAGAATTCCCTGACTAGAGCCCTAGATGATGGGTGGCCTGGTAGTAATGAAAAGAGCCATCATTAAAGTGTACTGGTCTCTTTACCTAATCTAGATTTTGTAGTCCTTACTCTATCGACAAGGTTAGATTTAGAGTAATTGAGGGAATTGAAGTAGGAAGCAGATAAAGAACATATCTAGGTCTAAGTAGAAAATATTTGATTAAGTACTTTATGCTGTCCTTTTTAGGTCTTTCTACATGCTTGCTGCATTTACTGAGTCACTGAAGACTATTGCACACTTTGACTTTAAGGTATATATTTTCACCTGAATACATGAGTGCACAGTCTTTTTAATGTACTACTGTATGAGGCTGGCTAGAATTTTTTTGAATATCTTAACATCTATCTTTATCAGGGATATCAGTCTTATTTTTGTTGTTGCATTTCTGTCTGTTTTTTATATTAGGGTGATGTTGGTTTCATAAATGGTGTTAGGGAGAGCTCCTGTTTCTTCAACATTTTGGAAGATCTTGAGGAGTATTAGTTGTAGCTCCTCTTTAAAGGCTTTGTAGAATTCATATGTAAAACCATCTGGGTCTGGATTCTTACTGTTGGGGAGGTTTTTGATTAGTTTCAATATCTTTAGCTATAATTGTTCTATTCATGATTAGTATTTCTTCTTAAGGCAGAACTAGTCTCTTATTAAACATTTTAGGATTGATTTAATAATAGTTTACAAGATCGTAAGTTTCCTTCCAATCCCATCACCACAGTTATGTACTCTCCTCCCACACACTTAATTCCACTCTTCCTACCACCAAAGATAATGGACAGAGTTTTCACAAAATCTTTGTGACACTATGACTATCCCCCCCCCACCCTTTTTAACAAGGTCATAGGTTTCAGTTCCTCACATGGAACATATGGTTAAAACCATCTGATATCTGTTTTTCAGAGAAATAGAGATAATTTGGTAACACATAGCCTATAGCAATAAAAAATCTTTGAACACAAACACTAAGTTAAAAAACCTCAAAGTACTATATAAGAAGAATGAGAAAAAGAAACAAACAAAAAATGTGAGAGAAGGGGTGGCAGTAGCACAACAGGTTAAGCACACATGGCTTACATGAACAATGACCGGAGTAAGGATCCAAGTACAAGGACCAAAGTTAGGATCCTGGTTCCAGTCCCTGTTTCCCCACCTGCAGGGTGGATCACTTCACAGTGGCGAAGGAGGTCTGCAGGTGTCTATCTTTCTCTTCCCCTTTCTGTCTTCCCCTCCTCTCTCAATTTCTCTTTGGCCTATCAAACAACAATGATGGTAATAACAACAACAATAAGAAGAATGATAAACAACAAATGCAACAACAAAAAAAATGACCTCCAGGTGCAGTGGATTCATAGTACAGGCACCAAGTCCCAGAAATGACCCTGGAGGCAAAAAAAAAAAAAAGTGAGAGATTAAAAAGTAGTAGAGAGAGAAATATCATTATTAAATATATAAAGAATGATATATGTATCATGCATAAAATTATTAGATATAATTTATATGTAGAGAAATACAACCAAGAGAGTGGTTTTACTTTTATAAAAATTACTTTAAGGGCGATTAGTGGTTTATAGTCAAGATTAAAATACAATAGTTTGTACATACATAACATTTTCCAGCTTTACACATAACAAGTCAAAACCCCACTAGGTCCTCCTCTGCCATCTTGTTCTAGAACCTGAACCCATCCCATACCCCAGAGTATTTTACTTTGGTGCAATGTACCAATTCTAGTCCAAGTTTTGCTTAGTGTTTTCTTTTCTGATCTTGTTTTTCAACATCTGTGTATGAGTGGAATCATTTCATAGTCATCCTTCTCCTTCTGACTTATCTCACTTCACAGGATTTCTTCAAGCTCCATCCAAGATGGGATGAAGAAAGTGAGTTCACCATTTTTAATAGCTGAGTAGTATTCCATTGTGTATATATATATATATACCACACTTCACTCAGCCATTCATCTATTGTTAGACACCTGGGTTGCTTCTAGGTTTTGTTGATTACAAATTGTGTTGCTAAGAACATAGGTATACACAAATCGTTTTTTAGATGGGTGTGTTTGGTTCTTTAGGATATATGCCCACGAGAGGAATTGCAAGATCATAGGGTAGGTCCACTTCTAGCCTTCTGAGAGTTCTCCAGATTGTTCTCCACAGGGGAACACAAATGGACCAAGTGACATTCCCACCAGCAGTGCAGGAGGGTTCCTTTGTCCCCACAACCTCTCTAGCATTTGTTGCTGCTATCTTCTCTCATGTATGACATTTTCACAGGAGTGAAGTGGTATCTCACTGTTGTTTTGTTTGCATTTCTCTGACAATTAATGATTTGGAGCATTTTTTCTTTCTTTCTTTTTTTACAAAACATTCTTTATTTTTTAAATTTATTTAATTTATTTTAATTTATTTATATAAAGGAAACATTGATAAAACCATAGGATAAAAGGGGTACAACTCCACATAATTCCCACCACCAGAACTCTATATCCCATCCCCTCCCTGATAGCTTTCCTATTCTTTAACCTCTGGGAGTATGGACCAAAGGTCACTGTGGGATGCAGAAAGTGGAAGGTCTGGCTTCTTTAATTGCTTCCCCACTGAACATGGACATTGACAGGTCAATTCATACTCCCAACTTGCCTCTCTCTTTCCCTAGTGGGATGGGGTTCTGGGGAATCGGAGCTCCAGGACATATTGGTGGACTTGTCTGTCCAGGGAAGTCTGGTTAGCATCATGCTAGCATCTGGAACCTGGTGGCTGAAAAGAGAGTTAACATATAAAGCCAAACAAATTGTTGACTAATCATGAACCTAAAGGCTGGAGTAGGGCAGATGAAGAGTTGGGGGGGTCTCCATTTTGTAGGTAGCTAGTAGGCATATTTTAGTTATATTCCAAAGGGCGTGTGGCTATACTAGTTTTTGTTTGTTTGTTTTTTCCCTGAGCCTGACATCTGATATGCAGGTTTTCATATGTTTTTTGGCCTTTTAAATCAATTCTGTTCATATTCTCTCCCCCTTTTTGGATGGGGTCATTTGCTTTCTTATTGCTGAGTTTGGTGAGCTCTTAATATATTTTAGTTATTAGCCTCTGATATGATACATTATATTTAAAGATCTTCTCCCATTCTGTAAGGGGTCTCTTTGTTTGGTTAGTGGTTTCTATTGCTGTGCAAAAGCTTTTTAATTTGGTGTACTTCCATTAGTTTATTTTTGTTTTATTCTTTGTAATTGGATTCATATTATTGAAGATGTCTTTAAAATTTATGTGGAAAAGAGTTCTGCCAATATTTTCTTCTAAGTATTTGATAGTTTCTGGTCTGACATCCAAGTCCTTGATCCATTTGGCATTTAGTTTTGTGTTGGTGAGATATAGTGGTTCAGTTTCTTTCTTCTGCACATTTCAATCCAACTTTTCCAACATCATTTGTTGAAGAGACACTGCTTTCCCAATTTAATAATCGGGGCACCTTTGTCAAATATTAGATGTCCATAGGTGTGGGATATTACTTCTGGGCTCTCAATTCTATTCCACTGGTCACTTTGTCTATTTATGTTCCAGTACCAAGCAGTTTTTATTAAAGTGGCCCTATAATACAGTTTGAGATCTGGGAGTGTGATGCCTCCACTGCTGTTCTTTCTTGTCAAGATAGTTTTGGCAATTCTAGGTCTTTTCTAGTTCCAGATAAACATTTATAACTTTAGTTTTATTCTCTTAAGGGCATAGAATTTTTTATAAGGAGAGAAAGCAGGGTCTCTTCAATAAATGGTGTTAACAAAATTGGGTTGAAATACACAGAAGAATGAAGTTGAACTGCTACATTTCACCAGAAAAAAAAGTAAATGGATCAAGGACATGCATGTTATACCAGAAACTATCAAATACTTAGAGAAAAATATTGGCATCACTCTAGTCCATCTAAATTTGATAGCCATATTCAATGATACAAATCCAAATGCATTGGAGATTAAAACAAAAATAAACCAATAGGACTACAGCACATTGAAAAGCTTCTTCAAAGCAAAAGAAACCACCACCCAAAGAGATTCCTTACTGAATGGGGGAAGATCTTTATGTGCCATACATCAGACCAAAGGCTAATAACTAAAATATATAAGCAAAGAAAAAAAAGCAAAAAATAAACATCATAAAGTGGGGAGAGGATATGAACAGATATTTACCAAATAATCAACAAACTATTTACCAAAAAGATCAACAAACATATCAGGCAAAACCATTCTTAAACTTGGCATTGAAAGCACTATTCACAAAAATAGGTGATAAATTAGATTTCACCCAAATTTAAATTATTTGTTGTGAAAATGAAAAGCTAGAGGCTATTAGAATATATCTGCAAATCACATATAGGACAAATGACTATTATCTAAAATATATGAAGAACTCTACAAACTGAAAAATAAAATTGCTATCTGTAAAGAAAGGACTACAAAAGCTGGATAAGGACAAGACAGTGGCTCACTTAATAATGGCCTTTTTGGTTAATACCAGACCACTCCATCATCTGAGGCACTAGTTATATAATCCTTGGATTCCACACAAATATGATGGGCCCAGACCTTTAATGGATCCCTCTCCACCATCACTGGTCATTACCATGAGACATGTCAGCATAAGCCCACTTGTAGGCCTCTCCAGGACCTTGCTCTCACTATAAAGCAGCAATGGTGGGGACTACCCTAGTCTCTGAAGGGAGGATGAATCATCCTACCATGACACACAAGGAAGACTACTCCTGAAATGAGTGCAGCCTAGAATGTTTCCAGCTGTGGCCAGAACTACGAGTTCAAATCAACAGGCACCTGTACTAAATATAAATAAATACGGTCCCTCGGTCAGGTGGAAGGGATAAACAGTTAATCTTAGTCACAGATTTTCTTCAAGATTGGGAGCTACTCTCTGCACTAATCCAACTTTCTAGCCATTTTTCTCAACTCTGATACCATCTTCTCAGACAATAGTTTTGCCCACCTCCATATTAGATATCAAACTCAAGCAAAAACGACAAAAGTCATGGCTCCCTAGGGACATATCTAAAAATAGACATCCTAGCTTCTTTCTACCCTAAGATCCTTATTCTCAGAGAGTTCAGGTCCTGGACCATGATGGCAGAGGAGGACCCAGTGGGGGTTGTATTGTTATGTGGAAATGTTATACATGTAAAATTTATTGTATTTTATGTTGACTGGAAACCATTAATCGCCCAATAAAAAAATTTAATTCCAAAAAAAATCCTTATTCTCATTTGATCTATTCCTATTCTTTGGTTCCTGTTCATTAATCATTTTGTCCTGCTTTATATTTTACAACCTTTCAGCCACCAATTTGCAGACACTATCAAGATTCCATCCTGATTTCCCTGGGCAAACAACCTCAACAATGTGTCTTGAGCCTCACTTCTCCATAGCCCTACCCCACTAGGGAAAGACAGAAACAGGCTAGGGGTATGGATTGACATGTCAACATCCATGTTTGAGGAGAAGAAATTACAGACGCCAGAACTCTCACCTTCTCTCACCCCAGAAAGAATTTTGGTCCATACTCCCAGTGGGGGAGAAATGATAGGGGAAGATGACCAGAGGGCTTTGAGTTCCAATTCCATCAAGGCCCAGAGGGAGAAGAGGAATAAAATTGCAATCTAGTGAAAAAAGTAGCAAAAATAAAACAACAAAAAGAGGAAGGTTAGATAGATATTTGGAAAGAAAAAAATTAAAGATATAAAGAGGTCAGTAGACAAGATATTTAAGAAAAAGAAAAGATGTTTGATATGTTTTGCCATCAGGAAAACAGCTATCACTAATAGTTTATTAGGATGACTAAAATAAAAAAATAATGTTCATATCTAGACTACTGAGAATGTAGAGAAAGTCAACTACCACTACATCTACAGAGGGTCTATAGTATGGGCCCCAGATCAGATCAAATCAATGGGGTTTACAGTCAACAATATTTATACACCTTTCCCATATTTGGGAGCTACTCTCTTCCCTGATCCAGATTTCTGTTCTCTTTTCCAGCCAATGCATCATCTCCCCAGACAATAACTTGGAACCACCTGCATATCAGATGTCAGACTCAGGTTAAAAAAAAAAACAAACACTAGTATAGTCATGGGCCCTTTGGAGTATACCTAAAATATGCCTACTAACTCCCACAAATAGGAGACCCCCAAATCTTCATCTGTACTAATCCAGCCTTTAGGTTCATGATTAGTCAACAATTTGTTTGGCTTTATATGTTAACTCTTCTTTCATCTGGAACCAGGTTCCAGATGCTATATTGATGCCAAACAGACTTCCCTGGGCAGACAACCCCACCAATGTGACCTGGAGCCCTACTTCCCATAACCCTACCCCACTAGAGAAAGAGAGAGACAGGCTGGGAGTATGAATCAACCTGTCAACACCCATGTTCAGCAGGGAAGCTATTACAGAAGCCAGACCTTCTACCTTTTGTACTCCGTAATGACCCTGAGTCCATACTCCCAGATGGATAAAGAATAGGAAAGCTATCAAGGGAGGGTATGGGATACGGAGTTCTGGTGGTGGGAATTGTGTGGAGTTGTACCCCTCTTATTCTATGGTTCTTGTCAGTGTTTCCTTTTTATAAATAAAAATTACTTTAAAAAATGGTCCAGACACTCAGCTATTTGACAATTTCTTATAAAGCAGCATGTTAACCCAGCCACTGAATTCCTAGTTTTTTTAAATCACATAGAAGTAATATTTAAGCATACATTAAAATCTCTATATACATGTCTGTAATAGATTTATTTGTAGTAGACAAAAATAGTAATGACCTAAATGTTTTTCACTATGTGAATGTGACTCAATGTAAATAATAATAGTGTATTCATATCACAAATTATAATTCAGTAATGAAAAGAATCATATTATCAATAGACACTACTTGTATGAGTCTTCAGAGAATTATATTGAGTGGTTACAACCATTCTCCACATGTTACATAATGTTTGATTTCACATTGTAACATTTTGTAGAAGTGGTTAACAGATTCTTGACTGCTAGGGGCTAGAGAAGGGTAAGAGACTATAAAACACTAACATTAAAAGCCACAAACTGATAAAAAATATTTTTCTTTATTGTACTGATGTCAACATCCAGATTATCATACTTTCTAGTTCTGGAAGTTGTTACAATTGGAAGAAATTGTTGAAAATCTACATTGAATCTCTTGGTGTTTCCTGCAGCTATGTTAGTTATCATTATGTCAAAATTTAGAGAAAAATATTTTTTTGGAAGTTGAGTGCAAAGAGCTTCTGAAAAAAGTGAAGACTGAATTGGCCAGAAAATCCTAGTAGAAGTTATGTATCTCCATGAGACTAGTCATCATGAATTTATAATGACAACAATCTGTTCTGCTATGTAACTTTCATTACCTGTGCTCAAAAGTCTGGGTATAGGAATAGAGAAAACAGGTGGTTGGGTTTCCTGAGAATAAAGGTGTCATCATACAGTTACAACAACAAGGAGTGAAAATCCATCTTTGTTCCTTCCTTTCTCCATGCTGCCTGGTCTGCTCAGAGATGTGTTCTTAGTCTATGTGCTGCTGCCAGCACTTGCTCATTCTTTCCATGTTATCACTCCACTGTATTCACAGCTAGAAAGGCCTTAAGAAAAGCTAAACTCTGATTTTCTGCTCCTTGACTCTCGATTTCCTGGACAGAAATTTGTCAAATTCAAACTGTTTAGACCTTTTGTTCATTCTCCCACTTTTCTAGCATTACAGAACTCCTCAGCATCCCCAGTCTCACCCTGCCTTGCCATCTAGCTAATTTGCCCCTCAAATTTCTGGTCCCAGAAAAACAAGTCCTTTATACTCAGTAAACTGCATTATTCCTAGAAACAGGACAACAGAGTCAATAGGATATCTGATAGTACATACCACACACACACACACACACACACACACACACACACACACACACGGAGGAAAAGAAGGAGGGAAAGAGGGACATTTTAAGCAATAATATCATAAATTAAATTAAGATGCTGACAAGCCTTAAATCTGAGAACATACAGACTGGAGTTCCAGGGAAGAGTTGATGCTGCAGCTTGAATCTAGAGGCAATCAAGAAACCAAATAGTCTCTTGACTGGAGACCTCAATCTTTTTTTCTCTTGAGATTTTAATTGATTGGGTAGGCATATTTACATTATGAAGGATAATCCTCAGTATTCAAAGCTTATTGGTTTTAATGTAAACCTCATCTAAATTAATTTCATGGCAGAGACATTTAGACTACTGTTTTGGTCTAGTATCTGGGTTCTGTTATCCAAGCCAAGTTGACACAGAAAATTAACTATCACATCTATGATAGCCTGAGTGACCACATAAATTATCCTCCTAATTAAAGCTATTAATAACCCCTCTGGGACAGTAGATGTAAACTGTCTCTGGAAGACCATGATATAAGGTCATTGTCCTTATAGTCTCACCACAGTGTGCTCTGTATGGGAGCTTTTATGGACACCCAGAGAATCTTACCCCATGGTTCAGCCCTCCCCGGGTGCTTTTATGAGGAATTCTTTTCTGACCTAGGCCTAAGAATCTGGATAAAGTAGGTGGTAGTCTTTTCTCTCCAAACACTATTGCTGTATGTAGATGATTACAATCAAAGGAGAGAGAGAGAGAGAGAGAGAGAGAGAGAGAGAGAGAGAGAGAGAGAGGGAGGGAGAGAGAATGAATATAATGAGCCTCTCAGTTCCATTCTCTTATAGTGAGGTCGCTTAATAGACCAGATGCATTGCCTCTTTTTGATGAAGCAATTCACTGATTTCTGCTGTTGTTATGAAGAATTTGTCATAATAAATGACAGGATATCTTGCAGAGCTGGGAAAAATATAAGTTAGATCTTGGGTCAGTAAAGGAAGCCAGATCTTGAAGCTATTCCATGAAGGAAGGCCTGGAATGAATTAAACCAGAGTTAAACTATGCACTGCTTTTTTCTGTTGTGGCATTTGTTTACTTTTAAGCCATGTGAAGTAACATACTAAGCCATTAACAAATAAAAGAACTAATAGGTGAGTAGAGACTTTGGACATCTTACTGTGGTGAAGAGACAAAACAAAACAGAACAGAGTTAACCATGAAGAGGGCATTAGTAAACATTCCAGGCTTTTCAGATCCTTGGTAAGCAAAAGCCTAGAAGTGGAAATGAGTCAGGTGTGTGAAGAATCATGTTAACAATTGAATATAAGTACAAGTTGCTTCAGTACCTGATTGAATTTATCTTATTCTAGTTGTATGCTCTGTATTAGATTGAATTATAACTGGAAAAAAAAGAAAATGTTATTCTGAGCCTTGATAATTCTTATACACAATAGAAAATATGCATAAAATTACCAGACATTAAAAAAATAAACAATATTCACTCTAGTGTCTGCCCAGGTATGTCAGAAGCTTAAAAGTCACCACTCTAAAAATAATGAACAAAATGAAAAATTAACAACTCTTCTTACATCTATCAGAGAGGTAAGGTCTCAGGGAAAATCACTATATTAAAAATAATAGAGACAAACCAAACCAGCAGGTACAGAGCAACACAGCTTGCTGTAGCAGAAGCCCACAAACAGAAACCTCTACAGGAAGCAGCGCCAAGGTAGGAAAAACCAGAGCTGCAATCGACAATTTGAGGAAACTCACTGTGGACAAGTCTAAGTGCTAAGGACTCCAAGGGGAAGAGGTCAGGCATTTATTATTTCTAACTCTAAGAGTTGTAGGAGACTCTCACAGTGAATATCAGAGAAAAACCTATATGCTACCAAAAGAGGGAGAGGTAAAGCAATCATTGTGAAACACACCAGGGCATTTGACACTAACAAAGTCTGAAGTCAAAAGAAACTCTCTGATCAAAATCTAATTAAATGGGGTTGATCAGAACTTAAATAATTTGGGAGAAAGGAAATACCCAACTCCAATTCCATCAGCCAGACTTTCACATCTAATGTATTAGAGGGTGTAAGAAGCACTTGTGATGGTCATATGCTCATTGAAAAACAAAAACCAACAGAAGCACTGAGATTCCCCCCCCCCTTTTTTATTACCAATAATTATCACTGGAGCTCAAATCCCCTGTTTCTGGCAGCCTTTTTTGTTCCCTTTCTGATAGAGATAGAGAAATTTACAGGGAGGTGGGAGTTAGAGGAGAAAGAAAAAGAGACAACTGCAGCACTGCTTTACTACTTGTAAAGCATCCCCACTGTAGGTAGGGGATCAGGAGTTTGAATGTGAGTCATAGCTCATGAAAACATGTACTTTACTAGGTGTGCAACCTCCTGGTTCCACAAACTAAGATCTAATCTTAAGACCATAGTGTGTTGGCCTGGGGAGATGTAATAATAATTATGCAAAATATATTTTCATGCCTGACATACCAAAGTTCTCAGGTTCAATTCTTAGCATCACTGTAAACCAGAACTGAGTGCTGTTCTAGAAAAAGGAAAAAAAAAAAAAAGCTGTGCAATGCTGGCTACCACATTACTAAAGGTAAAATATTGCTTGCATTCATTTTACTGACCACATCATACTTAAATTTATTTATTTATTTATTAACAGAATACTGATCAGCTCTGACTTATGATGGCATTGTGAATTGAACTTGGGACATGTAGTGTCTCAGGCATGAACAAATTTTTTGGCATACCCATTATCCTATTTTCTCCCATCATACTTGACATTTAACAATAACAACAAAGTCATTCTATATAGCAAATATATTCCTACAATTTTAAGAAACAGAATATAAATACCAGATTCAGACATGTTTGAGATGTTGAAGTTATCAGGCCAGGGATTTCAAAACCCTATAATTCATATGCTAAAGTGGGGGGGAAAGTAGACAATATGCAAAAATAGACACGCAATACAAACACAGAGATGGAAATTTTAATATAGAATAACAACAACAACAAAAAGGACATAGAAGTACAATACTGTAACAGAAATGAAGAATGTCCTTTTTTGGCTCTTTAAAAATCTAGATTCAGCTGAGGGAAGATACTCTAAACTTGAGGATAGAAATTTCCAAGATTTTATCGTTTTAAACAACTGAGTAGTATTCCATTGTTTATATACACCACAACTTTCTTAGTCACTTATTATTTTTTTTGGGCATCGGGGTTTCACCTAAGTTTGAGCTATTACAAACTGGATGGAGGTTGAAGAAATCATGTTAAGTGGGATTAAGTCAAAATGCTGACAAATAACAGATAATCTCACTCAGAGGAATTTAAGAAATAAGGACTTAAAGAGAAAGTGCAGAGTAAAACTTGGACTGGATTTCATGTATTGCACCAAAGTAAAGGACTATAGGGGATAGATGGAAGGGAGGAGACTTGGGAGGCATTGAGGTTCTGGTGTATGATGGTGGTGAAGGATCTAAGTTGATTGAGGCTCATAGTGTTTTGCATAGATACCTGTCACCAGGAGATAAAAAAAAAATGTACCCATGGTTCAATAACTTTGCTTTAATCCATTAATTACCCATTAAAGAAAAACAAAAGGAATTTCTAAGGTTTAAAATCAAAGTCTAGGATAGGGTTGGACGGCATAATGGTTATACAAAGAGACTCTCATGCCTGAGGTTCCAAAGTCCCAGGTTAAATCCCCTGCACCACCATAAGCCAGAGCTTTAAAGTGCTCTGGTAAAGAAACAAACAAAGTCTAAACCTAAGCAGGTGAAAGAGATATCCAAAAATTGTCAGGCAACTACAAAACATCTAACATATGTCAATGGGTATCCCAGAGGGACAGAGAAAAAAAGAAACAGAAGACATTTCTGAAGCAATAGTGGTTGAAGAACTCTTCAAATAAAACTCAGACACAAAACTGAACATTCAAGAAGTTCAAAGATGAGTCCTCAAAACAAACTACACTAAGATGTAATAATTTCAAGTTACAAAAAATAACAAAACATAAAGGAAGAAATTTTGAAATAAGCTGAGGCAGGCTGATGGGGACACCTTCTGTATATAACAGCAAAGATAACAGCAAAGAGTTAAAAATAATTAATGAAACAGGAGAAAAGTGTTTTATATATTAAATCAAGTGTTCTACTAAAGGTAAAAATGGTATAAAAATAATGGCAGAAAAACATAATAATGGTGAGAAAGCAATAATAAATGTGGTCGATACTAGTAGGATTATATCAATATTACTTTAAGTATCAGTGGTCTAAATACACCAATTAAAAGATATTGTCAGGACAAGATGGTGGCATACTGGTAGCGCACACGTTACAATGAAGAAGGAGCCCCTGGTCTCCATCTCTAGAGGGAAGCTTCATGAGTGGTGAGGCAGGGCTGCAGGTGTCTCTCTCTCCCCCTCTTCTTTCAGTCCTTTCTGTCTTTATCCAAAAATAAATAAAATAAAATATTTAAATGAAATTGTCAAACTGCATACAAAAAGACAAAATTTGACTTTATTCTTTCTTCCTTTCTTTCTCTTCCTTCCTTTTCTTTCTTCTTTCTCCTTTTCTCTTTCTTTCTTGCCTTTCTCTTTTCCTTTCTCCCTCCCTTTTTTCTCTCTCTCTCTTTCTTTCTTTCTCTCTCTCTCTCTCTCTCTCTCTCTCTCTCTCTCTCTCTCTCTCTCTCTCTCTCTTTACCAGAGCACTGCTTAGCTCTGGCTGATGGTGGTGCAGGCAGGGGATTGAAAGTGGGACTTCAGTGCCTCAGGCATGAGAATCTTTTTGCATAACCACTATGATATCTATCCCTACCCACACTTTATGTTGTCTATGAGAAACATACTTTAAAAATGAAGATTCTTTCAAACGAAATCTAAAAAAGAAATGTGTAAAAGTACACTATATTAATGCCATGCAAGAGAAAGACAAAGCTAAAATAATTTCAGTAAAAGAATAGATATTACCAGACTTGAAATTGTAATATAAGGCTATATCTTAGTACTGTCAAAAGCCAACCAAGCAAAAATGAAACAAACAAAACAAATCCAGTTAAACATATCATTGGAACACAATGAAGTCAGATGTGTGTGTGTGTGTGTGTGTGTGTGTGTGTGTGTGTGTGTGTTTTCCTCTATTGCAATTAAAATTAAAGACTTTGCTGTGGCTCATGGTGAAATTGGCTATGGTGCAGCTGGGATCATATTGAAACAATCAAAGCTTTATTATAGTGGTGCAATAGTATGGAACATTATCTTTGTTTTTAATTTTTTATTTAAGAAAGGATTAATGAACAAAAACATAAGGTAGGAGAGGTACAACTCCACATAATTCCCACCACCCAATCTCCATAACCCACCCCCTCCCATGATAGCTTTCCCATTCTCTAGCCCTCTGGGAGCATGTACCCAGGGTCATTGAGGGTTGCAGAAGGTAGAAGGTCTGGCTTCTGTAATTGCTTCCCCGCTGAACATGGGCATTGACTGGTCGGTCCATACTCCCAGTTTGCCTCTCTCTTTCCCTAGTAAGGTGTGTCTCTGGGGAAGCTGAGCTCCAGGACACATTGGTGGGGTCTTCAATCCAGGGAAGCCTGGCCAGCATCCTGGTGGCATCTGGAACCTGGTGATTGAAAAGAGAGTTAACATATGAAGCCAAACAATTTGTTGAGCAATCATGGATCCCAAGCTTGGAATAGTGGAGAGGAAGTATTAGGGAGGTACTCACTGCAAACTCTAGTATACTTCTGCTTTCAGGTATATATTTTGCAGTAGTTTATGGATACATGTGCACATAAGCTCTCTCTCACAGAAACTGGTGTATATCTAAGTTATGGGACTTTGTTAGAAAGTGAACTACCTGAGATGAAATTAGAGTGTACTATAAAATGAACGGTCTCACCCGAGTAATGAAGCTGAAGGGTTGTCATTCCACACGTGAAGTCTCTGGACACAGTCTGAGGTGAAGCATGTTAAGGTGGCAATCGTTGCGTTGGTTAGGTTGTGATCGGGGGGATGCAATATTATTTGGTTTGGATTGGGAGATGCATACGGGAAAGTGGGCCCTATCCAAGGGTTCCAGGACTGGGGGAAGTAGGGGCTCTATAGTGGAGATGTGAGGTTCCTGCTGTCTTAGGGTTCAAAAAGACAATGGATAGTTAATGTTATCATCACATTATTTGTTAATTGGGTTAATTTTGAAAAGTCCTTTTGTTATGGTTTGCTGTACAGTATCCAGTATCTTGTATATAGCTGTGCTATTGGATGCTTCTAATCTACTTGGTCTAGGCTTTTGAGAGAGTCCGCATATCAAATACACAGCCTATATATTAAAAAGATTCAGTTTGTGTTTTGAGAAACTTTGAGACATACAATTGATTTTCCCCCTCTCATATTAATTAACTACTGATTTATATGTCTACATTTTACTAGGAGTGTACATAAACACCATTCCCACCACCAAAGGACTGTGACCCATCCCTCCTGCCCACTCCCACCCCCACCCCCCACTGGGCCAGGAAGCTGCATGTCTACCCCTCACCACTGGGTTTTTACTTTGGTGCCCTACTTACAATTTGTTCAGGTCCTGCTTTTAGTTTCCCTTTCAGATCTTCTTAGTCAAGAACATTATCTTTTAGGTAAGACAAAATAAGTAATTATTGGCTACTCTTTATGGCTGTTGAGAAAAGTCTTAAGAGTTTACTGGCTTGCTAAGTCACACATGCTCAGTTCCCAGGAGAGGCAACCATGGTGGGTGCCTCCAGCACCCTCAGCTGAGATCTGTCTGAGCAGAAGAAGCAGGGGACAAAAAAGCTGGACCTCTGGCTGGCTGTGCTTAAGTTCACCCACAACCCATTGTGCATTTGTATAGTATGTTGCCAGGCTGACATCAGTGTGCTGAGTCCAACTTCCTATTGTCGGCCTGTATGCTACATCAAAACATTCCTGTTTTTTTGTTTTGTTTTGTTTTTTAATACATCCAGAGATATAATACAAAGGAGAAAAGATGTATTTTTCTACAAACACTGATGGAATACTAAACACCCATATATAAAAAGGAAAAAAAAACACAGACCTTTTAAAAAATTAAATTCAGGGAGTCGGGCTGTAGCGCAGCGGGTTAAGCGCAGGTGGCGCAAAGCACAAGGATAGGCATAAGGATCCCGGTTCGAACCTCGGCTCCCCACCTGCAGGGGAGTCGCTTCACAGGCGGTGAAGCAGGTCTGCAGGTGTCTATCTTTCTCTCCTCCTCTCTGTCTTCCCCTCCTCTCTCCATTTCTCTCTGTCCTATCCAACAATGACAACAATAATAACTACAACAATAAAACAACAAGGGCAACAAAAGAGAATAAATAAATAAAATAAGTATTTAAAAAAATTCTAAAAAAAAATTAAATTCAAAATGGATCAGAGACCTAAATAACTAAACTTCTTTGAATATAATGTAGAAGAACATCTAGATCACTTTGGTTATGGTGAAACTTTTTTAGATGCAATAACACAGGAACATTCATGAAAGAAAAAATATTAAGCTGACTTCATTAAAATTGAAATTTCAGCTTTGGTAAAGAAATCATCAAGGAAATATAAAAACAAGCCACAGATTCAGAGACTATATTTGCTGAAAGTTTTTTTTTTTTTCATAGAAGGTGAGAGGCAGATGGAAATATGGAGGGAAAGCCAGAGAGAGAGAGAGAGAGAGAGAGAGGCAGACAGAGAGACACCAGCAGTACTTCTCATGAAATTTCCCCTGACATTGCAGGTGAGGGCCAGGCTGAACTCAGGTCCTTCCTTATGTTATGGTTGCATGTGAGCCCTACCTGGCAAGCCATATCCTCCAGCCCTGCTAAAAGACTTTATTCAAAATATATAAAGAATTAAAAGTTATAAAAGTAAAAGCCCAATGTGAAAAAAAAAAGAGTGGGGGAGGGGGGCAAGTGGTAGGGCAGCGAGTTAAACGCACATGGCGCAAAGCACATAGATTGGCATAAGGATCCCGGCTCCAGCCCCCAGCTCCCCAATTACAGGGGGGGTCGCTTCACAAAAGATGAAGTACGTCTGTAGGTGTCTTTCTCTCCCCCTCTCTGTCTTCCCCTCCTCTTAATTTCTCTCTGTCCTGTCCAACAACAACAGCAATGGCATCAAGGGCAACAAAATGGGAAAAATGGCCTCCAGGAGCAGTGGATTTACAATGCCAGGCACTAGGCCCCAGCGATAACCCTAGAGGCAATAAAATAAAATAAATAAAATGTGTAAATATTCTCAAAGACAACGCAACAAAGGAAATACATAACAAATAAATTTTTAAGGATTTTTTCATATGTCTTCAGGGAACTGAAAATTAGTGAGATTACACCACATATCTTTTATATTTATTTTATATTTATTTGATAGGATAGAGAGAAATTGAGAAAGAAAGGTGATAAAGAAAGCAAGAGAGAAACTTCCACCCTACAGGTAGAGGCTGAGGTTTTGCACTCAGGTCCTCATGCACAGTAACATGTGAACCCAAGCAGCTCGCCACCAACATCCAGCCCCACACTACCTTTTAGAGTAACGAAGGTCTGAAGTACTGACAACACTTTATTTATGGAGTAAAAGGAACTTTCATTTACTACTATTTGGAGTGCAAAATATGTTAGAAAAGCATGTCCAAACCTAACATTTGAGCTATTTGGTTAGAATAACTAAAATGTATCGCCATTTCAACCCAACATAATTGAAAACTGTCCACACAGTAATCTCCATATTAATGTTTATAGTAACTGTATTCGTAATTACCAAAACATAGAATTATTATCAAGTTGCTCTTTAGTAGGTGGATGAAAAATTGTGGTGTATTCAGATGTTGGAAGTCATGTTTGGTAATAAACAGAAATGAATTCAATGTGATTCCTTCAAGTTCCACCAAAGATATAGCAAAAGACTTCATCATTTCTTACATCTGAGTAGTATTTCATTTATATGTATACCACGACTTTCTTTTTTTTAAATTTTATTTATTTATTCCCTTTTGTTGCCCTTGTTGTAGTTATTGTTGATGTCGTTGTTGTTGGATAGGACAGAGAGAAATGGAGAGAGGAGGGGAAGACAGACACCTGCAGACCTGCTTCACCGCCTGTGAAGGGACCTGCCTGCAGGTGGGGAGCCGGGGGCTCGAACCGGGATCCTGACGCCGGTCCTTGAGCTTAGCGCCACCTGCGCTTAACCCGCTGTGCTACAGCCCGACTCCCTTCCACGACTTTCTTAACAATCATCTGTTGTTGGACATTCCAACTGTTTCCACATTCGGGCTATTGCAAATTAATACTGCTATGCACAAGTGTGTATATTGAGCTCTTCTGATAGGTGTTCTTGTGCTCTTCCGAAAAATTCCTAGGAAAGAAAGGGAAAATAGAGTGAAATTTAGACTAGCTTGGGTCTATTGGAACAAAACCAAAGACTTCAAAAGGGGGAAGCTAGCAGGACTTTGAAGGGCATCAGGGGGCCAATGCATGATGGTGCCAGAAAACTATTTTATTTTATTGCCTCCAGGGTTATTGCTGAGGTTTGGTGCCTGCACTACAAATCCACTGCTCTTGGAGGCTATTTTTTCCATTTTTGTTGCCCTTATTGCCCTTGATGTTGCTATTATTGTTATTGCTGTTGTTGTTGATAAGAGAGAGAAATCAAGAGAGGAAGGGAAGACAGAGAAGGGGGAGAGAAAGATAGACACCTGCAGACTGCTTCACCTGCTTTGTGAAGCCACCCCCCTGCATGTGGGGAGCCAGGGGGCTCAAACAGGGATTCTTATGCTGGTCCATGTGCTTCACACCATGTTCTGCATTTAACCCCCTGCACTACTGCTGTGCCCCTGAGGAAGACTTTAATTGGTAATTGGAGTGGTACACAGCACCTATTATGGGGAGACAGGAACTTGCACTTATGTGATAACAAATGTTTTATAAATTATTATTACCCTGATAATGTCATTTGGAAAAGAAATAGACATGAAATTGTGAAAAGTTCCTGAGAAATTACTGTTTTGTGCAAAAACTCAATAAGATTTTTGTGTAAAATAGGGTGGTAAGTCTAAAAAGTTTGTAAAAATGCCAAAGGCTGATTTATATGACCAGATATTAAAACAAATTACAAACATATAGTAGTTAAGACTGTGTGATATTAGTGCAAAATGGAAACATAAACCAGCAGTACAGAATGTGCAATGAGGATGATACATAAAATATAATATGTAATATAATAAATTTGACAGTTGAATGTGATGACAAAGACCTTTTAATATAAATAATGCTGGAGTTATCAAATGTCCACATTTTAAAAATTAAATATCTGCACTTTTAAATAATAGATTTACTTGCTTTTAAGGTAATTTTGGCTTACAAAATATAGATGACTTGTCAGTCCAACTTCTCATCTCTTGGGGCCAGGTGGTGGTGCACCTAGTTAAGTGCACATAGTACTAAATGCAAGGACCCATGCACTAATCTGGCTTCAAGCCCCTGGCTCCCCATATGTGTGGGGGATGTGTTACAAGCTACAAAGCAGGTCTGTGGGTGTCTATCTTTCTCTTCCTCTCCCTCCTCTCTCGATTCTTCTCTGCCTTATCCAATAAAATGGAAAATAGTGGCCTCCAGGAGCAATAGATTCATAGTGTCAGCAGTGAGTCCTAACAATAACCCTGGAGACTAAAGGAAGAAAAAGAAAAAAAAAAACTTATCTCTTTAAAACGTGTTACTACACATCACTTTCCACTGCAACACCAATATCCTCTCAAATTCCACTGGACACCCATTTCTCACTTCAAACTCCATTGGTAACCTCAGTTCTGCAGTTCAAAAGCAGAACTTGTCTTTATTTGATGTTGCTTTTCCCCTTTTATAATTTCTCTTTTCCCTGCATATGAGAAAAAGAGAAAGTGAGTGAGGGGGTGGTTGCTATTTCTATTTTATATAAATCCCTTTAATATTCCTTTCTTCTTCTTCCTTCTTCCTTCTTCTCATTTCTCCTCCTCCTTCTCCTTCCTCCACTTGCTGTTGTTGTGTTCTTCGCCCAGTTCAAATCAGTGAAGTTTATAATTAGCAATATTTATACACTTTTTCCATATTTTGGAACTACTCTCTTCCCAGATCCAACTTTCTATTCCTATTTCCAACTTTGACACCATCTCCTCAGACAATACCTTTGGCCAACTTGCATGTTAGCTGTTAGGCTCAGGCAAAAATTATTAAAGTCATGGGCCCCTTGAAATATACCTAAAATAGACCTACTAACTGTTTCCAAAATGGAGACCCCAAATCTCATCTGCTATATTCTTGCCTTTAGGTTCTTGATTATTTAATAATTTATTCTTCTTTAAATCTTAATGCTTTTCAACTACCAAGTTTCCATGACACCAACCTGACTTCTCTGGGCAGATGACCTCATCAGTGTGTCCTGGAACCACACCTCCCCAGATTCCTGCCCCACTAGGGAAAGATAGAATCAGACTGGGAGTACGGATTGACCTGTCAATATCCATATCCAGCAGAGAAGCAATTAAAGAAGCCAGACCTCCCACCTTCTGCACCCCACAATGATCTTGGGTCCATATTCCCAGAGGGGTAAGAAATAGGGAAGCTATAAAGGGAGGCGATTGGCTACAGAGTTCCAGTGGTATGAATTGTGTGGAAATGTACCCCTCTTATCCTATAGTCATGCCAATATTTCCATTTTATAAATAAAAATAAAAGACTAGTGAGAAGTTGTACTGTCAGATTATGAATTGTAAATGGAATGCTATTCCATGGCTCCTCCCTCAGGATCTGTTAGTATGGAAAATAAATTCCAATCTGCTTCTAAGATACTGTTATTATATAAAATACTGCCACTTAATTTCCATGTGGTTAATAGTGTTTTTTTCCCTATTTTTCTCTGTTGCAAAGTTATGAGTACAAAGTTGCAATAGGTTTTGAAAACCAGGATTTTGGTTCAACCTGCCCCCTGCTTAACTAATTAAAGTTCTGTGTCTTTTAAAATATTTTTGTTATCTTTACTTATTTATTGAATAGAGACAGTCAGAAATTGCAAGGGAAGGGAGAGATGGAGGAAGAGAGAGAGAGAGAGAGACCTGCAGCACTGCTTCACCACTTGTGAAGCTTTCCCCTGCTAGTGGAGACTGTGGGCTCAAACCTGCGTCCTTATACATTATATACCAGGTGCATCACCACCCTGCCCCAAGTTCTGTGCCTCTGAGTTCTCTTCCTGATGAAGCATGAGAATTACACAGAGTGACTTCAGTTCTGGTGAATAACATATCTCTCTGTGTTCTTATTGCTTCTTGTCCTTCATTGTGGAGTCTTTCTAAGTCTATTTATATGCAGGGTCTCCCATGTAGGCTTTGACTTTTCTGTCATTGCAAAGGTAAAGGAAAACAGAATCTAGTAGTCTGCCATCTTTGTTCCAGCCCTCAAGCTGCATTGTAAAGATCTATTAAGTTTTTTCACACATAATACTAAAAAGCCAATTCCAGGAGCATTATACATACACATGTGAAAAGCAAAGCAAATACAAACAGAGCATCCAGGCAAAAGCATAGAATATTTTCTTGCCCTATGTTAAGTAAGCTTTCAGAAACAGAACATGTTGAGTATCAGTTAAAAAGAGAAAATTGTTTTACCAACCTATATTAGGAAAGGAAAAATCTCTGTTCATTAGTAAGCACTAGAAAAAGTGAGAAGGCAAGCTCTAGTATGAAAGAAACATTTCACAAGAGTAGATATTAAGACAAGTATATGTAAAAGATTCAATCTCATTACTAATTAGGAAAATGCAAATTGAAACCACAATTAGGTGGACTACATTCCCAACAGAAAAACTGCAATTAAAATCTGACATCATGAGCATTAGTGAGGATGTAAAACAATTGCAGCTCCCAGACATTACAGGGAAGGTGCATAAATCAGCACAACTACTTCTGAAAACTTGGATCAGCGGCACACCAATAACTCAGAAAGCCAACATAAACTCTTCCAAATACATGCACAAAAATATTCATGGGTAGTATACTATGTGTATTAGAACAAAATGAAAACAAAACTAAAAGCCTATGAACAGTAGAAGGCAAATTGTGACATTTATACAATGAATTCCTCAATAACAATGAAAATGAACTTTACACAGCTTATAAATTTCTAAAGTCAGTGTTGAATGGAAATATCAGTGGGGGAAAAAAGATAATTGCTTCAATTATACTTTAACAAAAGAAAAAACATTTGAAACTTAATTTGGGTTTCCTGAAGTATCAGTTGGGGAGGTGGTAATGCTCTACTCTTGTTTTGTCTGATGGCTAGTGGAGAGTAATCACCTTATTAAAATGGATCAAACTGTACATGAATCATTAAGGCCACTTTATGCATTGTGAATAGTGTCTTCTAGAATGGTGTCTTCATAGTTAGACCCTTTGCAGCCCTATACTAATGATGGATGCTGCTGATTAAGCACTTGCTGTGTACCAGATACCAGTATTAACATTAGACAATTCATTCCACCTTTAAATATTTCATTGCTCAAGATGGGATTGCTTCCCCCATTGTATAGATTTTGTAGATGTGTAATCTGAAGCTTTAAGAGATTAGGTGACTTATTTACAATCAGCTAGCTAGAAAATAGCAGAACCTGACTTTTAGAGCATTCTTTTACGATTCCAACACACTGCCTCTAATATGGTTGTCTGCTTTTGTACTTTGGGGAATCCAATCAGAAGAGTGGGTTCTGACAACCAAATTAGATTTTTTTCAGTGTATTCATATTGCCTAAGCCACAAGAAGGCAGATAGCTTTCTCTGCAAGTGCCACACATTCCACTCTCTTGCCATTGCCCATAGATTTAAGTGCCCACAAGATAGTGACATGATCCTGTTCCCAAGGTTGTCTCACACCTACACCTTCTGAATATGTGGAGCTAGCCAGGATGAAGAGAGGACAGGTTTTATTTTGATTAACAACTTAAACTTTGGACAAAATACTTAACTTCTCTGAGACTCCCTTTTTTCATCAACAAGGATATTTCTTGATTTGCCAGGGTTAGAAATAAGTTAACTCTCCTGAGAAGGATAGGATTACCATATAATCCATTTCTCTTTTCTTCTTCTGGACCCTTACTATACTAAATAGCAACTACATCCTAACCATTTCTCTACAGTCATTCTCTATTGTCTTCCATTCTGTGCTCTCTTCAGGAGACTGGCCAGTTTGAACTGTCCCTGCTCTCTCCTCTTGGTATTAACAGAATAGTAGAGGAGGGGAGCAGTGATGTTATAGTTTGAGTTCCCTCCAACTCACTCCTTTTGTGTGAGCAACACCAGGCTATTCTTCCCCAGAGAGAGGCAGGCAGGCCTTTCTAAGTCCTCCCACCTATTTAGAAGACCGTGAGGAAGTGAGAGTCCTGTTGTTTCTCTCCCCAGGCATCTCTACAATCTGGTGGATTTCCCGGATTCAAATAAATCTTTCTGGATTGTCTTTATCCTCAAATTCCAGTTTCAATACACACTTCCTACTGGGCTGCATCTTTAATGAAGCAGTAGCCAACACTCTCATTTTCTCCTGAATCTGAAAAGAACATTTAACATAAATGACTTAACTTGCTCAAATCATGCATTATTAATTGGTGAAGACACAGTAACTGTAAGCTTAATAACAGACACATAGTAAATGGAAAATCATCTCAGTACTATGTACACTCTGTTACTTCAAATGTATCCAGCTATTTTTCCTCTCAAATAATATGACCTATTTTAGAAGTCAATCATCCCAGTAAGTCACTAAAGATCTGGGGTCATAATGGAAGATGTGACATGAACCTCAATCTTCAAACTGTACTGGTTTACTCTGCTATCTGAAATCAATTCACCTTTATGGAAACTTTTCTTTAATATTTTATTTAGCTATCCAACACATGTACAGACTACTGTATTTTACTTGTCAACTGTAAACCTTTAACCCCCAATGAAGAAAAAAAATGGTAGTTCTTAATAATAATAAAAAAGCTAATATGGAAAATAGGGGAGTGTTTGTTGCTGACAGTAGCATAACTCAGTGAATTTCTGTCATTTAGCAAAACAGATGTCAATAGAAGTTTTTCATTAAAGTGAAATGATGTACCTGGAACTGTTGACATTGGGGGATACTTATGTTCCTAAGGACTCATCATTGCCTCTACCAGACTCCAATTCTTATTCTTAAGAGTAATGACTAGGAGTTTTGACAAGAAATATTTAAGGATATAGTGTACAATATGGACTGCATTACTGTAAAGGAAAAAAAAGTACATACAGAGTAATTCAAGGATTTGGCAAGCAGGGTAGAGAGATTGCTTCTGCACAGGGTAGTTCTTTGCCATGCAAGTGGCCCAGGTGGGATTCCACTACCTCATGAGAGGTGCCATGTCATAAGAAGAAGCTCCTGTGCTATGGTGACTCTCATCCTCTCTCTTTTTTTGAAAAAGAGGCCCAGAACAGTGAAATTATGATGCCCCAGGTCCAATAAAATAAATAAATAACAACTAGAAGGTTCCGAGGTACCTCTTAAATGCATTTAGAAATTTCAGAGAAGGATCGATCTACTTTTGAAGAGAAACCCTAGAGTTTCAAAGACTTTGTAGGGAGATAAGTGGACAAGGGACCCTCAGAGAAATAGCCTACCTCTTGAATGAACCTGGAAGACCCTGATTCTTTGATGGATAAGAGCAACTTCAGAAGAGAAGATACCTGGCCCAGACTCTGTGATTAGCATTGACCTTACCTCACGATAGGGTTGCAAAGTACTCACCAACAGGCTCTGAACACACTGGAAGAAGAGGTAGCAGAATTGGAGATCTAGAGAGATGATTGGGCTGGTGTCATACAGAAGGCCAGCATGGATCCAGTAGCTGAGAGTCAGCAGTGTCTCCCTACCAAGTGAAGGTCAGCTGCATTGACAGAAGCACATGCTTTATGGAGTCAAACAAGGAACTGTGAATCCCGGTCCTATCACTTACCAGCTTTGTGATCATGTCTTTTTGAGATAGTAAACCCTACACTGCAGGGTTGACGTGAGAAGAAGAGAACCTTTATAAAGGACAGTCTAGGCCCTGTAATACTATACTGATGAATTAAACAATCACTAATGTGAATATTATGAGTATTATTTAGGGACAACTGGATGCCTTGAGTATGCTTGACACTTCTTTGAGTCTATCAGAATTCTGATTGGAAATCAGGAGGAATTCCAAAGAAGGGTTTTGGCAACAGAGGATACTTCATGTACATACCTCAACAGAGAGAGAGGCCAATTTGCAGGAGATTTGCTTCACTGTAGGGAGGCTTACTGCAGATCACTGCTTGGCTCATTCCCTTGATACCCTCCACTGAGTAGTGATGGCCTCAAACATGTTTCCTCTCTTGGACTCTGTTTCTCAGATCAGATGAACAGGATTTCATGTTTTGGCTTCATGGAGAGGCATTGCCATATGGCTTTTTTTTTTTTTCTCAACTACTTGCAAGTACCTGAAATGTTGAGTGAGTGTACATGGACTTTACTGCCTGTGCATGACAGGTGTAGATGCATATATGTTCTTGTGTATACTTATTCTTTGTGATGGAATTTTTTTCTTCCATGCTTGGATACCTGGTTACCCCTAGCAACTGATGACTGAATCTTCCATTTACTGAGCTCTCACTGAAACATACATGGATGTTCAACCTGGTGCCCTCTCCTGTGAGTCTCAGATACAGACCACTGAAAATTTCTATAGCAGGAGTTTTTCTTGCTGTGGAGAGAACCTCTCCTCTATCTGGAGCTCAGCTCCCTGTCATCTTCAGAGGTTACAGAACCAGAAGGTGGCAGAGGAGTCAGATATCACTAGCAATTGTCTCTTCCTCCTTTGTAGGAGGTAATTATTAGCTCACCTGATTTATCTGGAGTGTAGGCACTTCTCTGATAAATAATCTCTCTGGCTAAATACCACCTAGAAAGGGGAAAATTATGATGATTAATGTTATTGGCATAGGAAATTGTTACCTATCTAGCATTTCCTGGCATGAAGGGTGAAAATAATAAGACTCATGCACAATTTCATTTATTAAAAGTGACAAATAGTGTGAGATAAAATATTGGTCTAGATATATGACATGTTACATTAGGAATAAAAATTCTATGGTTTTCATTGTGTTGATAGTAAGGGGGAGGTCATCAAATGTCTCTGAACTACTAGCTATTCTGCTGATGTCAAAGATAGAGTCCAAAGGTTTTTGTGAGATAAAAACAAGAGCAGGTACCTGTGGGAGTAAGAGGCGGGCTCATCAAGAAAGCTTACTGAAAATGAGGTAGAGGTTCATGTGTAAATAACCCCTTAGTCTTGGAGGTATAAGATGACACAGAGTTCCTACTTATTCATGGGGACATGTCTGTGTCTATGATGACTCTATAGGAACACATAGACCAGAGAAGCCAAATACTCCTATCATGCCATCATGGCCTTTAGGAACAGCGATCTTTATTTAGTATCTGAAAGGTCAAAATTATGTTTGGAATTGACTTCACCTTGGCAAAATTGGGGGGGGGGTGGATTTAGGAACTGAGAAACTTTTCCTTAAGAAACATAACCTTCTAGGAAACCTTTCCAGTTCTGTCTATATCTGTTCATATAATCTTAGAGTATCTCTTGGGTTTCCACTTCACCTGCTTCAGTTTTTGGAACTTACTTCCAACGTTGGACAAGTTCCTAGAAGTTAAGATACTGATAATGAAAAATAAATATTTTCAAATCAGTCCAGTTTGGCCTATAGATGATGGAGGAACTGTTTTTCTTATGAAGGTTTAGAAATCAAAGGGGAACTTTGTGATACAAAAAATACAACTGCTAATGAGCACTGGGGCATGGGAGTCCCAGACACATTTACACACCTGGGCACACAGTTATTCACTGGAGAATGGTACTTACAGGTCCTCAAGGGACACATACTGAAAGTTCTCAAAGATTGACATTTTCTGATACCTGTGACCAAAAACAGGCATACAACATATCTAAGTTCAGGAGGAATATTAAAATAAGAGGAGAAGTAAAGACTGCTGACACTCAACAGGGTGTTCATTCCCCGAGTTTATGGGAGCACTTCTCTATGTGGTCCCGGAAAGAGTCTCTGCTAAAAATTTTCATTAATTCACATTTTCAGTAGTTAGGATAACCCCAGATAAGGCTTGCTTCTCAGTCACTCCAAGTGCCTCCCTGGTTGAAATACACAAGTAAACAAGTAAAAAAAAAAAAAAAAAGAAAGAAGAAAGAAAAAAGAAAAGAAAAGAAAAACATCTCCCCATTCACATTTGTAACACACATAGAGAAATTTCACTTGGGACTGTCCACATAATGGGACAGAATTCAGCTCATGGTCACATGTGCCTAGGAGCAAATAGACAGTGTTTCTTTACCCCAGAGAAGAGAGGGTAGGGAGCAAAGTCAAGTTTTATTATTAAACAACTTTAATCCAAATGCTGATTATTATTTGCAGTGTCTGAAGGCACAAAATATACCTAAAATGTATGGAATCATCTAAACAGAGTTATAAATCCAAAGAGCAAAGCATGGAAAGAAGATACATTCTGAGCTGACATAAAAATCTCAGTTGGGAAGATATTATTTTTCTAGAGAACTTACTTGAATATCAATCATTTCTCCCTCATGCCAAGGGTAGGGAATTTGAAAAACATAACATAGACATGGTGAAGGATAACACCATGAAATATTAAGGATTTTTTTAAATATAAGTCAAATAGTTTTGCCTCAAATATGAATTCTCTCCCTTATTCACTCTCTCACACACACCCTCTTTCTCTTCTTTCTTTCTACACACACACACACACACACACACACACACACACACACACACACACACACACTGCACCATCTCCCATTTCTCTCCTTTCCCTTGGTTCTAAGCAATGCTATACAAGAAGAAATCCATGGATTGCCCCAGAAGACAGATCACTTCATGAGATTAAAAAAAAAAAAAAAAGCCAGACTTGGGTGTGAGGTAAGGCAGTGAAACCAGAATTAAAAAAAATAGAGAGATGCCTATGAAAATCCGACCACCCAGGGCAGGCCCTACAAAGTTCTATTAGAAAGAAAAAGAAGCTGATTCTTTCTAGGGATAAGTACAGCCTCCTCAACCTTTTCTCTGTATATACACCCAGCTCCTAGCTCTATACACTCTGATGATGGAAATGTCAATGGATTGCCTAGGTAGCAATAATACCAGGCCTTTCTCAGAATCCAGAGATAAACAATGTAATTATAAACACCCTCCTCCCTGGGGTGCTTTTAGCTGACTATGGAATACAGCTACACCTTACAGCTCAATCATGCCACTTGGGAATTTAGGAAAGAAATCAGTCCTGAGTTCATTATCACTCTCATAAGAGGAGCTCCACAAGACAATAGGAGACAAGGGCTCTCAGCTCTCTGATCACTGCTGGGGGAAAAAAACTGTCCTTTAGATTCTGGGCATGGAATACACACTAGAGTTTGCAGTGAGTACCTCCCTAACACTTCCTCTCCACTATCCCAAGCTTGGGATCCATAATTGCTCAACAAATTGTTTGGCTTCATATGTTAACTCTCTTTTCAATCACCAGGTTCCAGATGCCACCAGGATGCTGGCTAGGCTTCCCTGGATTGAAGACCCCACCAATGTGTCCTGGAGCTCAGCTTCCCCAGAGTCACACCCTACTAGGGAAAGAGAGAGGCAGACTGGGGGTATGGACTGACCAGTCAACGCCCATGTTCAGTGGGGAAGCAATTACAGAAGCCAGACCTTCTACCTTCTGCAACCCTCAACGACCCTGGGTCCATGCTCCCAGAGGGAGAGAATGGGAAAGCTACCATGGGAGGGGGTGGGTTATGGGGATTGGGTGTTGGGAATTGTGTGGAGTTGTACCCCTCCTACCTTATGCTTTTGTTCACTAATCCTTTCTTAAATAAAAAATTAAAAAAAAAAAGTCATCCTGACAGGTTAAAAGAGCCAACTGCCCTCTCTCTTCAGAAGAAGACATGAATAGGGATAGATCTAATTATCCCAATTGGTCTACTATTGGTGGACCTTTCTCTGTCTAGTTTAATGGCCCCAAAGGGGCCTTGGAGATGTGGGACTGTCAGATTGCTCTGGAGTTAAAAACAAAAAAAATGTTTCCCAGAAGGCCCAGCTCAGGTATATTTCTGGGAATCTCAGATTATGATGCTGCTAGTAAGATGGGCTCTGCTTGTGTAGTTCATTGCTTGAGGAGGTGAGGGTTATCCTGGGTCCTGGGTCTGTTTGACAGACTGCTTATAGATTTAAAGACCCAGAGACAACCTTTTTCTTTTGAGGTTACTTTCCTGGGGTAGAGGTTGGGTACAAGTTACTTACTTCTTTACCACATAAAGTCATGGTGTTCCTTCTCTCAAAGCCAAGGGTCCTTCCTACTAGAGCAAATACAGCTCCCTTTATCTCTTCCAAGCACTACAGCACCTATCTAACTATGAGAGTCTACCTCCTCTCCTCCAGCAGGATCCTTGTACCTGAAGCCACAATGCTTCTTACTCTTAGCATCTGTGGTCATTCTTTCCTCCTCCACCTGGGACCAAGTGTTCCAAATCCAGAAGGGAATTCTCTCTACTTGACCTCTTGTCCCACCACCACACCTTGTGTCCTCTTCCTTTCTCCACAGAGTTTTCAGGAGCTCATCTCTGTCTAGCCTCCTGAAGGCAATGATGGGTCCTGCCTTTCCTCCTCTCCTATTCTACTCCTTGTTGATTCTTCTAATTAGGAAAAGAAAAGAAAAAAAAAATTCCACAGGATGACTCTAGGGAATGTCAGTATCAAAGCCCTCAGAGACCATCCCTTCAACGGTGGTTTCTCTTGGGCTCACCATACACTGGGACACACAGGCGGCTGACACGCAGCTCATGTCCCAGGAACCTCCTTGGTCTCAGGCTGAGAGTTGCTCACTCTGCAGCACGTGCTCCAGAGGCCAGGCCTCAACCATGACCACCTCTAGGCTAATCTAGGGATGAAGGAGGGTTGTGGAAACAAACCTTGGGGCAGGTGGAAAGCAGCATCTGGGGCTCCTCTGTGGGGACTAGCTCTTTATGTTCTTCTCTCCCTCAGCTGGAAGGGTTCCCTTCTTTTTCTGATCACCCTTCCTGCCCTCAGAAAGGCCCAGGGAGTAGGGGGTTTCTTTGGCACTTCAGAATGATCACAAGTAATTTGCCTTTTTATTCATATAGAACAAAATTTACAAAGTCATTCATACAGTTTTTGTGTTGTTTTTTTTTTTTACTGACTTCGAAAATTGGGAATATTCAAAATACACTTTTACCCCACTCCATTCTGTCATTATTTACACATATGTACAAGAAAAATGAGAGAGTCTCTGTTTGTGTGTGCATGTGTGTGGTTTGTGTGGTTGTTTCCTTGTATTAAAAAGCTCTGCTGGTCGGGTGGGTGGATGGGCGGGCAGGAGGGCAGGCGGTGCGGTCAGATGGAGGTGCCGTGAGAGGTGTCCAAGGCTTCTGGGAGGACGCCTCCAGGCACGGACTGGAAGGACATGGGGATGGGGGTCTTCACTGGACTCTGGCGGAAGAGCCCCCCGTTGGGCGATCTGTGTTTGCACTGCATGGAGGGCATGGTGGCTGAGCTGCTCAGTGGCAGGGGCAGGTTGCTGCTGGGCCCTGACGAGAGTGTCCGGCTGGTGCTGTGGCTGCTTTGCTCGGGCAGGAAGGTGCTGACCGAGAGCTGGGTGTTCTGGTACTCTCGTGTAGGCTCCAAGGCCTGGCTGGGAGCTAGCCCCCCCATCTCCAGGGCTGAGAGCTCAATGGATGCTGGGGAAATCTGCTTGTGAGCAATGTCTTCATCCATGAGGCTGTTCATTCGCCGATGGACCTGTTCCAGGTTTACTTCTTTGTCCTGGAGGGAAAGGACAGATAAGCTCAGGCCAGGCCCTAAGATGAACCAAGGCTGGAGGCCTGTCAGTCAACTCTGGCCTGTTCAGCCTGTGGGAAATAGGTGAACCTGTCCCATTCCTCCCACCTCCCGTTAGTAGCATGGCCTCAGTTAATCTGAGGAGTCAGTAACCTTGGGCTCTATTTTCTTGCTAGCAAAGCCTCAAAGGCAGTCTTTGGAAACATGCTCCACCCCCCCACACTGGGCTTAGAATCAGAGTTGTAACCAGAGAGAACTCTTGCAAGAAGATGCTTTGAAAATCTGGAGGAGATAGAAGGAAAATAAAGGTGTCCCTTGGGAATAAAGGGGTATTGTCCCTGAACTCCTGGTGAGCCCCTACACCTTTGCCATTTACTGTTCATAAATGTGCAAAAAAAAAAAAAAAGTCACTCATACCTTACACAAAGGAGAGTCAGATACAAGAAGGAATCGTGAGTCCCAACTTTTAGTGTGCAACAAGGATTAAATCCTGCCTTGACACCAGGGTCTCCAGGGATAAAGCTCAAGGAATACCAACGAAGGAATATGGCTATCTGGAAGTCCCAAGGGTCCTGGCTCCTGAATAGTGGAGTGAGGAGAAGGACTTCCCAGGGGTCAGCTGATTTTCCTGGTATCAGAGGCCTTGGGGCTGTCAAGATACGTGACTCTCAAAGTCACCTGATTCTTCATAGGTGAGTAGTATCAAGATAGGTATCAAGTGGTATCAAGATAGGTGACTCTTATAGTCATCTGATTCTTCATAGGTGAGTGTCATCAAGGAAATTATTTTGTCTTATTATTTAAGAAAGAAACTAAAATGAACAAACACCATGTCTTTTAAACAACTTGATAATAGAGCTACAATGTCAAATGAAATCAAGTAGGTCAGACAGCTTGGAAGCTCCATAAAGACAAGGGTAATAGAATCTTTCCCCTCAGTTTTCCCCTGGTGACAATATAAGGTGCCTGATTGAGGAGTCACACCAGATCCTATTAGAAGTGAGGTGGCAGGAGATGCAGCCTTATTTCCTTTTCTTTTGTTTGTTTATGTATTTTTGGTCATTGTTGGGGCAGAGGAGGAGAGGGAGACAGAGACAGGGAGAGGGAGAGGGAGAGGGAGAGGGAGAGAGAGAGAGAGAGATAGATATGGAGAGATACCTCCAGCACTGTCTCACCACTCACAAAACTTCCCTCTTGAAGGAGGTTAGAACTTTTCGCTTTCTTTGGAGGAAAATGGATGGCCAAGCAGTTCTGGTATCGTTGGAAGAATAGGTTACTTGTATAATTTTTAATTTCCCCTTCTATTGTCTTTAGAGTACCCCATTAGAAATGAAGAGAATAAAGTTCAAGAGAGAACCGATTTAAAATAGGAGTGGTTCCTTGGTCCCAGCTATGTTCCTTTTAGATTCTGACAGTTAGAAGAGAGGCCTTGACCCTTTTCCTCAGAATCAGTTGAACACTGGTCCAGGACTACTGTTTGAGAAATGCTCTCGGTTTTACTGGGGTCTGGACATACAGAAAAGAGAATTTTCTGTCCAAGAAGGCTATATAGAAGAAGAGAGTTAAGAGATCACAGTGAAAGATATTTTCTCTACTTAATTACAAGGAAAAAAACCAGAAGTAGTGCTTTTTTGGGGGGAGGGGGATAGAGGGGTGGGCAGCAGGCAGATCAACCAACACCATCTGAAGAAAAGTGTGAGCAATGGAAGACTCAAGTGAAATTGAGGCAACAGTGAGGTACAGGGAGAGGAGTTTGGGGGCTGGGAGTAGTGTCATAGAATTGGTGGGAAATAAGCAGCTGTGAGTAGTTGATCAGGTGTAATCAAAGCATCTAGAATAAAGAGCAGCCTGGGGTGTGGGTTTGGAAACAGCCCAATTACTTGAGGGTGAATATTTCTGCAGGAAAGAGTTTGAATATAGTGTCTTAATTTCTCACATTTTTCTTGCCTCCAATTTAGGACAAAGGAGGTCATTCTAGGAAAGATGGCAAAGTTGTCCAGTGACGATTGATGCCCAACTGATTATGAATTAGCCTATAACATCTTTATGTTAGGACAGAGAGAAAATGTCCATATCAGGGAAATATTCCATCCAACTCCAAGTGGCAGTCAAGAAATCTATCCTCTCTGTAGATTCTAAGCTATTCAAATTCTATCACTGCTGGTAGCCCCAAGCGCGCGCGCGCGCACACACACACACACACACACACACACACACACAAAATGGAAGGAAAGGGTGACATTATTGCATTCAATATTCAATTCTCAACTGTATAACGAAATGGTTAGAAATGCCTTCCTGTACTCTCTGGAAACCCATCTAGCCTGTTTACAAATGTTACAACATGCTTAACTGCCTGGTCCAGCCACTGAGGAACATTAAACAAAGAAAAAGCCACCTTTTCTAAATCCTGGAAGCATTGTCTTTTTTGGGTCACCAAGGCCACAAATGCAGTGCACACCAAGTCATGTGTGCCAAGATCTAGCCAAAGCAAAGGGAGCCAGAAATAATCTGCCTGTTCAAGGAGACAGGCAGGACTGATTTGAATAATTATCTATATTTTAGATAAAATGGGCATTCTGTTATGCTATGCAAATTCAAATAATGGTCTTTTTTTATGTGAACTACATCAGTTTACATCCTCATTATCTCAAGGTTTCATTGTTCAACCAGGTAATGACAGCTGTGGAAAGAGACTTGGAAGCTTTATACTCCCTTCATTAATTTACTGTAGATAACTGACCTAGTCAAACATCCCTAAATATGACATAAAATTCATTGACTGCATTTATCCATGAATCAGGCTGAATTCCAGCTCTGCTTTTCCTTCATATTAAACGTAACGACAGATGCACTAACAGAGGTTACTGGGGACCGTCTCCCAGGCCTTGTCTTGCAAAGATATAAAATTCTGTAATTAAACTGATGTTCACCAATGTGGAAATAATACAGAGTATTGGAAAACGGTAATTAACTAAACTATCATCTATGTAAAAGCCGGTTACACAGGGGACTCATTAAAACTGACTTTGCTTGGAATCCAATGGTTTTTACTTTAAATTGGGCAGGAACAAAATAGGACCAGGGACTTCCCACCTGAACAGGATGGTTGTAGGAAATGTTCTCCTATTACTACAGAGACCAACCAGATTGTAAATGAGACCCAATGGCTTAGAAAATACCATCAACATAATCTTAAATCTAGCTCTAAAGGCTCTACCAACCCCAAAGAGCCAGGCCAGGGTTTGAGAGTAATGACTGAGTAAGAATAAATTTTAAAAAAACCTGAATATTAAGTCAATGAAATTATCTCAGGAAACTATAGGGAGTTTTTAAGAGGATCATGAGAACAACTTCTAGTGGACCCAACTCAGGTTTTGTAGGAGAGGGTAGAGAGATTTGGGAACTAGTGTGCACCTCTAAGGACAAGTGGTAGAAGATGGTATAGGCAGGATGAAGCAGGCGGCTAGGGGTGAAGAGAACCGTTCAAGGCTACAAGTCTATTGTCAATGAAAAATCAGCATCAGATTACACACACACACACACACACACACACACACACACACACACAGACACCCAACTTCAAAACCTGTTTTAGTCTCCCTAGACGACTACATCTTCCCAACACCCCCTCAAAAGGATGGTGTGGATTGATGGAACTCATCTTTGGCAGGATATCAAAAATGTATGTAGGACTTCTAGCAAAAAGCAGTTGTCCAGGTCTACCTAACACAATACTTTGGGCAACAGAGCCCACTCATCTGTATCTATAAAAAGCTCCAGGATTAATCACCTCTGATGTGTATCCAGAATTTAAAGTCATTGATCTATCTGCAATGATTATACAACAATTTAACATTAATAGCATTTTCTTTATAGGATTCCAGACTGATCCATTCATCCAATAAACACATTTGAGCTTCTGTGACTATATGGGCTAATATTCTTGGTAAAGTATTCATCTTGGTCACAGAAACCAAGTGTTCAATATTTCAACTATAGTAATCACCCTTTAATGAGATTTTGCACCTTTTAGAGACTGGGCAAAGTGATAGGAATGCAGAGATGGGAAGCTCTCCAGCAGACTAGAAGTAGAAATAGGCAGCACATCAAAAGCATCAATTTGGAATCATACCCAGCATACACAGAAAAGAACACCCATGGAAGTGGGAAAGAGAGGTTTTATGGAAGGGAATGATTTTAGATAAACAGTAGTATACAGTAATTGTTCAGTTCTTTCTCACTACAATGTTCTGGGATGAGGACTGAAGCACACATTCACTCTCTTTATCCACATGCCAAAAACAACAGTTCTCAGCAGCACATTCATTGGTCAGATTAAACAAAAGAGAAGAACCAGGATTCAGAGACCTTAAGTAATTTGCAAGGAGCCAGAAGCCTGGTTTAAGGAAGGAATCTCAGTCCTACCCTTCATTCTCACCCTCTGGAAAATGCTAAAATAGGGAATCCTATTCTTGCACACAGTTGATGGGAGGCCCAGTGATAGCCACATTGCTCAGAATCCAGTTCTGCACCTGCCATTTCTGCGTTCCACTTCTTTAGGGATAAAGATGCCTTCCATAAATTTTTATTAATAGAGTATAGGAGAGTTAAGTAAATAACCAGTAATTTTCCTGGCAGAGAAGTGTTCTGAGACATGACTTGTCTTCCCACATTCTTTACTATCCTGCATAAGGTCCTTGGAAGGGATTTATCTCTATGCACCTTAACTAAGCACTCCTCAAGGGGCAGCCACTGCTTAAGGTCTTCTATACACGTTCCCTTATTAAACACTTGGGGCAACACTGTGAGGTTGGCATACATGAAGAGGGAAAAGGTTCAAGGGAGACAATGTCAACATGGAGTTAAGGAAGAATCAGAGGAGTGGAGGCAGGGAGAGTGTAAAGCCAAAGGGACATTACTAGAATTAAGTCTACTGGGCAGAGTAGCATAATGACCTGCCTGTAGTAATGTCCCTATTGCCTGATCACCCTGTTCTCACTCTGCATTAGAAGCAGAGACCAGAGTAGGGCAGGGAAGCAGGAAGCAACAAGAATTCTAAGCACCCAGCTCAGTGACAGATGATTCATCCCTCACTCCTCATGTCATCTCCCATTTGTGCAGTTCTCATCTTTATTTCATGAATATTTTATTCTCAGAGCAATGACTCCACTTTCCTCATAAATCTAGAAGGTGGCTCTTTATGGCATCTGTGAAGCATGGTGTGCTCACCTGCACTGGGTAACTACAGAGCCATCTGATTCCTTAGAAAAAAAATATGAGTTTGCATCCACATGAATATTAAGGGGTTGAATGCGCATTACTACTTTTTCTTAAATAGGTGCCTAAACTCTTCAGACATCCCAGCACAAGCCATTAAACACAGCTAGAATTCCACCCAGTGACAGGTTCCTGGCTTTTGAGAAATATGACCAATGCTCCCCAAATGAAGCATTCCAAGATTAATCAGACCCTCTCACCTAATTACAAATGCTGATCCATAAAACATGGGCAACTGGTAACACAAAGTAGTTCTGGATTAAATGTCATCATTATTTGTCCATGGGTATTTAAATATATACTACCAAAATACTATGATTTCCACCCCTTTTACTGGTTCCTATTCCCTTCTAGAGGAGGTCAGAACCCAGCTGGCCTGGCATTCAGAGCTTACTCTAGCCTCTGCCACCCCCATCTCCTTGTTAACACATCAGGCTTGAGAGCTCCAGGAAGTGTAATCACTTTGTTTACCTTCCCTGATATTCTCCCAGCTAAATGAGCAACTTCTCATCCCATCACTTACTTTAGGATTTATTTATATCCACCCTTTAACACTCAGTTTCAATACCCCCAAACCCCAAAGATATCAGCACTAACCAGTACCCCATATCCTTATGTTTTTGTTTGTTTTGTTTTTAAAGAGAGAGAGAGAGAGAGAGATGGGGGGGGAGGGAGAGAGAGAGAAGTAAACCAAAGCACCAAAACTTCCTTTAATGTTTAGGGGCAATCTCAAACCTGGGTTGCATACATAGAAAAGCAGCACACTACCCAAGTGAGCTATTCCACCATCCCTACATTATACACTTTTAAGGAAGAATATGGGCTTAATTATTAAAGAAAGAAGAAGAGAAATGTAAAAATGCCATTTGAACATTAAGAATGCGTGGAAGCAGGATAGGCTATAATATTTTGCCTTGCAACCTTTCTTAGCAATGCCAGAAGGGGCTAGAGGAAAGGCAGCTACTGTTTTTCCAACCTGCCTCATCATCATTTCTTATTTGTGTCTCTAGAAACAGGTCAGCAGCCGCAACAGCAAATTTCACATTTTTAAGCAGAACTGAGATATGTTATCCTCCTCACTAGTACCTGAGACCCTAATCTTATGCATACGTCAGAAAGAAAAATGGAGTGCTTTATCAGCTAGAAGAAAGATGTTCCTCATAGCTAGATTATCACTTGGTCTCAGGTCTCTCTCTCTCTCTCTCTCTCTTTTTTTTAACCGTTTCCACCTCTGCCTTCTATGGTTCTCCAGCAATCAACCTGTCTTCTCTCTCTCTCTCTCTCTCTCTTCCTTCTTCCTTCCCTCCCTTCCTTACACACACACACACACACACACACACACACACACACACACACACACACACACACACACACCATGACATTCATTCTGGGCTTTCAAGACTGGCCCTGACACTAAACAAAGCTGGAGAATAGGACAGGGCATGACTGGAAGCAGACAAGGACTTCAAAGAACATTCTGGAGCACTGAGGCTGAGTCTGAGTCTGGGTTCCCCCACTGCCAACGCCATCCCATGATGGCATCTCCATGACAGTGCACTGCTTGCCCACCTAGAGAAACTATCCTGCTCCCCAACCCATGCGGCATTTGCACAGAGGAAACCAGGTAGTAGATTTAGGTAGAAGAGAAAACCACAATGAAACAACGTGGAAAAGAGGCACAAAGTAATCTAGTTCTGCTTGGTCCTACCAGAAATGACTCCAAAGTCACCTTACTTTGCCTATTCACTGATGCTACTGTGTATAATGATTTGGATAATAAGGAGCAAGGAAGAGAATCCAGACCATGGCATGAAAGGAGAGCTTTCATGTGTAAGAGTGTGTGTGTGTATGTGTGTGTGTGTGTGTGTGTGTGTGTGTGTGTGTGTATGGAATAATTATGATTCTCACTTAAAATTACTCATCGGAACAGTTAACCATCCCTCCTAGTGACTTCATTGAAAAATTCCCAGTGGCATAAGAAGCATAGAATGAAATCATTAACTTTTTATTTTAGTGAGCTTTCCTCACAACTTTTCCTTTCTTCTCTCCTATGTATGATACAGGGATTGAGGAAAGGCACTGAGACTGTGGGAGAGCCAGCCCTTGCATTTGCAGTTATGCAGTAGGTAGGAGAGGTTGATGCAAGCCCCCAGAGCATCTCAGACATGCTTGAGTCAAACCGCAAGGTTCTTCCAGCAAAAACTAATTGTGATAACACAGAGTCCACAACATTGTATGAATGGAGAGTCTGACCACTGTCCCCATCCTTGCCAGGGGAACCCACAATAGACTGATACATGGGGCTATGGTGATGCATCATTAGGCAACAGATGGCGGCCTTGGACATGCTGCCACTTTGAATTTTACTGTTTCTTGTTTGGAATATATAATTGTTTGTGTTAACATAATGTGAATGTGGAGTTGTAATTCTAGAAGTAGCCAGAGTGGATATAACACACAGTGGCAAGTGCTGAACTTGAGCTGAACACCTGTATCGGTTTCTGCTCGGGGATTAGCACCCGGAGTGTATATGCTTTGTTACCCTCCTTAGACAAATTGTGTTCACAAAGGGACCATATGAGAAACAAATAAGTTTGAAGAAGAGCAAGAGACCAAAGACAAGGAGGTGTTGTGGTCAGAATTAGCTGTGGCTGGCACATAGAACAAAGGCACTGTGCCCAGCAACATTCCTTGTGCTGGCAGTGCCCTAGGGGGCTGTGGACATTGCTGAACCCTACAAGGAGGGGGGAGAAAAGGAGAAAGGAATGATGGGAGGGGCAAGGGCCAGTCCCCATTTGCACATTGGGAAAGCATGGCCCCCATGGCCCTTAGTGAGAAGCAAAGAGAACCAGGAAGGAATGCGTCTCCTCTCTTACCCTACAGCTGGTCTCTCCAGGTCAGGGTGGAGGCACATGGGCGGGGCAGGGTAGGGAAGGGCTCTCTGGCGCTGCTCATGCTGTATCTGCTCTATAGATAAATACAGGACTTTAGTGGCCATGGCTGGTGCCTTGGCACTTTGTTCAAGCATGAAAACTCCCCCTTACATTTGCACTCTGGATTTAAACATCAAGATAAAATGACACCATTCCCCTCCCCCATATAAAACACTGCTGTCTCCCGACAAGCGAGTCAGGTAAATAGTAATTGGACAAAAACCACCCTCCCCAAAGCCCAGTGTGATTAGGAGAGGTGGGACTTGGGACACAAACCTCTTTGGGGGTCTCCTGGTGGCACCGGTTGCTGTTCCACCACAACTCTAGGGCGGCCACCAGGCAGGCAAGGAGGAGGCCTATGGCCAAGATGCAGAAGACTCCAGCGAAGCTGTGTAGCTTGAGAGATTTGCCATCAGCTTGGGTGTTGGAGTGGCTGGTGAGGTCACAGCGGCCCGTGTGGGGCCACCATTTCTGCTTGAGCACATCCAGATCCCCAGTGTCCTGCAGCTCCAGGATCCTGCAAGACATAGGCTAGGTGAGCCGTAGCTACTGACCACATCAACACTGCTATGCAGGCCCTAGCCCCTGCTGCTTAGCACCGTCTCAGTTCTCCCCTTTCAATCTGTTCTCCACTCTGTAGGCAAAGTGGTCTTTCACCAAAACACACATCAGTTTTGTGATTCTCCTCACAGTCCAGATTTCTTTTCCCACCTGGTAAATTCTCTGGGTAAAATCCAATAACAAAGCATCTGAGATTCCATTCACATGGGGTCCTGAGTAAAGTACTAATAATAAAATTCAGAAATGGATGAGGCAAATATTCTGTGGGTCCAGGATACTGATGCTTACAGAATGCTTGCTTTTGAACTTCAATAACCACATCCTAAATAATCTCTCCCACTAGGATTCACCAAATGCTCCATTTGTCCATTAAATTTGAGGTGATTGCATTGTGTCAAGGACAATGCCCAATACTGCTATGCTTACAGTCTAGAGACGGGGAGTCAATCAGAGCAATCACTGTTGAACTGGAAGTTATGATCAATACAATGAAATAGCAGCAGAGGAGCTAGGAAGTAGTTCTAGGAGGGTGGCCTAGACTGAAGGGTTTAAGGAGGTTAACAGGTAAGTGGAAGCTAGATGGGTGATTAATGGTAAAACAGCTCACACTTGTCTAGCACATTCTATATGCCAGAAGTTGACAGACAGTTTGACAGTGTTGAATTCTAAGGTTATACTTTGAGGTGATCATTTCCACGTCTCCAGAAAAGGACATTGAGGCACATAGAGATGAATTATCTTACCATAGTCATTTTATGGGTTAGTATTAATCCAAGGGGAGGAACATTTCTGAGATTAGAACCATGTTAGAAAAATTTCACTGGGGATAAGTACACAACATATATGTGAAACTAAAATACAGCTAATCAGGTAATGAACCATGAGCGAGGAAGATGGTGGTGTGATATGACAAGAGAATATAAGAGGAGCTCAGTCCTTGAGGTGAATTTATGATTTACACATGTATTTATTTGCATCGGGCTCATGTTCATCACAATACTGGGTATTTTGGATCTCTTGCATGGCACATCTCATGGATGAGTTGGGTAGCTGTGTTGTCCCACTACCTCTGCATGACATAAGGCATATTAGAGAAGTTGAATTGTACTGATCATTGTACTGACCAGCCACTAATTAAGTCTCCACAGGCAGGACAGAGTGAGATGGACTTACTGACAGTTACAGGAACCCTAGGCCTGGAGAGGACTTGGGACTGAGCTACTGTTTCATCAGAGAATGTAAGTTTTTTTTTAATTCTTTTAAAAATTATTATATTTTTTAATATTACTTACTTATTTATTATTGAATAGGCAAAGAGAAATTGAGATGGGAGGGAGAGATAGAGAGGGAAAAAGACAGAGAGACACCTGCAGCCTGGCTTCACCACTCACGAGTCTTTCCTCCTGCAGGTGTGGACCAAGGGCTTGAACCTGGGTCTTAGAACAGTGTAATATGAGTGTTTAACCAGGTGTGCTATGGCCTGGCCCCTAGAGTGTAGTTTTATGCTTAATGGTACAGATTCAGTTTTGATGATCATGATTTCAAGCCCACACTATGCCAGTACACTAGCCGTGCCATATCAAACTACAGCATCATCTCTCTTACCACTAAAATCTGATAGCTAAATAAATGATGTGTCTCACAAAATTACTGTGAAAACCAAAGAGAGATCATGAGCAGAACAGTAAGCTCAGGCTCTGGCAAGTAATAAGAGCTCCATTAAAGGTGGTTTGTAGTTGCCCAGTCTGACAATCACATTAGCCAGCTGCCTTTTTTGGTCCAGAATTGACACGAGCTACCTTTTATTGAAATCATAGTAGGAACTGGTCAATAGCTGTTCTACTGTGGAGAATCAAGGACTCAGGATTTCCCTCAGGTTGCAGGTTAAAAAGTGGCAAAGTCTCTCTTCATAGCTGGGTCATGCTGACATGGGAGGTCATGCTTGTTTCAGAACACCAGGCTACCAAGTACAGTCATACAGCTCTATGAGAGCCAGATTCTAGTCTTCTAGCAATGAGTCTTTGCCCAGAGAATGGTTGTGAGACATAGCCAGGCCCCCATTCCTCTGCTTATTGACTGAAAAGTTGGGTTGTCTCATTTTGTTGAAGTTTTTTTTATTACCTACTTCCTTATAATTGTTTGCATTTTTATGCCCAGTATTATCCCAGGGAGAAAGGTAATCTATAGAACATAGAATAAAAATAAAACAAAAACAAGTAAGTATGCATAAGCAAAATAAGAAAGACAAAGCTAGTTAAGAGCTCAAAATGACTCCTAGAATAATGCTAAGTAAAGTACACTGTAATAGTCCACACTTATGCTTATGAGTAAGCAAGAGCTGTTACTGTCACTACCTGAAGCCAGTGGCTCTGTTTTCCAGACAGATATAATTGCAGGTGCTTTCCTTCAGTCAATAGTTATGGCGCTTGCTACACAGTAGGTGCTCTATAAATGGCTCTTAAGTTGTTAAATGCTTATTGAATGCCCACTCTGTATGCCATGGTCCCCAAGTGGGTTATAGCACTCAACCTCTGTCTCACATACACATAAATCCTATCTTATAGACCCTGCCATTTGTTAAAGAAAGGGAGTACATCCTCATCCAAGGGAGAAAAAAAAAGAAGCCTTAATTCCTTGGACTAAAAAGGCAAATGCTCAAGTGGTACCAGAAACAGCTGGGACCTGCTATTTCCACAGGACCCTTTTTCTATCCATGTCACGCAGTCTACATCTGGCACCCTCCTCTCCTCTGGCACACCCCAGCTAGGGGGCAGCTTGCAATTCTGATGCACCACACCACAGAGATTCTTGAAGAACCACTGCAGCAGTAAGCTAGAAACCTGAGGTCTGAGTGTTCTCTCATATATGGGCATCTGCCTGTCCAGGCTGGGGAATGTAGCTGCTTCCTCAAGGGGCTACAACCTCAAGACCATCTAGGACATTTACTTAAAGTCACTAAGCACATGACCTTTTGATATAGGCAAAATCTTTTTCCAGAATAATAAGAAAACTGGACTACCACTTTTGGTTATGGCACATAGTTTCTAGGCTCAAGGGAGCAGTCCCCAAAATCTCCATTTTGAGAAATTTAAATAGAACATCTAGGCCAACAAGACTGTAGGCACTGCCCTGTTCCAGGACAAACCTGCTTCTCTAGGAACCCACACTACACACAGGTCTGGGTCTATCACCTTCTGAAATCAAACAAAGGACCTGAAATTCATTTAACACCCAATAAACCTTAAATATTGAAGAAGACCAAGTAACCACCCCCACTCATCTCCCAAGTAGAGTGTTGTCAGGTCCTCATCTGCAATCTTGACTTACTGAACAATTCAGTCAAGAACCAAACTCCTTTGCTTCCCAGTGCATCTATTATCATTAACTTCAGCAGACACTCAGGCAGTCTCTCAGAAGGGCCCTTGCATGGGGACTCTGGTATTCTCTCACTGGGGACCCTATACTCTGTCATTGGGCACATTAGCTGTCTCAGTGGCTATGGAGCTATTGCTGTACTGGCCCCAAGGATTTCCTAACAATTTGCTCTGGAGAAGTGCTCCAAGCTTTATGATCTGTGAAATATTCTGAACCTCCCATCTTAGGAAACCAATTGGTGTAAACTTCAGGAACACCCATGTGCTAAGCATTCCTGGAGAGAAAGCATTCTTTCACTGTGCCTTTCATCTGAGAAATTGATAAATCACTACTCTTCCTTCTCTCTTGCCATTGCTCTCTGCTCCACGAAGCAAAGAGAGGCATGGAGTGCATACTTGATTAAATTCTACAGAAAACTCCAAAGTCTCCTTTAACTTAATTAATTCCACTCCTTTTCTCAATTTTGCAAACAGCTACTGAATCTATGTATAGGTCACAAACCCTCCTTTTGGTCCTTACTTGATAGGACTTAACTTTAAGTGTATATGAACAGAAACACTCAAATACCATTTAGGATATAGGAGAGGGCAGGGGGATGACATAATGGTTATGCAAAAGGCTTTTAAGGCTGAGGTTCTGAGGTCCCAGATTCAGTCCTCAGCATCACCATCAGCCAGAGCTGAGCAGTGCTTTGGTCTTTCTCTCCACCTTTCTCTCTGTATCTCTCTCATTAAAATAAAATAAATAAAAATTTTTCAAAGTATATAGGAAAGGGGGCTGGGCAGTGGTGCATCTGGTTAACCATACATATAGCTATGTGAAAAGACCCGCATAAGGACCTGGAATGGGGATGCTTCACTAGTGGTGAAGCAGGTCTGCAGGCTTCTATCTTTCACTCTCCCTCTCTGTCGCTTCCTCCCCTCCTAATTTCTCTCTGTCCTCTCAAATCAAATCAAATCAAATAAATAAAAGTAAAAAGGAACAAAATGGCTGCTGGGAGTGGTGGATTTACAGTGCCTGCACTGAGCCCCAGTGATAACCCTGTCTTGGAGCTCCACTTCTCCAGAGCCCTGCCCCACTAGGGTAAGAGAGATAGGCTGGGAGTATGGATCGACCTGTCAACACCATGTTCAGTGGGGTAGCAATTACAGAAGCCAGACCTTCCGCCTTCTGCATCCCACAATGACCTTGGGTCCATACTCCCAGAGGGATAAAGCATAGGGAAGCTATCAGGGGAGGAGGGGATGGGATACAGAGTTCTGATGGTGGGAATTGTGTGGAGTTGTACCCCTCTTATCCTATGGTTTTGTCAATGTTTCCATTTTATACCTAAGAAAAAGTATATAGAAGAAAGGAAAGGCTCAGCCAATAGACAGAGAAATGGGCACAACACTGAGGCTAAGGGGACCCAGGTGCTCCACTGACTCTGCCAGTAGCTGTCTGATTAGTCATGGCTTTCATGTCCATTTCCCTCTCTGGCTTTCAGGATTTTTTAAGGATTCTCACTCCATCCACATAAATAAACCTCTGTGCTGGGAGGCAAACATTAATCAAATGACTTGAGATCATCTCTAAACCTGGAAACTATGCTGTTATTTCCTTTTATGGTTATTATTTATTTATTTTTATATTACAGAATTACATGCCAACAGGGGTTGAATACACACCATTCCCACCACCAGAGTTCTGAATCTTCAGTCTCCCCACTGTAATCCAACGCAGTACCCCTAAGGTTGTAGACACTGGCCAACCATCATCTCTACAACTGTCTGTCCACATTTACACATAGTTGCCCTCTTTTTTTTTTTCTGATTCAATCTTCTCTTCCCTTCCAAACCACTCATGACAACATAACTACCTCCATATGTCCCTCTCCTTTTCCTTCTCTCTCTCTGGGTGCTAATGGAACTGGAGTTCAGAGTCCTCTTATCTTCTTCCTATCACTTCTCCCCTGCTGGGAGTATGGATCAAGGTTGTTTGTGGGGAGCAGAAGATAGGAGTTCTGGCTTCTGTAATTGCTTCTCTGCTGAGCATGGGCATTGACAGGTAAATCCATACCCCCAGCCTGTTTCTATCTTTCCTGGACCAGAGCTCTGGAGATATGAGGGTCCAGGACACATTGGTGAGGTCGTCTGATCAGAGAAGTTGGGATGGAGATATGGTAGCTGTGCCTTCCCTGCTCCCCCCAGGTAACTACCATAGTTCCAATTTAAATGTTCCAAAACTTTTTTATCCAGTCATTTGTCAAGGGACATTTTCTATACTGTTCTTTTCACTTAAACACTTTTTCTACAGCTTTGGCTTTGGTGAGCTGAGAAAGACTCTTGTCTTTCTTTAGTGATTCTTCCTAAACCTCTTCCTTACACTGGTTCCTGCATTTTGCGCCACCTGCGCTTAACCGCCCGACTCCCCCCTAGCCCTCTTCCTAAACCTTATAATTATTCCCTCTTCTCACACTAGGATGTTACTATGAAGATGTGCATGTGAGTGACAGACCCAAGTCTTAGACATCGTTTGGAATAAGACTGTCTCCTGGGAAATGATAAGTGGGCTCACCTAAGCTCTTTAATGTCTCCAACTCTGTAAAGCACTAAGGAAAAAAATAAGTTGAAGAGATCAAGCAGTCAAATTCTTGGTAGAGTGCCCATGTGAAGAAGAGCAAGGACCTAGAGTTCAAGTCTCTATTTTCTACCTGCAGAGAGAATGTTTTACAAGTAATGAAGCAGTGATGAATCCCTCTTCCTCTACTCCTTTCAGTTTTCCCCTTCCCATTCAATTTCTCTCACTCCTACCAGAATAAAAAGGAAAAAAATAACCACTGGTATTGGTGGATTCACTGTGCATTCACTAGCTGCAGAGGGTTATCCTGGTGGCAATTAAAAAAGAAAAAAATAAAAGGAAGGAAGAAGGGTAAAAAAAAAAAAAGGAAGGAAGGAAGGACAGACAGAGAGATAGAAAGAAAGAAAGAGTGAAAGAAAGAAAGAAGATAGGTTGGAGTGACAAGAGACAAGTGACCAAGGATTGGTCAAGTGTCCATACTGAGCACTTGGAAATTTGATCATTCAAGGCTCTACAACAGATGGGACTCAAGGCATAGAATCAAACCAGCAAATCACAGGAGAAGCCAAACAACCCAATATAGACTAAACTCATCTTCGGTGGAAGGTAACCATGAACATTAGGTGAGAGCACATTTATCTATAGAGTCTTCATCTCCACTTCCCCCAACAAACTAGAGTTAACAAGTACTAATCACTAGGAAGCCCCTTTGGGGAGGACAGGGACAAGGCACTTAGTGAGCAATTTCCACTCTCTGCACTGGAGAGTCAGCTCCCTTCCCCAACTCAGCCAACAGAATCTGTCCCCTAAGTGCAAGTGCACATGAATGTGAAGGCCACCAGCTTCTCTGACCCCACCCTTTTCCACTTTTCCACAATGACTCTTTCCAATATTCTTCTATTGTAAAAAAAAAAAAATTATTGAGCAGCCCAAGAGGTGGTCTAACAGCTACAGCATGGAGCTTTACAATATGAGGATCTGAGATCAAGTTCCAACATCACTTGTGCCCGAGTAACGCAAAAGGCCATTCTTGCTCTTATGTAAATTAATTAATTTTAAAAGTAGTTACTGGGCCACTGTAAAACCCAATTAATTATTCAACTTAATTTAAATGAGAGTCTATCTGTTAATTTCCTTATCCTCCTTGAGATCTTAGTTAGTAACCTCCTCTTCAGGATCTGTTCAAATGCCTTCTTATTTCTTACTCCACTCTTAGAAGATCCTTTCTGTCATGCTCACTGCCCTACACACATAAAAGTCCCCATGGGATTAGATTATATGCTTCCAAGGGCAAGAACTACATACTTCCTGTTCTTTACTCCAGGATTTGACATGGGACTACTTGGGGTTGAGGAGGTTGTGGGGGTGGACAAATGTGTTGGTACATAGCACTGAGAACACTGGATAAATAAACAAGTTTGTGTTGTGCCTCGCTATTGGAAGCACTGGCTGACCGTGCCTACCTCTGGGAGAAGAGGTCCCTGTAAGGGCTGCCATGCTGTAGGGCAATCCCATAGCCCTTGCTGCTGACGCTGTTGCCAATTACAGTCACAGAGCAGTCGTCATCTGTCAGAGCTGCATACTCCACCACGGCCACATCCCACAGAAAGGCGTAGTTCCCCTTCTTTGCCTGAAAGACCAAAGATCACCATGAAGTCAAGTAGGCCTAGTCTTCTGTATTCATCTGACTGGTGGAGTTTAAGTGACCCTCCCCCCTAAACACTTCCAGGCTCCACTTTAGCACAGCCAACTCTCCTCCTACTTCCTGGACTACAAATCCCACCACTGTTGGGTTCTAACATAAAGGGATGTGTCCTTGCCTCTAGTAGGCTCTGGTACAGTGCATCTCACAGAAAGTGGAAGTGAAGATGAGTTTTATGTGAGTTTCAGCACTAGCCTTCTGAGAACAACAGCATGGATCTACTTCTGAGATCTGCAGAGTCACCTGGGAAAATGCAAAAAGTCCGAATCCAAGCAACTGAGATTTTTCCAAGACAGGGTGATAATATCCATCTCATATTTTCACTTAGAACCTAACAGAGCCTTATGAGGGTGAACATGGGAGATTGCCCTAGGTTCAGTGTCTCTGAGTGGCTGTGACTTAGTAGCTAAGTCACAAACATGTTAAGCATGTGGAAGAATTCATTAAAACAGGATTTTGAGAGTTATAGTTCCAGGCTACATGTCCTCCCCATTTCAAGAGTGTGCACATACATACATAAATATATGAACAGGATATGTTCACATATATCTTAAGCACATATGCATGCATGGGTACACCTGCACTTACATACCCCCTTCCCAGGAGCAGGTCTCTGTTGCTATAACAAAACAGAGGGGGAAGATTATCCTATCAAGAATTTTCTGTGGTCCTTGTTGAAATCTTACTCCACAGAAGATGTTCAGTTCTGTCCTGAATCATACTTTTAACTTTGCCTACAGATTGGGTATGTATTATAGAAAGAATGTGAGCTGATTTGCCTTTGGGAAGGAGAACGTAGACTAGGCATTGTTGTCTGGCTGACTTAAAATAGAGCTATATGCAGCTGAATGCACTATAATGCCTGATTTTAATTCTATAGTGAGCACACAGACGTCTTTGTCTTCCCTCTGACCACATCTTAATATTAGATGTTAGAAGACCTCAGTTTGGGCTTTGTGGCAGGCTGAAACAACATAGGCAATGAGAGGCTAAGCTGACAAGCTACAAGCTTCCAGGCATTGTCAAGGGCATTGCTTAGGTTTGGAGTCTTTATTCAGTGAGGCTTTATGTCCAGTGAGGGTTTCCAAAGAGTACTTTCTTTCTTTTTAAATTTCTTTATTGGGAATTAATGTTTTACATTCAATAGTAAATACAATAGTTTGTACTTTCATAACATTTCCCAGTTTTCCATATAACAATACAACCCCCACTAGGTTCTCTGTCATCCTTTTTGGATCTGTATTCTCCCTCCCCCTAGCCACTCCAGAGTCTTTTACTTTGGTACAATACGCCATCAAAGAGTGCTTTCACAGCTTAGATGTAGTTAGTCAAACTTTTACTTCTTTTAAAGGCCCTAAGTGTCAAAGGTCCCAGATATATCTCCTTTTTCTCATCAGAAAGATGTGTAGGTAGAATATGGCCTTATTGATAATAACAGGCTGCTCCTAGCCATTCACCAATTTTAGCCAACAAGCTTGCTAAAAATGACACACATCCATGCCACCCATTGACTTTCACCTCGGGGAGCAAGCCAAATATTACCACCAGGTTGATTCCCCAGCCAATCCAATTTCAGAAGTCCTAGAGGATTTTGATCCAACTTGTAAAATTACACTTATCTCTCTCCCTCCACATGGGAAGATAATAGTCTTTGAAAATTTTCCCTGCTGGTAAACAAGTTTTCTCATGAAAAGATATAAATTTCAACCTCTTAGTAACTGAGCTTCTCAGCAAAATGTTGACTTATGACCTAATATTTGGCTTTAACCTGACTTTGGAGTATTTCATGTCCATGCTTGCAATTCAACATGACAATCAGACACTGCTATTTGTACAATTTCAAAAGGGCATGTCATGTTGAAGGAAGAATTAAGATCAGGTTCATTTCTACCTTTCAAGTGATGTTTCAAGAAGGAAAAAGAAATCTGCTGGCTCAGATGGAGTGGAAACTGACTTGACAAAAGTCTGGCATGGCCACTCAAATGGGGCACTTGGATCGTTTCAACCTGTAAGATTTATGACTCCAGCTTAGATTAAGCAGCAGATAAGCAAAGCTGGGTGAAGGATGTTGCATCTGTTGTGATGTTAACTTTAGGAGAGGTGTCAGAAAAATTAGATGGGAATCTGACAGCATCTTGGTTGCAAACCCCTGCTAGTTAGGCAGGCAAGTAAGAAGAAAAAGAAGATATCTCAACAATAGAGCAAGGACTTCCATCAATTAAGTTATAGGCTTTATTTCCAGGACTGCATATGCCAGAGCTGAAGGATACATTGGTTTCTTATGAAAGAGATTTCATAACAATACAAAAAAGAAATCTTTTTTAAATTAAATCACTATATTTGGGGATTTATAAAATTTCTGTCACTGTGTACAGTTTCTTTTTTTAAAAATTTGATATTACAGAGAGTAAGATTGAGAGGGTGAGACAGATAGCAAGAGAGAAATCTGCAGACCTACTTCACTGCTATTGAATCTTCCAAAACTATAGGCCCTTACACAGGACCTATGTGTTCAACCAGGTGCACCATCAGCTGGCCCCATGTACAATTTCTTATCACGTTATTACATTTAAAAAGAAAGGTAAGAGACTGACTCACTTAATGTCTTTCTTTATGGTCAATACCAGGCCACCCCATCATCTGAGGCTCTAGTGAGGGAATCCTTGGATTCCCACAAAGATATGATGGAATGGGATTAGACCTCTAACAGATCCCTCTCTCCACCATCACTGGTTATTTTATCAACAACATTAGCATAAACCTTCTTGTGGGCCTCTTCAGAACTTTGCCATTACTATAAAATAGCAATGGTAGTACTACCCCACTCTGAAGGGAGTCTGGGTCAACCTACTCCACCACTTGAGGAAGACTGGTCCTGAAATGAGTGCAGCCTAGAATGTCCCCAGCTATGACTATGGACTGTGAACAGAGATTGAAAGGGACTCAAAGGTTGCACAGGCTCCTATGATAAATCTGATTACATAAGGACCCTCGGTCAGATTGATGGGGTAAACAGTATTTATATACTTTATTCACATTCAGGAGCTACTCTCTGCCCTAACCCAGCTTTCTAATTCTATTCTCAACTCTGACACCATCTTCCCAGTCAATATTTTTAGTCCACCATCATGTTAGGTAAAAATTACTAAAATTGGGAGTCGGGCGGTAGCGCAGCGGGTTAAGCTCCTGTGGCGCAAAGCTCAAAGATCTGCTTAAGGATCCCAGTTCGAGCCCCCGGCTCCCCACCTGCAGGGGAGTCATTTCACAGGCGGTGAAGCAGGTCTGCAGGTGTCTATCTTTCTCTCCCCCTCTCTGTCTTCCCCTCCTCTCTCCATTTCTCTCTGTCCTATCCAACAACAACAATAACTACAACAATGGCAACAAAAGGGAAAATAAATATAAAAAAAATACTAAAATCAAGGGCCCCTAGGAACATACTTAAAATAAACTTCCTATCTTCTTTCTAGTCTATGGTCCCTATTCTCACCTGCTCTAGTCCTGCTTTTTTGTTCCTGTTTATTAAATATTTGTCCTGCTTTATATCTCAACTGCTTTTCAGCCACCAAGATGCAGATGTTACTGTGATTCCATCCTGTCTTCCCTGGGCAGACCACCTCACCAATTTATATAGGAACTCACCTCCGCAGAGCCTTACCCCACTAGGGAAAGATAGAAACAGGCTGAGGGTATGGATCAACTTGCCAATGCCCATGTTCAGGGGAGAAACAATTACAGAAGCCAGAACATTCCCACCTTCTGCACCCCATAAAGAAGTTTGGTCTATACTCCCGGGGGGGGGGGGGATATTAGGGGAAGATGACCAGAGAGCCCTGAAGTCTAATTCCATCAAGACCCAGAGAGAGAAGAGGGGAAAAAAATGAAGGACATTCAGAAGTAGCAAGAGGTGTAGGTGTGACTTACAAAAGAAGACAGGATTGTAGAAAATGTGAAAAAAATATATAAATACAGATAGTTATAGAAGAAATACATCAACACATATCTGTGACTTTAAAAGAACTACTATAGTTTCCAATGGAAGGAATAGGGATACAGTACTCTGGTGATGGAAACAGTGCAGAATTATACCTCTATTATCTGATAACTCTTTAAATCAATATTAAATCACTAATAAAATAAAAAAGAGAGGTAATGGGAAGTTCTCTTTCTACTTACTTTTATTGCCTTCAGGCTTATTCCTGGGGCTTGGTGCCTGCACAATGAATCCATTGCCCCCAGTAACTATTCCTCCCCTTTTTTTCTTATGTCTTTGAACACAAAGAGAAATTGAGATGGGGAAGGCTAGAGAGGAAGAAAGGGGCCAGCAACATTGCTTCTGAAGCTTCTTCCCCCCTGCATGTGGGAACCTGGGTCCTTGCACATAGTAGCATGTGTGTTCTACCATGTTCTCCTTTTTAACCATCTAAATAATCACAAATACTTCATTTCCCTGTTTGTAAATAGGAAGTAAATTTGCTATTATTTTTTCTATATCAGCTTCAGGAAGCACGAGAGTGGATTCCTTTATCTGCCTGGCAATATCAGAATGGGGAAGATCTGGAGAGACTAAAGTGTGTGTGGATCAAACCGGAAACTCTGACTTGTAGTACAACAAGACAAATTATGGTTATATATATATATATTTTTTAAAAAATATTTATTCTCTTTTTTTGCCCTTGTTTTTTATTTTTGTAGTTATTATTGTTGTTGTTATTGATGTCGTCGTTGTTGGGTAGGACAGAGAGAAATGGAGAGAGGAGGGCAAGACAGAGAGGAGGAGAGAAAGATAGACACCTGCAGACCTGCTTCACCACTTGTGAAGCGACTCCCCTGCAGGTGGGGAGCCGGGGGCTCGAACTGGGATCCTTATGCTGGTCCTTGAGCTTTGCACCACCTGTACTTAACCTGCTGTGCTACCGCCTGACTCCCATGGTTCTATGTTTATGAAATATTCACCATCCTGAATCCTTCATACTTCCTTGGTATTTCAGAGCTTCCACAGTCCTTTTTTTATCCCCCCAAAGCTCAATAAAACGCAGCCTCCAAGCTCTGCATGAGTGTCCCATATCCATCTGTTTTCAAGAACACTTTCTGGATCTCTAGATTTCTTGGTATGTTACAAATCCAGATTGAAACAGAAAACTTCTTATTTCCAGGTGCTCTCAGATGCAGTTATAAGAAATCCATTTGGGTTGTGGCAACAGCATAATGTTTATGCAAAAAAAATGTTCATGTAAATGGCTATGAGGTTCCAGGTTCAATCCCCAGCACCACGATAAACCAGAGCCAAGTAGTGATATGGGAAAATAAACAATACGTAAATAAATAAAAATAAATTAAAACTTTGTGTGTCAATCACTATACTGTAAACCATTAATTCTCCAAGTAAGGTAAGAAAGGAGGAGGAGGAGGAGAAGGAAAAGGAGAAGGAGGGGGGGGGAGGAAGAGGAGGAGAAGGAGGAGGAAAAGGAGAAGGAGAAGGAGTCAAATCATATACCTGACATTGGAACACTTAGTGGAATGCATACTTTACCATGTGTCAGGACCTAAATTCAAGCCCTCCGATCCATAACTTTAGGGGTGAAGCTTCATAAATGGCGGAGAAGTGCTTCAAATTCTTTCTCTCTCCCTCTCTAGCTATACTTCCACCTCAAATTCTCTGTCTCTATAAAAACATAGAAAGAAAAAAAACTACTAAGATGAAGAAAAAAAATGGTCATTGGGACTAGTAGAGTCACTGTGCAGAAACTAAACTCCAGTGATAATCCCAGTGGCAATAACAAACAGAAATCAAATCACCTTACCCAGTCATAATCATATCATACTTACATTTTCTTTCCTGCCCCTGTACAGAATAATTTTCATTTCTCCCCTTCCCAAATTCCAAGTTGTACCTCTTCTACCAAGTTTCCATTTGCTTACTAATAATTATGAATTCACCCCTTATTCTCTGTTGGCTATCCACAAAGTCTGGATGCCCCATATGTGCATGACACTGAATATATCAAGCATCTGCCTCCAGGAGAACCAAGATTTTTATCATCCTCTCCCCTCCTAGAACAAGTTCGTCCTCTGCCTTTCTTGCATGTTAGAATTTCCTCCATTCTGCTCCAAGTCTTTGCTTCCATGTATGTGTACTCAGCCTCTCACCTATTTTGTTTCTACTGGATCAGTATTTCTACTCTTCTCCTTCCAGTCTCCATCTTCTCAATACCATGTAAAGGACCTATAACAAAGCATTTCCCCCCCATAGGATTTAGTTTTAATTATTTTGAAAGAGTAATATCACTCTGGTGTAAGTAATACCATAGATTGAAGGTGGGACCTCATGCTTATGAGTCCAGAATTTTACCACTGTGCCACCTCCTGGACCACTACATGTCATTTCTTATTTATACTAACTACTCCTTTCTGTTGTATTTTTTTTCCCCAGAGTCTTGGGAACACAGAGCATTGGAAGGAGTTAGTCCATAGTCCATTGTGTGCTACTGGCTCTTCCTCACATAGGAAAGAAGCTAAATCCTGTCATTATTTTAGCAGGATCCTGGAAACGTCTTGGCTGAGTGGCAAATATCTTTATAGCTGGCTATTTCTCGACTTCTAGTTCATATCAACTCATTCTTCCTTGTATCTCCCAGTTTTGTCCTTGCCCTGCTGCCATGGGGAATTGAGATGGATGTTATGTTAAGGCAGGTATAACAGGCAATGAGCTATTTATAGGCAGATCATTGGCATTTATTTCATAATTCCTAAAAGATAAAGGAGACAAAATAGGCTTGTGTTTTACATCCAAACAAGAACAAAGACTTTATTTTAACCTCTTTGCTAAGTTAAATTACCATTACCTATCTTGCCAACTTAAAATCTTAAAAGTTATTATCACCAACTTATCATGTAATAGCTTCCAAACACCAACCACATGTACATTAGCATGTAGCTGCAGAAAGTTAGGCTGAGAACAAGTCTAGTTTATTTATCAGAGCCTCCTTCAAACCCACAGCTCTGTCCAGAGCCCAGATGGACACAGAAGTTAAGAGAACCCTTCACAATTAGCTTTGGGGTCATGGGATTCCAGCCTGAGTTTCTTCTAGTCTATAGCATTTACAGATCATTTAGGAAGGTAGAAGTTTGAGTGTTAATAGAATGGAGAAGTATAAGCTTCTATGTCTACATTGTTTCATTTAAAATAACCAGTGCTTGCAAAGTTGTGAGAAAATAGACAAGATCCTTCATGGCAATAAATATCACTGAGTAATACACCTTCATAAAGTAATACAAGCAGGGAGTTGGGCGGTAGTACAGCCGTTTAAGTGCATGTGGTGCAAAGTGCAAGGACCAGCATAAGGATCCCGGTTGGAGCCCACAGCTCCCCACCTGCAGGGGAGTCGCTTCACAGCGGTGAAGCAGGTCTGCAGGTGTCTCTCTTTCTCTCCCTCTCTGTCTTCCCCTTCTCTCTCCATTTCTCTCTGTCCTATCCAACAACAACAACATCAATAATAATAACTATAATAATAAAACAAAAAGGGAATAAATAAATAAATATTTTTAAAAAAGAAATACAAGCAGTAGGTAACATATTCTGCTCATATTCTTTACACTGGAAAATTTTGAAATTACCCTCAAACACAGTCCAAATTCATCTATGTATCTTAAAGATATGACAGATATCTTAGAGAATCTTAGATAAAGTTTTAAAACAATTATAGTTCCAGATCTGGCAAAATAGCTCACTTGATTATTGTGTTGCTTTGCCATGTATATGACTCTGGTTCAAGTCCATTCCCCATAGCATTGAAGGAAGCTACAGTACTATGGTTTCTTTTGCTCTCCGCCCCATCCCCCCTTTATCTAAAAAGGTTAAAAAAAAAAATACACTTTATTCAAACATCAAAAGGATACATTTGAGGATTTTAGAGAATGAAAGTTTGCTTTGGGAGAATGTTAGGGGCATCTTAGACAACGTGTCTCCCAGCTAGCATCTTAGCAAGATGATTCCAAAACCATCCCTGGTCCACCCACTACAAATGGAAAGGGGTTGAGAGCATGAGGTTCTGGCTCCAGTGTTTAGAACAACCTCCTGAACAATTGGGGGACTATGATCAGCCTATATTGCTGGAGGAAGGCTGGGCACCATAAAGAAAGCCACAAGTGAGATGGGCTATTGGATGACTCACTCTCCATTGAGCCACACTGGTAATAAAATGAGATTGCTTTGCCTTTCATTGTACCACTGATTCCGCCCTTCCCAGAACTCACTCAGAGCATGAACTTTCAGAGTCATTAGCCTTCAAGGCAAAAGCCTCATTATGCATTTCTACTCTATCCTAAGTGCTTTTGGAAAGGGACACACAACCAAACTGTTCCCCCAAATTAGAACTGTGCTACAGAAATCAAACACACATGAGATGGAAAGGAAGTTCTGAAGGATATCAGGTTATCTGCAGTACCAGATACATATCAGATGTGTACCTGCCAGGTGTTAAGACACTTCAGAATCCCAGTTCCTTTTATCACATGATTTTGGAGGGCAAAATATAAATCCCATTGTTATAGATGAAGAAACTGAGGTTCATGGGACTGGCTGGTGCTGCACCTGATTGTATACTCACATTACTGTAAGGCCTCAAGTTTAGAACCTTGGTCTCCACCTGCAGGGGTGGAGGGAAGCTTGATGAGTAGTGAAATAGTGCTGTGGGTCTCTCTGTCTGTCTGTCTCTCTCTCTCTCTCCTTCCCTCTTCCATCTCAGTTTTTGTCTGTCTCTGTCCAATAATAAATAAAGTGAATCAGGGTTCAAAAGAATAAAGTATCTTGTCCCATGTAAGGTAAGATAAAGAACAATAGAGCAGGGTCAACCCTAATTTCTTGGTGCTCCCTCGTAGCTGTCTCATGAAAGGACAAGAGGAATTTTTCCTGGTGTCTTTGATCTCATAACATCTCCCAGGGAAATGCTGCTGGTGACAGAACACACTGGAATGGCAATAAGTGTTCCCCAGTTTTACAAAAAGGTGGCTCCTGGAACCACTGGGAGAGAGAGGACATGGGGGTTTTCACTGTCTCTGGACAGAGTTGTTAATGTATTGCAATCCCCAGGGATTTAAGGATCCTTCTGTGCATTCACCACTCATCCATACCCACAGTGCCTCTTCTCACATCCATCTTCCACTCAACAAGCAAAGTCTGGCCCTTTTTAAGTATCCCTTATCCCCTCCCAAGGTCCCTTTAGAACCATAGGACCTAGCTTCTATGGTCATAGTCACAAAATAGCAATGCATTGCCATTAATAGTCTGAACCCTGGCTATAGCCACACCTGTCTTTTGCCCTGTGCCAAATCACAAGATGCAACAGGAAAAATACAGGCCATCTGTGGAGAAAGGGACAATTTTACAGTCTGCTGGTAGGAGTGTGGGCTGCTGGCATGATATTTCTGGAATGACAATTTGGTAGGGAGAATCAAATGCTTTTATAATGTGCATGTGCAGCAATTCTATCCCTGGAGATCTGGCCTAGAGAATTATTCAGCTTTCTGAAAGATGTTTGTGAAAACTTTCTTGGGAAAACACTGCTTAAACCAGCAAGAAATTGGAAAGAATACAAAAGTTCAACAGTTGCAGATCAGCTGCATAAATAATAGTATTAGATGATGGAATTGTTATTATGATATATTATTGTTACTATGATACTTAAAAAGTATTTATAGGTAAGAGAAACAACTGTCAGTGCTAAAAAAGAATTTTCTAGAATCTGACTGCAAACTTGAATCCCAATGATGACTGTATGAGTACAGGCAAGTCGAATACCATCTATGTGCCTTGGCTCCACTACTTGCAAAAATGATCAGTGCATAACAATGACCTGATGAGAATTAAATTCCTAGGGGCTGGATAGTGCATCTAGTTGAGCACACTTGTCAAAATGTACACAGACCTGGATTCAAGCCCCCACTCCCCACCTTCAGGGGGAAAGCTTCATGAGTAGTGAAGCAGTGCTGCAGGTGTCTCTCTGTCTCTCTCCCTCTCTACCTACCCCCTTCCCTTAATTTCTGGCTGTTTCTATCCAATAAATGAAGATGATAGGATGTTTAAAACACTTAAATTCCTCAACATGAAACATGTTTAGGGTCTTTCTGGGCATATGGTAAGAGCTAAATGAATGCGAACTGGTATATTGCTACATGAAAATAAATTGTCACAATGGAGTTTAAATACTGTATTATGCTTCTAATTGTTGTATAATATAAAATGGGATATCTATGAAGAATTCAGATCCAGGGAGCTAGCATAGAGGTTATGTAAAAACACTTTCATGCCTGGGGCTCCAAGGTCCCAGGTTAAATTGCAAGTACCACCATAAACCAGAGTTGAGCACTGCTGGTCTCTCTCTTCATATCTTTCTTTCTGTATCTCTCACTTTCATTAAAATAAAATATTAAAAAAGAATTCAAGCTAAACACCAAATGCCAACCACATTCATCTATGGATAGTGCCAGCATGGGTGACTTCTCTCAGTTTCTTTCAGTCTCCTGTGTTACCCATGTTTTCTGATGCTAATTTCCAGGAGATAATTTTAGTGATTCAACCTTCTTCCTGAAGGATAGAAGAGCGGGTTCTGGACAAAACCAAACCTATGGTTGCATTCCAACTTTTTAGTTAACTTTTAGTCTTAGCTAATAAGTATCTCTTTACAGTAGTATTCTGCGAATACTACTGCACAGAATGTGAGGCCAACATAGTTCCTTCTTTAGATTCTAATTTGATTCAGGACAAATCTATCAGCTATTATTGAAGCATCCTTTCTCCCATTTCACTCTTATCAGTCATAGCTCTACTTTGACTAAGTCAGTGGTATTCTCTATGAAGCGGTATGCGGGTAAAAGTGTGCACATATAAATGTGTATGTATGACATGGTATGGGAGGTAGCACAGTGAATAAAATTGGACTCTCAAGCATGAGGTCCTGAGTTCAGAACATCCTCGATATCACATGTACCAGAATATGTCTGGTTCCTTCTCTCTCCCCTCCTATCTTTCTTGTTCATAAATAAATAAAATATTTTTAAAATGTGTATGTATGAGTACATGTATGTTTGCAAGTGTGCATATACTTTACCATGCCTAAAGACCCAGGTTCAAGTCCCCAGACCCCACCTGCAGGGGGAAGCTTCATGAGAGGTAAAGCACTGCTACAAATGTCTTTCTTTTCATTCCTTTCTTCCTCCCTCTTTTCCTACCTTCCTTCCTTCCTTCCTATCTATCCATCTATCCATATATCTTCCTCTTCACTCTCAATTTATGTCTCTATCAAAAAGAAAAAAGAAAATAGGGTGGAGGGGAGGGAATAGTTTCTGGTAGTAGTAGATTTGTTGTGTAGGAACTGAGCCCCATTAGTAACCCTAGTTGCAATTAAAAAAATAAAAAAGATAAAGGGGAAGTGAAAGAAAGACACCTGCATCACAATTCATCATCTGTGAAGCACACCCATGCCCCTGAAGGTAGGGACCAGGGACTTGAACCTGGATCCTTGTGTTTGTACTCTACCACGTAAGCTACCACCCAGTCCCCCTTGCGTTCTTTGTAGAACCTTCAACCTCAGAAAATCTTCCATCTTAATTAAAACAACAGTTTGGCATGTTATCGAAAGGAAGAATATGGATATATGCAGACTAGGACTTCTCTGAGCATCCTTGAATAGTCATCTGAGCTCTCTGAGGCAAGTATAGCAAATCCACCCCACAGGCTCATCACAATAAAAGGCATTATGGAAAGCATCTGATGTGCTGAAGGGACTCAAACAATATCATGCTATCTTCATTATCTTCTTGATCATCACCAGTGCCATCTTATGGCATAACGTTTCAATCTTCCTTAAAATGCAAATGACTTGGGGGAAATGAAATCTGAAATTGTCCTTGGTACTCAACCTAGTAAATAAGATAGATTATTCGACTTGGTCACAATCTTGGCCCATTTACTGACTCACTACTTGTTTGGAAAAATGAAAGATGAGTTCAGATACTACTGAACATCTTATACTGCTTTAATATTATTAAAAACTATAACATAAACTAACAACTCCCAAAGCATGTTCTCTAGGTCAGTAGCATCTGGAGTTACCAGAGAAGTGAAAAGCAACGTAAATTATCAGGCCTATAGCAAATCCATTTACTAAAAGACTCTGGAAATGGAATCCAACAATCTGTTTCATAATCTTTCTAGGTGATCCTGATGTGTGCTAAAGTTGAGATTCAATGATACAGACACTCTGAGTCAATTAATTTCTAGCTTTCTCTTGAGGGAAGATTTAGAAAAAGAGGGATTATTATGGTTTTAGGATCTCATGTTGGGACACTAAATGGAAGAGGGAAATCACAGAGGTGAGAGACCAAGGATTTAAAATCAGCTTTTAAAGGAACTCACACTTTAATTTTCTTCTTCCTGAAAATACTCTGCTTGGTTCTTTCTTATCTGTTTTCTTCTTAAAATGTTCAGGCTACACTTACACAGTCCACTTTCTAAGGGAATCCAAGTTCAAAATGGACTGTGCCCAAGACCACAAGGTCAGCTATTGGCAGGTTTTGAATATCTCCCCAGGTCTCCCTGACTGTAAATGGCCTTCTTCTCTGCCACATCAAAAGTTCAACTTCAGTAGTCCAGAAGATTCACATAAAGTCCCCCCTGAGCAGCTGGCTCTGTCATCATATTATTGTCTTCTTTTCTGTTGCCAGATTATGGTGAAACCCTTGCTAATAATGTCTACAGCTAGTTTCTGACCCCATGGTGTCTTTATTGCTGCATTTCCTTTCAGGGTCTCTAGAACTCTGGGTAGACTCTGTCTTATGATGTAATCAACCAAGTATTGTCCTGGTGGAGAAGGTTTTTCAGCTTCTCAAGAAATATGGGGCTATTTGATATAATAATAATAATAACAACAACAATAATAATAGTAATAATAATAAATTAAGAAAAGAAATAAAAGTCTTCACTTGGAAGAATCAATGATTACTTCTTCAAAGTCTAAAATTTCATACCATTAGCAAAACTAGCCATAAACAACCTTCTCATCAGGGGGAAGGGACACATTGATTTTTCAATAATATCTCAAAATTTTAAATTGTGCAAGGGCCATGATGAAGAATAATTTAATCCAAGTCACTTCATGGGAAATATTAAGAATGATCTGGAAAAAAAAAAGACTAAATTGTTTTGCCAAGATACAAAACAGATTACAAGGAGAAAAGAATCTAGATAGTATTCTAGATTGAGTATGTCATTCTAAGAAAGATATGTCATTCTAAAAAAGATAAACAATCTAAGAATACATAAAGTCAGGCATCATAGAGGAAGGCCTCCATGAGGGCAAAACATCACATAAGCACAGGAATAAAGTGGTTAACAAAGAGCAAATGGGGGGGGGGGAGGATACTAGTGTTTCTGAAGGCCAGATTCTTGAATAAAAATTAATTGGATTGAATAGGTCCTGTTTGCCCCTTTAGGTCTGTGCTCCACCCTTCTGCCTCATCATTCTCCTCCTGGGACTGACCTATAAGGACAACATCAACAGGTTCCTTTTAAGATTCAAAAAATAAATAAAATATTATACTAATAAAATAATACTAAGCCTATTTTGTGTAAGCATACATTTTCAGACTTCAGAAGATATCAGAATTACACAGAGGGTCTATTCAAACACAGACTATTAACTATAGTTTCTGAATCATCATATTTAGATTAGGGTCCAAGATTTGTGTTTCTGGCAGGTTTAGTGGTTAGGCTTAAGCTTCTGACCCAAGGACCACACTGAGAACTACTGTGCTACAGCAGACTTCACAAGGAATTGCACCAATGCCTCCACATCACCTCTTACCTTCACAAGAACTGGGAGATGACTCAATCAGATAACATAACTTTATTCAAGAGATAGTTAACTTGACAAAACCTTATGTTGGCAAAGATGGATTCAGGAACTAAACTCAATTTTTTGTTGCTCTCTCTCTCTCTCTTCACCACACTATGTGGTCTTAACTGAGCATTTGGCTTCACTGAGACAATGTTCATTGAAGTTCATGGAACTATATCCTGAGGTCAGGGTAGCTTTGCATCTAAAGTCAACTCTTCTCAATGTTCCTTTTGCCATAAGGGCTTACTGGGAACTGGACAGTGGGGCTGTGCTGGAATGAGAGAGAAGCAGTATAACTGCATGTGCTCACCATCAGTATTAAAGATCATCCCTTAATGATTTGGAAAACCATCCCTGTGGGATGTCAGTCTCATTCTCTGACTCCATTTGTAGCTAAGTGCTCTTTTATGGCCTTTCTATAATGTCAGCCTTGAGAGCAAGAGCTCACACAATAGCCTATTGAAGAATTCAATAGCACTTTGAGCTCACATTCTGACCAAAAATCCATCCAAATGCATTCCAATTTTTCACAACTGAACAATATCTGAGTTCCACCTGGCAGAATGTAAGCTCTGTAAAATTAAAGAACCAGGGAAATTTGCCATCAGAAGGGCCTAGTATGGGTGCTACATTGATGACCATAGGCCACACAATTCAGGGCTAACAAACACTTAGTAGAAAGTGTGCCACTTAAGTTTATGATGGGGGCTAGCTCTCTAGCTAGCTCACCTAGCTCTCTTGCTAGTTCACCAGGTAGACTGTATGCCATACTGTCTGAGTGACCTAGTTCCAAGTCCCAGAACCAAGAGCATGTTTTGACACTGGGCAAAGCATGGGTTCTGCGGTCTCAGACTCTCTCTCTCTTTCTTTGTGTGTCTGTCTCTCCATCTGGTGAAAAAAAAAAGATATTCAGGAGAAGTGCAACTGTGCACAAGTAAGAAAGGCCTAGGAATTTCAGGAAAAAAAGAGTAAGAAAGGAAGAAGGGGGGGCTGGGTGGTGGTGTACCTGGTTGAGTGCACATTTTATAAAGCACAAGGACCAGGGTTCAAACCCCCCACCCCTCATCCACAGGGGAAAATCATTGAGAGTGATTAAGCAGGGCTGTAGGTATCTCTGTCACTCTCTCTATATATCTTCCCTTTCCCTCTCAATTTCTATTCAATAAACAAATAAAGACAGTAAACTAAAAAAAGAAAGAGAAATAAAGAAAGGTTTCTCTGTGAGGTCTTTCTGAAATTCATATTTTATTTTATTTTATTTTATTTCTACAAGGTTTATTACTGGGGCTCAGTGCCTAGTATCTACATCACCATTGCTCCATAATTCCCAGTGGCCTTTTCCCCCTTACCTTTTTTTTTTAAATAGAGGGCAAGAGAAAGAGGAAGACAGAGAAACAGAGAGGACAGACACCTGCAGCACTGCTTTACCCCCCATGAAGCTCTTCCCTGCAAGTGGGGATCTGGAGTTTGAATCTGGGACCTGATGTATGATTACTTGTGCTCTCTACAAGGGGAGCCATCTCCTGGCCCTGGTCTCTGAGATTTAGCTTGCATGGAAAGCTCCAGCATCTCTTCCACATGCAGGCCCAGTGTCTTTTCTGCATAAAACGTGAGAAATATACTTAACTGCCAAGAATTTTAAAAAAATATCAGACTTTTACCACTCCTATTTCTTTAATCTGGTCCATGGGAGGCAAGCCTTTCAAAGCTCTTAGGGGTCCTGCTATTCTTCTTGATTTATGTTAACCCTTCTCTTCTCTCTCTTTCCCACTATGGCTCTCTGTTTCAGTCATCTTCATGTCTCTCTTCCCTTCTTTCTCTCATATAGTTATACAAACACTGATATCTTCAAATTAAAGGTCCAAAGCTTATCTTAATAGCCCTATGTTGAAAGTAAAGTGAAACCATAAAAAAAAAAATAATTCTCTATCCCAGTAGATACCACTGTTTCTTCTCAAATAGTTGTTCTACTGTTGATAAAGACAATGATGATGGTTATAGTAATAAAAATAAATAAGCAGTAGAAAGAGTTCAAATCTTCAAATAATCCATTTAAACTTTTTGAATCTTACATTCATTATTTTCAAAACTGAAATGACAAAATACCCTTGATGGTGAAAATAAAGCGCATAAGCATAATACCACACATAAATACTTCTTTATAAATAATATTTTCCTCCTTCCTTTTCCCTCTCTCTCTCTCTTTATTATTTTTTTTTTGTCCCTGAAAGACAACACTAGATAGACTAACAAAATGGAAATCAAATTAAACTAAACTAAAATTGCCAACAATTTGACTGGTGCAATAAATCAAAATTGTTTTCATCAGTAATCGCTTCTTGATTTTAATATAATCAAATAACAAAACAATTCAGTCCAAAATGAAAAAAAAAAACTCATAAAACCCAGAGTAATAATACTCAGTGGAACAAATAGAATGGAATCAGCCACGTTTATAGCCAGCACTAAGGTGGACTGTATCAGACCTGAGTACAAAGCAAATTACAGGGCAGAGGAAATCTGAAAAACAAAATCAGAGTTTAGGGGAGTGAGCATCCTCCCACCCCACTAATGGGGAATTTGAAAATAATCAAAGTTAGCAGGATGGCACAGATATTGGATTGATTCCTACCAAATTACAAAAATCGCAAAAGAAAGTAATTGAAGAATTCATAAGGAGATTTGCTTGGCAGTGTTCAAAAACCTAAAGCGAAGTAATTTAATAAAGTGAAGCACAGTGAGGGTTTTCCTTGATCTTTGAACTGTATTATCCCAAACCATCATCATCAAACAGAATTAAGCAGCAGGGTGCTGTGAGGGGGGCAAATTAGTTAATTGTTTAGAAACCTGCTCTTGAAGACTGACTATGGCCCCCTACCCTCCCTGCCTCTCTTCACAATGTCTTGCCCTCCCTGAAACTGGGTGCTGGGGATGTTGCTCATGAATATTAAAGTAAGATGCACATAACTGCATTTGCACACATTCTCATTTATTGCTCGTTGGACATTTATGTTGTTAGTTTGTTTTGTTGTTGCTGTTGTTTTTTAAAGAATAAAATACTTTGAAAATCAGTCCCCTCTGCCTACCTCATCTCTAGGCTCTGAAAATGGACAAAAGACTAAGTAAGAGACAACTTGCTTCCCAAAGAGGTTCCAATCTGTCGGGGATTGCCAGGGAGTAGGTGGTGAGGAAAGAGAGACTTCAGATAAGGTTGTACTCTGGAAAAGGTACAGGATGAATGGACATTGGTGTCTGATGTATTTCCTAGACACCAATCAAGAGGAGATGAGAGGCTGTCCCTATGTGTTAAAATACTAAACTATAGGAAGGAGTCAAGAAGGAGACCTGAAAGCAGCAATGAACCCTTAGATAAACTATAAAGGAGGAGGTCAAAAAGAAATTACAGTGGAAAATTATAAATCAGCTATAAGCCAGCAAAAAGGCACTTAAAGGACAAAGGAAGCAAAACTGTGAGTCACACAACCCCCAATACCCAGCCTCAGGCAGAGGTGGCTGGTTTGGGGAAATAGGACCTAGACTAAGGCCTGCTCACCTGTGGAGTTAAAAACACCAAAGGGGAACTTTTTGTCAGAAATCAGTGGGGAGTCATCTAAAGCTTCTTCACTGCAATCAACTAACTAAGTGATAGTTTGGGAGGGAGGGTATTTTCCTTCCCCTTTGTCTGACTTAATTTGATGCATAGACCCCACTTCTGAGTATATATACATTACTTTAAGCACTTAAGGCTTCAAATTGTTAACGTGATTGAATTTTAAGGGGCTTAAATTGTTAATACATTTCTAATAATGACTTCTTTGAAATACTAAATCACCTGAAGGCTTAGACCATAAAGAACAGAAGCAACTGGCTGCATCACTTTATAAGATACAGCTATATATAAATAGCATTAAACAATTTAAGTCATGGTGTGAGGTCTTGTATGATATAGAAAATTCTAACAATGGGATTTTCAAAGTTAACCTATTTTCTAAATAACTTGGTCATAATAATAACTATTGCCTTCTTTTTTTAAATTATTTTTTATATTTATTTATTTTCCCTTTTGTTGCCCTTGTTTTTTTATTGTTGGTGTTATTGATGTCGTAGTTGTTAGATAGGACAGAGAGAAATGGAGAGAGGAGGGGAAGACAGAGAGGGGGAGAGAAAGATAGACACCTGCAGATCTGCTTCTCCACCTGTGTGTGAAACGACTCCCCTGCAGGTGGGGAGCCAGGGGCTCAAACCAGGATCCTTACAACAGTCTTGCGCTTCAGGCCAAAATACTCTTCTACTCTATGAAGATGAGTCCAGCAATGGGTGCAACCTAGAATGTTCCTAGCTATGACCACAGAATGTGACCTCAGACCTACAGGGATTAGGTCACAGGCTCCTGCACTGAATTTGGGCCCCAGATCAAATTGGTGGGATTTAAAGTTAATGTATTTATATACTTTTCCCATATATAGGAGCTACTCTCTCCCCTGATCTAGCTTTCTAGTTCTATTTCCAACTCTGATACCATCTCTCCAGACAATACCTTTGGTCCACCTGCATGTTTGCTGTTGGTATTGGGCAAAAATTAATAAAGTCATAGGCCACTTGGAATATACCCAAAATAGACCTACTAAGCTTTTTCTAAAATGGAAACCCCAAATCTCATTTGCAATGTTCTTGCCTTTAGGTTTATGATTATTTAACAATTTGTTTTGCTTTATATCTTAATGCTTATTCAGACACTAAGTTGCAGATGCTATCATGATGCCAACCTGATTTCCCTGGGCAGATGACCTCATCACTGTACCCTGGAACCCCACCTTCCCAGATACCTGCCCCAAGAGGGAAAGACAGAAACAAGCTAGGAGTATAGTTTGACCTGCTACACCCATGCTGAGTGGAGAAGCAATTATGGAAGCCAGACCTTCCACCTTCTGCAACCCATAATGATCCTGGGCCCATACTCCCAGAAGAATAATGAATAGGAAAGTAAGGGAGGGGATAGGATACAGAACTCTGGTGGTAGGAATTGTTTGAAATTTTATCCCTTTTATCCTATGGTCTTGTTGATATATATTTTTTATTTTATAGATAAATTATAAAAAAAATACTAAACTGTAGACCATTTAACTGCCTGAATAATAATAAAATAAATTAAGATAAAGAAATGCCCTGGCCCTGTCTAAATGAAAGAGGGAGTTAAAGTAAATAATTAAGTAAATGGAACATCATACCAAAAAAATCATACAAATGTGTGGTAAGGGAAAGAGGAGGCTTAGTTTCCCATAACTAAAACAGCAGGTGTATGGTAGGCAGCAACTGAGGCTGTACTTCGATTATGAATCTCCTTGGTATCACATAGGTGCTTGAGTGAGAAAAAGATTCTAGTCATACTTTGTTTGATACAGACTCAAAGTACATTTTCAGTAGGCCCCATGTCCTTCCTGAATTCTTGTTTCCTCATTAATAATCAGATGGCACCGAAGCATAATTGAGTTAAGGTATGGAGAAATTAAAACCACTTCTGACCCAACACAGGTTTCTCTAATTGTAGGCATTATGATTCCATTAATATCCTGACTGTCCAAACATTGACCCAAGGTCCCAGTGGAAGGAGACCCTAGGTAAAGTAAGACAAAAACAAAGAAGTTTCATATATAAAATAGCAAATTATACCAAATCGGTCTTATCTTCACTTGATGTCACATTAATTCTTTTCTTAATGTTTGTTTGCTTATTTATTCCCTTTTATTGTCCTTGTTTTTTATTTTTGTAGTTATTATTGCTGTTTTTACTGATGTTGTTGTTGGGTGGGGCAGAGAAAAATGGAGAGAGGAGAAGACAGAGAGGGGGAGAGAAAGACAGACACCTACAGACCTGCTTCACCACTTGTGAAGCAGCTCCCCTGCAGGTGGGGAACTGGGGGTTCCTTACAGCAGTCCTTGCTTTTTGCTCCACCTGTGCTTAAACCACTGCACTACCACCCAACTCCGCATCACGTCAATCCTAATTCAAATTTAAGAGGATGGTATCAATTGCACTTTTTTTTTTTTACATATTACATGACTAAGTTGACTAGTGAATTATTGGATTAGTGGAAAAAATAAATATTTCAAATAGCAAATTTTTGTAAACGTTCATATCTGAGAAAGACATTTCTATGTATACCAGTTTTGATTAATGAACAAAGTTTGATGCCTAACTATGATCTTATATTTATTCAGACTATGGCTAGGTGGTGGCACACCTAGCAGAGCACACTTGTTAAAGTGCATATGGACCCAGGTTCAAGCCTCCAGTCCTCAGCTACTCCACAACTTAGTAGAGCTTCAGATATCTCTCTCTCTCCCTCTCTCCTTCTCTCTTCCCCCCTTCCCTCTCAATTTCTCTCTGTCTCTCCAAGAATAAAATAAAATATTTATGCCAGCCCACCAAATTTAGTGCAATATTAATGGCAACTTACAGTGTGGATCAAGAAAAAAATAAGCAACAAAGAAGGTTATTTTAACTTCATTTTAGTCTTGAGAATAAAGTAAAGTAAAAATACATATATGCCTATGTAAAGAGAAAAATAAAAAAGGAAAAATCTCAATAAAGGATACAGAAAAAGTAGGAAAAACAAGTTGTGAAATATTTCTGACAGGAAAAGTAAATCTACACAGATTTGATTAAAATAGAGCACTGAGGCATAAATATATTTCTGATTCCAAAGATAATACTGTAATTCATTCAAAGCTCTATTTTGGCAATACTTAGCAATATTTTGTCAAGAGCTCTAGACTTCCAGAGTGGGACTACAGAGCAACAACAGCATTGTTTCTCTCCTCTCCTCTCCTGGGTCAACTAGGAATACCAAAGAGGACCACCTGGGACTGAAATAAGACAGGACTAGAACAACTTCAGGAACCCACCAAATCACCGGTGAGTGCAAACACGTGTGGCTCATGGACAGAGAGGAACCTAGGGAGAGATTAAGTGGCTGGTAACAGTCTAGCAGTTTACCAGTTGAGACATCACCACCAGTCTGTTTCCACCAACAAGGGAATGACTGAAGGGAGGAGAGGACTCTCCTGAGACTCATCAAATGCAACTGTGAGTCTTCATTGCTACTGACCTCAGAATCAGGAGCAGCAGCAGGGAGGCCCTGTGCTGACACCAGAGGACAGAGAACTAACCAGGAAACTCAGGAGAAGATCTATACCTTGGTGGTCTAGTGGTGGGGCTGTGAAAGTCTCTTTGCATAACTATTGGATTATCTCTGCTCCACCCTGCTTTATCACTTGGTCAGGAGTCAGTGATTAAGCTAAGAAGTCTACTTATAGTTTAAAAGCCCTCAGGCTCCCATAGCCTATAGGGAAGAAAAAGAACAAAAGAGGTTTATAAGCCACTGAGCTCCAACTCAGGGATTAAAATAGTATTGAAACAACTGTCAATTCCCACAACTGTAAACCATTTAATTACCTTACTTAGACACAAGTCAATCCAGGCAAGAGTGATCAGTAATTTGAAAAGTACTGGGGGGTGGGGTGGGCAGGATATAGTGGGTTAAGCTCAAGTGGCGCAAAGCCCAAGGACCCACTAAAGGAACCTGGTTCGAGACACCAGCTCCCTACCTGCAGAGGGGTCACTTCACTGGCAGTGAAGCACATCTGCAGGTGACTATCTTTCTCTTGCCCTCTTTGTCTTCCCCTCCTATCTCAATTTCTCTCTGTCCTATCCAACAACAATGACAAAAACAATAGTAACAACAACACTGTAAACAACAAGGAAGGGCAGCAAAAGGGGAAAAAATGGCCTCCAGGAGCAGTGGATTCGTAGTGCAGGCACCAAGCCCCAGTAATAACCCTGGAGGCAAAAAAAGGAAAAATAAGAAAAGCACTGAGAGAGGGACCTCAGAACATACTATATAAAATGGTTAAACCAACAAGAAGAAATATTAGAGAAATTAACCAGGACAAGAGTCCAGCTAAAAGCCACCCAAAGGTTGAAGCACAAAATAATGAAGTCAACATCCAAACACTAGTTAAGGAGATAATCACAGGAGTGAGTAAAGAGTTTGAAAGAACTGTCATCAGAAATACAGACAAAAAATGAGACTCTTGAAGAAAATACTAATTATCTCAAGGTTATTAGAGAGCCAAAAGCTGAAATAGCTGAACTAAGAACACAACTAGCAGAAATAAGTAATATTGAAAATAAGAAAACCATACAAAAGATCAATGAAAGTAAATGTTGGTTCTTTAAAAGAATGAGCATAATTGAGAAACCTTTAACCAGACTCACAAAACAAAAAAGGGAGAAGACCCAAATAAATCAGATAGTAAATGAAAGAGGAGATATCACAACAGACACTGCAGAAATTCAACATGTCATGCGAGGCTTCTGTGAACCACTATATGCCACCAAGCTAGAGAACCTGGAAGAAATTTACAATTTCCTAGACACTGATGAACTTCCAAAATTAAGTAAAGAAGAACTATATAATAAGAGCAGGCCCATTGCCTAGACCTCAAATAAATCCCTCTCTCCATTGTTTCTGGTCATCTCTATCAGGAACAACAAGATAGACCCCTTTGTGGGCCCCCATAGGACCTTGCCCTCAACCTGGATCAACAATGGTAGAGAATGTTCCATCCTCCGAAGGGAGGATGGAAAACATACACTATGCTACACATGAGAAAGATGGGTCGATACTGGGGTAGCATGGAATGTTCCTACTCATGACTACAGAATGTGAGTTCAGATCTAGAGGGATGTAGAGGCTACACAGGTTCCTAAGCTAATTATAGGCCCCAGATCACATCAAATTGATAGGTTTATAGTAATATTTATACCCCTTTCCCATATTAGGGAGCTACTCTCTTCCTGAATCCAGCTTTCTGGTTCTTTTCCCAGCCATTACATCATCTCCCCTCAAGCAATAATTAGGATTCTCCTGGATATCAGATTTCAGGTGCAGGCAACAACAAACAAACAAAAAACACTAGTATAGCTACAGGCCCTTTGAAATATAACTAAAATATGCCTACTAGCTATCCACAAATGCTTCACCTGCACTATTCCAGCCTTTAGGTCCATGATTGTCCAACAATTTGTTTGGCTTTGTATATTAAATCTCTTTTCAGCCACCAGGTTCCAGATGCTAGCAGGATGAGAACAGACTTCCCTGGACAGACAACCCCACCAATGTGCCTTGGAGCTCCTCTTCCCCAGACCCCTTCCCCACTAGGGAAAGAGAGAAACAGGCTGGGAGTATGGATAGACCTGTCAATGCCCACGTTCAGCAGGGAAGCAATTACAGAAGCCAAACCTTCCACCTTCTGAATCCCACAATGATCTTGGGTCCATACTCCCAGAGGGTTAAAGACTAGGAAAGCTATCAGGGGAGGGGTTGGTATACGGAGGTCTAGTGGTGGGAACTGTGCGAAGCTGTACCCCTCTTATCCTATGGTTTTATCAATGTTTCCTTTTTATAAATAAAAAAATTTAAAAAAAAGAACAGGGCCATCACAGCTAATTAAATTGAAACAGTTATCAAATACCTTCCCAAAAATAAAAGTCCTGCACCAGATGGTTTTACAAATGAATTCTACAAAACCTTCAAAGAAGAACTAATAGCTCTACTTTTAAAAGTCTTCCAGAAGACTGAAGACACTGGAATACTTCCTCCCTACTTCTATGAAGCCAATATCACTTTGATACCAAAACCAGACAGGGACACAACCAAAAAAGAAAACTACAGAGCAATATCTCTGATGAGCACAAATGTTAAAATATTGAGCAAAGTTCTATCTAATTGGATACAGCAGTATATTAAAATGATTGGTCATCATGACCCAGTGGGGTTTTCCCCAGGCATGCAATGTTGGTTTAATATATGTAAATCAATCAACGTGATCTACCACATCAACAAAAGCAAGACCAAAAACCACATGGTCATATCAATAGATGCAGAGGAAGCCTTTGACAAAATACAACATCCCTTTATGATCAAAACACTACAAAAAATGGGAAGGTGAAAAATTCCTGAAGATAGTGGAGTCTATATATAGCAAACCTATAGCCAACATCATACCCAGTGGTGATAAACTGAAAGCATTTCCCCTCAGATCAGGTACTAGACAGGGCTGCCCACTATCACCATTACTATTCAACAGAGTGTTGGAAGTTCTTCCCATAGCAACCAGGCAGGAGCAAGGAATTAAAAGCATACAGATTGGAAGAGAAGTCAAACTCTCCGTATTTTCAGGTGACATGATAGTATACATAGAAAAACCTAAGGAATCCAGCATGAGACTTTTGGAAATCATCAGGCAGTATAGTAAGGTGTCAGGCTACAAAATTAATATTCAAAATTCAGTGGCTTTCCTTTATGTAAACACTAAGTTAGAAGAAGGTGAAATCCAGAAATCAATTCCTTTTACTATAGAAACAAAAACAATAAAATATCTAGGAATAAGCCTAACCAAAGAAGTGAAAGACTTGCATAATAAAAATTATGAGTCACTACTCAAGGAAATTGAAAAAATACAAAGAAGTGGAAAGATCTTCCATGTTAATGGGTTGGAAGAATTAACATGATCAAAGTGAATATACTACCCAGAACCATATATACATTTAATACTATCCCCATCAAGATCCCAAACACATTTTTTAGGAGAATAGGACAAATGCTATAAATGTTTATCTGGAACCAGAAAAGACCTAGAATTGCCAAAAGAATCCTGAGAAGAAAGAACAGAACTGGAGGCATCACACTTCCAGATCTCAAATTGTATTATAGTGCCCTTGTCATCAAAACTACTTGGTACTGGAACATGAATAGACACATTGACCAGTGGAATAGAACTGAGAGCCCAGAAGTAAGCCCCCACACCTATGGACACTTAATCTTTGACAAAGGTGTCCAGACTATTAAATGGGGAAAGCAAATTCTCTTCAACAAATGGTGTTGCAAAAAAATGGCTTGAAATATGCAGAAGAATTCATCTGAACCAGTATATTTCATGAAATACAAAAGTAAATTCCAAGTGGATCAAGGACTTGGATGTTAGACTAGGAACTATCAGATACTTTGAGGAAAATATTGGCAGAACTCTTTTCCGCATAAATTTTGAAAACATCTTCAATAAAATGAATCCAATTACAAAGAAGACTAAGGCAAGCATGAATCTATGGGTCTACATCAAATTAAAAAGCTTCTGAACAGCAAAAGAAACCCAAACCACGAGACGCCTCACAGAATGGGAGAAGATCTTTATATGCCATACATCAGACAAGAGGCTAATAACCAGAATATATAAAGAGCTTTCCAAACTCAACAACAAGAAAACAAATAACCCCATCCAAATATGGGAAGAGGTCATGGACAGAATATTCACCACAGAAAAGATCCAAAAGGTGGAGAAACATATGAAAAAATTCTCCAAGTCTTTGATTGTCAGAGAAATGCAAATAAAGACAACAATGAGATACCATTTCATTCCTGTGAGAATGTCATACATCAGAAAAGGTAACAGCAGCAAATACTGGAGAGGGTGTGGGGTCAAAGGAACCCTCCTGCGCTGCTGGTGGGAATGTCATTTGCTCCAACCTCTGTGGAGAACAGTCTGGAGAACTCTCAGAAGGCTAGAAATGGACCTACCCTCTGATCCTGCAATTCCTCTCCTGGGGATATATCCTAAGGAACCCAACACACACATCCAAAAGGATCTTTGTACACATATGCTCTTAGCAGCACAATTTGTAATAGGCAAAACCTGGAAGCAACCCAGGTGTCCAACAACAGATGAGTGGCTGAGCAGGTTGTGGTACATATATACACAATGGAATACTACTCAGCTATAAAAAATGGTTACTTCACCGTTTTCAGCTGATCTTGGATGGAGCTTGAAAAATTCACGTTAAGTGAAATAACTCAGAAACAGAAGGATGAATATGGGAGGATCTCACTCTCAGGCAGAAGTTGAAAAACAAGATCAGCAGAGAAAACAGAAGTAGAACCTGCCCTGGAATTGGCCTACTGAACCAAAGTAAAAGACTCTGGGTGGGTGGGTGGGTGGGTGAGGGATACAGATACAAGAAGGATGACAGAGGACCTATTGGGGGTCATAGTGTTATATGGAAAACTGATAAATGTTATGCATGTACAAACTATTGTACTTACTGTCAAATGGAAAATATTAATTCCCCAATAAAGAAATTTAAAAAAGAGTTGAAAATGTTTATGTCCTTTTCTGACATATAATTCTACTTTTAATTATATGACCTAAAATTATAAATTCAGTATCTGAAAAAACCACTATTTATGAAAGACTTCATTAGAATGTTATTTATATTTGTTAAAATTTGGAAATAACCCAAATGTTAATCAAGAAAGAAATGCTTAAACATAATATTTTACATATATTTGATGAAATATTAGTTATCCAGGAAAACAATATTTATAAAGTACTGGAACTATGTTAAAATATAAAGAGTAAGGTACCTGTATGATGAATAAACCTCTTCCAGAGGCCACCATTTTCCTTTTCACTTGATAAGACAGAGAGAAATTAGAAGATAGAGAGGGGGAGAGATGGAGAGACACTTGTAATACTTTACTCTTCATGGATGCTAAGACATGAGAAAGACTTACAATGTAGTCCTGGCTAGACTTCCTTTTTTCTTTTCTTTCTTCTTTTCTTCTTCTTCTTCTTCTTCTTTTAGATTGAGACAAAGAAGCAGATAGATAGATAGATAGACAGATAGACAGACAGACAGACAGACAGGCAAACAGGTAGATACCACAGCACCAAAGCTTCCTTCAATATGGTAAGGGACAGGCTCGAACCTGGGTTAAACACAACAGAACAACACACTATCCAAGTGAACTATTTCACTGGCCCTATCCTGCTAGATTTGCATTTAGACTGAATAGATAAGAGATAAACAGCTTCTCAAACAAGCAACAGTTACTGGAATGTATCTAATTCCTTATAGATCTAGTCTACAAAAATTTTGAACGGGACTCATACAAAGACAAATCAAAAATCTCAATACTCAGCATCTATATAGAACAATGGAAATAAAATATCTTAAATCTGTAATGTCACTAAACATCAATGAGTTGAATTCATCTGACTGAAGCTAGCTACCAAACTCAAGCAAAACTACCATAGTGGTGTGCCCCCAGGAACATGCCTAAAATAGTTTCCATAACTTTCTTCTACTCTAAAATCTCTAATCTCATCTGCTCTAACCCTACTTTCTGGTTCATGTTCAATAACCATTTTGTCTCAACTTAGATCACCTTCCAGACACCAAGTTACAGATGCTACCATGACTCCATCCCAACTTCTCTGGGCAGACGACTTCACCAATGTTTCCTGGAACCTCACATCTCCAGAGCACTGGTCCACTATGGAAAGATAGAAACAGGCTGGGGGTAGGGATCAACCTGTCAATGCCCATGCTCAGCAGAGAAGCAATTATAGAAGCCAGAACTCCTACCTTCTGCTCCCCACAAACAACCGTGACCCATACTCCCAGCAGGGAAGAAGCGATAGAATGAAGATAAGACAGCTCTGAACTCCAGCTCCATAGCACCCAGAGAGAGAGAGAAGGAAAAGGAGAAGGACATATGGAGGTAGTTATGTTGTTATGAATGGTTTGGAGGGGAAGAGAGGATTGAATCAGAAAAAAGGGGGCAACTATGTATAAATGTGGACAGATAGTTGTAGAGATGATGGTTGGCTCATGTCTACAACCTTAGGGCAACTGTGCTGGATTGCAGTGGGGAGACTCAAGATTCAGAACTCTGGTGGTGGGAATAGTATGGATTCAAACCCCTGTTGGCATGTAATTCTTCAATATGAAACTAAATAAATAAATAAAGTAGTCTTTGAATATAATGTTTAAATATCCATACTGACTGTATAGAATTTATCATATTGGATACAGTAGTGAAAATGCTTTGGTTTACTGGGAATTTTGGCTTCAATATTGAATCCTTGTATATAGTATTGCTATGAACATTAACACTCAAATGTCATCTAGAATAAATTTCTAGACATAAAAAACAGTGCAGAGTATCAGAGTGAATCAGGAAACATAGCCCAATCATATATTATTTATAATGAAACACTTAGCAGGATATATACTCAAAGTGAAAGACTGGAAAACAGTTTTATATACTAATAGTCCACAAAAGAAAACAAGACAGTCATACTTATATCTGATACAATAGACTATAATATGTATAAAGCAATAAAAGACAGAGATGGGGATCCAGGTGGTGAAACACCGTGCTGACCACACATATTACAATGCACAAGGGCACAGGTTCGAGTCCCTGGTTCCTAATTGAAGTGAGAAAGCTTTGCGAGTGGTAAAGTAGTGCTGCAGGTGTCTCTCCTCTATCTCCCCCTCTTTATTTCTGATTGTTTCTAGCCATCAAATAAAGATAATTAAAAAAATTAAAAAGATAGAAATGGATGTTGTATAATTATCATGGGAACACTAAATCAAGAGTATGGGCCCCCACAAGACCTTGCCCTTAAAGTGGATCAACAATGGTAGGGACTAACCCATTCTCTGAAGTGAGGCTGAGCCAAAATACTTTTCTACTCTAGGAAGATGAGTCTGGCAATGGGTGCAACCTAGAATGTTCCTAGCTATGACTACAGGGATGCAGAGGTTACACAGACTCTTGCACTGAATTTGGGCCCCAGATCAAATTGGTGGGATTTAAAGTTAATGTATTTATATACTTTTCCTATATGTGGGAACTACTCTCTCCCTTGATCCAGCTTCCTAGTCCTATTTCCAACTCTGATACCATCTCCCCAGACAATACCTTTGGTCCACCTGCATGTTAGCTGTTGGTATCAGGCAAAAATTAATAATGTCATGGGTCACTTGGAATATACCTAAAATAGACCTACTAGCTTTTTCTAAAATGAAAACCCCAAATCTCATTTGCTATGTTCTTGCCTTTAGGTTTATGATTATTTAACAATTTGTTTTGCTTTATATCTTAATGCTTTTTCAGACGCTAAATTGCAGATGCTATCACGATGCCAACATGACTGCCCTGGGCAGATGACCTCACCATTGTACCCTGGAACCCCACCTCTCCAGAGCCCTACCCCACTAGTGAAAGACAGAAACAGGCTGAGAGTATGGTTTGACCTGCCAGCACCCATGTTCAGCAAGGAAGCAATTACAGAAGCCAGACCTTCCACCTTCTGCACCCAATAATGATCCTGGGCCCACACACCTAGAGAGATAATGAATAGGAAAGCTTTTAAGGGAGGGGATGAGATTTAGAGCTCTGGTGGTGAGAAATGTACGGAATTTTACCCCTCTTATCCTATGGTTTTGTTAATATTTTTTATTTTATAAATAAATCAAATAAAAGAGGGCATAATACTTATTAAATTTATGCACTGAGTGAAAAGGCACCAAAAATATATAAAATAACTATTAGGGGGCCAGGCAGTGGTGCAGTGGTTCAAGTGCATATGGCAGGAAGTACAAGGACTAGCACAGGGATCTTTGTTTGAGGCCTGGGCCCCCCCACCTGCAAGGGGGTCACCTCACAAGCAGTGAAGCAGGTCTGTGTCTATCATTCTCTCCCTCTTTCTGTATCACCCTTCTCTCTGTCCTATCCAACAGCAGTAACAATAATGATACCAACAACTAGGGCAACAAAAATGGGGAAAATGGTCTCCAGGAGCAGTGGATTCATGGTGCAGGCATTGAACCCCAGTGATAATCCTGGAGGCAAAATAATAATAATAATAATAATAATAATAATAACAACTATTAATAAAACTAAAAAGACTAGACATCTACACAATTCTTTACCCCAAGAAATGTAATACATATTTTGCTTAAATCCACAGAGAACATTCTCAAGGATATATCATCTGGTTAGACCACAAAGACAATATCATAAATTCAGTAATACTGAAGTCATTCTGAGCACATTTTCAGACAACAGTAGAATAATGCTACAAAGAAAGTCAGAAAAAAACCTCAAAATCTTAAGAGTCAACAACTTACTTCTAAACTTTTCGGTCAAGGAGTAAATTAATTTTTTTCTGGAAATAAAAATATTTTTGGAAATAAACAAAAATGACCAGAATATATAAGATACAGTAAAAACGGCTTAAGAGAAAAATTGATGCAATACAGGTCAACATTAGAAAACAAGAAAAATTTGAATTAATAATTTAATATCATATTGGAAGTATTTGGAAAAGAGAGACAAAGGAAACCCAAGGTAAACAAATGGAGAGAAGCAATACAAATTTGGGCAAAAGCAAACAACATTGTAAACAGAAACAGTACAAAAATACCATTGAAACTAAGATCTAGTTCTTCTAAAGAGCATAGATATCTAACAAACCCTAATCCAGATTCATAGGAAAACAAGAGAGAAAACCCACATGAATAGGATAGCAACTTAAAAAGAAGAAATCATGATGAAGAAATGCAAAGGATCATGAGTGATTTCTATGAACAACTATATGCCGCTAACCTGGAAAACCTAGATCAGATGGATCGAGAATAATAAAACCTCCCATGACTGAAACAGGACACGTTAGACTGTGAACATGTAGCCTAATTTTTCAGGGTCTAGCTGAAAAAAAAAATTGATTGTCTCTGGTTTATTATTATTTTTTTCCTGGGCTTTTCTCCTGATTTGTTGATGCAATACATTTCCTCTGCCTTCCCATTCTGCCTGGTGCAGAAATGTGTCAGATAGCACAGAAGTCCCAGTAATAAGCAGCTAACCAATCATGGCTGGAGTGGGACATACAAACAATAGAGGGATGGCAGGCCCGGGTGAGCTGCCAGGGGGTCCATGCAGTGGACATCAAACCCAGAGAGACATGAGGAGATATAGAGGGAAATCAGGCCTTGGGCTACTACAGGGGCCCCTGGGCTTGAATTCAGTTAGGAAGAACTCTATAAGGTGCCCAGAGAAGAGTTTGTACTAGGGACTCAAGAGAACATGCAAAAGGGCATCTGGCCTTTGATGTCTAGGAAAGGGTCCTGGGGTTAATGGTGGGCCCTGGCAGATTCCTCAGATTGTGCAGCAAGACTTCAGACCTGGGGTGGCTGAAGTGGGAGTCCTCGAGACCTCAGGGAGATGTGCAGAGTGACACTGGGTTCAGGGACTCAATAGGATGAACAGAAGTGTGTCAGGCCTGGGGTGGCTGCAAAGGGGTGTCCATGGTGGGTTTGGGACCAGAAAAGACTCAGCAGATGAACCAAGAAACACCAGTTTTTGTGAGAGCCTCAAAGAGGTGGCTAAGTCAAGAGGAAGGTAGAAATTTTGTGGGGCTATTGTTCAGTGGGGCTCTGGTGATATAAAGGATTGCTACTAGATCTTTGGTTGGCTTAATTTCACTGAATGTCTAAAGGGCTCCCTGTGTTTTCACTAGCCCCATGCCCTTAGTGTGGGGGTGCCGAATTATGTATAGGATGGATCTGTATCAGTCTTTCAATGTCTTTGTCTCCTTTCCAGGGATCTGTGTTCTTCTCTTCCTCTGTGCTCAAAGAACTGTTTTTATATTTGTTAGACTGTGTAAATTCACAACTGTAGTTTTTGTTTGCACAGTTTCACAGAAAACAATCCTGGAGGTACTAGCCATTTTAGATCTCTCCCACCCCACCCCCTCATATTTTTCCAGATTAAACCACTTGCAGTTTTTATACTCCAGAAATCAATAAGGATGACTTGAAGAAAAATATCTAATAGATGCTTTATATTTTGAGTTAATGATAATGAAAGCACAATGTATAAAATGTGTAGGGTTCAGCTAAAACAGTGTTCAGAGGGAAATTTATAGCTTGGTAAGAGAAAGGGGAAGAGAAAGTAAAAGCACAGTAGGTACTACAACACTGCTCCACCATCGATGGAACTCCTCTGGTGCCTTTTCACTTAGTCCTTTATAGTGCTGGGGATCAGACCCAGATCTTCACACATAGTAAGGAAATGCTTTACTGGGTGAGCTGTCCCACCCCCTCCACACAACCCCCTCACTTGCCTCCCCACCCTTGTCATTCTTACAATAGTTCACCCCAGGGGAAAAAAAAACATTACTTCAAGAGTAAATAATACAAAAGTTGAACACATAACACTAAGGTAAGATATTATGTATTGTAAGGAAAACAACAACAACAACAATCTCCTATATTTGAATAGAATAAAATAAATGAGAAAGTAATTGCCAAAAATATATTAAATATAATACACAATATTGCAAAATGAACTTTAACTCGCATAAGAAGAAACATGACAAATAAGTATAATAAACAGAGAATAGCCAGGTGTCTGGAGATGGTTGTTAGTCAAAAGGAAGCTATAAATAAGAACTGGTACAGGTAGGACTCTGTAAAGGAATACAAGCAAAGGACAATATTTTCAAAGATAAATACCAAGTTAAAGAAACTCAAGGTATTTATTATACATAAGAGGATAAGAAAGAAAGCAAAGAAAAAAAGATACAGGGAAGATTTTAAAAAATACTAGAAAGAAAATGTTTATCACTTTAAAAGACATGGAAAGCTATGTACACATGTCAGTGTGTTACATATAGTTGTACTATGTATAAATATTACTTTGGTATTCATTAAAAAACACCTGCTCTTGTCTTACCATTCTTTTCTTGAACAGTGTCTATCCATTTCTTCCTTCATTTTCATACTTTAAGGTTGTCTCATATTTCTGGGGTTTATGTTTCTGGGCCTATTTTAGTGTGTTATCGCCTTGTTGAGAGTTAAATGTTCCTTGTTCTATAGCTCTCTTTGCAACTCTGTCTAGTAATGGCAAACTCCTTTAGTTTTTTTCATATCTGACATTGTCTTTTTTTCTTGCTGCTTCATATTTGAATGATTGTCTTGCAAAGTATGACAGTTATTATCTTTGAATATGTTGCTCCCATTTGATTTGTGAATTAAATACAAATAATTTTTCTTTGTTTTCACTTTTATTTGTGCTTAATAGTGGGTTACAAGATTGTAAGATTGCACTATATAGTTCCAAACCACACCACCACCAGACATTTGTGTCCTCACCCTCCCACCCTCCAAAGTTAACCACAGTTCTCACAAAGTCTTAGAATTTGTTTACTTCTATTTGTTTGCTTGCAGTTCATGAGTTTCAGTAGATTCTACACATGTGTGAGAGCATCTTTTAGTTAGTTGTCTTTCACTTCTTTACTTATTTCACTAAGTATATAGTAACTTCCACTTCCATTCATTTTATCCCAGAGAACACAATACCATCTTTTTTTACTGAAGAATCATGTTCTGTTGAGTATATATCTCATAACTTCTTTAACCAGCTATCTATTGGTGGGCATTTAGGCTGCTTCCACTCTTTGTCTATTGTGAATAATGTAGCTATGAACATAGGGGTGAATATGTCCTTTCTAATTAGTGTTAAGAGTGTCCACTGGATAAATGCCCAAGAACAGCATTGTTGGACCATAACATAATTCCATTTTTATGTGTTTAAGGACTCTCCATATAGTCTTCCAAAGGGGCTGCACCAGTTTGCATTCCCACCTGCAGTGTTAGCAGAGTTCCCTTTTCTCCACAACCTCTCCAACACCTGTCATTCCTTGATTTGTGGATATAAGCTATTCTCACAGGTGTGAGATGGAATCTCAGTGTAGTTTTCATTTTTATTTCTCTAATGATAATTAAAATGGTGCATGTCATGAGTATCTCTTCATTAGAAAACTTATTATTTGGCCCACTTTTTCACTGCGTTGAGCTTTATAAGATCTTTATAGATGTGTGATGTGTAAATATCTTGTCCCATTTACTCAGTTGCTTGGTTATCTTCTTCTCCTCCTCCTCCTCCTCCTCCCTCCTCCCCCTCCCTCCTCCTCCCTCCTCCTCCTCCCTCCTCCCTCCTCCTCCTCCTCCTCCTCCTCCTCCTCCTTCTTTTTTGCCTCCAGGGTTATTGCTGAGGCTCGGTGCTGGCACTAGAATTTCCTGGTGGCCATTTCACTCTCCCTTCCTTCCTTCCTTCCTTCCTTCCTTCCTTCCTTCCTTCCTTCCTTCTTCTTTTTCTTTCTTTCTTCCTTTCTTTTTTCTGAGTAGGACAGAGAGAAATTGAAAGAGGAGAGAGAGACACCTGCAGACCTGCGTCACCACTCTTGAAGCTACCGCCCCTGCAGGTAGGTGGTGTGGTGGTTTTTTTTTTGGGGGGGGGTGCTGAGCTTGTACTGGGATTCTTGAGCGAGTCCTACTGCTTCATGCTAGGTGTGCTTAACTGGATGAGCCTGGTTATCTTTGTGTAGTTGTTTTTGATGTGTACAAGTTTTTTAGTTTCATATAGTCCCATTTACTTACTCTTGTTTTCATTTCCTACATCCATGGGATTGAGTTTCCAATTACATCTTTGTTGTGAAGATTTTGCAATGTCTCACTGATGTTTTCTTCTATACATTTTAGAGTTTCTGGCCTAACATCCAGCTCTTTGATACATTCTTTACATGTAAATAATTTTAATAAATAGTGCTAGTTGTTTGGATATATGTGTGGGGAAAATGTGAACGTGAATCAATTATTTATTCTTTGCATAAAGCTAATTTGAGATGCATCTTTGACATGAATATGAAAACTTCCAGAAGGAAACTTACAACTTTGGGAGAGGCAATATTTTCTTGGGACACAAAAAGCATCAACCATAACAGTAAGAATATTTATATATGGTGTTTTAGCAAAATTAAAACATCTCTAAATTTAAACTGTCTCAAAAGATAGCAGTTAAAATGAATAGGTAAGCTATCGACTGAGAATTATATTTGCAGTACTTAGGAGATATCAAGTGATCAAAGGCATATATATGCAAACATATGTATATATATTAATCTAAATAAGCGATGAAAATGTAAATTGCCAGTGAAAAATAACAAAAAATACTGATTTTTTTTTCTAGAGCACAACTTAGCTCTGTCTTATGGTGGTGTCGGGGTGGGGGTGGGGGTGTGGATTGAATCTGGAACCTGGGAGTCTCAAGCATGAGAATCTGTTTGCATAACCACTATGCAATCTCCCCCACCAAAAATATATGTTTTTTTAATAGACTATATGTGAATTGCCAATATTCACATGAGAAAGTACATCATTAGTCATCCAAAGGAATACAAATTAAATTCATGACATATCTGTCATATCCCTAAATCATTTTTAGTTAAAAAAAAAGTCCTGTCACAATAATTGTTGATATGGATTTTTGTCCAGCAACTTAAAATTACAAATATAATATAGTATATTATTGGCCAGAATATAAAATATTATAAACACACTGGGTTTGGTGATATAGTTTCTTCTAAGTTAACACATAACTCCCCTATGATGAGGACTTCCAGTCTTTTTTCTTTTTCAAATTTTTTTTTTCTTTTTATTGCCAACAGAGTTGTCTGTTGCTGGGGTTTGGTGCCTGCATGAGGAATACACCACTTCCAGGGGTCATTTTATTCCTTTTATTTTTTATTTGATAAGACAAAGAGAAATTGAGAGAGGATGGGAAGATAGGAAAGGGGCGAGAAAGACAGACACCTTCAATACTACTTTACCACTCTTGAAGCTTCCCCCTGAAGGTGATGACCAGGGGCTTGGACCTGGGTTCTTGCACACAGTAACGTGTGCACTCAACCAGATATGTCACTGTCAATCACCACCCACCCCACCCCTGCCCACAAGAAAGAAAGAAAAGAGTGTATTTGTACAAAACATTCTATGAGACTGATCACACTATACTATTCATAATATTAACTGATAAATCAACTCATGTTAAATACATAATAGACAAATTGAAATCTATTCATATAATGTAATACTGGTTAAATTAAAAAGAGAAAAAAGTATTGATGTACACACTTTTTAAAAAATATTTATTTATTCCCTTTTGTTGCCCTTGTTGTTTTTCATTGTTGTTGTAATTATTATTGTTGTTGTTATTGATGTCATTGTTGGATAGGACAGAGAGAAATGGAGAGAGGAGGGGAAGACAGAGAGGGGGAGAGAAAGATAGACACCTGTAGCCCTGCTTCACCACTTGTGAAGCAACCCCCCTGCAGGTAGGGAGCTGGGGGCTCAAACCAGCAGCCTTACACTGATCCTTAAGCTTTGCACCACCTGTGCTTAACCCGCTGTACTATGGCCCGGCTCCCGATGTACACACTTTATATGGATAAATGTCACTGACATGAAGTTGGATGAAGTCAACACAAATATATAATCTGTATAATTCCACTTATGTAAATTGTAAAAGCAGGTAAATTAAATCTATGGTAGTAGAAATTAACTTGTATATTTTTGTCCAATTCCATATTAGCTATCAGACTCAAGCAACTATGATAGTCATGGGCTTTTAGGAACATGCCCAGAATGGACTTCCTAGCTTCTTCCCACTGTAAGGTCCCTATTCTCTACTCCTACTTTTTTTTCTTGTTCATTAATCATTTTGTCCCACTTTGTATTTTGTCTGCCTTCAGCCACCAATTCACAGACACTATCTTGATTCCATCCTGAATTCCCTTTGGTGGATGACCTTATCAGTGTCTTGGAACCTCACCACTTCAGAACCCTGCCCTACTGGGGAAAGATAGAAACAGGCTGTGGGTATGGACTGACCTGCCAACATCCATGTTCAGGTGAGAAGCAATCACAGAAGCCAGAACTCCTACCTTCTGCAGCCCAGAAAGAATTTTGGCCCATACTCTCAGTGGGGGAGAAATGATAGCCAGAGAGCTCTGAACTCCAACTTCATCAGAAACCAGAGAGAGAGAGAGAGAAGGAAAAAAGGAGGGACATCTGGATGTAATAATAGGTGTATGTTTGACTTGGAAAGGAAGAGAAGATGTGGCTTAAAAAAAAAAGAGGCCAAATACACACAAATATAGACAGATGGTTGTAAAAATAATAATTGACCCATATCTGCAACTTTGGGAGAAGAGCTATAGCTTACAATGGAGGGACTGGGGATCCAGAACTCTGGTGGTATGAACAGTATAGAGTTGTAGTTCTGTTATCTTGTAATTTTGTAAATCAGTATTGAATCACTAATTAAGAAAAAAACACCTGTCTCCACACTCTACAGTCTGCACAGTCTGGGGAGAAGGAGGGTCCATGCTTCCGGAACATCCAAACCCTCTGGGGCTGGAGCACACGGTGTACCCTAAAGGATCAAGAGCAGCAACTAAGTCTGAGAATACAGCCCTCTGTGCCTCAGTTTCCACCTTAACTAAGTGCCTCAAACTTGTAAGAATTACCTAAGGTAGGCATGAGCTAACTCTTTCTAGAAAAGGTCAAAGATCTTGTAAATACTTTCTTCTTTGGGGCCAGTTGGTGATGCACCAGGTTAAATGCGCACGTTACCATGGTCAAAGACCCGGAGTCAAGCTCCTGGTCCCCACCTGCGGGGGAGGGGAGTGTGTGGGTGGGTGGAGCTTCACAAGTGGTGGAGTAGTGCCACAGGTGTCCCTGTATCTAATATAAATAAATAAACATGCTTAAAAAAAGATATTCATTTGTATTTTTGGAATAGAGAGAAATATCTACAAAATAACATGAGGAAACTACCTGAGGTCATGGGAATATATCTCTGTAACTTTTGGGTGGTGAAGATTACACTGTTATATACAGTTGTCTAATATCATGACATAAACATGTAGTATACATGCATTTTCTAGTGTTTCAATTATATCTCATCAAACACTAAAGCAAAATTTATGATTACATTTTAACTTATTATTGTCCTACACCAGGTACTAGCATGGTTTGATGATAACTACTCAATTCATACTGGTAATTTTCTACTTTGGCATTGGTAAACTTACAGCTGTCTGGGAAGGTTTTTATCTATCTCACAAAGAACTCAGGGAGGTGAATTCACTTGACCAAAGCCACAAATTAAATTAGACAGAAACTATTTGTACTACATTTCTTTAATGGATGAGTAAGTGAATACATGAATAAAAAGAAGAGACTCCTCAACTTACACAATGGATATAGTATGTTATGACCAAGTAGATCAGATATAAAATCAAAGAAAAGACAAATTGGAAGTTTTGGAGCATACTTAGAAGGCCCAGTGCTGCTAAGGGGATCAGTGTCACTGCTATCCATCACACAGGGATAGTGAATTTATACAAATCCTTTTTCTGGAGATCTTGGACCTACATAAACCATCTTTTTTTTTCATTTTGGCCAAACATTCCAATCATTTTCCTAGAATCCTCAAAATGCAAAGGAGTATCCATCCCTACTTTTGAAGTTTTTCCCCTTTTCCCCTTAAAAGAAGTTCCCACATGTCACAGAATCAAAATCTGTCCTTACCTCCCGCCTTCTTTCCAAATGGAGAACTGTGGGAGCACTGAAGTTCCTTCTGAGAGCATATTTTATGCCACAGGGTATTGTCCTGGACATGCCACAGCAAGTGTGTGCATTGGAAGCAGTCCTCCTCACATAGCACAGATCAAGGAGAAGGAGCAAATGCAGGTGCTAACTGGTGATACTCATTATATCACCAGTTAGCATTATATCAGGGTGGAAATAAGTAAGATTTGTGGGGCCTTTGTCTTCCTGCATTTGAATTCATACTTTATAACTTCAGTATTACTTACAGAGTGAAAAAAAAAACTACTTCCTTCTAAAAAGTACTATCTTGCCACAAGATCTGAAGCAAACTACTTGTCTACTCAAAAAACTCAATGAGTTGTGAAGATTGACGTTTCAACTATTAACACTGCATTCTACATGACAATGTGATTAGATATTAGGTCTGATTTATGGAAAGGCTTAATAATGGGGCAGTTCAGGTCAGTCCAGGCACTGCACAAAGATTAGGTTAGGCTGGATGATATTTGATAGAGTTGATAAAGCTAAAGAAAAGAAAAATCACCAACAAAATTAAAGTCTAATTTCAAGGACAAGGCTTTTATCTTAGAATTTTTAACATTTATCAGCTCAATTCTGCATCTCAATGTTTCCCTAACTGATATTTTAATAGTTGAGAAATTTAAAAAATGACAAGACTTAAATGAACTTTTCTTTGATACACAGAAAGAGAAAAGAAGACTTTAAAAAAATATGGGAGCCAGGGGCCATGTAACAGAATATCCCCCACCCCCTTTCCACCTGCAGAGGGGAAACTTCACCAGCTTTGAAATAGATCTGAATCTCTCTCTCTCTCTGTCTGTCTATCTCTCTCTCTTTCTCTATCTATCCATCTCACTGTAACTTCTGTGGCCTAACAAAAAGAGAGAGAGAGAGAACAGTGGATTCATTGTGCAGGCATCAAGCCTCAGAAATAATACTGGTGGCAGAAAAAAAAAGTAGAAATTAAAAAATAAAAAACATAATTAAAAATAAAAAAATAAAAAACATGGGAGCCAGGCATATATATCCATCTACTTTTTTTTTTTTTAACTCCTCCAGGGTTATTGCTGGGCTCGGTGCCTGCACCATGAATCCACCGCTCCTGGAGGCCATTTTTTTTCCCCCTTTTGTTGCCCTTGTTGTAGCTTCGTTGTGGTTATTATTATTGCCCTTGTTGACGCAATTCGTTGTTGGATAGGACAGAGAGAAATGGAGAGAGGAGGGGAAGACAGAGAAGGGGAGAGAAAGATAGACACCTGCAAACCTGCTTCACCGCCTGTGAAGCGACTCCCTGCAGGTGGGGAGCCGGGGGCTCGAACCGGGATCCTTACGCCGGTCCCTGCGCTTTGCGCCACATGCGCTTAACCCACTGAGCCACCGTCCGACCCCCATATCCATCTACTTTGATGCAAAAAAGAAAGGGATATGAATATACAAAACTATACCAGGAAACAGACACATTGAGAAACTGCATGTTACCCCATGACAAGAGGCAAGGTTGGCAGGCTATGCCATACTTACTCACATTTGTGTAGTCTTGAGCAAGCTATTTAATTTCTCTGGTGCATAGGTCTCATTTCTATATGATGGAAATAATAATAAGCAAGTGGTCCTACTTAGACTGAAGGAAATAAATATTTGGCCAGGAGGTGGTGCAACAGGTTAAGCGTACATACTACCATGGGCATGAACCTGGATTTGAACCCCTGCTCCCCACCTGCAGGGGTGACGCTTCATGAGCAGTGAAGCAGATCTGCAGGTGTCTCTCTCCCTCTCTTTCTCCCCTCCCCTCTTAATTTCTCTCTATCCTTCCAAGTAAAAATAGAAGGAAAGAAAAAATGGCTGCTCGGAGTGGAAGATTCCTAGTATTGGCACTGAATATCAATGATAGCCCTGTTGACAATAATAAACAAACAAACAAAAAAGGAAATAAATACATGTAGATCATCTGGAATAGAGCCTGGTACATAGAAACTGCTCAATAAATTTCAGGGTGAGATTTGGACATGTTAAGAATAAATAAGGTCCCCAGTACAGTGAAGGGGGAGTCTCTGGGCCATCAAAGACATGCATAAAAAGGACAAGAAATCAACAGGCACCACCCATATACAACCAGATGTGATGGAACTAGACAATCTATCATTAGATATGCTTGTATATTATTAGATGTAGCATTAGATGATATATTACCAGATATATGCTATTAGGTAAAGTAGAGACAGCAAAATGGGCTATTTATAGGATATGCCATATGTTTCTAGATGTTTTAGAGTTTGAAGGTGAGCTACCAGAGGTGCCCATGTGCTATCAAATGACAGGGACTTAGGGGAAGAGCACCCCTGGAGTGTCCTATATTCTAGATCTGGGATCTCTATACTTTTTTCTGTAAAGGACCAGGTAACAAGTATTTTAGGATTGGGGGCCATATGGTGTCAGTAGAGCATGAGACTCTTAATGTCAGGGTCGTGGGTTCATGCCCCACGTTGGGCGCCATATGTCAGTCAGAGTTCAGGGCACCAGTATGCCGGGCTAGCTTCACGGTGGGAGACAGATGACCAGGGACACATGGCTGCGCGGAGAAGCAATATTTCTTTATTCACGAGTGAACGGTTCAAAAAAACGAATCTAATCTAATCACAACCCAATTCTGTCTTCCATCTCTCTCCTCTCGTCAAAGAGTCAGGAACCCAGGAAGTATACAGGATAGGGGGCAAGGAGAAGCAACAAGATCTTTTCCTTAAGAGAAGGTTACCAGAAGCCAGAAAGGGAGCCAGAGCTATTCCCTTGTTCCTCCAAAAAGAAACCCATGGAGGATAATCCACTAACTGATAGTGCTAACCACATTTTTAATTTATGTGTGTCTACTCAGTCAGACAACAAATAGAGGACCCATGCAGGGGTAATCTAGTATTTATAGAGACATACTGGATGGCAGGAGGATTTGTTGTAAAAAGTTTATGTTGTAGGCTCTCAAAAAATAAGCAAAACATCTCTTCCCTTTCAAAATTCCTTCTGCTCCCTTTTTCAGAGAAAGAACAGCCCCCTCTTAATTCAAGTGGCCACTGGCATGTAGGAGTGGGTCTCAGGGTGGGGCAACCATGACATCATTGCTTTCATGGGCTCTGAGACTGTGAAACAATGATCACCTCTTGCTAAGCAATTCCCTACCTAAATTGGTTCCAAGTCATTAAAATAGTAGCACTCCCAAGGAAAAAATAATAGTAGCTCTCTGAGCAATAGCAAGCCTCTTGACTAATAAACAATTAGACATTATTTCTCTATCACCTCCATTGGTGAAATGGAGTCAGTGTCATCAAAGAGTAGCTGGGAATTGCAAATGGGGTGATTCTCTCCTTGCCAAAGAAGTATTTTGTGGCATCGTTGGAGTACACCCCTCTTGACCTTTACCAGGCTGCTAGATTTGACATTGAGAGAACCCTCTACTCCCTAAATATTAGAATCAGATCCACTTTTCTCGACATGTTGAATATTTACTTTTGATGTCTAGATCAAGGGCATGACCTTCATTCTGAACACCTACATCTTTCTATCTGATCTACAAAGGGTCCAGGGATTCATAAGGCTTCAGATGCCCTAACTTGGGGGTGAATGGCAGCTGCATGAGGAGTAGACAGGAAAAATATAGGGCACATATTTAGTTATAGTTGCAACCCAAACAAGCACACAAGGAAGAGAATTTCAGAAAGTAATCTGAACTTTTCTACTAGTAAAAAGAAAAAAAAACTGCAGTACTCTCCATTTTTGACAATACTATAAACTCACTTTTATAACACAACTTATAAAACCCTTAATATTTATTTAGTGCTGGCAGTCAGTGTTTTTTTTTCTTAGAGAGTCAATGCAACAGGGATATTTGTGACCCCAAAGCAGGCTTGGGATTTATAAAATAAAGGTGTCATAAAAGTAGCACATCCCACGAACCACAAAAAGATTAGATTTTGTACTAGGAGGCTACAAAGTCCTAATTTGCATCTTCACTACTTATTATTTTTATATTGTTTTATTCATGAGTAAGAGCTTAATATCACCAGAGGGCGAATGATTTCTAATATACCAGCAGTGGACTAGAGGTAAGTAGGATGATGAGGAGACATTCCCCTGACAACCCATCTCTAGATTTATCAACCTCCAGAGGACTTTAATTGTGGTGTTTGCTCTCCTAAGGTACCCAGGAATAAGAACAGTAGGCATAAAAGAGCTTGCAAGAAGAGAAGGGGACAGCTGTGCAGGAGTCCAACTCTGCTTGGCTTGGGCTGTACTTATTTATTTAGAGGTGCACAGCAAAGGGTTAATCACAACCTTTGATTCAAAACACCCATTCTTTGGCCAGGAATGCCCTTTATTTTAAAATCAATTCATTTATTATTGACTATGTTGAAAGATGAGAGGCCTGGCAGTGGTGCACCTGGGTGAGTACACACATATTACAGTGTTCAAGGACCCAGGTTCCAGCCCCTGGTTCCCACCTGCATGAGTGGTGAAATAGTGTTAGATGTATCTCCCTCCCCTCTGCTTTAACTCCCCTTCTCTCTCAACTTCACTCTGTGCCTATTTAACATAAATAAATAAAATATAAAAACTATTAAAAGAAGAGAAATGGAAAATATTTAAACTTTGTAAATCTAAATCTTTGTAATCTAAAACATTGCTCTTGATTTGCAGCCAACAATTTATTTCCTTCTACCCCATTGCTCTGCCTCTATCAGTACAACCAAAATCCAAGTCTTGTATTTTTATCATTACTTGAGATATACGTGTACATTTATATAATTTTAAATAGGTATTGTACTGTATGTTATTTTGTAAGGTCACCCATATGTAATTTCCTTTATTGCTTTTGACTCAATATACTCTGTAAAGATTCCTCTGTATTATTATATAAAGCCATGCTTTATAAAATAAATAAAAAGTTCATTCATTCTACCATATATATATATGTATATATATATATACATATATAATTTATTTTAACTGAATTATTACCAGGGCTTTGGCTCTCTTAGCAATGCCACCATGGCCTTTCTACCTCTGGAGTACTGCAGAAGTTTATTCTGGGTGTCTACACAGACATGGGATTGCTGTAAAGGATACGGCAAAGTTCTATTTTATAGGAGAATTGACAGACTTGTTTCCAAAGTGGTTGTACTGAGTACATTCCCATCAGCAATTAACCACCTGTTACCCTCATTCTCTCTACAACATCTCATCATTGTGCCAGTCTAATTGGTGCAAAATGATATAGCTTTATGGTTAGGATTTGCATTTCCTGGGTCACTAAAGATTTTGAACATCTCCATATATGATTATAGCTCTTACACATTGATTCTTCTATGAAAGGCCTGTACAAATCTTTTGCCCATTTTCCATTTAAAATATTCTATTTATTTATTGGATAGAGACAGAGAAAAATTGAAAGAAATGGGAAAGATAGGGAAGAAGAGACAGAGAGAAAGTTGCATCACTGCTTCACTACTTGTGAAGCCTTCCCCATGCTGGTAGGGCTTGAATTTGGGCACTTGCACAATGTGACATGTGAGCTCTACCAGGTGCACCACCACCTGGTCCCTTGCCCATTCTTCTATTCATTCGATTTTTAAAAAAATATTTTATTTATTGAGGAGTTGGGCGGTGGTGCAGCAGGTTAAGCACATATGGTGAAGTGCAAGGACTCGTGTAAGGAGCCCGGTTCAAGCCCCCGGCACCCCACCTGCCGGAGGTTCGCTTCACAAGCGGTGAAGCAGGTCTGCAGGTGTCTGTCTTTCTCTCCTCTGTCTCCCTTCCTCTTTTGATTTCTCTCTGTCCTATCCAACAATGGTAACAGCGATGACAACAACAACAACAATAATAACAAGGGCAACAAAGTGGGGAAAAATGGCCTCCAGAAGCAGTGAATTCATAGTGTAGGCACCAAGTCCCAGACAAAAAAAGTATATATATAATATACTTTATATATATAATATGTATATTATATATATATAATATATATATTATCAATGGGAAAGATAGGAGAGAGAGAAAAAAACAGACATCACCCTGGTACATGTGTTTCTAGTAATTGAACTCTAGCTCTCATGCTTAAGCGTCCAGTGCTTTATCCACTGACCCATCTCCTGGACCATTTGATCTTTTCTTATGTATTTGCATAATCTTGACCCTATATTGAGCATATGCTCTATAAATATCCCCTTCTACTGCACTACCTACTTATTTATTTCTTTAAGGTGTATTGTAAAAGATCAAAGCTTAATAAAGTCAAAAGTAGCTATCTTTTCTTTTATAAGAATTATTTTTTGGGGGGGAGAGGCTGGGAAGAGATCATACTGATTATACAAACAATTTCCATGCCTGAGGCTCTGAGCTCCCAGGTTCAATCTCCAGCATGACCATGAGCCAGAGCTAAGCAGGGCACTTAAAAAAAATTAAAAATGAAGAAAAAATATATATTTATTTGCTATAAATCTTCATATGACCTATATGCAGATGGTAGTTTTGGCTCTGTATGAGAGACAAAGAAGGCAGGGAAGATAAACTTGAAGGCCATTTAGTCCAGGCCTTACATTCATACAAGGTCTTAAATCAACTTTATATGATCTCCAAATGAAGTCACCAACAGGCACAAAGATTCACTGGTGAAGTTCTCTGGAGCTTCAGGTCAGAGTCACATTCCTTGTAGCACTGTACACTAAGAGTTAAGAGGTTTTAATCAATATTTTGAGCATGGGACTATCACAATGTTGCTCACTCATAAGGTGCCCCTTGGTTAATGTAAATATTCAAAATTTAATATAACACATACTAGTTAATATTTCAAGTGTTTGAAGCATATCTATCCTACTCCAACCCCAGATGGGAAGTTTTACAGGTTTCTCCCCACTCAAAAGTTGCAGACAGGGACAATGTTGTGCTCAATTTTACCTAGATGATGAGTAAAGGACCTAGGATTTACACCCAAATGTGAGATATTCCAGAGTCCAGGTGCTTTCTGTGATTCAGGGAAGCAAAAATAACATGGAGAGGCCATCTCAAGCTGAACTTCATGTGAGCACATGTGTTCAGTGGGTTTCTAGTCCATGCAGACTCAGTTTTTAGACCAAGCAACCAGGTGTCATGGTTTCTGTTACATAGAGGTTGCTTTGTCTGACATCCCATTGCTTCTGAAGTCAAACACTCACACACACACACACACACACACACACACACACACACACACACCCCTCTCCTCATGCCCCACTAAATCTCCTTAGGTTTCCTTAAGGGTCCCTTAAGGAGAGCTGGCAGATTTCATTATTCTGTTCATCATAAAGAGCAGGGTGGTGGGCTATGGTGGTCCCAAGTTTGCCTCAGATTGTTTGTTATACCTAGTGTAGTACTAAGGCCATAGGATGTCCAAGTGGTTAGGTATGTGGAACACAGATGAATGTTTGCACATGCATGGATTTGTGGGTACAAGGTATATGCACAGGTGAGTACATGTAAGGTTCTGCAAAAAGGTTCCACAAACATGAAACTGATGGCTAGGAATTGGAAGAGGAGATGTGGAGATCAGTTAGACAGGTGAGCATATGTGAGCATAAGTTCCACAGAGGTGATCAGTAGGTAGAAGAGGGAAGAAAAGGAAGTGATTCTGAGGTCACAAGATAGCCATGCTGCTCAGAGAGGCAGCAATGCTGGCTATAGGTGCACACTTTCTCACACCATTCACTGGTGACCTCTGGGGCAGTAGGCACAGTACATGGGGACCACTGAGCAGAAGGAAGCCAGCACCACCATTACCCACCCTGCCTTCAGATCACCGTCTTCTTCCCTCTCACCCTTTGAAAGTTCTGTAATACATGGTAGATAAATTCCAAATTTCTGAGCCTGTAGCCCTAAGTGTTAGAATCTGAAGTGTGTCCCCAATTCCTATCTGTATGATGGAATAATAATGCTTATTTTGACCATTGTGTGCAATTAACTGAAATCAAGAGTACCCTATGGTGAAAAACAGTGATAATTTTTCTCTGCCTTTTCTCTAGTATTTATTTCTTCCTACTCTGCCCTGCCCTTGTTTTCTCCCAGCTGAGCTATTATCCCAGGTCAATTGTGTTGACTACCATCTCCCAAACCTACCTCTTCTCCATAGTATATCCCATATACCCAGCCCCACTGCTTGGCCCTTGTTCTAAACTCTCTGCCAACTATATCCCAAACCTTATCAATCCACACTGTCATTCTCCTGAGTCCTGACCCTCTCATCTTAGTCCTTTGCTGCATCTGCCGACTCTTCTCAGTGCAAGTGATGAGACTCCTTATGCCACTTCTGTGTGAGATCCTGGCCCAGTGCGTTCACATTTTTAATGTAATTTGCCTCTACTTGACTAGTCTTTTGGAAGGCAACTAATGAAGAGTGCTTCTGTTTCTGCCACCAAAAATGGGGACTTAGAGATTGTGTATATTTTCACTTGATGTCACAGGCCTTTGAAGAATACCTAACAGATTGAAGATGGCTCATCCTGCAGGCAGTGGGTTTTTTTTTTAATAGATGCCTCCAGAAAGAAGTCTCCTACCTTTTGCATGACTAATCCCATGACCCATTAGGACACACACATGCCCAGGTGTCCAGCTCCCACATACCTTCCTGATTCCTTCTGAAGGACTAGACACGCAGTTGTCAGCCCCTCCATTCTTGCTGATGGTCCGCCAAAGCTCTGCAAATGTGCTGTCTTGTTCCAATGGGTTGGTGCCCTTGGCTCGGAAGTACTCATACACAGCAGAATCCCGGACAGTGCCATAAGACATCTCTACTTGTTTGGAGAGATCCTGGAATGTCCTGAAATGCAAAAAGGCAATGAAGCATGGGTACATACTAAAGACTGCGGAGGCACAGAGGGGCTGCAAGGATCTCATAAGGCCCAAACTTAGCTGTGGCCCTCTAGTCACATTCTTCACTCCCAACCAGTAACAAGAGCCTCTGAGACCAAATCAAGATTTTCTAAGACAATTTTTCCTCTATATAGTTAATTCAATAATTAGGAATCCCCAAACCAGACTTTATACAAAACTTGGGGGGGGGATAAAAAGGATAAATTAGGCATAAATCCTACCTTCAAGGAGCTTATAGTCTAGACAAGGACACACACACACACTCACAATGTAGAAGAGTCAGGGCAACATGATAAGCTCGCTACTAAGGTCACCAACTTAACTGCCTAAAGTACAACAAAGACACACATAGCTGGCCAAACTATTAATAATGACTGCTCTCTTTCTGATACTCAGGAGTGATTTACATGGAGCAGAATGGAGCTAAGGCAGTAAGGGAGAGCATCATGATGTCCACAAGGTGTGTCTGAGTTAGGAATAGAGAAGAGCTTCTTTGGGGTAGGACACATAGACGAGGAAGTATCAACTATCATGAAGTTCTTACTTGTCTTGGGATGAACAGTACCTAACTCAGTGTGTTGAGAGAATGTCACCAAGAGCCAATAGCATAAATGTGGAAAAATAAAAAAACTAAAAAAAAAAAAATTCAGATGTGAGCCAGGCTCCCTCTCTAGGCTTCAAATAAATCACTGTTTATTTCTCCTCCTCCTCTTTTCTCCTCCTCCTCCTCCTTCTCTCTCTCCTCTCTCATCAATGTTTTCATGATGAGATACAGAATTCTTATTCTTACCTACACAACTTTCCATCTTTTTTTAAAAAAATAATTTTTATTTAGGAAAAGGAAATAGTGACAAAAAAGGATAAGAGGGGTACAACTCCACACAATTCCCACCACCAGAACACTGTATTCCTTCCATCTTCTGGTCACATATTCAGCTGTTCCTCCCTATCCCCACACTGTCCCACAGTCAATGCTGGAATGAGAAATTCCACACAATTACTGCCTATGGAACCAGTTTACTGTGCTCCTTCTGGAGTCTCTTTATATCACTCAGCAGCCTGATACATTCTGTAAGTTGTGTGAGGATTCAACAGTCACCTTTCCCCATAGAGAACCATCAACAACCCTCCCCTCCCTGTGTCTTCTCTAAATGGAACATGATTTCCATGGCAGTATGTTCTCACTCAGACTTCAGAGAGCAGAATCCCAGAGTGAAGGCAAGCAGGGACACTGGAGTTCAACCTTGTATCTTGCCTCCCAGATCCATAATCACTAACGTACATCTAGAAAAACTGGGTAACTAATCCATGCTTTAGTTTCCCCAAATATTTTAAAAATAAGGCTGGAGCACAGCTTATAGCAAAGGGCTACTGTGGAGATTAAATGAGGCAACATGTGTTCAGCTCACGGAGCAGTGCCTGATGTGAATTCAATACCCAATAACTCGTCGCAATTATTCCTCACTAACAGGATATGCCTGGGTCCTCCAGTAGAATATAAGAAGAATTTGCAGAACTAGATCCAAAGCAGCTCTATCTTTGTATTGACAGAGCTGGACCCAGGACTGACACTTGCCTCCACAGCATGTACACAGAAGAGCTAGCAGTGCCAGCTTCCTCCTGCCTTGGAGACACACTCCAGAGTATTCCTTCATGGCCCAGAAACAGAACTCAATATTCGTTTCAATACATTACAGATGAAAGGAAACATAAAATAACAAATTTGATGATGAAATCTTTCTAATTATTGTTCATTATTTATATCTAATTGAAGGAAGATGTTCTTTTGCTTGAAAGGCCCCCAGGGTTGTAAGGCTGTTGTAATATGTTTGTAATGAAAAGGGGGGGATCTTTTCCCCCGTATCTATATTTTTTATTTTTCTCCTGGTAATACAAACACACACAAGTCTTTGATGAATAGGAAATATCAGGATGAATTACTCAGTTGAGTCTACATACTGAACTGCTCTAAATTACTGCAGTTTCCATGAGTATGGAATGAATGTGTAATTGCCAAGGAGCTCTGCACTACTGTTTCATTCCCACAATTGAAATGGAGATTTCTTCTTTCCTCTTGGTATTGATTCACGGCTGCACCCATGGTCAGAGGTTCAGGGAGCATCTCTGAATGGCAAACAGGCAGCTTGGATGTTTATGGCTTCATATCCATTTCTGTCCGTGTATAGCTCATTGCTTCCAGCCCCAAAATGCCACCTCCATCTTCACTGGGCCAGTCTCATGACTCAGCCCCATGACCTCTATCCATCACCTCTCATAGGCATGGTCTGAGCAGAGGGATATCTCTCATTTCATATGCACACTTTCTCCTGCAAGGAAAATTGCCATCCCCACTAATATACCCAGCATACTCTGGGTCCAAACATCACATTTTAGTGTTAATAAATGCATAATGGGCTAGTAGGAGGTTTGAGCAAGAGGGCCCAACACTTCATGCATCAAAGTAGTCATTTCCCTCAGTTACTCATCCCCCTTTCAGAGTGTACAGTTTAGGGAGGAACATGTGAGGAGGAATAAAGGAGAACTAGGGCAGCCAGCCAGTCAGGCTCCAAGCCAAAATTGATAGCTCAAAACAGATGTTCACGTCAGAAAGGACACCCCTCCAAGCCAGTGAGGGATGCTTAGCCTGGAGAAGACTGCACTAGCACCACATTTTATTTAGCATGTTTCTCCATTAAGTCTCTTCTATGAATGCTAGAACATGCCCAGTAACACCCTGGGCAGAGAGATGAAGTTCAAGCCTCCACAGGTGGGGTCTGTTTAAACCAGGCATACATGATGCTCCTAGAGAGGTCATTCAGTTATATATTCCACCAATAGGTATAATACATGACAGAAAAGGCACAGAGGTACAGAGAGTAATGAAGTAATGAGGGGTATCCTCAAGGGGTTCATAACGAGGGATGAGTAAATGCTCATAGAAAGAAATAACTAGTCAATAAACAACAGATGTAGAATTCCACATGAGGAAACCCGGACACACACAGGAGAAACAGCCCATAGGTGGGAGATTTTAAAGGTTTATTTATTTATTTTTTAGAAGAAGAAACATTAGATTGAATTATGATGGATTGGTAGATGGAGAACCAGGAGCTAAGGTATTCTAAGAAGAGAAGAAAGTATGAGAAGATACTGAAAGACCAAGGGGCCACAAAGCAATTGTAAAGGCAATTCCTATCAACATAAAACACAAATTTTTGAGGGCTGGGGAGATACACAGTAGTTTGTGCACTAGACTTTCACGCCTGAAGCTGCAGAGGTCTCAGGTTCAATCCCTGTGCCATCAAAGCTACAGCTGAGCAGTGCTCTGATCTCTCTCTCTCATTAAAAAAAAAATAAAGAAGTGTGATCTGGGAGGTGGTACAGTGGATAAAGCACAGGATTCTCAAGCATGATGTCCCAAGTTCAATCCTCGGTAGCACATGTTATGCCTGGTTCTTTCTCTCTCTCCTCCTATCTTTCTCAGAAAGAAAGAATGAAAAAAAGAAAGAAAGAAAGGAAGGAAGGAAGGAAGGAAGGAAGGAAGGAAGGAAGGAAGGAAGGAAGGAGTAACATGTTGATATTAAAAAAACAAAAAACATGGGTTTGGAGGGAGTCGGGCGGGGTTAAGCGCACATTGTGCCAAGTGCAAGGACCGGCATAAGGATCCCAGTTCGAGTCCCTGGCTCCCCACCTGTAAGGGAGTCGATTCACAGATGGTGAAGCAGGTCTGCAGGTGTCTAACTTTCTCTCCCCCTCTCTGTCTTCCCCTCCTCTCTCCATTTCTTTCTTTCCTATCTAACAACAATGACATCAATAAAAACAATAATAACTATAACAATAAAAAACAACAAAGGCAACAAAAGGGAAAATAAACAAATATTATAAAAAACAAAACACATGGGTTTGGAACCAGACAAACATCATAGTGAACTGTACCACTGAAAAACCTTAACTCTTTGATGTGGATCAATAGTGTTCAAAGTGCTATCCTCACGATTATAGTATCAGCAGTACTAGGACCTTACAACAAATGCAAACTCTTGGGTCCCACCTGAGAGATCTAACAAAGCAGAAGCTTTAGAGGTGGTGTTCAGTTGTCTCTGTTATCCCAACTATCCATGTGATTCTGATGTACATGAAAGTTGCAGAACCATGGACTGCAGTGAGTCACTTATTGCAGGAGGTCTTAGTTTTATAGCTAAAATATTTTAGCTAAAATTTCTCAGAGGATTGGTGAAAACTGAGAACCACAAATATCTAGCATATAGTCAATGTATAATAAGTTTAAGCTCTTCCGTTAGGCTGCCAATATGTAATTGAAATGGTTGAAGCAAAGGGGCCTTGTGAAGCAGTCACAGGACTGGAGTAGTCATACCTGGGTGGAAGCAAGTATGGCAGGCAGCTGAGTTAAATCTACAGATCATGTGACTGGAGTCTGTTTCAGCATCAGCCCATCTGTCTAGTCAGTGAGAAGCCTACCAATTGATCCCAGTGTTTCTATACTGTTGCGAAGGTATACGCAAATAATTCCAGTTTGCTGTCTCATAAAGAGTTGTACACTCTAGGCACCCAGAGTGCCTTAAGTGAGGATCTGAGGAATTCTGGATCCAAGATGAGCATGGAGACAAGACGGACGTTTGTTTATGCAGAGCATCATGGTACCTGCCTACCAGAGCCCTTCCTGGTGATGCAGTGAGGACCTGGGCTAACAAAGTTGCTAGGAAAAGATGTGATTTAAGCATTGTTCCTAGGCCTTCTGCCTGGGTCTAGGACTAACCACTGTCATTGGTGTCAGATGTGTACTTTGCAGTCTGCTTCCATCTTCATAGACTCTTAGCTCTTAATGTTTACTGTTAAAACCCTCCCATGGCAAAGCTCAACCTCTCTTACAAACCTCCTTTTGAGCCAATACCTCCCATTCAATCACATCTTACTGAAACTGGGTTTGGAAACTATAGAAACTGTTTATCTATATATCTTGGTCCAGGCTGCTGATTATTTTGCAGTCTCTTCTACCAAAAAGCATAAATGATTCCTGTGAGGTCGGCTGATTGTCTTGCAAAATAACTTTGTAAACACTGCTTGTGTTCCAAGCAATTTCGTCTGATTTAACATGTACCTCCTGGAAGTCCCACAGTGACTCCTATTATGGCCATGGACAGTTTACCTGGTTTAGCACCACCTCCCTCCCACCTCAAACCTTTCTTCCTAAATCAATCTTGCTATTTCCCACATACATTTTCATTAGCAAAGAGATAAATGTTTTTGCAACATGAGGAAAATCAATAACACGAAATTTATAAATGCATCTTTGCATGTTATGGAAATATTTACATTGGTAATGGAGATAAATATTCTTGCAACAAGAGCAGAATCAATAAGCAGTGTATGTAAAACGGATTTCCATGACTCTGGGGTTGCCATAGTCATGGGCCTGATAAATTAAAATCCCAAAGTACTATTATTCTTCTTTAAGGAGAAAAGAAAAGGAATAGTGTGGTATAAGAGGTGCTGTAGAATGAGGCTCCTCATAATTTGGAGCTGTTTTAACTATAGACCACAGTCTTGCTTTACTATCTGTGTGTTTGATTTTATAAGAGGTGGTGCTACACTAATCAGTTGGGAATGTCTCACTTGATTCTCATCATTTCCTTGTAGGACCTTTGAGTACCAGTGCTCCCAGATCCTAGCCTATTTCAATGCCTTCTGCCGGGCTAGCTTTGCAGGCGGGAGACAGACGACCAGAGACTCATGGCTGAGCTGGGAAGCAGTATCTCTTTATTCATGTGGTGCAATCTAAGCTAAGCTAGCCCTAATCACAATCCTGTCCTTATATATACTCACCAAATAGGGTGGAAACAGGATGTGACATAGAGAGGGTGGAGCGAAAAGAGACTGGTGCAAATCAGGGTGTACTACGAGAGGGAGCAAAAAGACATCCATCCAGAACCAGTGGGGATTAAACCAATACCCTGCAGGCAGGGCGGTGTTTAGTTAACAGTGGTTATGTAAATAGAATACAGTGTTAAGTAGGGGGGATTAAACCAATGAAACAGAAGGGGTTTTAGAAGCAGAATTAGAAGCATACCAACAGCCTTCATTGTGTTTCTCTCCACTACTTACCCCTGTGGCCTTTTTCTCTCATCCTTCTCCCATGCAAGCTTCTCCAGCTAAAGCTTTGTCCTAACATTTCTCCTCTCCCTCCACCCTTAGGCCTGGGTTCTCAGGTGAATGCTGAAAAATCCCTAGTAGCTTCTCAACCTTGGATCCTGAAAAACTTTCCAAGTATCTTTATCCTTGTGGTTTGCAATTGTTCTCCTTCCCCTTCTGTTATTTGACAAGATCATTGCTCTCTTCTGGTTATTTGAAATGCCAGGGATTTCACCTGGGACCTCTCAGATGCAAGCCCTATGTACTACACTGTACTACCGCCCTGGCCCTCATTAATTAATTCATTCTAAAAACATATTTCCTGAGCACCTAATTGTTTCAAGCTCTGTTATGGGTATACGGATATTGTACGACAAAACAAAGTTTCCAATTTTGAGTCATTTACATGGTGGAGGTGGGAAAAGAAAAACAAAACAAATAAATGAATAGTAGCGACCCAAGTACATGATGCAACCTTGGAAACTTTCTGGAAAAGGACAGGCAGTACCTATGTGGGCATATACTACTTGGTCCCATGTATTTGGCTCTATTTATTATTATTATTATTGATTTCTAAATCACTTTTAAAATATTCCAAAAAAAAAAGAAAAAAAAAAACCTAAGCTTTGAAGACTGCCAGAAAATCCGCTTCAGGTCAGATGTAGCCTGTGGGGGTGTTGTCAGCCCATCCCTAAGTAAATAGTGATGGAAATTAATGTAAAGATTAATAAAGCAGATTAAAAGTCACTATAGATTAAAATTCCAACCTGGGAAAACTGTCTAGTCAGCATCAAATGAGGATACTTAGTGACCCATGAATCATTTAAAAAAATTTTTTCATTATCTTTATTTGATAGAGATAACCAGAAATCAAGAGGGAAGGGGGTGGTAGAGGGGGAGTGAGAGAGACACCTGCAGCCCTGATTCACCACTCGAAAGCTTTTCCCCCTGCAGGTGGGGACTGGAGGCTCAAACTTAGGTCTATGCACATTGTAACAGGTGTGCTCAACCAGGTGCACCACCACCTAGCCTCCCCTGCCCCAACAAGTTCTTCTTCAAACATGAGCCCTATACTCTGCCTGGCCATAGAGGGACCAGTCAATGTGTATTCACCTCTTTCTTTCCATTTCTTAAAATCCATTTCTTTGATGATTATAAAAATTAAGAGATGCCCAAAACAACTGTATGAAAAAAATAACTGTTGTTATGTAACATATTTCCATTGTTGTAAGAAGCAACCATTAACAAATGCAATATAGAAACAAAAATACAAGGTATATGCACAAACATTTGTTAGTTGTGAGATTTCTACTTTTTATAGAAGTATTTCTATAAAAATTGTTTTGTTATGAAGTAGATATAAATGGAATCAGAATGATTTTTTAAAATTCTGCTATTGCAGGTAGGGGTAGATAACATAATGGTTATAGAAAGTATTTTTGTGCCTGATTCTCTGAAGCCCCAGGTTCAATCCCCTGCACTACTATAAACCTGCTATTTCCCAAATATCAAGTCTAAGCCTTGGAGATTTAGATGTATGTCCTCTTCTCTCTTCCAAGTCTACTCCTTCCAGAGTCTCAGTGCAGCCAAGATGCACTTGGAGGAGAGAAGCCTGTCTTCCATTCCATCAGAAGCTCATCTTGCTGGCTAAAAGAACAGACTGAAAGATTGTGATCGTTGTATTTTTCAAATCTAAAAATAAAACCAATATGACAAGACTATATTAGAAGCCCTGACTATATTAGAAGCCCAGGTGATAAAGAAACCACAGGACTGAGGCTCTTTCACCAGAGCAGACTAGAATATTCTCACATGTGCATTATCTGGCTGGGTTCAACCTAGGTCTATAATCCTGGTTACCAAAGCAGAATAGTCAGACAGGAGCTTTAAAAGGAAGACATAAACATGATGTGTTTCTGATTTCCAAATTCAGCCTAAAAATGTTGAAAGTGAACAGGAATCAGAAATAGACTTGGAAGATGGGAATTTGAGCATCACCTCAATCAGGTCAGATATCAGTAGATCAGGAAATGAGCAGAAGTAGGATGCCCACATATTCCATTCAGTCAAATCTAGGGGCATCTAGGGCCCTCAAGAAAGAGCTCTTAGCATGAGAAACCTTCTGTATTCTAGTTCAGGCTCCCCCACTCTCCCAACATTTGGTTATGTTCTGCTCTCTCACACTTGTGAGACATCAGTAAAGCTCTTAGCCTGGCACACAGTACCATATATTCAGGATATAACTAAACTCAGCTGCCCACTAGAGTCAGCTCATTGTCAGCTTCTGTAGGAAGAATGTATGGATATACTCTTGGGCCATGAGCTCCATATGTGTTCCTGCTTACCTTATCCTGATATTTACCCCTGAGATTTCACATGACTGTTAACATTGTTGTCTTTCCACCATAAAGGATAGACTTCTACATTCCTGTCATCTGATATAGAGTCTTACAAACAATAAAACTGAGCTAATGCTTTGTAGACGGATCTATTCTGGTTGAAGACAACTGTGTTTATAACTGAATATGACTGGGGATATCCAGATTGGGGACCCAAATGGTTCATGGAGATAGCTCTAAAGTTAGAATAGTATCTTCTAATTTCAAGTACACCCTAATGCTGCCTGGAAATATTCTAAATGCCCCTACTCAATTCATTGGCCCAACCTCATACATAAAAAAAAATTAATGTGCTTTTTTATTTCCTAAGAGAGTAGAAGCAATAAGCAGAGAACATTTCTTCTCTACAAATAATTAGCTTTTCTAAAGCCACTAAATACCTGCTTCTCTCCTTCCACAAAGGCAGCTCTGCCCTGGATCCTTTCATATCTATGTTTCCTGGATCCCAGACTTTCTTGCCTTCTCAAGTATACTGCTCTTTTAGTTATCAACTCACTCTTATATATCATATAACTGTTTATCTTGAAGGGCCACTACCATCTTCATGAAAATAAATACATTAAAAAAAATCTTCCCTGAGATCATACCCTCCTCCACCCACTCTCCAGTTTTTCCATGGAGTTGTCTATGGTTTCTGGTATCTCTATTTCTCTGTCCCCACTTCTCATGAATCTATCTTGCATGAATCTTCATTTCACCACTAAACTGAAACTGTCTTTTCTAAAGATCATTAATGATCTTTCAAATATGATGTCCAATTCCCAGTCCTTATTTTATTCCCTAGTAGAAGTATTTGACAAACTTGATTACTCTATCATTCTTTTTTAATTGGTTGGATTGATGGAGTAGACATAATTTTTGGTACAGATGTAAATTTTCTCGGTCATCTGCAAAACATTCTCAGACCCAGCCTAAGTCCTCCTCCATCATTATGTACCAGGATCTGAGACCCCCCACACACACACAATTCTTTACTTTGGTGCAATACACCAAACACAGTCCAAGTTATACTTTGTGTTTCTTCTTTCTGTTCTTATTTATCAGCTTGTGTCCATGAGTAATATCATCCATAGTCATCTTTCTCTTCCTGGTTTCTCACTTGGCTTCCATGTCATCACCATCACACTTCCTTTCACAACAACCTAAGCATGTCATTTTCCTTTTCTTTTACTACTCCTTCTTTTCATAGATTCTGCATCTTGTTGTGTCCCAGCTAGTTCACAGATACCTTCTCTTCCCCTACAACTCTCCTTCATGATGATCTTGGTGAGTCAGTTTGCTATAGATATATCTGTACATTGATGACTACAATGGACCATCCCAGCCTGACCTGCCCTATTAACTCCAGGTAACTAACTGCCCACTTGACTTCCATTTGGATGGAAGTTTGACTATGATCAAATCCAAGCTGTTGAACTATAAACCCTAAAGCCCATCATAAAAACTGTTCTTCCTCTAGCTAATCCACTTTAGTCAAGCATGACTTATTCTTTGAGATAGGGTTGTCAAAATCTTGGAAGCATTGCTTATTCCTCTGTCTTGGACATATCACATACAATTATAGCATATTTGATTTTTCTATTATCAGGATATGTCCAGATTCAGACTACTTCTCATAATCTTCCTAATAAACCTTGTAGCTTCCCTACTTGCATCTTTAACCCCTGTAGTCTATTCTTTGGGTGATAGTAGAGTGATGCTTTCAAACTGTAACACAAACCATGTCACTTCATTTCTCAAAACCCCCATCTTCTTCTCATCTTTCAAAGGAAAAATCCACACTTCTCACATTGACTGAAATATCTCTAATGATCTGGAACCCTCAATAGCTCTCTTTGTTCTCACTACACTGGCCTTCGTGCCCTCCCACCACAGGGTATGTTCAACTATTCTCCCTCAACCTAGTATACACATAGCTCAGATCTCTAACTGGCTTACTCCCTCAGTGTCTTGGGTCTCTTATCAAGTATCCTCTTCCCTAAGAGATCATTGCTGATAAGCATACTTAAAAGGCCATCCTCCTTAAATTCTGTGCTAAACAACAAATAAACATATCAAAGCATATTTATTGTACAATGTTTAATGCTATTTGGGCTTGGTTGTTTGGTTAACTTCTGTTTCACCAGTTCCTAGAACTGAATGGCCAATCATCTTTGTTTGCACAGGACAGAGAGATTTCCTGGGATGCAGAACTCCCAGTGTTAAAACCTGAGAAGTTCCAAATCAGAGTAATTTGTCCTCCTATCAGAAAATTGTCTAGTACACAGTAAACATGGATTATATGCATTGATTGACTGTATTAATTAGTTTCTTTTCCCTCCTTCTACACTTCTACACTGGATATCTACATCAGAAAAAACTTTAATCTGCAAATTTTAAAGACTTTTATCTTTATTTATTATTGGATAGAGAGAGCCAGAAATTGAGAAGGAAGGGGTAGGGGAGGGAGAAAGAGAGAGAGAGAGGGAGAGGGAGAGGGAGAGGGAGAGGGAGAGGGAGAGGGAGAGGGAGAGGGAGAGGGAGAGGGGGAGGGGGAGGGGTGGGGAGGGGGAGAAGGAGAGGGGGAGAGGGAGAGGGGGGGAGGGAGAGGGAGAGGGGGAGAGGGAAGGGGAGAGAGAGAAGGACCTGCAGTTTTGCTTCACCACTTGCAAAGCTTTGCCCTGCAGGTGGGAACTGGGGTCTCAAACCCAGGTCCTTGCACATTGTAACATGATGTGCACTCAAACAGGTGTACCACCACTCAGCACCTTTAATCTGTGGTTGACCAGTGTCCTTCCCAAACAACTCAGGGTTGGCCATTTACAGAGAAGCAGGTATGTAGTGTCTAGGGATGCAGCATCCCTGGACAAGTAGGTACAACACAGAGTCATGTGGCCAGAAACAGCTCAGAAACAAACTTCCAAGGAATCCAGAGATTAGATTCAGTCTTCTCCAAGCTTCCTTTCCAGGTTATGAAACTTCAGGAGCCAGCTTCCTTATGAATCTAATGGAAGTCAGCATGGGCTGAGAGATCACAAGCAAGCAACTGCTTTCTGCTTCCCCAGATCTCTTGTCCCTCCCAATTGATGGAAACTCTGCACAAACAGGCCCACTTGTCAGTAATCCCTTCACAAAAAGAACATAGCTGGCTCTCAGCTCTCAATACTTGCAAATATTTGCTGCCACAAATCAATACCAAAGCAGGATGCACCATTAACCTCTAATATATCACTGGTGGGGCTCTTAATCCATTATGAAGCTGTCATAAATATGACTGAAATGCAAATCCAAGCAGCAGCCTTTGGGAGGCTTTGGGAGACTTCACTGGCTCCTGGCACAGCCTGCATCCCCCTATGCACTAGAGAAACAGACTCAGCCTCTTCTCTCTCTTCTGGCTTTTGTTTACACCGTCCTCCCTCCCCTGTTCTCCTTTTCAGATGTCTGACTGAGCCCCTCTATTATGTCAGCTTCCTCCGGCAGGCAGATATGCTGAAAGAAATTGGTAATAAAGCTAACTTCCAGACATTGTACTAATACTTGATTTGAAGTGTTTCATTTAACCTTGGCTATACTCTCTCACAATGTTATTATTAACTCTCCATTTTACAGATGAAGAAATCAAGTCTCAGGGAGATTAAGTAACTCATGGAAGGTTTCAGAAGCAGCAGGTAAAAGAGCTGTCTTCCCACCCAGGACTTCCTGATCCTCAAATCCATATACTTAATTTCCATCCAGTAACACTGGTCAGCAGCCCATAGCTGAGTGGGGAGGAGTAACTAGTATATAGGCAATGAAACCTATTGTGCAACAATATATTGCTAAAAGGAAGCTCAGAGTTATCAGAACACACTGTCATTTTGTCCCGGTTTGGCAGATAAGAGAGTTGGGGCAGCGCTGAAGAGAGAGAAGGTTAGCAGGAAAGATGAGGCTTAAGCAGAGCCTTGAAGAGCACACAGAGAAAAAAAGGAAAAGATGTCCTGAGCAAAGGTGATAGCAATTTTTGAGATTGGATGTCTTGGGAGAATGAAATGTTCTAGAAGCCACTATGAGTTCACTATTCAGGAGCATAAATGGTGAGAAGTATTGAAGATAGGCTGGAGAGGGGCTATATCATTAAAAATACACGGGGGGGGGGTTGGGCGGTAGCACAGTGGGTTAAGTGCACATGGTGGAACCTCAAGGACCGGCTGGTGTAAGGATCCCGGTTCGAGCCCCTGGCTCCCCACCTGCAGGGGAGTCGCTTCACAGGCGGTGAAGCAAGTCTGCAGTTGTCTATCTTTCTCTCCTCCTCTCTATCTTGCCCTCCTTTCTCCATTTCTCTCTGTCCTATCCAACAACGACAACATCAGCAGCAACAATAACTACAACAAAAACAACAACAATAATAAAACAATAAGGACAACAAAAGGGAAAAAAAGAACTAGAATAAAAACATGTTTTTTTAAACAAAAAAAAATACACTCCTAAAATACATAAAGGATAGTTTAATGGAATTGAAGTAAAGAGGGATGGGAATGTTGCCTAAACTACCACAGGGTCAGAAAAGGCATGAGAGTGGGGTGGCATGCCCTGTGCTCTCTGCAGTGGGGAAGGAGCCAGAGAGCTGTTACTGGCATCTTAGAAGATAGGGCACAAGTGTTTCTATGAGTCCATGTGTGTAAAAATATATGTGAGCAACATGTGTTTAGAATTTAGATATGGGTATTTATGAGTATGTAGAAAGAAAAAAGGGAAGAAGGGGTATAGTAGCAGATTCATGAGATGCAGGTAGAAATCAACCCCAGTAGCTAGTGGAGGAATCAATGTGCAGGAGACATCTGCCCACTCAAGCTTGTTTATGGACTTGGGCAGTCAGCATTCACACAGACAAGGGCCTTTCCTGTGTGGGAAAATTGGAGAATAAATACTAACACAATGAGAGTCTCTTATTGAACAGTACAAAGCCAGCAGTAATCAAATGTAAAGCTATAAGATGCTAGCTATTCTGAATCAGTTTGCAGGAAATCACTTTAACAAGGATACACATGTGATGAGAGTTAGGGAAGGGAGCAGGGAGGAGAATGGTGTGTTCCATTGTTGATGAGTCCTATTAGGGTTTGGGATTGGATGAGGTTCTACTTCCTGCCAAGTGCTGTGCCTAAGTTGACTTATTTCTTCATCAAAGCTATTTATCTAGGGTAAGCTGTTTGATTACTCCTTACCATACAGATGAGAAAATTATGAGGTGTTTAGAATTGGTCTGTGCTAGGGTTATTGAACACTTGGGTCCATATGATGCCAAGTTTCTCAGGTTTCTTCAAGTTTCCTGAGAGACCTTCCCAAACCAGCTCCAGTTAAGGGTTCTGTGTATGACACAGTCCCCTCAATTACAGATGTTTTTCTCTCTGACATATGGTCTTTGCAGGGCCATTAGCAATGCCATGTGCCAATCACATTACTCCAAGAGCTTCTCAAGCCAAATGACCTCAACCTGGCAATTTCACAGGCTAGTGACAGAGACTGTTAGCTGCAGTCTCTAGTTCAGCACTAGTGGAGCCACCTGTGCCTTGATCAGAAGAACAAACCCTATAACCGCAGCACCTGGGTGGAGGCAGAACTGAGCAGGACCTGCTTCCTGTTTACTAAGGTAACTATTCACCCCATTAACTTTTTAGGGTTTGGGGTAAAACAGGATAACTCTGCCAGTGACAAATAGCAGATTGTAGGACACTTGATAAACATCATGAAGACATCATTGGATAAGAACAACATAGTTCCCACTATCCCCACCCTTTATTCCCCCCTAAAACAGAAACTGACATATTAACCCCTTCTTTTGTAGGAACCTCATAAAATCTTGGGGGAGAAGTTTCTACAGCCCTCATTCTCAGTACTCTCAGAAGTGAAATAATTTTGCTGAGATTCACAGCTACTTAGAGCCCTGCACTGAGTTAGCACTAGAGCTGAGCATGTATGCTCATCTGTTCTGTTTATGAGCCTGACCTGTTACTATTGACAAATAAAAGCAAGTTAGGAAGCCAACATGAACCATCTAGCATGCATCAGGAATCTTTGACCTGAGTTCTGAGTATTTTCCAGGCAAGGCAACTACTTTCTGTCCTGAGAAGCACTTCCACTCTTAAGAATAGGGCAGGAGGTTCCCGGAAGATGGCGGACTGAGAAGCTGCTAGTGGCTGAGCTCTGACCACATCTCCTGGAAATGGTAGGATTTTCTGCCTTTAGTAGGCCAGCCAATAAGGGGTCCTAGCGGTTACACCAAGGAGGTGACTATAACTTAATTTGGGTTAAGAATTAGAGTAGGAAAAAAGGGGAAAATTTTTTTTCTTCCTTTTAATTTCTAAGCATACCTCCTTCCCTGCCCCCCCCCCATAACCAGTCCCTGGGGACCAGCGCCTAGCAGGATCCCCTGCTAGGAGCTCCTTTTCTTTAACAAATTCCTGTCCCACCAGGGAGTATCATTAATTCTAAGTCTACACCCTTCTGAAACCTCTGGCCTTTTTTCTTTCTAAGTAGACAACCCCCCCACCTCACCCCACATAGCTAATTAAATAATTAAAAATAAATACATAAAAAAACCTTTCCTTTCACTGCCCTTTTATGACTGTTCTTTTTCTTATCTTTTTCTTTTTTCTCTCTCTCTCTTTCTTTCTTATTTTTTCTTTTTCTCATTATTGTCATCCTTTCTTCCTTAATCCTACAGCTTCCAAAGTCACAGCCCCCAGCCCCCACACCAACAAACAGTGTGCTTTTTTGAATTCACTGATACATATTTGGGAATTTCCTTTCACTGCTCTTTAATTACAGCTCTTTTTCTTATCTTTTCCCTTTTCTCTCTCTTGCCTCTTTTTTTTTTTTAATCTTGTCATACACTTCTTCCTTCTTCTTTGCCTTTCTGAATTTGTGAATTATTCTGGGGAAGAAATCTGACTCAGAGTGGACTCTGTATGTGTGTATCTCTGCTCTAGTTCCCTTTCCTCTCTTGTTACCCCTGGAATATACAGTGGATAGTAGATTTGCAAAACTGTCTTTTCTTGCTATCCTTTCTATCTTTTATCTTACTTCACTGGGATTTGGTTACTATTTTTTCACGGACTGAAGAAATTTTTGGTTAACTGGTAACGATTAAACTACTTCAATACTTGCTTCAGTTGCTACTGTAATTCCTGAGGTTAGTGAGTGCAATTGTCATAAAGGTATTTAGTACAGTGTTACTTGTACTCAAGACACAACAACTGAGGAACAACAGAGGATAAAAAAAAGAAACACATAAATCATAAAAATGGGTAGATCAAAAACAAATAAAACTGCTACTCCAATGAATGAAGACAAGAGCCCAGAAGAAACTAAAAATCAACCAGAAGTAACCATAGATAAGAAAAGTATGCAAGCAATAATAAACTTATTAATCACAGAAATGAAAACAACATTGGAGGAAAGGAATGGCAGTATTAGGGAAACAACAGTTGAGACCCCAAGGAAAATACTGATTATCTTGAGGCAATTAGAGAACTGAAAGCTGAAATAGCTATAATGAAGAAAGAAGCTGAGGCAAGGGAAAGCAGACTAACAGAAGCAGAAAACAGAATTAGTCAGACAGAGGAAGAGTTAGAGAAAACAAAGAAAGAGGTGAAAGAGCTTAAAAAGAGATTGAGAGACACTGAAAACAACAACAGAGACATATGGGATGATCTCAAAAGAAATAACATTCATATTATTGGCATGCCAGAGGAAGAAAGAGAGGAAGGGGAAGCAAACATTCTAGAGAAAATTATAGAAGAAAACTTCCCAGACCTGAATAACAGAAAGGACATCAATATTCAAGAGGCCCAGAGAGTACCAAAACGAATCAACCCAGACCTGAAGACACCAAGACACATCATAGTTACAATAAGAAGAAGTAAGGATAAAGACAGGATCCTAAAGGCTGCAAGAGAGAAACAAAAAGTCACATACAAGGGAAAACCCATAAGATTATCTGCAGAATTCTCCACTCCAACTCTAAAAGCCAGAAGGGAATGGCAAGATGTCTATCGAGCCCTGAATGAAAAAGGGTTTCAACCAAGGATACTATATCCTACTAGACTTTCATTCAAACTAGATGGAGGGATCAAAACCTTCTTAGACAAACAACAGTTAAAGGAGGCAACCATCAACAAGCCGACCATGAAAGAGGTTCTAAAAGACCTCTTATAAACAAGAACATCACTATAATACTGGCAATTTATCAGAGCAAACAAATTTTTTTTTGAACAATGGCACTACAATATATTAAGTCCATAATATCAATAAACGTCAATGGCTTAAAATCACCCATCAAAAGGCACGGGAGGGGGGGATGGATCAGAAAACATAACCCAACCATATGCTGCTTGCAAAAATCCCATCTGTCACAACAAGATAAACACAGACTTAAAGTGAAACGATGGAAAACTATCATACAGGCTAACAGACCACAAAAAAGGGCAGGAATAGCCATTCTCATCTCAGACACGATAGATTTTAAATTAAATAAAGTAATAAAAGATAGGCAAGGACATGACATAATGATTAGAGGATCAGTCAGCCAAGAAGACATAACAATTATTAATATCTATGCACCCAATGAGGGACCATCTAAATACATCAGGCACCTACTGAAAGAATTTCAAAAATACATCAATAGTAATGCAATAATAGTGGGAGACTTCAATACCCCACTCTCACACTTAGACAGATCAACAAAGCAGAGAACCAATAAAGATAGAAGAGAATTGAATGAAGAGATTGACAGACTAGACCTCTTGGATATTTTCAGACTCCTTCACCCCCAAAAACTGGAATACACCTTCTTTTCAAATCCACATAACACATACTCAAGGATAGAACACATGTTAGGCCACAAAGACAGCATCAATAAATTCAAGAGCATTGAAATCATCCCAAGTATCTTGTCAGACCACAGTGGAGTAAAACTAACAATAAACAACAAACAGACAATTATTAAAAGTCACAGAATTTGGAAACTAAACAACATACTCCTTAAGAACCACTGGGTCAGAGACTCACTCAAACAGGAAATTCAAATGTTCCTGGAAACTAATGAAAATGAAGACACAAACTATCAAAATATTTGGGACACAGCTAAAGCAGTACTGAGAGGGAAACTTATAGTCATACAATCACATATTAAACACCAAGAAGAAGCTCAAATGAATGACCTTACTGCACACCTCAAGGACTTAGAGGAAGAGGAACAAAGGAACCCTAAAGCAACCAGAAGGACAGAAATCACTAAAGTTAGAGCAGAAACAAACAGCATCGAAAATAAAAGAACCATACAAAAGATCAATGAAGCCAAATGTTGGTTCTTTGAAAGATTAAACAATATTGACAAACCCCTAGCCAGACTCACCAAACTAAAAAGAGAGAAGACTCAAATTAATAGAATTGTAAACGATGGAGGAGATATCACAACTGACATCACAGAAATCCAGAGAATACTGCGAAACTTCTATGAAGAACTATACTCCACCAAGCTAGAGAATCTGGAAGAAATGGAACAATTCCTAGAAGCATATGCCCTTCCTAAACTGAACCAAGAAGAACTACAAAATCTAAAAGCACCAATCACAGACAAAGAAATTGAAACCTTTATTAAGAATATCCCCAACAACAAAAGTCCTGGACCAGATGGCTTCACAAACGAATTCTACAAAACTTTCAGGAAACAGCTAGTACCCATACTTCTTAAGCATTTCCATAAGATTGAAGAAACAGGAATACTCCCTTCCACCTTCTATGAAGCCAATATCACCCTGATACCAAAAGCTGATAGGGACAGAACAAAAAAGGAAAACTACAGACCAATATCTCTAATGAACATAGATGCCAAAATATTAAACAAGATCTTGGCCAACCGGATACAGCAACATATCAAAAAGATTGTTCATCACGACCAAGTGGGATTCATCCCAGGAATGCAAGGCTGGTTCAACATCCGTAAGTCAATCAATGTCATTCACCACATCAATAAAAGCAAAGCCAAAAACCACATGATTATCTCAATAGATGCAGAGAAAGCCTTTGATAAAAACCAACACCCATTCATGCTCAAAACTCTACAAAAAATGGGAATAGATGGGAAATTCCTCAAGATAGTGGAGTCTATATATAGCAAACCTACAGCCAACATCATACTCAATGGACAGAAGCTGAAAGCATTCCCCCTCAGATCGGGGACTAGACAGGGCTGTCCACTGTCACCGTTACTCTTCAACATGGTATTGGAAGTTCTTGCCATAGCAATCAGGCAAGAGAAAGAAATCAAAGGAATACAGATTGGAAGGGAAGAAGTCAAGCTCTCACTATTTGCAGATGATATGATAGTATACATAGAAAGACCTAAAGAATCCAGCAGAAAATTACTGGAAGTTATTAGGTAATATAGCAAGGTATCAGGCTACAAAATCAATGTACAAAAATCAGTGGCATTTCTTTATGCAAACACTAAATCTGAAGAAGAAGACATCCAGAAATCACTCCCATTTACTGTTTCAGCAAAATCAATCAAATACCTAGGAATAAAGTTGACCAAAGAAGTGAAAGACTTGTATGCTGAAAACTATGAGTCGCTACTCAAGGAAACAGAAACTGTTACCAAGAAATGGAAAGATATCCCATGCTCATGGATTGGAAGAATAAATATCATCAAAATGAATATTCTCCCCAGAGCCATATACAAATTTAATGCAATACCCATCAAAGTTCCAACAAGCTTCTTTAAGGGAATAGAACAAACACTACAATCATTTATCTGGAACCGGAAAACACCTAGAATTGCCAAAATCAACTTAAGGAAAAGAAACAGAAATGGAGGCATCATACTCCCAGACCTTAAACTATATTATAAAGCCATCATCATCAAAACAGCATGGTACTGGGACAAAAATAGGCACACAGACCAGTGGAACAGAATTGAAAGCCCAGAAATAAATCCCCACACCTATGGACATCTAATCTTTGATAAGGGGACCCAAAGCATTAAATGGAAGAAGGAGGCTCTCTTCAATAAATGGTGCTGGGAAAATTGGGTTATAACATGCAGAAGAATGAAATTGAACCACTTTATCTCACCAGAAACAAAATCAACTCCAAATGGATCAAAGACCTAGATGTCAGACCAGAAACCATCAAATACTTAGAGGAAAACATTGGTAAAACACTTTCCCACCTACACCTCAAGGACATCTTTGATGAATCAAACCCAATTGCAAGGAAGACTAAAGCAGAAACAAACCAATGGGACTACATCAAATTGAAAAGCTTCTGCACATCCAAAGAAACTATTAAACAAACAGAGAGAACCCTCACAGAATGGGAGAAGATCTTCACTTGCCATACATCAGACAAGAAACTAATCACCAAAATATATAAAGAGCTCAGCAAACTTAGCACCAAAAAAGTAAATGACCCCATCCAAAAATGGGCAGAGGATATGAACAGAACATTCACTACAGATGAGATCCAAAAGGCTAACAAATATATGAAAAATTACTCTAGGTCAGAGAAATGCAAATTAAGACAATACTAAGATACCACCTCACTCCTGTAAGAATGGCATACATCAAAAAGGACACCAGCAACAAATGCTGGAGAGGATGTGGGGACAGAGGAACCCTTTTACATTGCTGGTGGGAATGTAAATTGGTACAGCCTCTATGGACAGCAGTTTGGAAAACTCTCTCAAGGCTAGACATGGACCTTCCATATGATCCAGTAATTCCTCTCTTGGGGATATACCCCAAGGACTCCATAACACCCAACCAAAAAGAGGTGTGTACTCCTATGTTCATAGCAGCACAATTCATAATAGCTAAAACCTGGAAGCAACCCAGGTGCCCAACAACAGATGAGTGGCTGAGAAAGCTGTGGTATATATACACAATGGAATACTATGCAGCTATCAAGAACAATGAACCCACCTTCTCTGACCCATCTTGGACAGACCTAGAAGGAATTATGTGAAGTGAGCTAAGTCAGAAAGATAAAGATGAGTATGGGATTATCCCACTCTTCAACAGAAGTTGACTAAGAAGATCTGAAAGGGAAACTAAAGCAGGACCTGGCCAAATTGTACGTAGGGCATCAAAGTAAAAACCCTGTGGTGAGGGGTAGACATGCAGCTTCCTGGGACAGTGGTGGGTGAGAGTGGGTGGGAGGGATGGGTCACAGTCCTTTGATGGTGGGAATGGTGTTTATGTGGAAATGTACAAAATGTAGCAAAATGTAGACATATAAATCAGTAGTTAATTAATATGAGAGGGGGAAAATCAATTGTATGTCTCAAAGTTTTTCAAAACACAAACTGAATCTTTTTAATATATAGGCTGTGTATTTGTTATGCGCACTCTCTCAAAAGCCTAGACCAAGTAGATTAGAAGCAGTCAATAGCACAGCTATATACAAGATACTGGATACTGTACAGCAAACCCTAACAAAAGGACTTTTCAAAGTTATCCCAATTACCAAATAATGTGATGATAACATTAACTATCGATTGTCTTTTTGAACCCTAAGACAGCAGGAACCTCACATCTCCACTATAGAGCCCCAACTTCCCCCAGTCCTGGAACCCTTGGATAGTGCCCACTTTCCTGAATGCCCCTCCCAATCCATATCAAATAATATTGCATCCGCCGACCACAACCTAACCAACGCAACGATTGCCACCTCAACATGCTTCACCTCAGACTGTGTCCAGAGACTTCACGTGTGGAATGACAACCCTTCAGCTTCATTACTCGGGTGAGACCTTTCCTTTCATAGTATACTCTAATTCCATCTCAGGTAGTTCACTTTCTAACAAAGTCCCAAAACCTAGATATACACCAGTTTCTGTGAGAGAGAGCTTATGTTCACAGGTATCCATAAACTATTGCAAAATATATACCTGAAAGCAGAAGTACACTAGAGTTTGCAGTGAGTACCTCCTTAACACTTCCTCTCCACTATTCTAAGCTTTGGGTCCATGATTGCTCAACAATTTGTTTGGCTTTGTATGTTAACTCTCTTTTCAATCACCAGGTTCCAGATGCCATCAGGATGCTAGCCAGGCTTCCCTGGATTGAAGACCCCACCAATGTATCCTGGAGCTCAGCTTCCCCAGAGACCCACCCTACTAGGAAAAGAGAGAGGCAGACTGGGAGCATGGACCGACCAGTGAACGCCCATGTTCAGTGGGGAAGCAATTACAGAAGCCAGACCTTCTACCTTCTGCAACCCTCAATGACCCTGGGTCCATGCTCCCAGATGGATAGAGAATGGGAAAGCTATCGGGGGAGGGGGTGGGGTATGGAGATTGGCTGGTGGGAATTGTGTGGAGTTGTACCCCTCCTACCCTATGGTTTTGTTAATTAATCATTTCTTGAATAAAAAAATTTAAAAAAAAAGAATAGGGCTGGGGTCTAAAACTTGGGAATTGGAATTACATCCAAGTTGTGAATATCACTCTACCATTTACTATCTCCCTGACTATGAACATATTATTCAACCTTTCAATGCATATGTGTTTCTTCATCTACACAGGAGAGACAGTCACATATTGAGTAGGTTTAGTGAAAGTACTGGAAATAGAACTGGCCCACGTGTTAAGAGATTGTTTTAGTTATCCCAGTTACTCAATGTGAAGACGTTGCTGCACTGTGGCTATAAATTGCCCATCTTCATGGTAGATCAATAAGTAGTTGATTTGGATAGTGTATTTGTTTTAAAATCTGAATGATTTTAATCAAAGCAATATGATTTATGGTTCATCACCAGCCCTGGCCAGCACTATCCTTGTTCTTAGACTCAAATTGACATTCTCAGCCTGGTCCTGTAAACATTTGCAATTGAAACCCCTGGACAAGATGATTTGTCAAGTCTTCCACCTCTGTGATATTCTGATTCTATAAGCTGGCCTAGGACTCAAAATCTTATTTAGGATTCTCTCTTCTGACAAAGATACACTGTAGACTGTTTCTCTGAAACATGGCTGTTTTCTCAGAAAACTAGAATCTCATTTTGCAATGTCTGTCGGGATTTAGAGCTACCATCAGGGAGGATCACACAAAGAATAAGATTCTAGCAATTAAAATCCAGTTTGTCTGGATGCCAGGAGCTTTGCCCCTGTGGGGCACTGGCAGCCGCCTTTCCAGAAACAGAGGACTTGGGAGTTTTTCTCCAAGTGACACCAAAGCTGCAGCCACATCATACCCAATGGGGCAAAGCAAATTAACCATCTTCAAAGGCATCTGCTTAGGTCTCTGTGGGCTTTCCTGACTCTTAGCAACATAATATTGTCTCCATCTTGCTTTGGGATGGAATTTAATGTGCAAAAATTAACTATAAACCCAAAACAGAACCAACCTGTTCCTTAGTGGGACAACAGGATCTTTCAATATAGTTGATTATGAATGTCAAGAGGAAGTTTACTGCTGTACTTAGGTGGAATGAGTATTCCCTGATGTCCTTTGGTAGTCATAGATAGTGTGTCCTTTGGTAGTCATAGATAGTGTGCCTCATGCCCTCAGTCCCTCCAGAATACTGTGCCTGCCTAAAACAGTCACTAGGTTATTTTTTTTATGAGATTGAGTAAATGATATATAATTAAAATGTCTACTATATCACCTATATTCCTCTCCCCCTTTTTCTTCTCTTTTGGAGACTCTAATCAGATAAATATGCAGGATGTTTGCAAATCTCTATAAAAACAGCTCTGAAAAAAATACCCTTATGGGGTTGACCAGAAAGCTTGGGGGGAGGAGCTAAGTAAGCCATGTAGCAGAGGGATAGGATGGAAAGATGAGAGAACTCATGGGCCAAAAGATGACATGAAAGAGCCATACAAGTAAGCCACAGGAACAGGACCACCCAAAGGAGTTGGCCATTCTCCAGACCTGACCATTACTATTCACTACTCTTCCATTGCTCCTTCCCCTCCACACACCCACTGTCAAACAGTGATATCACTCTCTTACATTTTCAAAGCACAGAACTATAATCCTGGGGGTGACATCGCATTTCCTATGCCACACTGTATGCATAGCTCATAGGCCTACAAGAAAATAGTGATGACCAAAATAGATTCAACACATGCTGCTTTGTAGGAGACAGGAGATCTTGTGCATGTTGAGTTTCTCAGGGGGAGGTTATGATACCAGTCTACATAATCCTTCATGCCTCCTTCACTCCCTCAGAATGAAGTGAACTCTCCTTATCACTATTTCCAGGACTCAGTCAAAGGCACCCCCCCACCCAAGTAGTGGACTGAATTATGCCCACCACTGATACACGTTGGATTGCTAGTCTCTAATATCTCAGAATGGGACAATATTACAGAGAGCAGCAAGTTAAATGAGTTCATTAGGGTGAACCTTAGTCCAATTTGATTAATATCCTTAGAAAGAAGGGGAGTTCTGACACAGACATGCCCATTGGCAGAACATTATTATTGAATGTAGATCAGAATAAAGATTCTAAAATCTAAAGAAGGTTATAGACTACCAGTAAACTACCAGAAGCCAGAAGAGACATATGGGATGATTCTCCTTTCATAACCAGAAGAAATGAACTGCAAAGACTCCTTGATCTGATTTAAACTCTCCAGCACCTTGTTACAGTACTCCAAGTATTTCAAAGCCCCATCCATGTGCCCTGACAATCACTAACACTTCCTCTATCATAGCACTGATCTCACTGTACCTAATTCAATAGAATTACCTGCCTTCCTGATCCTTTGAATGACCAATAATCACACCATAAAGGTGAAGACCATGTTTTTTCTCATTTTATCTCCTGAATCTGACATAATTCCAAACACATAATAAGAACAAATTACCTTTTTGATATGGGATGAATGAGTGAGTGAATTAATCACCCCCAGTTATGGATAATCCCTATGATATGGTCAGTGTCAACTTCAAAGAGATATTACTCTACCAAAGCCCAATCAAAGTTGGGTACTGTACCTGCTCAATGACCCCACCCATGGATAAATAAATGAATAAATGGGTCAGCTAAGCTATGAAAAGACTGAAGACTTCCCACAATATATAAGACATGATTTTCCCTCTATGCTGAATTCATGCTTGGCATTATAGTCTTTGAGATTAACATACCACACAAAATAGCCACTCATTCTTGCTGTGTATCTTGGCAGGGACACAGGAAGGCAGATATGTAGGGAACTTCTAAATAGGATTCAAAGATCACAGCCTCCTGGTACATTTAGAAACCCCACATGGAAGAGCCTCAGCAAGAGGAGTTTTTCTCCTAAAAGGAATACCTACTATGAGCATCTCTCAGATACTTATGAAACCCAGTAGAGTTAAATATTACCTTTTCTGTTCTCCTATGAAGAATGAGGAAGCTGAGGCATGTGGGTGACTTATGGATGATTCTGTAGCCAGAAAGCTTGTGAGCAAAGATTTCTTCCTGGCAGTGCCTGAATCCCAAATGTTCTTACCTTGGAATTAGAGGATTTCTTTGAGTCTAGATTAGTATCTTAAAGTTCACGGTCTTTGTTTTTTTTAAAATGCTTTGTAATGTCTGAATGTATTTATGTTTTCTTATTCGATGTGAGCCAATGAAGTATTTTTAGTTTTAGCGAACTGTAGCTGTGCTTTGGGAAGCCAAGTGATGAGGTCAGTCTCTGCTCAGAGTTAACTTTTAATCCACGGCCCTTAGTATGCTGAGGGTGGTGGTAGTCACTTTGATATTGGAATCTGAGGTTTCATTTCCCCAGAGGAAATGAAACGCAGGAGTCCACAAAGATGCCCTCTCAACTTGGAGACTTTCCTTTCACCTTTTCAACATCAACAGCTTATTAAATCGCATGTCAGTGAAAAACAGTGGCCTTAACTCAAGCAAGCATCTATATGAATCCTGGCTCTGCTACTAACCAGTTTTGTGGGCTCTTTTTCTCTCTTAGTTTCCTCATCTGCATTAGTAGCTCAATTTAGTAAAAATTAAATGGTATTCTGAGAATGGGCAGGTGGCTGATAAATAGCCTACCTCGTAGAGCACAGTATTTTATGTTTATTTTTTATTTATAAAAAGGAAACACGGACAAAACCATAGGATAAGAGGGGTACAACTCCACACAATTCCCATCCCAGAACTCTATATCCCATCCCCTCCCTTGATAGCTTTCCTATTCTTTCACTCTTTGGGAGTATGGACCCAAGGTCATTGTGGGATACAGAAGGTGGAAGGTCTGGCTTCTGTAATTGCCTCCTCACTGAACATGGGCATTGACACATTGATCCATACTCCCAGCCTGCCTCTCTCTTTCCCTAGTGGGGCATGGTTCTGGGGAAGTAGGGCTCCAGGACACACTGGTGGGGTTGTCTGTCCAGGGAAGTCTAATGGCATCGTGCTAGCATTTGGAACCTGGTGGCTGAAAAGAGAGTTAACACATAAAGCCAAACAAATTGTTGACTAAGCATGAACCTAAAGGCTGGAGTAGTGCAGATGAAGAGTGGGGGGGGGCTGTCTCTATTTTGTAGATAGTTAGCTGGCATATTTTAGTTATATTTCAAAGAGCCTGTGGCTATATTAGTTTTTTTTTCCCCTGAGCCTGAAATCTGATATGCAGGCGGATCCAAGTTATTGCCTGGGAAGATGATGTCATGGCTGAAAAAAGGACCAGAAAGCTGGAATAGGGAAGAGAGTAGCTCCCAAATATGGGAAAGGCGTGTATTTGTTGACTGTGAGCACAGGTTTTTAATGTCCAAGGTTCCTAGTCTAATCCCTGGTGCTACAATAATGGAGGGGTTCTCTGGCTTCTCTATCTTGTTTTATAAAATTCCCTATCTCTGTTTCATGTAAAGCTCTCTATCTGTATCGCATATGGAAGAAATAAAATAAAACTTTAAAAAATGATAAAGTTTCTATAAACACTTAGGCAACACAATGGTACCATGTAAAAAATATGTATGTAAGTGATACTTGAACAACATGGGTTTGTATAGCATAAGTTCACTTACATGCATATTTTTTTCACTAAATACAAATCACCCTCCATAACCCAGGTCCTTTGATCATGAATTTAACCAACCTCACATGTCAGTTGGCTGCATCCATTAATGTAGAACCTTTAGCTATAGAAGGTCAGTTATAAAGGATTTGAATATGTGATCCGGGAGGTGGTGAAATGGATAAAGCACTGAACTCTCAAGCATGAGGTCCTGAGTTCAACCCCTGGCAGCACATGTACCAGTGTGATGTCTGCATTCTAATAAATAAATAAATAAATAAATAAATAACATATTTTTTAAAAGATTTGAATATTATTCCAGAGAACTTAAAAGTAATCCCTCAAGAATACCAAAGAATGACTCTTTTCAGGGGAGTCAAAAGTTAAATGGGAACTTGTGGCTGCATAAGAGCAAGCACCTCCAGTGTTAAAAGTTGAGTTGTACAATAGAGCACACAATATAGTTTGCAAGAATCCCTGTTTAAACCTCCAGCCCCCACCTATGGGGAGAGAAGCTTCAGAAGTGGTTAAATAGTGCTGCAGCTTTCTTTATCACCTCTCCCCTTTGTTATCTCCACTTACCTTCTCAAATTATCTGTCTCTATCCAAAATAAATAAAAATATTTAATAAAAAGGTGAGTTACATGATAGGATTTTTATATTTTAATGAAAGCATATTCACATGCTATCCAAGAGCAATACTGGGCTACTTGTATTAATAATCTTTCTTGCATGCTGTCCAAGGGAAAAAAAAACACTTTTGGTAAATAATTAAGCCAAGACTAGGAATGTAGTTTATAGGTAGAACATATGCCTTATATACATGGCCCTGGACTCAACCTTTGGTACCATCAAATTTAAAATAAATAAGTAACAAAATAAATAAAATTCTTACTATGTTCAAAACACTGTAAATATATTATAAAATGTTGTGTATTGATAATTATTATTCAATGGATGATACTCATTGAAATTATCATAATTATAATAATGGTCATAAGTGCTGTTGAAGTAAGTTCTTTAACAGAATCAGGGAAATGAGTGTGACTTACATATCAGCAGACTTCTTCTCAGTAAGACCTATACACTCATTTTCTTTCCACACAAGCAAATCCTGACAGTTCTAGGGTCATACCTGGGCATTTTCCAGGTCAGATCTCACCCATAACATGGGCTCAGAACTTGGAATAAAGACATCCCTTGTAGACCTCAGCGCCTCTACTAAATCACTATGTTTCACACTTTCACTTTGCTCTCCTTCTTATGATCTTAAAGGGCTAACATGATAACTAAAGCATGAGATCCTAATTCTTATGATATTAATTAAGGTGAAAACCACAGATGGTGTTTAATAACAACTTGGTCCCAGAAGGATCCAGGCACTTTACCTAAATCAAACATATCACAAAGTTGGCATGAGAATCACAGAGCCTAGTCCTGCCACATCTGGCAGGGACACATATTCTCACCTAGAGTGAAGGTAACAAACCATCTCTATTGCTAATGTAGATGTGGCCTTAGATTGCTTGACAGACTGATTCCATCCCACTACCTCCCAGAGCCAAAAATAAAGGAGTATTGATTGCAAAGATTAATAATGGAGCTTAGGAAGGAAAATGGTGCAAAACACTTTTTTCTTTCTCTCTGTGATATAAACGCCTGCCACCCCTGCAACCTAATTTTGTCATCCAGCTTAGGGGAGTCTATTAATTAAGGTGACAACAAGGATCTGAGCTGGTGGGGGTGATGACTGGAAATACATAAATATGCATCTCCAAGCTGTCTTAGTGAGGGAGCCACATTGCCAAGCAAGATCAGCATAATTCCACCAAGTGGAAGACTGAGAAGAGTGGGCATGCTCAACCCTAGAGGTCACACCTCTGGTTCTAAAAAAAAATAAAAATAAAAAACTGCCTCACAAAACCAAAGAAGTTAGAGTGAGTAACTACGCTATATTCAATTTCTTTGGCAAGAAACTAGGCCATCACTTTTGTAAATGTCACTAATATGATCTGGAAAGTAGCTAGGAGTTAATCGACAATTATCATACATGCAATTAATTTTCCACAGTATACTGACTGAGACAGACTGTCTTGAAAGAAAGGGAAGCTAAGGCTTCATGTGATTAGTCAAGATTCAACCAAAATTCAAAAATCATGTGTAACTAAAGCCACTGTTCTACAGTATTCAGGTAAAACAGAGGCAGTGGGAGATCAAGAAAGAATGAGTGGCTTTAGCCTCAGGACCTCTCTTGGGATAATTCTCCTGTTGAGATATTTCCAGGTCAGAGCTTCCCTCTACAAGATCAGTGTGCTGCTGTCCCTTCTCAGCTGAAGCTACATTGAGATTCAGACTTCTCAGCCAGGGAGACTCTTCTTCTGAGAAAGGGCAATCATTCTCAAGGCTGGGTATAGAAGCACAAAATTTACTTAGAGTTAAGTTATAAGGTAAGAGGTGATGGTGGCTCCAAGTTGCAGATGCTACCATGATGCCAACCTGACTTCCCTAGACAGAGGACCTCACCAATGTACCCTGGACCTCCACTACCTCAGAGTCCTGCCCCACTACCTCAGAGTCCTGCCCCAAGATAGAAACAGGCTGGGAGTATAGATTGACCTACCAACGCCCATGTTCAACTGAGAAGCAACTACAGAAGCCAGACCTTCCACCTTCTGCACCCCACAGTGACCCTGAGTCCATACTCTCAGAGGGATAAAGAATAGGAAAGCTTTCAAGGGAGTGGATAGGATACAGAGTTCTGGTGGTGGAAATTGTGTGAAACTGTACCCCTCTTATCCTGTGGTCTTATCGACATTTTTTATTTTATAAATAAATTAACAACAACAAAAAATGAGATGGTTGCTAACCAGAGATTAGCATGTTTGTATTGGTGGGGCTTTTTTTGTTGTTGTTTTGTTTGTTTTTGTTTTTTTTAGGTCAACTGTATTATGATCAGTAAGTGCTTTAGTGGTTAAATGTGCTATATGTCCTGATCCAAATACTACTGGGAATGTAAGCTCACCTCATCCTGTGCTGTTTTACAATCAGTACTTATTAGGCATCAATACACAGACATCTATGAGTATCTAAAACTTATCTTGTTTCAAATGAACCTTGCTGTGCCCAACCAAGCCTGTTCTTCATTGGTTCACCTCATGCCAAGTATAGGCATCACCAGTCACCCAGGTCCTTCTGCCAGAATCTGGACTGCTTTCTCCTTTACCTCTGCCTTCCTCCCATCTGTCACATCCCAAATGGTATGATCAAGTTGACATCTTTAACCTTTGTTAGATTTCCCTTCTCCTCCAACAGTAACAGTGTTAAACAAAACACAGCTCATGCTTGTGGGTTCCTAAGTAGACAAGGACTAGACAGAAGCAGAAATAGTCAGAGACAGAGATGGGCTGAGGCTCACTAAACAACAGAAAATCAGCATAGACATCTCCCCCCTTTTACTGTGATCCCCAGGTTGTGGCCAGCCTCCTTACACAGTGTTAGTCTTTAATCAAAGCCATATATATATTCTTTCATATTTGCTTGCTTGCCCCCATAATAAGCTGTTATATTTAAAAATAAAAAGAAGGTACAGGTGGTGCTGCACCTGGTTGAGATTATACAGTGTGCAAGGACACCTGCAGGGGGGAAGCTTCTCAAGCAGTGAGGCAGGACTACAGGTGTCTTCTCTCTCTCCTCTCTCTCTCTCTCTCTCTCTCTCTCTGTATATATCTATTTCTATCTCTATCTCTCTCCCTTCCTCCCTTCCCTCTCAATCTCTGTCTCTATCCAAAAGTAACTAATATTTTTTGTTATTTATTTATTTATTTATTTGCCTCCAGGGTTATCGCTGGGGCTTGGTGCCTGCACTACAAATCCACCGCTCCGGGAGGCCACTTTTTCCCATTTTGTTGCCCTTGTTGTTGTACTTGTTGTAGCTGTTATTGTTATGGTTGTCACAGCTGTTGTTGTTGTTGGATAGGACAGAGAGAAATGGAGAGAGGAGGGAAGACAGAGAGGAGGAGAAAAGACAGAAACCTGCAGACCTGCTTCACCGCCTGTGAAGTGACTCCCCTGCAGGTGGGGAGCCGGGGGCTCAAACCGGGATCCTTATGCTGGTCCTTGCGCTTTGTGCCACCTGAACTTAACCCACTGCGCTACCACCCGCCTCCCAAAAGTAACTAAATTTAAGAAATGTAAAAATTAATAAAAAGAAAATGACAAAGAAGAGTAGATCATTAGTTTACTTCCTATGCACAAACCATCTTAGTGAATATTTTCAGAACCACCCTTTTAGGAAGCGATCTTTACTGTTCTTAATCCACAAAAGAGAAATCTGGGGCTCAGGAGGCTAGGTGAGTCATTCAAAACCACACTGCCATCAGATCCAAATCTGGCCTTTCCCCCTGTGCTGAATGCCTGGGCTTCTCTGCCCTTGGTCAACTTTTTCAGAAAATAAAAGACAAGGAGAAAAAACTCACAAAAGTCAGGCACTTTTTCTCCATCTCTCTATCAGATTGGGCTGAGCTCATGTGTGCACTGGGAGAACTCCCCTTCCCTGCCCCAACACACACACACACACACACACACACACACACACACACACACACACACACACACACACACACCACACACACACACACACTTTCCTTTCATTCCTGAAGCCCAGGCAAAGACCAGTCCTGTACCAATCACACCCAGTTTGGCAGCTGGGATCCCCACCACCACCACCACCACATGCAGAGGAAATGAGAAAATGCCTCTGCTAATCTGCTGACTGTTTTGACCAGCATTATTATGAGATAAGGCACGTTAGGCCTGTGAGGGCATCAGGCACACATGCACATTTCACAGCCTGTCAGACAGAGGGGAGCACACCCACACAAAGGCTCCCAGAGGAATCCTAGAAAGGAAAATGCAGCCCAGGCCTGCTCCTCCCAGCCAGAAATAGAGAGAAGCATGGAAAATGAAGAAGGTAGTGCACAAAGAGCAGATTCTCTGAGCATCCGAGCACATGGTTATGGCAGTATGCATGTACATATGCAAGCATGTATGCCTGTGTGTTTGTGTGTTTGTGTGCCCACCACCCTTGAGACAGTGTCTGTGGCTGACATGTACTTTCCAGTGTGGAGCTCTGAGGTGGGGATGGGCGTTGGAGGGATGGAGGTCGGTGCTGAAGAAATCTGTCTGCTCTTGACTCTAGACAGACACCTGCTTTTCTTAGTGTACGAGAGAAGCCACTCCCAAGATGCTCTATGAAATGATTTTGTGAGATCAAATTCAGAGCTAAGTTGTTGGTAAGCTCATAAAGTGTTGGAAAAGTTAATTTAGAAATCTTATAAGATCTCCTAAGAAAATGAGGCCCCCAAAATAGTCAGTGACTTTTCCCAGAACACTGAGCTGATAAATTTGTCTAGATTCTCAGCCCCTATTCAGACCACTTTGCATAATGCTTCAGGGGCTGCTTCCGAACCTGCCACTGCTGAAAGGAAGTGTTTATCCCATATTTCAGCAGGTAGCAATAAGTCTGCTAAAGGGAGACAGTTGAGTGTGATATATCGCACTGCCTTATGGGTTCTCTGCATTCATAGTCATTCCTGTGAGGGGTCTAGATGTCAGGAGTTCAAAGGAAAATAGCCAGGAGATTAAACAGGTAAGAACTGTGGGTTTGTACTGAGCAAGTAGTGTGTCTGGAAAGCATTATTGGATTCCCCTACAGGATAACATAGGTTAACTAAGATCATTAAACTCCAAGCCTATCTAAACATATGGCCCCAATCAAACTTGATTTCAATGGCCAATGTCTATTTCAAGATCACTGTCTTTTCTAGTTAGACTAACTCCACCCTTGGTGGAGCAATGGGATACATGGAGGTAGGTGATGTGTTGGTTGTGGGGGATCCTCTCTGTTGAGGACCTTGTATGCAGAGCATTTTCAAAGAGGCATTTCTTTTCTGAGCCACAGGAGTATTAAAAAAATAACTTTCCTTCACAGAGCAAAGACTGGGGATCTGAGAGAACTCCACAAGGAGAGGCATAAGAGGCCAACAATTTCTGATATGCAAAATCAACTGGGGCACAACAAAGCTCAGACTGTCCAAAGGCCCTAGATTCACACTTCATACAACCAGCTTTCTCTCTTAGTTCCTGAACCCTTTTCCATGAAAAGGATCTCCATTTTTGACTCCTCGTCCTACCCTTCTTGGTTTCCTAGCTCAGTTCTGCTTCTTAGATGCTGCCTTTAACTGTTCCTCTATCAAGTTACTCAAGGAAGGACTACAGGCTCACATCTAGTGGACATGTCTGGCCCTTAGACCCATTCCTATATCCTGTTTCAACTGATTAAAGCCAGCTCCCTAGGATATGTGGGCAAAAATAAGAAGTTGGAAGTTTGAATCCTGCAGCTTCCTAAACTGTGTTTCACAGATTGTGAACTCCCAGAATAAACCTTTAAAAGGAGTGTCCTTCAGAGTTCACAGAGTTTATATACTTTTCCCATATTGGGGAGCCATTCTCTTCTGTGATCCAACTTTGTGGTCCTCTCCCCAACTCTGACACCATCTTCCCAGACATTATCTTTATCCCACCTGCATGTTAACTGTCAGGCTCAGGCAAAAATTGGTAAAGTTATGGGCCACTTGGAATATACCTAAAATAGACCTACTAGATTTTTCTAAAATGGAGACCCCAAATCTCATCTGTTCTATTTTCACCTTTAGGTTCCTGACTACTAAATAATTTGTTCTGCTTTATATCTTAGTGCTTTTCAGTCATCAGGTTGCAGGTGCTACCATGATGCCAGCCTGACTTCCCTGGGCAGATACCCCATCAATCTGTCCTGGACCCCACCTCTACAGAGCCATGCCCCACAAGGGAAAGATAGAAACAGGCTGGGAGTATGGATCAGCCTGCCAATACCCATGTCCAGTAGAGAAGCAGTTACAGAAGCCAGACCTCCCTCCTTCTGCACCGCTTAATGATCCAGGGTCCATTCTCCCAGAAGGATAAAGAATAGGAAAGCTTTCAATGGTGGGAATGGGATGCAGAACTCTGGTGGTGGGAATTGTATGGAATTTTATCCCTCTCTTATCCAAATGACTTGTCCATCATTATTAAATGAAAAAAATTTAAAAGGAGTGCCCTAATAAGTGGGGATAAATTAGCCAAATGCCAAATGAGATACCCCAGTGTGAAGAAACAATATTTTTGTTCCACATAGTAACTCAGAGAATTATAGTAGAAAGTATTTTAATTAACATATGAGTCTGAATCAGGTTGGAGAAAACAAGACTCTTCTGTTATGTTTTGCCTAACAGGGAGACTGGCAAAACTGTCACAATAAAAGCATTTTATATCCTTTAAAAATGTGATGAATAAATTTTGTCAAGTTAGTTTATCGAATAGTTATTCTCATCTTTTTTTTTACAAAAATAAATATTTTTATTCCATTTTAAATAAAGGAATTCATTAGTAAAATACATTTGGAAAATTCAGAACATGATGGCTCCCTCTAGAAGACTTGTGATGCATAATATAGTAAAGACTCCAATAAATCCTTTAAAAGAAAAGTTAACTTTATTAAGCCCATCTTTCTTCTATCTCAAAATTAAATGTAGTTACTGTGCATTTACTTTTAAAATATTGGCATATAAACCAGAAGGTTGCATGTGGGTACCACGTGCTGAGTTAGTGTCATGACTTGTGTGAGAAACAGGGCATAGCAAGATTTCTTTCCCTTTTACCAGCCCACAGTAATGGAGACACAAAGGAAGACACACCAGAAAAATGGTCAAAAAGAATATCAGGGGGATCAGGAGGTAGCTCACCTGATAGACTGGACATGATACCATGAACCAGGAAATGGATTCAGCCCCAGGCCACCAAATGGGAGAGTTTGTGGGAGCAGGTGGGTGGACTTCACAAGCAGTAGGGGTGGTGCTATGGGGCTTGTCTCTCCTTCTTTCCCTCTCTTTCTAATATATTAGAAATATATATATATGTATACATATTTATATATTTTTATTTTTATCTTGAACAAAATGGCCACTAGAACAGTGAAGTCCTATAATCATCAAGCTCCAACAATGACCCTGGTGGCAATATAAATAAATAAATAAATAAATAAATAAATAAATAAATAAATGTTTGAAGGGAACTGAAGCACACAATGGCACAAGAGATATAAAGACGTTACCTTCTGTATCTGTCAGACACCTGAAGGACTACTGAAAGAATGAAACACACTTTTGGAGACAGGCAGTGGTTTAACTAGTTGAGCACACACTTGACCCTGTGCAAGGACCTGCGTTCAAGAATTCCTTGGGAGTAGCTCCCTAACACTTCCTCTCCACTATTCCAAGCTTGGGATCCATGATTCCTCAACAAATTGTTTGGCTTCGTATGTTAACTCTCTTTTCAATCACCAGGTTCCAGATGCCACCAGGATGCTGGCCAGGCTTCCCTGGATTGAAGACCCCACCAATGTGTCCTGGAGCTCAGCTTCTCCAGAGACACACCTTACTAGGGAAAGAGAGAGGCAGACTGGGAGTATGGACCGACCAGTCAACGCCCATGTTCAGCGGGGAAGCAATTACAGAAGCCAGACCTTCTACCTTCTGCAACCCACAATGACCCTGGGTCTATGCTCCCAGAGGGCTAGAGAATGGGAAAGCTATCAGGGGAGGGGGTGGGTTATGGAGATTGGCTGGTGGGAATTGTGTGGAGTTGTACCCCTCCTACTTTATGTTTTTGTTCATTAGTCCTTTCTTAAATAAAAAATTAAAATAAAAAAATTTAAAAAAAGAATTCCTTGGTCCCCACATGCAGGGGGAGGGGGGAGCTTCAGGAACATTGAAATGATCTGCAGATGTCTGTCACTTTCTGCCTCTCCTCACTCCCTCCCCTCTCAATTTTTCTCTTCCCAATCAAATAAAAAGAAAGTGTGAGGTGGGTATGGGGGGGGATATCATGTGCAGGCACCAAGCCATAGCAATTACCCTGGTAGCAGTAAATAAATAAATAATAAATATACATGTGAGTACTCTATTACTCTACCTTCCGTTTCTACCCATTAGTCAAGGCTCTATCCCCCACCTCCATCACTTGTAGTCCTTTAAGTTCAGTTTCACTCCCTGATAGTTTTCTCAGTCCAGGTTCCCAGTATTTTCTCACTCTCTGTTTTAACTCAATTACAAATTCCTTGGGGGTGGGAGGAGAGACAAAGGAGAAAATTAAATATATTTTTGCTTGTTTGTTTTCTTTTTCTTTTTTTTAAAATTTTCTTGGATAGAGACAGAAATTGAGAGGGTAGAGGGAAAGAGAGATTTAGAGATAGATAGATGATAAATAGATAGACAGACAGACAGACAGACAGAGGGCAAGACCTGAAGCACTGCTTCATTACTTGTGAAGGTTTCTTCCTATAGGTGGGGACTGAAGGCTTGAACCAGGGTACTTGCAAATGGCAATGTGAGTACTTAGCTAGTCACACCACTGCCTGGTCCTGAGAATTGCCATTTTTTAATCCAACATTTACTAAATGTGTTTACCTCTCTTTCTTGCATCTCTATCTGTCCTACTTCCCCTAATTGTCCCAGATGAGAGGAAGCTCTCTCTGTTCTCTTCCATTCACCCTTCTCAACTAGATGTGCAAACTGGCCTTTCTCTTTGGGTTTCCTCTCTGGTTCATATGCTATGACTTGTTCAACATCCCAGTCCTTTTGGTGTTGACTGAGCGAAAAACTTCATCTTTCAACACTTGGTTCTACATATACCCTAGTCAGCCTCCCCCAACAGACCTGGTATGTATGCTATAGAGAAATCAAATAAAAGAGAACAATTTCAATATAAGCTGAACACCTCAAAGCTCTGGAAATACAAGTTATAAAAGTCATATTTCACAGGTAGATGAATTATATGAGCTTATGTAATATATCCCATTATACAATATTATAGTAACTAGCACAAAGATTCCATTGCTTGATCAAGATAACTGCCTATGAAATCAACTGCAATTAATTATTTCCATTTGAAAGATGAGAAATGGAGGCACTCTGAGGGTAAGGGTTATGTGAGGATACAGGCCCATGCTGTGAACTCTTTTACCCATCTGTTCTGCCACACCAGCTAGCAGAAGAGATACTAATAGGGTATTTTCAGTGCTGCATAAATCCATCAATAACAGATACAACTGGATTACCTGCCATTCACATAACCAGGATATATTAATGGGAGACTTATTCATTATGTATGCAAATCTAAGTCAGACACAGACAGAGCCTTCATCCCATGAGAAAATACATGTAGGACAATCCTCAGGCATGAAACTCAGAAACTTAGAGCAACATTCTGTCTAAACTGCTGATCTATTCCACTGGAGTTTATCGAAATTTGTCTTTTAGAACTCATTTCTAGGTTCATGTTCAATGCTCTTATCAATGGCTTTACAACTGTTTTGGAGGAGATTAAGAGACCATCCATCAGACCATCCATGTTGGTTTGTGTCACTTCCTCTTAAGAAAATTGCCCAGAAAAGAAAAAAGAGAGAAACCTAGCTCAGTGAACATTTTCAGAAATTATTCACACTATTAGAGGTTCCGGAAGGAACCTAATGTTGACTTCTTCCCTAAGGCAGTAATCACACATAAGAGAAGTGACTTAGGAGGGAACAATAAAGAAAGATAGGGGTCCATTCTCCTTCACACAAGCACATTTTAATTAACTTGATTTGTCATTCTCTCAAACATCTCCCTTAACGATCTCAAACCATAATCTACAGGACTGGATCACAGATACCCTGCCTCCTCCCCATGACAAGTATATGATGTCATTCTTCAAAGCAGCCTTCCTAACAATAGTCATCATCATGACATTCTGTAGTAAGCTCAAACTGCCCTGCATCTTTCTACCAGATTGAGGTTTTTTTTTTTTTTCCCCCTCACTTGGGAGACACTTGGGTTAAGGAAAATGAGAGGGGGAGAATTTCATTCTAGGCTACCCATTCAGGGTCAATTACAAGCTGTAATGTAGGAATGACATCATATACTTGTCATGGGGAGGAGGCAGGGCCGTGATCCAGTCCTGTAGATTATGGATTGAGATCCTTAAGGGAGCTGTTTGAGAGAATGACAAATCAAGTTAATTAAAATGTTCTTGTGTGAAGGAGAATGGACCCCTATTTTTCTTTCCACCTTTATCTTTTCTACACAGAGGAAGATCACAAGCACAGAGATGTCAGCATCAGCATCCCAACTTTGTGAGATATAAAGAATTAACAACTGTCTGGCAGGGCTCTGGTTTAAAAATGTTGAAGTTTCTGTTATGACATTAACCCACAGAGACAAAACTGAAAGTGTCAGCTTCAGCTGTGCATGAGGGGACAGGCTTGGTTTCTGACCAATAAGGCAAAATCAGTGGAGTTTGTGTCCGTGGGCTATAGAGGGCGGGGTGGGGGGTGAAGTGGGAGAGGGAGACAGGGCTTTGTAAGTATTTCAGGCAGCCTGTGAGGGTTAGGACAAGGAGAGAAGCTATCAGAAAAAAAATGGAGGCCCATAATAATTTCTATCTCCTAAATTATTGAACAAACAAGAGTTATTGAACAAACCAATGGTTTCACTCATATATAGAATATAGATAGTGAAAGTAAAGTAAAATGAGGTTTAAGTAAATAAACTGAGGTGGTTTAAAGGGGAGAAGAAGGGAGGGGGAGCCAAATTTTGGTGAAGGATGTGGTGATTTACATGAACTATGTGCAGGTATGAAAATACTCCTGAACTTCACAATGACCTTGATTCCATACTCCCAGAGGGATAAAGAATAGGAAAGCTATTTTTTATCAGGGGAGGGGATGGGATACTTAGGTCTGATGGTGGGAACTATGTGGAGTTGTACCCCTCTTATTCTATGATTGTGTCAATGTTTCCTTTTTATAAATAAATAAGTAAATTTAAAAAAGAAAATACTCCTGAAACCTAATAATTTTGTAAAATACTGATAAATCACACACACACACACAAATTCCTCTGGGCCAGCAAAAGAGCTCACCTGGTGGTAAGGAGTGTAAATTGATTTCCACATACTTGTCCCAAGTTCAAGCCCTGGGCGTAACATGGTAGCACATTGGCAACAAGAAAAGCTTTGGTGTTATGACATATAACCTCTCCCTTTTTCTCTGAAAGGTGAAATCTCACATGTATGGTTTTTGAAACACCAAAGGTGAAAAAAAAGAAAGAAAAAGAAAGGAAGGAAGAAAGGAAAGAAGGAAGAGAACAATAATTCCCATATGATCCAGCAACTCCACTAAAAGTGGCCCAGTAAGTGGCACAATGGATACAATGTTAGAAGCACAGGAATGAAGTCTGGAGTTGATCCCCAGCACATGTGCCAGAGTGATACTCTAGTTCTCTCTCATTCTCTCTAATAAATAAGTAAACAAGTCTTTATAAAAAGAAAATAAAGGTCCACAGCTGGGCCAGTGCTTAGGTTCCTGGGGTCTGACACAAGGCAACTGGCAAAATCTGTCTCCTGTCCTGTTTATCACAAGGAAGTTTTACTAAAAAATAAAAAATAAAAAAATGTAGTGCCATTGTGATCAGCTACAGCAGGAGGGTTTTTAAGGTACCTAAAAACATTGAGTTCCTTCTAACAGAAAAGAGGTCAGTCAACCTTGAGAGGATATTGTTGATTCCTTCCCTAAGACCCCACCCCAAGGATAAATCTATCCCTCCTGTGAGTGTTGGCCTCCAGTGGCATAAGAACATTAACCTCTATGGAGAAGACCTGTCTTCGCAACATTACTCCCTTTCTCACTTCCTCTGCAGAGGAAATCCTACAGCAAACAACTGAATTACAAGAAACTGTAAAAAGCCAGTCTCTGTTTGAGAGTAAGACCAAATATTTGGGGCAGCTCAAATATGAGAGATCTTCTGGATTCAGTCTGGAGCTAATTTCCAGTTAATACCAAATTCACACTTAGCATTTTTCTCTGTGCACTACCCTATGTCCTTTGTTCTGTGTCTCCCGAGTATCTCTAGCAACCTAGCCATCTGCCCAAGAATCCTAGCCTTAAGGTCTGCTTTTAGGGATCTTGACTACAAGGAAGAGGCAAGAAGCTCTTTTTTTCTTTCTTTCTTTCTTTCTTTTTTTTTTTTTTGCAATGCACGTGCACATTCTTATGAGCTTCTCCCAGCCCTTGGTCTGAGGATGGAAGCTGGCAAGCTGGTAAGGCACCTACTTAACAAGTTACAGAAATCTATGAAGCACAGAACTGAGAACATCACATGAATTTATTAAATCCTGGAGGTCTGAGTTGATTGATAAGACTCTGTGTCTTCATATGATTGGCTCTTTGCACATCTGCATTGCTGCTTTCCCCTAAGTCCTCGGGAGCGAGTGTATCTGCAAGGACAATTAATTTCACTTGCTCACCACATTCAAGCACAATTAATCACTGAGTTTGCCATTAGTTAATGGCAGACAGAGTTATCAGAACCATCATTTTTCTGTTTGGGGAAAGGATAAAATAAATTAGGCCTAGGAGAAAACCTAACTCCATAGTGGCTGCTGTTTATAGACAAGCAGAGAAACAATTCTCCAGGCCCCCATGGTTGGACTGCACATTCTAAGCTGTTAGAATGATTCTGGGCTGTATGACTGGTCTTTAATAATTCCACAGCAAGGCTTCCTGACCTCTAAAATAGCCAGTTCACCATGGTGTTAAGCCAGGAGTTTATTTCTAAAATAAAATCTCAAGAGCCAAAATGTTCACCTGACAAAGGATAAAGTGTGAAGAGGACAGTGAAACTATAATTAAGTAAAGAGGCCCATGTGTGATGATTGCCGGAAAACTCAGAGTTTTCACCACCTAGAATGTCCACCACAAAGTAGCCACAGTGAGCAGGAGGAAGAGGGTCTGTCCTAAGTCTTATAAATTGCATTGAGATGAAAATGAGAGTCAGGTGTAAGTTCTGTGATACATCTGGAAATAGGAAATGTAAGAAGAGGAAGGGAAAGGGGATGTTAATCTTTATGTAAAAGACATGATATATTAGTTTCAGTGGTCTCTGTTAAACTTTTCAACATCCTTATGGAGAAAGGATTTATATTTCTAAGAGTGCAAGGAACAAAGCTTGGAAAACACAAATACATCAAGACCAAAATCTTGGTGATGTTCATCCCATCCCAGTCCTGCCCTCAATACTTTCCTTTCTTTGTTAAAAACGTTTTATTTTAATGAGTAACAGGTGAAGAGAGACAAACAGAAACAGAGACGGAGACCAGAGCTCAGCTCTGGCTTATGGTGGTGCTGAAGACTGAACCTGGAACCTCAGAGCCTCTGGCATGAGAATCTTTTGCATTACCATTATGCTGTCCCCCTATCCCTGCCCTCAATACTTTGCTGGAATGCTTTTGTATGGGGTCTTTCTTGAAGAGAATGGAGTCATGGGTATGAATCTGAATCTTCTTTTTTTCTTTTTTTTTTTTTTTATTTAAGAAAGGATTAATTAACAAAACCATAGGGTAGGAGGGGTACAACTCCACACAATTCCCACCGCCCAATCTCCATATCCCACCCCCTCCCCCGATAGCTTTCCCATTCTCTATCCCTCTGGGAGCATGGACCCAGGGTCATTGTGGGTTGCAGAAGGTAGAAGGTCTGGCTTCTGTAATTGCTTCCCCGCTGGCTGAACATGGGCGTTGACTGGTCGGTCCATACTCCCAGTCTGCCTCTCTCTTTCCCTAGTAGGGTGGGTCTCTGGGGAAGCTGAGCTCCAGGACATATTGGTGGGGTCGTCAATCCAGGGAAGTCTGGCCGGCATCCTGATGACACCTGGAACCTGGTGACTGAAAAGAGAGTTAACATACAAAGCCAAACAAATTGTTGAGCAATCATGTACCCAAAGCTTGGAAAAGTGGAGAGAAAGTATTAGGGAGGTACTCACTGCAAACTCTAGTGTACTTCTGCTTTCTTACTTTGGTGCCATACTCCAAACTCAGTCAATTTCTGCTTTGCGTTTCTACTTCTTTTTTTTTTTTTTTACATGCATAACATTCCCCAGATTCCCATTTAACAATACAACCCCCACTATTTCATTCATCATTTTTCATGGACCTGTATTCTCCCCGCCCACCCACCCACCCCTGAGTCTTTTACTTTGGTGTAATACTCCAATTCCATTTCAGGTTCGACTTGTGTTTTCTTTTCTAATCTTGTTTTTCAACTTCAGCCTGAGAGTGAGATCATCCCGTATTCATCCTTCTGTTTCTGACTTATTTCACTCAACATGATTTTTTCAAGGTCCATCCAAGATTGGCTGAAAACGGTGAAGTCACCATTTTTTACAGCTGTGTAGTATTCCATTGTGTATATAGACCACAACTTGCTCAGCCACTCATCTGTTGTTGGACACCTGGGTTGCTTCCAGGTTTTGGCTATTACAAACTGTGCTGCCAAGAACATATGTGTAGGTCCATTTCTAGCCTTCTGAGAGTTCTCCAGACTGTTCTCCACAGAGGTTGGACCAATTGACATTCCCACCAGCAGTGCAGGAGGGTTCCTTTGACCCCACACCCTCTCCAGCATTTGCTGCTGTTACCTTTTCTGATGTATGACATTCTCACAGGAGTGAAGTGATATCTCATTGTTGTCTTTATTTGCATTTCTCTGACAATCAGAGACTTGGAGCATTTTTTCATGTGTTTCTCGGCCTTTTGGATCTCTTCTGTGGTGAATATTCTGTCCAAGTCCTCCCCCCATTTTTGGATGGGGTTATTTGTTGTCTTGTTGTTGAGTCTGGCAAGCTCTTTATATATGTTGGTTATTAAACTCTTATCTGATGTATGGCATGTAAAGATCTTCTCCCATTCTGTGAGGGGTCTCTTGATTTGGGTAGTGGTTTCTTTTGCTGTGAAGAAGCTTTTTAATTTGATGTAGTCCCATAGGTTTATACTTACCTTAGTCTTCCTTGTAATTGGATTCGTTTCATTGAAAATGTCTTTAAAATTTATGCGGAAAAAAGTTCTGCCAATATTTTCCTCTAAGTATCTGATAGTTTCTGGTCTAACATCCAAGTCCTTGATCCACTTGGAATTTACTTTTGTATTTGGTGAAATACAGTGATTCAGTTTCATTCTTCTGCATGTTTCAACCCATTGTTTCCAACACCATTTGTTGAAGAGACTCTGCTTCCCCCATATAATAGTCTGGGCCCCTTTGTCAAAGATTAGATGTCCATACGTGTGGGGCCTCATTTCTGGGCTCTCAATTCTATTCCACTGGTCAGTGTGTCTGTTCATGTTCCAGTACCAAGCAGTTTTGATGACAATGGCCCTATAATACAGTTTGAGATCTGGCAGTGTGATGCCTCCGGTTCTGTTCTTTTTTCTCAAGATTGTTTTGGCAATTCTAGGTCTTTTCTGGTTCCAGATAAACATTTGTAGCATTTTTTCTATTCTCCTAAAAAAATGTGCTTGGGATCTTGATGGGGATAGCATTAAATCTGTAGATGGCTCTGGGTAATATATTCATTTTGATGATGTTAATTCTTCCAACCCATGAACATGGAATATCTTTCCACTTCTTTGTGTCTTTTTCAATTTCTTTGAGTAGTGACTCATAATTTTCTGTATACAAGTCTTTCACTTCTTTGGTTAGGTTTACTCCTAGATATTTTATTGTTTTTGTTGCTATAGAAAAAGGAACTGATTTCTGGATTTCAATTTCTTCTAACTTAGTGTTTGCATAGAGGAATGCCACTGACTTTTGAATGTTAATTTTATAGCCTGACACATTACTGTATTGCCTGATGATTTCCAAAAGCTTCTTGCTGGATTCCTTAGGTTTTTTCCATGTATACTATCATGTCATCTGCAAATAAGGAGAGTTTGACTTCTTCTCTTCCAATCTGTATGCCTTTAATTCCTTGCTCCTGCCTGATTGCTATGGCAAGAACTTCCAACACTATGTTGAATAGTAATGGTGATAGTGGGCAGCCCTGTCTAGTACGTGATCTGAGGGGAAATGCTTCCAGTTTTTCACCATTGAGTATGATGTTGGCTGTAGGTTTGCTATATATAGACTCCACTATCTTCAGGAATTTTCCATCTATTCCTATTTTTTGTAGTGTTTTGATCATAAAGGGATGTTGTATTTTGTCAAAGGCTTTTTCTGCATCTATTGATATGACCATGTGTTTTTTGGTCTTGCTTTTGTTGATGTGGTGGATCACATTGATTGATTTACGTATATTAAACCAACCTTGCATGCCTGGGATAAACCCCACTTGGTCATGATGAACAATTTTTTTGATATACTGCTGTATCCGGTTGGCTAGAATTTTGTTCAATATTTTCGCATCTATGTTCATCAGAGATATTGGTCTGTAGTTTTCTTTTTTGGTTTTGTCCCTGTCTGATTTTGGTATCAGGGTGATGTTGGCTTCATAGAAGCTGGCAGGGAGTATTCCAGTGTCTTCAATCTTCTGGAAGACTTTTAAAAGTAGAGGTATTAGTTCTTCTTTGAAAGTTTTGTAGAATTCATTTGTAAAACCATCTGGTCCAGGACTTTCATTTTTGGGAAGATTTTTGATAACTGTTTCAATTTCATTAGCTGTGATGGGCCTGTTCATGTTATCCACTTCCTCTTTACTTAGTTTTGGAAGTTGGTAGGTATCTAGGAAATCATTCATTTCTTCCAGGTTCTCTAGCTTGGTGGCATATAGTTGTTCATAGAAGCCTCGCATGATATGTTGAATTTCTGCAGTGTCTGTTGTGATTTCTCCTCTTTCATTTACTATCCGATTTATTTGGGTCTTCTCCCTTTTTTGTTTTGTGAGTCTGGCTAAAGGTTTGTCGATTTTGTTTACTCTTTCGAAGAACCAACATTTACTTTCATTGATCTTTTGTATGGTTTTCCTATTCTCAATGTTATTTATTTCTGCCCTAACTTTAGTAATTTCTGTCCTTCTGGTTGCTTTAGGATTCCTTTGTTGTTCTTCTTCTAGGTCTTTAAAATGTGCAATCAGGCTTGTGTCTTCATTTTTATTGAACTCTCGAAACATTTTGATTTCTTCCTTGATTTCCTCTTTGACCCAGAAGTTGTTAAGAAGTGTACTGTTGAGCTTCCACATTTTGGCACGGTTACTAATCTTTTGTTGATTGTTAAGTGTTAGTTTAATTCCACTGTGGTCTGAGAAAATGCTTGGGATGATTTCAATGGTCTTGAATTGGCTGATGCTGTCTTTGTGGCCTAACACATGGTCTATCCTTGAGAATGACCCATGTGGATTTGAGTAAAATGTGTATTCCAGTTTCTTGGGATGAATGACTCTGAAAATGTCCAATAGTTCTAGTTTATCTATCTCTTCATTTAGCTCCCTTATGTCTTTACTGATTTTCTGCCTGGATGATCTGTCAAGTTGAGATAGTGGGGTGTTGAAGTCCCCTACTATGATTGTGTTACTGTTAATATATTGCTGTAGCTCTTTCAGTAGAAGTTTGATGTATTTAGATGGCTTCTCATTGGGTGCATAGATATTAATAATTGTTAAGTCCTCTTGATTGACTGTTCCTCTGAGCATTAAGTAGTGTCCATTCCTATCTTTTTAATCTTATCTATTTTAAAGTCTATAATGTCAGATATGAGAATAGCTGTTCCTGCCCTTTTTTGTGGGCCATTGGCTTGAATGATAGTTTTCCATCCTTTCACTTTAAGTCTGTGTTTGTCTTGTTGCGTTAGGTGAGTTTCCTGTAGACCACATATTGTTGGGTTGTGTTTTCTGATCCATCTTCCTACTCTGTGTCTTTTAATAGGTGAATTCAGGCCATTGACATTTATTGATATCAAAGATTGAAGATATTTTAACACCATTCTTGTAGAGTTTTAGAGTGTTTTGATATATGTCCTATTTGTGGTGGTCTGGTTGTTTATAGGAGACCTTTCAGAACTTCTTTCAGGGCAGGCTTGGTGATGGTTGCTTCCTTCAACTGTTGCTTGTCTGAGAAGGTTTTGATGCTTCCATCTAGTCTGAATGACAATCTAGCAGGATATAGTATTCTTGGCTGAAAGCCTTTCTCATTGAGCACTCGATAGATATCTTGCCATTCTCTTCTGGCCTGTAATGTTTGTATGGAGAAGTCTGCTGCTAATCTTATGGGTTTTCCTTTGTAGGTGACTCTTTGTTTTTCTCTTGCAGCCTTGAGGATCCTTTATCCTTATTCCTTTCCAATCTAAGTATGATATGTCTTGGTGTCTTTAGGTCTGGGTTAATTCTGTTTGGGACCCTCTGGGCTTCTTGAATCTTTATGTCTTTGGTGTTGTCTAGACTAGAGAAATTTTCAGCTATTATGGCCTGGAGAACGCTTTCTTCCTCCCCTTCTCTTTCTTCCTCTGGTAAGCCAATAATGCGTATATTGTTTCTTTTGAAGTCATCCCATAGGACTCTGTTGTTGTTTTCAGCATCTCTTAATCTCTTTTTGAGATCTCTTACTTTTTTTTTTAGTTGTCTCTAATTCATCCTCAATCTTGCTAATTCTGTCTTCAGCCTCATTGATTCTATTCTCTCTGCCCTCTACTGCTTTCTGGAGTTCATCTATTTTGTTGCCCTGCTCTGATACTGTTTTAGCTTGTTCAGCTAGTTGCCTTCTTAGCTCAGCGATTTCAGCTTTCAGCTCTCTAATAACCATGAGATAATTAGAATTTTCTTCCATATTCTCACTTGTTGTTCCTGCATTTCTGATTATAATTTTTTCAAATTCTTTACTCACTCCTGTTATTATTTCCTTAGCTAATGTTTGGATGTTGAACTCGTTGTTTTGTGCTTCACCCTCTGGAGGACTTTTAGCTGGACTCTTGTCCTGGTTCGAGTCTCCAATATTTTTTCTTGTTGTTTTAACCATTTTATATAAGTTAACAGTTTTTTCAATCCCTGAGTTGGAGTTCAGTGGTGTAAAAGCCTTTTTTTTTCCCCCTGTAGGCTATGGGAGCCTGAGGGCTTTTAAACTATCAATAGGCTTCTTAGCTTAATCACTGACTCCTGACCAAGAGATAAAGCAGGGTGTGGCAGAGATAATCCAGTGGTTATGCAAAGAGACTTTCACAGCCCCTCAGCTATGCCACCGAGGTATAGGTCTTCTCCTGAGTTTCCCGGTTAGATCTCTGTACCCTGGTGTCCCTCCTCTTGCTGCTCCAGATTCTGAGGGTAGTAGCAATGGAGACTCAGAGTTTCACTTGGTGAGTCTCTGGGGAGTCCTTTCCTCCCTTCAGCTGTCCCCTTGTTGGTGGAGCAGACTGGAGGTAGTGTCTCCACTGACAAACTGTTGAACTGTTAGCAGTCACTTAATCTCTCCTTAGGCCCCTCTCTCCTCTCTGTCACCAGCCATGCGTGTTTGTACTCACGGGTGATTTACTGGGTTTCTGTGGTCATTCTAGTCCTGTCTTGTTTCGGTCTGGGTGGTCTCCTTTGGTATTCCTAGTTGATCCGGGAGAGGAGAGGAGAGGAGAGAAAGCGATCTGCTGCTTGTAGCTCCGCCTCCGGAAGTCGAAACTGAATCTGAATCTTCTAGGAAGTTCAGTTTTCTAAGAACTTGTGTTTATGAACAGAGCTATGAGTGGGTATTGGGATGAAGATGAATAAACCATAAAGAACATCCAAGGGAGGAGCAATATGAGCAAAGAGGATGGAGGAAGAGAAGGACAGGATGCATTTTGCACACTGGAGAGAGATGTGAATTGATAGAGCTGCACCTTCAAATACAAACTATATGAAGTTTGAGAGAAATGATGGTGTCAGAGTCTCCCCAAACAACCAATAAAGCACTAGAGTTGCACAAGAGATCTAACTAAAATGTGTGCAAGCAAGATGCTGGATCTCATTCCTTATACACACGACATTCAAATCCTAAGAATCCCATTTTCCCACCACCAGCACTCCTACAACACTAAAGCTGACCAGAGAGCATAGTTAAGGACTAGGAGAGACTTCCTGGCAAGAACATATCATCACTAAAGAGCCTTTCTACTAAGGTTTCAGTAGGAGGTCCAGAGCTTAGCTGGGTGCCAAGAGGAATGATCACCTTCCTGCTGGTCAGTGTGCCCTAGGAGAAAACCCCAACTACAGTGGAGGTCAGCAGGTTTTTTTTCTCATTGATGTCCCAAAGGAAAGAAAAAAAAAGGCTAGACATGATGCACTCATTTCTGCATCTTCACTAACAAACATATGTAAAAGCAATCATTGCCTTAAGCTTCCATTTTGCCCTTTCTCCAGCCTTGGAGTAGATATTATCAGCAGAGAATAGTGGACTTATATAAGAATCAATACCCATGTGGTCTGGGAGGTGGTGTGCCTTGGAGTAGATATTATCAGCAGAGAATAGTGGACTTATATAAGAATCAATGCCCATGTGGTCTGGGAGGTGGTGTAGTGATAAAGCTTTGGACTCTCAAGCATGAAGTCCTGAGTTCAATCCCAGGCAGCACATGTGCCAGAGTGATATCTGGTTCTTTCTCTCTCCTCCTATCTTTCTCATTAATAAATTAATAAAATCTTTAAAGAAAAAAAACAGTCAATATCCAGAGATGGGCATGAAATGGTTGCTTCTTGTAGGACTGGTGGTCCTTGGGGAGATCTCATCACCATAGAAGATCTTTGCACCTCTATTTCTTGTTATCTTTTATCAACTTGAATCTCACCTTTAACCTCATTATCTATGGTCTTCCGAAAGATATCACCTGCTTGATCACGCCTTCCTTCTCTTGGCTCTAAATGTCCCCATCTAAAATCATGAGCAAGGGCGTTGAGCAGAGACACACCTGGTAGAGCACACATGTCCCAGTGCACATAGACTCGAATTCAATCCCTTGGTCTCCTTTACCTGTGGGGGAAACCTCACGAGTGGTGAGACAGTGTTGCAGGTCTCTCTCTCTCTCCCTCTCCCTCTCCCTTTCCCCTTCCTCTCAATTTTTTTCTATCCAAAGTTAATAAATAAAATAAAATAAAATAAAATATAAGGCAAAAATAAAGGATAAGTAGGCCTCCCACTTCCAGAAACACTAACCACATTATCCAAATGTTCCTGGATGGTTTCACCCTCCATTTCTAAACTGCCACCACCACCTCCACAAGCACCTATCTTCCTTCCCTGCCTCTCACCATTAAAGTTCTCAGTAACAATACATCTTCACTTCTTCAACTTTGGTTTATATTCCTTGAAATCTAAATTACACCTTCAGCATGCCATTAAATTTCTCTGTCAATGGATAAAAGAAGGGGAACTATAAGCAGTCAAATCCCACACTGCTGCTTAACATGCATCATTATACGTAATCTACACCTGCCATAAGAGAAAGCAGGCTCTTAAAGAATGCTGATGACTTCATTTGTCATTTAATCCAGGGCTGGTTATAGTCTCACAAGCCTCATCACATTGAAGGATAGGAAGTCCTCCTGTTGACAACACAGCCCACCTACCAAAGTAGTGATTCTAAGATGTGGTGGGGGATCTAATTTAAGTTCCTCAGAGGATTCTGATATTAAACTCACATCAACCATCTCTGCATCCCTGTTATTTAACCTTAATGCCTGATCCCTGTAGCCATATCCCTAAAGCCCCCAGAGCCCTAAACACAGACTTCACTTTCCTTCCCCAGTCACAACCTACATGTGACAGCTCACTAAAGTTCTGTTCAAGCCATCTGGTTTTACAGTCTACAGTGTATCTACTGGAGTTCAGTCATGACCACAGTGATAAGTACACATCTTCATAGGGGATTCTGAAGGCTCTGATTTTAGCAATTTTCCTTTACCCAGACCAACAGGTGCACATTTTCTTCATTGTTTAACTTGTCCTAGAGGGATGTGGGAAGGCCTCATATAGTAATTAACAATGAACTGAGCCTCTATAGGAAAACATAAATCTCAAGTGCACTGGAGAAACAGGGGAGCAAAGTCAAAAGGATAAGAATACAAAACATAGGAGTGGGGAGTAGATAGCATAATGGTTATGCAAACAGTCTCATGCCTGAGGCTCCAAAGTCCCAGGTTCAACCCCCCCCCAATAAATCAGATCTGCAGAGTGCTCTGGATAAATCAAACAAATGAACAAAAAAAAAGCAGGGCCAGGTGGCGGTGCACCTGGTTGAGAGAATATGTTGCAATGCACAAAGACCCAGGTTCAAGCCCCTGCCCCCACCTGCAGAAGGAAAGTTTTGCAAGTAGAGAAGCAGAGCTGCAGGTGTCTCTCTCTCTCTTCCTCTCTGTCTCCCCCTCTCCCTTGATTTCTTACAGTCTTTATCAAATAAATAAAAAAATAATGAAAATGTAAAAACAAAATGCAAAACATGGTGGCTGGGTGGTGATGCACCCAATACAGCACACGTGCTACCATGCATAAGGACTATGCATGGTTTTCAACCATGCATAGGTTTCAATCCCCCCTGCCCCCGTGCCCATCCTCACCTGTAATGGGAGAAGCTTCATAAGTGGTGTGGCAGTACTGCAGGTATCTCTCCCTATTTACCTCTTTCTCCCCCCCCCCCCAATTTCTCTCTGTTTCTATTACATTTTTTTAGAAAGAACAAAAATAATGTAAAAAAGAAGTCAGAACATGAGAAACAGAGTTATGGACCCTTTGTCCACTAGGAAAAACATGTTGTTAATAAGGATAGGGAAGCAGACACGACAATAATGTTTCAAGGGAAATGCCATCTAGTCAGGTGAAAAAGACACCAACCAATGCAGAAAGTATCCAAAGACTAATTTCAGTATGCAATGTCAAACTATGTTGTATGCTTTACATTGGTTTGGTCTAGTTCTCCCCCTACCAGGAAAATTGGTTTAGTCCTGCTAGTTTCGCGGGCTGGCTTGTCCCCGCCCCAAAGAACCCCAACAGAGTTAGAGACTTCTTGGCGCCGCCATGTGAGAAGGATGTAGGAGAGTTCTGTTTGGTGATTAGTTTGGGTTAGTTTATGAATCGTTGTTCGTGAATAAAGAAATACAGCTTCCCGGCCCAGCCGCATGTCTCTGGTCGTCTCTGTTACCCGCCCGTGAAGCCAGCTCGGTTAAAACAACAAAACTACATACAAGAGTCACTGCAGGGACATGAACACACTTTAGTCACTGTGACTCTATGGAGTAGCACATGATGGTTATGATGAGGTGGGGTACAGGGTTCAGTGTGGGTGGTTAAAAATGTGTCACATATTTCTAGGAAGGCAGCTTAGGATCCACTACACTTGCTACAAATGACCACACTATTGACTACACCATGATTTCTCCTAAGTCTATTCCTCTGGCCATTCCAGTCAGGTCCTAGAACTCTCAGTAATACTGTGAGAAAAAAATGTGAAGGTAAGTGTATTTGGAGTGGGAGCAAAGGAAAGACTGACAAAGGAACTCGGTGACAGGCAGGTCCCTCAAAACCAAGTTATAATTTCTTCAACTTCATCTGATAATTCCCTAGAATATGCTGTGGAGTCCCCCACCTCCACTCTACCTAACATTCAATGCTCCTTTACTAAGAATGCCCCATTTAACATCACTTTCTAAAATGTTACACCTCCTCCATGGCCTTGCTTCTTTCCTGCAATCTTAGCTTTATTTTCTTCACACTTTCTTTGGCACAGTCATCTGACATGTCACTGTAATAGAGCTCTTTTTTTTCCTAGTGTCTGTCTCTGTCTCTCTCTGTCTCTCTGTCTCTCTCTCTCTCATTTCTCACATCAAATAGCAGTCTCTCTAATGGAAAGTACTTTTCAAGGAAAATAACATATACCCATTTTCTCCACATACACTCAACAAAGGGTCTATGCAGACCTGACTGTTGTTTAAAGTTTAACAAGTACTGGGAACTCAAAGATAATTTACTCAAAGAATTACTCTCAGTATAATTCCTAGGAAAACTTATGCACTCTCAAGTGCAGGAATGCATATCTGTATCTCTCATCATGGTTGGGTATATGCTTTAGGCTGAGGAGATCAGTAGAGAGCATCAAGTCCTGTGAGACAGGAAAGACAGACCGTAACTCTAGACAAAGGTTCCAGACTAGACCTTATTATGTAGGGAAAAGGTCACAAGCCAATAAAGAAGTGTATGGGAAAGAGATTCAGATATCACTAAAAGGGTTCAAAGCATAGTGAAGTCAAGTATATTAATATAGATATTAACCACTAGATTATCATATAAAACCAACCCCCCAACTAACCTGGTTATAATAATAATTAATTATTGATATTCTAATTTTTCAAAGACAATAAGAAACCCTTGCATTCTCTTTAAGACCATCATTTCTCTCAGTCCTGGTACCTCTAGGATATGCCCATAATTTCTGATATTCCTTCTCTATGACTTCTTACTGGCATACCACCTCTGTCACCTTCAACCAAATCACTATTGATGCTACCACCTCACATTATGCTGCTACTGAACTCCTACTGTGGACTATAACGAGAGATACCGAGCCTGAGAAGTCAACCTCACAACTCTTCAAATCTGGAGAGACATTTTCTAACACATGGGACTACCTACATCCACTTCAGATAACGCATCATTTAAGTAACAGATACCAGATTAGGCTAGGGTTTAGGGCATTGGATACAGATGTACACAAGGGGCAATTACATAGCTCAAAGTCAAAGTGCTCAATAATGGTTGAAGTGCCTAAAGAAGGCATCATAGGGGGCTGGGTGGTAGTGCAGTGGATTAAGTGTACATGGAACAAAGCACAAAGACCAGTTTAAGGATCCTGGTTCGACCCCCTGGCTCCCCACCTGCAGGGGGGGTGCTTCATAAGTGGAGAAGCAGGTCTTCAGGTGTTTACCTATCTCTCCCCCTCTCTGTCTTCCCCTCCTCTCTCAATTTCTCTCTGTCCTATCCAACAACAACAATAGCTATGACAACAATAACAATAATAGCAACAAGGGCAACAAAATGGGAAAAATGGCCTCCGAGCTCAGACCAATAGGGACTTAAAGGTTACACAGGCTCTGGTATATATATATATATATATATATATATATATATATATATATATATATATATATATATATATATATATATACCCTGGAGCAGGTAGATGTAGGTAAATGGTTAATTTTAGCCACAGATTTTTTTTTTCAAGAATGGGAGCTACTCCCTGCCCTAATCCAACTTTCTTCTTCTTTTTTTTAATATTTTTTATTATCTTTATTTATTTATGGATAGAGACAGTAAAAAATCGAGAGGGAAGGGAGGGACAGAGAGGGTGCAGACAGACACCTGCAGCACTGCTTCACCATTTGTGACCCTTTCCCCCTTGCAGGTGGGGACTGGGGGCTCGAACCTGGGTCCTTGCGCATTGTAACATGTGTGCTCAACCAGGTGTGCCACCACCTGGCCCCTACTAATGCAACTTTCTAGCCCTTCTTCTCTACTCTGACACCATTCTCTCAGGCAATATTCTTGTCCAACCTCATGCTAGCTACCAAACTCAAGTAAAACTACCATAGTTGTGTGCCCCCAGGAACATGCCTAAAATGGATTTCCTAGCTTTCCTCTACCCTAAAATTCCTAACCTCATCTGCTCTAATCCTACTTTTTGGTTCCTGTTCATTAACCACTTTGTCTCAACTTAGGCCATGCCGCCTTCTAGACACCAAATTATAGATGCTACCATGACTCCATCCCAACTTCTCTGGGCAGAAGACCTCACCAGTGTGTCCTGGACCCTGGCATCTCCAAACAGAAACAGGCTGCGGGTATGGATCGACCTGTCAATGCCCAAGCTCAACGGAAAAGCAATTATAGAAGCCAGAACTCCTACCTTCTGCTTCCGACAAACAACCTTAATCCATACTCCCAGCAGGGGAGAAGTGATAGGATGAAGATAAAAGGGCTCTGAACTCCAGCTCCATCAGCACCCAGAGGAGAGAAGGAAAAGGAGAGGGACATATGGAGGTAGTTATGTTGTCATGAATGGCTTGCAGGGGAAGTGAGGATTGAATCAGAAAAAAAAAGTGGACAAGGATGTATAAATGTGGATAGATGATGGTTAGCCCCTGTCCACAACCTTAGGGTAACTCTGTTGGATTGTGGGGAGACTGAATATTCAGTACTCTGGTGGTGGGAATGCAGTGGATTCAAATCCCTGTCGACAAGTAATTCTGTATATATAAAAATAAATAAATAAATAAAATGAAATGTATGGGATGAATTCTAGGAATGGGTCTGAGTACCTTTTATTTCTCAACTTCCTGGATCATCTTCCTTGTTGGTGAAATGGAAATAATATGATACTCACATCCCTGAGGTTTAGGATAATAATATGGGATTATGTTTATATGGCATTGACCTAGAAGCTATATAACAATTTGGTCTATGGCCAATAGAATGAACATGTTCTCATTTAGACTGCGTGTGGCATTTTGCAACAAAGCAAAGGATTCTGGGCAACGAGGGAAAGAGACAGGATAAAGGGACATTATGATCCTATTGTGTTTCCTAGATAACAAAGGGAGATGAGAGGTTGTGCCTATGTGTTAAAGACTATATTGCAATTCATTAACCTACCAGTAACATTTATAATAAAAAAAAAAAGAAAGAAAGAACAATGTAGACCTTAACACTTGAAAAAAATCAAAGGTTTGATAATGTGGAAAAAAAGAACATGTCACTCAAGAATGAGTGAGTAGAGTTTTGAATTGTAGAGTTTGTCAATATAGATAATTTTACCATGGACACTTTTTTGTTATTAACTTAATAATGATCAATAGGACCATAGGACAAGAGGGGCACAACTCCACACAATTCCCACCATGAGAGTTCTGCATCCCATCCTCTCCATTGGAAGCCTTCCTGCTCTTTATCCCTCTGGGAATATGGACCCAGGATCATTATGGGATACAGAAGATGGAAGGTTTGGCTTCTGTAGTTGCTTCTCCCTTGAGCCTGGGCATTGATAGGTCTATCCATACTGCCAGCCTGTTTCTGTCTTTCCCTAGTGGGGCAGAGCTCTGGAGAGGTGGAGCTCCAGAGCACGGTGGTGAGATCATCTGTATCATAAACACTTTTAAGATAGTCTGATATCAATGAATTGGCTAAAGTATAACATTTCATGTGATACACACACACACACACACACATGAATATTAATTCTATTTGTTACTCTATCTCCCAGTATACACAGATGTCTATACTCGGTGGGAAAAAAAAAACACAATTCTTCCAACAGTAGCTGAGATCTCCTTCCAGCCAGAGTGCATGATCCTAGCAGCACAGATATTTGGCTAGCTTGAATGAATGGGAAATGTACCAGCAGCACTGAATAAATGAAATTCATATTTTTTAAATTTCTCAAATTGAAAAAATTGGCCCAGAGAGCATTGCAATGTTTTAATAAATATTTAAGAACTAGATACTTCCACTATTCAGAAAGCACTGGGAGAAACTAGCCCATGAACGTTTCCTCCAGTGACAAGGAGTGTCATGCTTACTCAAACCCCATTTCTTGGAATACTACCTTCATAATCTTCTTGACAGTTATGTTGGGAGTCTGGATAGATTCAAATTTGTAACTATGGGAAAATTATATGTAAAAATTCCATACCAGTTGTGGTCCGGGAGATGGTGCAGTGATAAAGCTTTGGACTCTCAAGCATGAGGTCCTGAGTTTGATCCCGGGCAGCACATGTGGCAGAGTGATGCCTGGTTCTTTCCCTCTCCTCCTATCTTTCTCACTAATAAATAAATAAATAAATAAATAAATAAATAAAATCTTTAAAAAAAAAAATTCCATACCAGCAAAAAATTCTGACTCCATGATAACATTAGAAGCCACATAATTATTTGGGGACCTTACAATATTCTGAAATGTTTTTTGCTGGTCCCAGGCCTGAACAAGTAATAATGAATTGTATTAAGGTGTTTTTGTAACTGATCATTACAATAAAAACTGAACTAACCTAGAAAATATGCACTACCCTAACACCTTCTTCTCTTCAATTAGAGTTCACATTTATAGTCTATAGCTCTCTGGTCCTATTTTACAGAATGCAAAAAGTCCAACTGACCTTTCGTTTTACCCTATTTTATCTTCCTCCTTTACTTCAAACTGACAATGTTACTGCCAGTATAATCAGACTCAATTACTAGTTTCTCCAGAGATGGCCAGATAAGTATACAAGTTCTACCTCCCTATCACATTGTTATTCGTTATGAAATATTTTATTCAGCAGAAACTTAATGTCACCTTCACATCAAGTGACTTTCTCTCTCTCTTACTCACTCACTCACTTACTCATGCTCACTCTCACTCTCAGTATGAATAGACTGAGAAATTTGCATATCAAGCTTTTTAAAAATTTTTACTTATAAAAAGGAAACATTGACAAAAAGAGGGGTACAAATCCACACAATCCCTGCCACCAGACATCCATATCCCATCCTTAACTGATAACTTTGCTATTCTTTACTTTTTTCCATTCATTTATATTCATTTCTTCCCTTCACATTTTACTCCATTCATCCATGGGAACCAAGGAGTTCCTTCAATACTTTTCTTAGAAATCTTCTCAACACGAGATTTCTCTGCTCTCCTCTACCGGGTCATCTCAGAATACCAAAGGAGATCATCTGGGCCTCAATAAGATAAAACTATGACAAGTTCAGGAACCCACAAATCACTGGTGAGTGCTAATATGTGTGGCTTGTTGACAGACAGGAGCCCAGGGAGAGATTAAGTAGCTGGTAACAGTCCAGCAGTTTACCAGTTAAGACACCACCTCCAGTCTGTTTCACCAACAAAATGATGGCTGAAGGGAGGAGGAGTCCCTTAAGATTCATGAAATGCAACTGTAGGTATCCATTGCTAATGGCCTCAGAATCTGGAGCAGTGGGAGCGAGGGGAGCCCTGTGTTGACACCAGGGAAGAGAGAACTAACCAGGAAACTCAGGAGAAGATCTATGGTGGCCTAGCAGTGGGGCTGTGAGAGTCTCTTTCCATAACCACTAGATTATCTCTGCCCCACACTGCTTTATCTCTTGAACATCTAAGAAGCCTACTATAGTTTAAAATTCCCCAGGCTTCCACTGCCTACAGGGAATAAAAGGAACAAGAGGGTTTTAAGCCACTGTGCTCCAACTCAGTGATTAAAATAATATTGAAACAACTGTCAGCTTCCACAACTGTGAATCCTTTAATTAACATACTTAGACACAAGTGAATTCAGGCCAGAGCGATCAGTAATTTGAAAAGTACTGATCTCATAACATACTATATAGAATGGTTAATCCAACAAGAGGAAATATTGGAAAAATGAACCAGGACAAGAGTCCAGCTAAAAGACCCCCAAAGGGTGAAGCACAAAATAATGAAGTCAACATCCAAACACTAGTAAAGGAAATAATCACAGGAGTGAGTAAAGAGTTTGAAAGAATTGTCATCAGAAATGCAGAAACAATAAATAAGACTCTGGAAGAAAACACTAATTATCTCAAGGTTATTAGAGAACTGAAAGCTGAAATAGCTGAGCTAAGAACACAACTAGCTGAACAAGATAAAACAGTATCAGAACAGGGTAATAAAATAGATGAACTCCAGAAAACAGTAGAGGGCAGAGAGAATAGAATAAATGAGGCTGAAGACAGAATTATCAAGATCAACTTAGAGACAACTAAAAAAGAAGTAAGAGATCTCAAAAAGAGATTAAGAGATACTGAAAACAAAAAAAAGAGCCCAATGGGATGACTTCAAAAGAAATAATGTGCACATTATTGGCTTACCAGAGGAAGAAAGAGAGGAAGAAAGAAAGAGAGCAAGGGGAAGAAAGCATTCTTCAGGTCATAATTGATGAGAACTTCCTTAGTCTAGATAACATCAAAGACATAAAGGTTCAAGAAGCCCAGAGGGTCCCAAACAGAATTAACTCAGACTTAAAGACACCAAGACACATCCTATTTAGAATGGAAAGGAATAAGGATAAAGAAAGGATCCTGAAGGCTGCAAGAGAAAAACAGTCACCTACAGAGGAAAAACCATAATATTAGTACCAGACTTCTCCAAACAAACACTACAGGCCAGAAGAGAATGGCCAGATATCTATCGAGTGCTCATTGAGAAAGGCTTTCAACTAAGACTACTGTATCCTGCTAGACTATCATTCACACTAGATGGAGGCATCAAAAACTTCTCAGACAAGCAACAGTTGAAGGAGTCAACTATCACCAAGCCTGCCCTGAAAGAAGTTCTGAAAGGACTCCTATAAACAGTCAGACCACATTAAATATGCCATATATCAGTACACTCTAAAACTCTACAAGAATGGCGTTAAAATATCTTCAGTCATTGATATCATTAAATGCCAATGACCTGAATTCACCTATTAAAAGAAACAAAGTAGGGCAATGGATCAGAAAACACCACCCAACAATTTGCTGTCTACAGGAAGCCCACCTAACACAACAAGACAAACACAGACTCAAACTGAAAGGATGGGAAACTATAATACAAGCCAATGACCCACAAAAAGGGGCAGGAACAACTATTCTCAGATCTGACATGATAGACTTAAAAAAATAAAATTAAAAAAAGATAGGGATGGACATTAGTTAATGCTCAGAAGATCTGTCATTCAAGAAGACTTAATAATTATTAACATCTATGCACCCAATGAGACAGCATCAAAATACATCAAACATCTACTGAAAGAGCTAAAGCAATATATTAACAGAAACACAGTCATAGTAGGGGACTTAAACACCACCTCTCTCAACTTGACAGATCATACAGGCATAAAATCAATAAAGGCATGAGGGTATTAAATGAGGAGATAGATAAACTAGAATTATTGGACATTTTCAGAGTCATTAATCCCAAGAAACTGGGATATACATTTTACTCAAGTCCACATGAGTCATTCTCAAGGACAGACCATATGTTATATGCTAGGACACAGAGACAGCATCAGCAAATCAAGAGCATTGAAATCATCTCAAGCATCTTCTCAGATTACAGTGGAATTAAAATAACACTGAACAATCAACAAAAGATTAGTAACAGCCCCCAAAATGGGGCAGCTCAACAGTACACTATTTAACAACAACTGGGTCAAAGAGGAAAGAAAAGAAGAAATCAAAATGATTTGAGAGTTCAGTGAAAATGAAGCTATCAAAATATTTGGGACACACATAAGGCAGTACTGAGAGGGAAGTTCATAGCCATACAAGCACACATTAGAAAACAAGAAAAAGCACAAATAAACACCCTGATTGCACATCTTGAAGACCTAGAAGAAGAAGAACAAAGGAACCCTCAAGCAACCAGAAGGACAGAAATCACTAAAGTTATGGAAGAAATCAATAACATTGAAAATAAGAAAACCATACAAAAGACCAACAAAATTAAATGTTGGTTCTTCAAAAGAGTGAACAAAATCGACAAACCTTTAGCCAGACTCACAAAACAAAAAAGGGCAAAGACCCAAATAAATCAGATAGTAAATGAAAGAAGAGATATCACAAGAGACACTGCAGAAATTCAACATATGAAAATGTCAAACATCAGAAAAGGTAACAGCAGCAAATACTGGAGAGGTTGTGGGGTCAAAGGAACCCTCCTGCACTGCTGGTGGGAATGTCAATTGGTCCACCCTCTGTGGAGAACAGTCTGGAGAACTCTCAGAAGGCTAGAAATGGACCTACCCTATGATCATGAAATTCCTCTCCTGGGGATATATCCTAAGGAAACCAATACACCCACCCAAAAAGATTTGTGTATACCTATGTTCATAACAGCAAATTTTTAAAAAAATTTATTTATAAAATGGAAACATTGACAAGACCATAGGATAAGAGGGATACAGGTCCTGGAATAGGATGGCAGAGGACCTAGTGGGGATGGTATTCTTGTGTGGGAAAACTGAGAAATGTTATTCATGTACAAACTATTGTATTTACTGTTGACTATAAAACATTAATGCCCTAATAAAAATTTTAAATAATAATAACAAAATAACAATATTATAAAATTACAATTAATAATTTCTATAGTATTTTAAAAGTGCCATTTAAAATACTATAGAAATTTGAAGTACAGGGTGAGGGGAGATAGCATAGTGCAAAAATACGTTAAGCCTGAGACTCCAAAGTCCCAAATTCAATCTCATGCAACACTACAAAACAAAGCCTAAGCATAAAATATTATCTGGTATAAAAGAAAATAATTTAAAATGTTAAAAAAATCAAGTATTCATAAATACATATAACAAAATGTATCTATATCTTTATGGAAAAACCATTACTCAGAAAAACTGGAAGAACACTTAAACAAATGGGGAAAGTACCATTTATATGGACTAGAATATTTGAGATGGGAAAGATCTAATAAAGCTATTTAATATGGGCAGTAATGGTAATTTATGTGGAAAGGAAAGGAATCTAGAGTTACTAAAATAATCTTAAAGAAAACATAGTTAAGAAAACTAGACAATCCAGATGCCTATATTAATGATATGTTAATGATTAAGTTTGCAGAAATTAAAACTGAATGTTTTATGAAGACAACTGAATAAACCAGAAGACATAAATAGTACATTTTGAAATGTACACATAAACCTATGACAAAGATGATGTTGAACTAAGCAAGAGACAATCCTCTAATGGAATGACAAACAGAAAACGTGATAGGCAAACATAGTATATGTAACGACAAAATAATTATACGGTATGTTGAGACACATCTAATAAAAAGTGTGGGAGACCCTTATTAAACATAATGTGTTACTGAAGGAGAAAACAAATGGAAAGGTAAATATATAAATGGAAAGGCAGATATATTGTATTCATGGATTAGAAGACTAAAGTCATAGAGATACCGAATATCGCCATATCTAAAATATATCATGGGGGGTTCCCAGAAGATGGCGGACTGAGAAGCTGCTAGTGGCTTGAGCTCTGATCACATCTTCTAGAAACGGTAGGATTTTCTGCCTTTAATAGGCCAGTCAATAAGGGGTCTAGCGGTGACACCAAGGAGTTGACTATAACTTAATTTGGGTTAAGAATTAGAGTAGAGGTGGCACAGACTAGCGAGCGGGCTGCTCCAGACTTCCCAGGCTGCGGCAGACAAGGCGGGTGCGCCAGGCACTGTCCTCGGCCGGGAAGGCGGCTCCTCGGCCGGATGCAGAGCGCTGCTGGGTGGCCGGTAAAGGACCAGGAGGGAGCACTGTAACTCGGGGGCTTTCTCTTGGGAGTCTCCGGGGACCACTATGACCCTGAGGGCGGATCCGAGGACATCCTTGAGTACAGCTCTCCTTGGATCAAAAGGACTTGGAGCTAGTTTTCATCTTTGAGAAATCCTTTAAAAAAGCTTCGGCGGGGGGGGGGGGGGGTTTTCCAGAAGATGGCGGACTGAGAAGCTGCTAGTGGCAGAGCTCTGACCACATCTCCTGGAAACAGTAGGATTTTCTGCCTTTAGCAGGCCAGCCAATAAGGGGTCCTAGCGGTTATACCAAGGAGGTGACTATAACTTAATTTTAATTTTGCTGCCCCCCCCATAACGAGTCCCTGGGGACCAGCTCCTAGCAGGATCCCCTGCTAGGAGCTCCATTTCTTTACCAAATTCCTGTCCCACCAGGGAGTATCATTAATTCTAAGTCTATACCCTTCTGAAACCTCTGGACTTTTTTCTTTCTAAGAAGCCAACCCCCTCCCCACCTCACCTCGCATAACTAATTAAATAATTAAAAATAAATACATTTAAAAAAAAAACCTTTCCTTTCACTGCCCTTTTATGACTGTTCTTTTTCTTATCTTTTTCTTTTTTCTCTCTCTCTCTCTTTTTTCTTTTTCTCATTCTTGTCATCCTTTCTTCCTTAATCCTACAGCTTCCAAAGTCACAGCCTCCAGCCCCACATCAACAAACAGTGTGCTTTTTTGAATTCACTGATACACATTTGGGAATTTCCTTTCACTGCTCTTTAATTACAGCTCTTTTTCTTATCTTTTCCCTTTTCTCTCTCTTGTCTCTCTCTCTCTCTCTCTCTCTCTCTCTCTCTCTTTTAATCTTGTCATACAATTCTTCCTTCTTCTTTGCCTTTCTGAATTTTTGAATTATTATGGGGAAGAAATCTGACTCAGAGTGGACTCTGTATGTGTGTATCTCTGCTCTAGTTCCCTTTCCCCTCTTGTGACTGCTAGAATATACAGTGGATAGTAGATTTGCAAAACTGTCTATTCTTGCTATCCTTTCTTTCTTTTCTCTTTCTTCACTGGTATTTGGTTACTATTTTTTCACGGACTGGAGAAATTGTTTGGCTAACGGGTAACGATTAAACTACTTCAATACTTGCTTCAGTTGCTACTGTAATTCCTGAGGTTGGTGAGTGCAATTGTCATAAAGGTATTTAGTACAGTGTTACTTGTGCTAAAGACACAACAACTGAGGAACAACCAACATAAAAAAAAGAAACACATAAATCATAAAAATGGGTAGATCAAAAACAAATAAAACTGCTACTCCAATGAATGAAGACAAAAGCCAAGAAGAAACTACAAATCAGCCAGAAGTAACCATAGATAAGAAAAGTATGCAAACAATAATAAACTTATTAATCACAGAAATGAAAACAAACTGGAGGAAAGGAATGGCAGTATTAGGGAAACAACAGTTGAGACCCCCAAGGAAAATACTGATTATCTTGAGGCAATTAGAGAACTGAAAGCTGAAATAGCTGTAATGAAGAAAGAAGCTGAGGCAAGGGAAAGCAGATTAACAGAAGCAGAAAACAGAATTAGACAGAGGAAGAGTTAGAGAAAACAAAGAAAGAGGTGAAAGAGCTTAAAAAGAGATTGAGAGACACTGAAAACAACAACAGAGACATATGGGATGATCTCAAAAGAAGTAACATTCGTATAATTGGCCTGCCAGAGGAAGAAAGAGAGGAAGGGGATGCAAAAATTCTAGAGGAAATAATAGAAGAAAACTTCCCAGACCTGAACAACAGAAAGGACATCAAGATTCAAGAGGCCCAGAGAGTACCAAACAGAATCAACCCAGACCTGAAGACACAAAGACACATCATAGTCACAATAAGAAGAAGTAAGGATAAAGAAAGGATCCTAAAGGCTGCAAGAGAGAAACAAAAAGTCACATACAAGGGAAAACCCATAATATTATCTGCAGACTTCTCCACTCCAACTCTAAAAGCCAGAAGGGAATGGCAAGATGTCTATCGAGCCCTGAATGAAAAAGAGTTTCAAGCAAGGATAATATATCCTGCTAGACTTTCATTCAAACTAGATGGAGGGATCAAAACCTTCTTAGACAAACAACAGTTAAAGGAGGCAGCCATCACCAAACTGGCCCTGAGAGAGGTTCTAAAAGATCTCTTATAAACAAGAACATCACTATAATACTGGCAATATATCAGAGCAAACAAAATTTTTTTTGAACAATGGCACTACAATACATTAAATCCATAATATCAATAAATGTCAATGGCTTAAACTCACCCATCAAAAGGCACAGGGTGGGGGGATGGATCAGAAAACATAACGCAACCACATGCTGCTTGCAAGAATCCCATCTATCACAACAAGATAAACACAGACTTAAAGTGAAACGATGGAAAACTATCATACAGGCTAACGGACCACAAAAAAGGGCAGGAACAGCCATTCTCATCTCAGACACGATAGATTTTAAATTAAATAAAGTAATAAAAGATAGGCAAGGACATTACATAATGATTAGAGGATCAATCAGCCAAGAAGACTTAACAATTATTAACATCTATGCACCCAATGAGGGACCATCTAAATACATCAAGCACCTACTGAAAGAATTTCAAAAATACATCAAAGGTAATACAATAATAGTGGGAGACTTCAATACCCCACTCTCACACTTAGACAGATCAACAAAGCAGAGAACCAATAAAGATACAAGAGAATTGCATGAAGGGATTGACAGACTAGAACTCTTGGACATTTTCAGACTCCTCCACCCAAAAAAACTGGAATACACCTTCTTCTCAAATCCACATAACACATACTCAGGGATAGACCACATGTTAGGCCACAAAGACAGCATCAAAAAATTCAAAAGCATTGAAATCATCCCAAGTATCTTCTCAGACCACAGTGGAGTAAAACTAACAATTAACAACAAACAGTAAATTATTAAAAGTCACAGAATTTGGAAACTAAACAACATACTCCTTAGGAACCACTGGATCAGAGACTCACTCAAGCAGGAAATTCAAATGTTCGTGGAAACTATAAATATAATATATAAAATATAAATATAAATGCACCAATCACAGACAAAGAAATTGAAACCGATATTAAGACTCTCCCCAACAACAAAAGTCCTGGATGAGATGGCTTCACAAACGAATTCTACAAAACATTCAGAAAACAGTTAATACCCATACTTCTTAAGCTATTCCATAAGACTGAAGAAACAGGAATATCCCCTTCCACCTTCTATGAAGCCAACATCACCGTGATACCAAAAGCTGATAGGGACAGAACAAAAAAGGAAAACTACAGACCAATGTCTCTGATGAACATAGATGCCAAAATATTAAATAAGATCTTGGCCAGCCAGATACAGCAACATATACAAAAGATTGTTATTCACAACCAAGTGGGATTCATCCCAGGAATGCAAGGCTGGTTCAACATCTGTAAGTCAATCAATGTCATTCACCACATCAAAAAAAGCAAAGCCTAAAACCACATGATTATCTCAATAGATGCAGAGAAAGCTTTTGACAAAACCCAACACCCATTCATGCTCAAAACTCTACAAAAAATGGGAATAGATGGGAAATTCCTCAAGATAGTGGAGTCTCTATATAGTAAACCTACAGCCAACATCACACTCAATGGACAGAAGCAGAAAGCATTCCCCCTCAGATCAGGGACTAGACAGGGCTGTCCACTGTCACCGTTACTCTTCAACATAGTATTGGAAGTTCTTGCCATAGCAATCAGGCAAGAGAAAGAAATCAAAGGAATACAGATTGGAAGGGAAGAAGTCAAGCTCTCACTATTTGCAGATGATATGATAGTATACATAGAAAGACCTAAAGAATCCAGCAGAAAATTACTGGAAGTTATTAGGCAATATAGCAAGGTATCAGGCTACAAAATCAATGTACAAAAATCAGTGGCATTTCTTTATGCAAACACTAAATCTGAAGAAGAAGACATCCAGAAATCACTCCCATTTACTGTTTCAGCAAAATCAATCAAATACCTAGGAATAAAGTTGACCAAAGAAGTGAAAGACTTGTATGCTGAAAAATTTGAGTTGCTACTCAAGAAACAGAAACTGATACCAAGAAATGGAAAAAACATCCCATGCTCATGGATGGGAAGAATAAATATAATCAAAATGAATATTCTCCCCAGAGCCATATACAAATTTAATGCAATACCCATCAAAGTTCCACCAAGCTTCTTTAAGAGAATAGAACAAACACTACAATCATTTATCTGGAACCTGAAAACACCTAGAATTGCCAAAACCATCTTGAGGAAAAGAAACAGAAATGGAGGCATCATACTCCCAGACCTTAAAATATATTATAAAGCCATCATCATCAAAACAGCATGGTACTGGAACAAAAATAGGCACAAAGACCAGTGGAACAGAATTGAAAGCCCAGAAATAAATCCCCACACCTATGGACATCTAATATTTGATAAGGGGTCCCAAAGGATTAAATGGGAAAAGGCAGCTTTCTTCAATAAATGGTGCTGGGAAAACTGGGTTGTAACATGCAGAAGAATGAAATTGAACCACTTTATCTCACCAGAAACAAAATCAACTCCAAATGGATCAAAGACCTAGATGTCAGACCACAAACAATCAAATACTTAGAGGAAAACATTGGTAAAACTCTTTCCCACATACACCTCAAGGACATCTTTGATGAATCAAACCAATTGCAAGGAAGACTAAAGCAGAAACAAACCAATGGGACTACATCAAATTGAAAAGCTTCTGCACATCCAAAGAAACTATTAAACAAACAGAGAGACCCCTCACAGAATGGTAGAAGATCTTCACTTGCCATACATCAGACAAGAAACTAATCACCAAAATATATAAAGAGCTCAGCAAACTTAGCACCAAAAAAGTAAATGACCCCATCCAAAAATGGGCAGAGGATATGAACAGAACATTCACTACAGAGGAGATCCGAAAGGCTAACAACATATGAAAAACTGCTCTAGGTCACTGATTGTCAGAGAAATGCAAATTAAGACAACACTAAGATACCACCTCACTCCTGTAAGAATGACATACATCAAAAAGGACAGCAGCAACAAATGCTGGAGAGGTTGTGGGGACAGAGAAACCCTTTTACATTGCTGGTGGGAATGTAAATTGGTACAGCCTCTGTGGAGAGCAGTCTGGAAAACCCTCCCAAGGCTAGACATGGACCTTCCATATGATCCAGTAATTCCTCTCCTGGGGATATACCCCAAGGACTCCATAACACCCAACCAAAAAGAGGTGTGTACTCCTATGTTCATAGCAGCACAATTCATAATAGCTAAAACCTGGAAGCAACCCAGGTGCCCAACAACAGATGAGTGGCTAAGAAAGCTGTGGTATATATACACAATGGAATACTATACAGCTATCAAGAACAATGAACCCACCTTCTCTGACCCATCTTGGACAGAGCTAGAAGGAATTACGTTAAGTGAGCTAAGTCAGAAAGATAAAGATGAGTATGGGATGATCCCACTCATCAACAGAAGTTGACTAAGAAGATCTGAAAGGGAAACTAAAAGCAGGACCTGATCAAATTGTAAGTAGGGCACCTAAGTAAAAACCCTGTGGTGAGGGGTAGACATGCAGCTTTCTGGGCCAGTGGGGGGTGGGAGTGGGCGGGAGGGATGGGTCACAGTCCTTTGGTGGTGGGAATGGTGTTTATGTACACTCCTAGAAAAATGTAGACATATAAATCAGTAGTTAATTAATATGAGAGTGGGAAAATCAATTGTATGTCTCAAAGTTTTTCAAAACACAAACTGAATCTTTTTAATATATAGGCTGTGTATTTGATATGCGGACTCTCTCAAAAGCCTAGACCAAGTAGATTAGAAGCATCCAATAGCACAGTTATATACAAGACACTGGATACTGTACAGCAAACCCTAACAAAAGGACTTTTCAAAGTTATCCCAATTACCAAATAATGTGATGATAACAGTAACTATCCATTGTCTTCTTGAACCCCAAGACAGTAAGAACCTCACATCTCCACTATAGAGCCCCTACTTCCCCCAGTAGGAACTGGAACCCTTGGATAGGGCCCACTTTCCCGTATGCTTCTCCCAATCCATACCAAATAATATTGCATCCACCGATCACAACCTAACCAACGCAACGATTGCCACCTCAACATGCTTCACCTCAGACTGTGTCCAGAGACTTCATGTGTGGAATGACAACCCTTCAGCTTCATTACTCGGGTGAGACCTTTCCTTTTATAGTACACTCTAATTTCATCTCAGGTGGTTCACTTTCTAACAAAGTCCCATAACCTAGATATACACCAGTTTCTGTGACAGAGAGCTTATGTTCACAGGTATCCATAAACTACTGCAAAATATATACCTGAAAGCAGAAGTACACTAGAGTTTGCAGTGTGTACCTCCCTAACACTTCCTCTTCACTATTCCAAGTTTTGGGTCCATGATTGCCTAACAATTTGTTTGGCTTCGTATGTTAACTCTCTTTTCAATCACCAGGTTCCAGATGCCACCAGGATTCTGGCCAGGCTTCCCTGGATTGAAGACTCTACCAATGTGTCCTGGAGCTCAGCTTCCCCAGAGACACACCCTACTAGGGAAAGAGAGAGGCAGACTGGGAGTATGGACCAACCAGTCAACGCCTATGTTCAGCAGGGAAGCAATTACAGAAGCCAGACCTTCTATCTTCTGCAACCCTCAATGACCCCGGGTCCATGCTCCCAGAGAGATAGGGTATGGGAAAGCTATCATGGGAGGGGGTGGGTTATGGAGATTGGGTGGTGGGAAATATGTGGAGTTGTACCCCTCCTACCCTATGGTTTTGTTAATTAATCCTTTCTTAAATAAAAAAAAAATTTTAAATAAAAATAAAAAAATAAAATAAAATATATCATGGCATGCACGCATGCGCCCATGTGTGTGTATGTGAAACATAAGAAGTTGATATAAAATATATACAAGAGTAGTGCTCAAGGGCCCTGAGAGTTGGGTCAGTGAGTAGGAGTTTGGACTTGGAAGCTGGACATCCTGAGTTCAATCCCTGGCATCCCATGTTTCAGAGTGATGCTCTGGTTCTATATCTCTTATGTCGTATGTTATCTCTATGTCTTATGTTGGTAAATAAATAACCTTTTTAAAAAGAATATGTTTCAAAATAAAAGACAGTTTAGATAAAGGAAAAAAGATAAATAAGGCAATGACAAAAATATTTAAGTATGCAGGTCATAAGAAGAGGAAAGAAAACTCAGTAATAGTCTCAGTGCCATAATTTCCTCCTTATATAACAGAAGAGCAACTGGACATCAGAGGAACTTCTCAAAACTGATGCAACTTTATAAGGAGTGGAGGTTTATGCATACATATCTTTTAACAATTGACTAGAAATTAAAATAGAATATATTTGTCACAGGACTTTAACTGCAATGCAAATATATGATTTAATTACTTAAAGGCCAGAGGAGAATTAGGTAGCCTAATTATTTTAGGGAAATGCTGTTAACTGGAAAGTGCAGGGCTAAAGAGAAATATTTATGTCTGTTAACACTATGTTCTAATAGATAAATGTGTCTCTCGTGAGATAATGGGTGGATAAATGATTCTGAAACTGGTATGTAAACTGGGATTGGAAAAAATAAGTAAATGAATGGTAGGTTCAGACTTCTGACTACTAAAGAGGAAACTTACAGAAAAGAAATGAGGAAACTGGGACAAAATGCGGTACTAGATTTGAGGAGAAGACAACAGTAGGAATTAGCGTTTAGCTTGGTACAGGCACAGGTAAGTAGATAAGGAAACGATTACTGATACATGCGCTAATGCACTTATAAAATATCTAGCCTCTGAGAGGATCTAAAAGCAGTGATGCTATAATAGCCATGAACAAACCTAGAACCCATGCCTTAAATTTTGATATCACTCTTAAATAATAATAATAATAATAAAACACCAGGACTCTTGGGAAATGGTTAATTCTAGGTATAGATCAGAGAATATGGAATGTGATCCTGGAGTACATTATAGTGACAGAAAGCGAAATGCTTTTTAAAAGTGTCCAAAGAATGAGGATATGTGAGAGACACAGAAAGCAACCCAAATGAACCCCCAAAGATAACCTGGCCTAATTCAAGCAACTAAGTAAATATAGTAATAAGAGATAACAATTTGAAATCTAAAATAAACCCTACAAATACAACTAATGAGAATAATTTGAAATGACTGATTATTTTTTAGAGTTTTTTTTTTTCACAAGGGTTATAGGTGGAACTTGGTGTCTGCAGGAGTAATACCACCACTCTGAGTAGTCCATCTCTCTCTCATTCTCTTTCTCTCTCTCTCTCTCCCTTTCTTTCTCTCTCTCTCTTTCTCACTGATTAATCCTTTTCCAGAAATGAGGAGGAAGGATAGAAAGAGAGACAAAAAGAGACACCTGCAGAACTGCTCTAATACTCATGAAGCTTCCCCCTGCCCCATAGATGGGGACTAGGGAGTTGAACCCATGTCCTGTGCATGGTAATGTGTGCACCCTACCAAATGTGTCACCACCTAGCTCTGCAAGAAATTTATTCAATATTTAGTTGTTAGTTCCTCCAGAAAATAGAACTTAACATCCCCATAGTCCTTAGTGTAGGCTGTGTTTACAAACTTACTTAAAACAGACTATAGAAGAAAGAAAAGTAGCTTAACATTGAATAAGCCTGACAAACATTACCATGGCCAGGTGGACTGGCTAACATCACCAGTAATGATTAATGTCCATAGAGTCTAAAACTGTTATTATGTTACTAAAAAAAATTAATGATGAAAGGGAATTTCTTCTCTATGCTCTTCCTTCTAAAAGACCAAGAAGTCTAAATCAAGCAAACCCAAATTAAGGAACATAATACAAGATAGCTAACCAACACTCCTTCTAAATAAACTAGATTGTGAAAAAGGAAAAAAAAAAACCTAACAGAAGTCACAAAACAGAGGAGACTGAGGAAATATAATAAGTAAGTACAGTAAGGTATCCTGTGTGGAACCTGGGAACAGAGAAAGGGCATTTGGAGAAATGGGTAAAATCCAAACAAATGGTGGAATTTAGTTAATAATGATATATGTTTATGTTAGACTTTAGAATTCATAAATGTAACAATGTAACATCATAATGTAAGATGTTAACAACAGAAAAACTGGGAACCAGGTGTTGTCAGATCTGGTAGAGCACACATTTTACAATAGAGCACATAGACCAGGGTTCAAGTCTCTGGGCCCCACTGGCAGAGAGAAAGCTTCATGAGTGGTAAAGCAGTGCTGCAGTTGTGTCTTTTTTCCTTTCTATCAACCCCTCCCTCTCTTTTCTCTTTCCAATAATATATCATATATATTATATAATACAAGTGTGTGTGTGTGTGTGTGTGTGTGTGTGTGTGTGTGTGTGTGTGAGAGAGAGAGAGAGAGAGAGAGAGAGAGAGAGAGAGAGAGAGAGAGAAAGAGAGAGAGAGGAGACTTTTATGCCAGAGAGAGAGAGAGAGACTTTTATGCCTTAGGCTCAGAAGTTTCAGTTTCAATTCCCAGAACTAACATAAATAGCTCAGTAGTGCTCTGGTTGAAATAATAACTGAAAAATTCAGAGGGGATAACAAGGGCTTTTCAGTAAATAGTGCTATAAAAATTATCTATTCACATGAGTTAGATGATATTACTGAAAATAACATCAAGTTGGATAAAAGACCTACAGTGATGAAACCAATGGTATATAGTTTTTCCAAACAAATTACATAACTTGGAGTTAAACATGGTATGTTTAAATAATACACATATAGACAAAAAAAAAACCTAGAGGAAACACCTAAAGTTAACTACAGTAATATTAAAATCTTCATGATAAAAGACACTAGAGAAAATGAAATAAAAGCCACAGGAAGGAAAAACAGTTCTGTACACATGTGACATATAAAATATGGTTGATGAGATTAAAAGACATAACCCAATTGAGCAAAAACAAAAAATATGCATATGGAATTCAGAAGGATAAACTCAAATAGAAATAAAATTATGAAAAAAAAACATGCTTAGCACCACTTAAAATCAAGAAATTGCAAATTAATATAGTCATAAAAATATAACCATCATATCATCTATTTTAAAATATGGAAAGCTTAAGTCCTAAATATTTATAAGATTGATTAACAATGGGTATTCTCTTATACTGCTACTATGAATATGAATTTGCAAAACCACATTAAAGAAAAAGCTGAAATATTTAATAAAACAGTACTATACCATTGAGCCAGAAGCTCAATTTGAAGTATATTGCCCAAGGAATTCAAGTATTTCTGTATAATTTACTTGTCCATAAAACACACACAAAAAATTCATATTATAGTGCTGTGAATGCTTGTAAAGTGTTGAAAGTAATTCCAACATCAGCAAGGAAATAGATAAATAAGCATGACTGCTTAGTTAAAATATAATCCATTTTAAAATATCTAAATAAATAGACTAGGCCTATATGTATAAAATATCAACTGTGATAGGCAATATACAGAAGATTTGCTACTATATATGTAGTTTGAACATAGCACAACACTCTGTATTTGAATACATTATTATAAAGATATTTGATATAATAATGTGTTAAAATATTAGCTGTACCAAAGTCAATATTATATATTTTATTTGTAAATGCAATTCATATAATTATCCTTATATGTAAACTAGACACACTCTGAATTCATGCCAGGAACTAGACACACTCTGAATTCATGCCACTATATAATTAATAGTATTTCAAGTGTATGGTCAATTGAATCACTAAGATTTTTTTTTCCAAAAAACATAATTCAAAGTAATCTGTTAAATGTGGGAAATGTGGCATATACGTTTCTACATTAAGTTTTATACATATTTCAGTGTTCCACAGAAGAAAATAGTAAAAGTTAAATGAAACATGGTAGGAGTGCAAATATTGAACAAGTGCTGAATTCAACTAGTTATAGAGCAAATATTTGACTAGTCTGAGTACTTGTAGCTACAATAAAAGTAATTAATATTTCATAAATTTTATAGTGTAAATAACAATTCATAATTTTTACAATATAACCCTGACTAAAAAATGGAAAGTGATTCTCAGGGCAATGGGAAGATATCTGTGCATTGCCAGTAATTCAAAATACACATTTCTCCAATTTTTTAAACTTTATTTAAACCTATAGAAAAATAATTTAGGAACTACTATTAATATCTCTTGTGATAATAAAATAGCTATTGGGCTTCAGTAATATTTTTAAGTTTACTTAGATTTATTTTCTTGTTAAACATGCAAAAATAAATGTTACAATTATGCAAAATATAGGTTTGATCATATAATCTCATGTTTCCTAGATTATCATTATTTATCCATTCATAAATATGAAGAGCCAGAAACTTACAGTTATCTTCTCCTAATGAAAATATTGGTTATTTTAGGGGGGGAGTAAAATTTTAAAGATGATAAATGTTTGTGTTTGTATAAATAAGAAAATATTATTTTACTACTTTTATTACTAAAAGCATAGAGAGAGAGACAGGGAGAATACACACACACACACCACACACACACACACACACACACACACAGCACAGCACCAAAACTTCCCCTCAGTGCCATAGAGTTTCCCATGTAGTACCAGGGCTTAATCCCAGGTTACATGTGCACTACCCAGCCAATATCTCTCTCTGCTGCCCTAAATTACTGACATTGAATTTACTATCACATCATGGCTTTCTATCTGAATGAAAAATATGGTCCAGAGTGGCAAAATTATAAATGTAGGAGATCCTGGCTACTTGAGCGCATGAGAAATCATACCCACATCTCACCAACTGTACTACTAAACCATTAACTGCCCCACCCCAAAATGATTTTAAACAGAGGGAAAAAAATGAAATAAAGGTTTCACTGTACCACTGGGTAGTATAGATGGAAAACCTGATAATGATGGGCTTGCTGACTGTGAAATTACTGTATTTAGGAAAGTGTAGAGTATGTAGTATACGAGTGACATAATTTCAATAAAGTGAATGAGCATTAATAATGGAATGTGAATACTGGAATGTGAAAGCACAAAAAAAAGTGAGTTTGCTTTCAGAGCCTGGAGATAACAGAAGGAGTTTCAGAGAATCGAATACTTGAGTAGATAGATTCTCAAATGGAAACTATATATATGAATTTTTCTAGGAAGATGAAGGGAATCAACTGGGACCAAAATAAATAAATAAATAAATAAATAAATAGATAGAAGTGCAAAAGCATATCAAAGAGTCAACCTGTGATTAAAACGCATGTAAAGAACACTGGAAAGGTAAGATTTCAAAGATAGCTAAAAGGTATAAGGTTATTACCTTCACTACTTTCTGAAAGAGCTTCAACCTCTAGCAGAGAATCATTAATTGTCTCATGGAAGATAGGGACACCAGAGAATATATGTCCACGTTTTCTTTAAAAAGACACTCAAGAAGGTGTTACATGATGGAAAGCAGGAAAAAAGTAACTTAACTACTTCCAAAGTCATAAAAAAATAAACTTTCCAGGTGGGCGAGCACCTGCTCCTAAACTACAGAAGGGAAGGTTATGAGAAAAGGTTTGTGAGCCAAACTGAATCCATAGGTGGCAAGTGATTTCCTATGTGATATGGGGCATCATGGGTGAAGGGTGACTGAAGGACCTGAAGGATGATGATGCTCCTAGACTAAAGAATACTGTTGGTACGATGGTTTAGGAGCCAAGTTACTAAGCTCAGTGTTGGAATAGTTGAGTATAGGTGTCTGGTCTAGACAGGGCTATAAACATCACATCTTGAGCATTTGGTGATAATTGAAGCCTTCAGAGTAGATGAGATTGTCTGGGAAGGGCAAGAGGTGACCTGAGCTTTGCAATGAATGTGTAAGCCAGGAAAGGCACTAACTTGGGCATCTCCTGTCCTGTGTTGTACTTAAATGGCTGATTATTTTTAGACACCCTGTCAGATTTCATTTATCCATCTTGTTGATTTCAGCACTTTGCTCCATCTTGTCAATACAATTTAGAGTCTTGGTTCTATCAGTCAACAGATTAACCATCCCACATTTTGCAGTTTAAAATATTTGTTTCTCAGAATTCTCTCTCAAATTTCTATTGATAAAAAAATAGGATAAAATGTCATAAAAATTACAACTTTATAAAACAGAGCATGAGTCATTTGTTTGCATTTTAAAAACTGATATAGAATTTGTAAGAATCCAGATCCTCTCTCCACCATCACTGGTCATCTTCATCAGGAACAACATCATAAACCCTCTTGTGGACATCTATAATTCCTTAACCTCAATGTGAAACAACAATGAAAGGACTGCCCCACTCTCTGAAGGAAGGCTGGGTCAACATACTCTGTCATTCAAAGAAGACTGGTCCTGAATGCAGCCTAGAATGTTCCTAGATATGACCATAGAATGCGAGTTCAGACTGGTGAGGATGCAGAGGTTGCACAGGCTCATGTGCTAAGAATGGATAGCTATGGGTCTTAGGTCAGACAGATGGAGTTTAAAGTCATTTATATACTTTTCTCATATTTAGGAGCTCCTCTTTACCCTGATCCAGTTTTCTAGTCCTATTCCCAACTCGGATACCAACTTCACAGACAACACTTTTGGGCTCAGGCAAAAATTAATAAGGTCATGGGCCATTTGGAATATACTTAAAATAGACCTACTTCCTTTTTCCAAAATGAAAACCCCAAATCTCATCTGCTCTATTCTTTTTTTATAAATTCTTGTAATTTTTTAGTTTATTTATATTTATTTATTTGCCCCCAGGGTTATATTGCTGGGGCTCAGTGCCTGCACTACAAATTCACTTCGCCAAGAAACTATTTTTTCCCTTTTGTTGCCCTGGTTGTTTTATTGTTGTTGTGGTTATTATTGTTGTAGTTAATGATGTCATTGTTGTTAGATAGAACAAACAGAAATGGAGAGAGATGGTGAAGACAGAGAGGGGGAGAGAAAGATAGACACCTGCAGATGTGCTTCAGCACTTATGAAACGACCCCTGTACAAGTGGGGAGCTGGAAACTCAAACCGGGATCCTTATACCCTATCCTTATGCTTTGCACCATGTGCGCTTAACCCGCTGCGCTGACTGACCCCCTCATCTGCTCTATTCTTAACTTTAGGTGCCCGATTACTAAACAATTTGTTCTGCTTTCTATCTTAATGTTTTTCAGCCACCAAGTTACAGATGCTACCATGATGCCAACCTGAATTCCCTGGGCAGAGACCTCACCAACAGAATCCTACTTCCCAGAGTCCTACCCCACTAGGGAAAGACAGAAACAGTCTGGGGGGGGGGGGTATGTATCAACCTATAGACACTTATGTCCAGCAGAAAAGCAATTTCAGAAGCCAGACCTCCCTCCTTTGGCACCCCATAAAGATCTTGGGTCCATACTCCCAGAGGGATAAAGAATAGGAAGAGTCTAATAGGAGGAGATGGGATACAGAACTCTAGTAGTGGGGATTGTGTGGAATTGTATACCTCTTATCCCACAATCTTGTCCATCATCATTAAATCACTAATAAAATAGAATATTGGCATGCAAAAAAAGAACAACTTTAACTCGACATAATTTAAAATATAAAAAAATGTTAAGAATCAAGGTGAAAAGTTAACAAAATAAGATGTACAGCACCAAAGCAAAGGATTCCAGGGAAGGAGCACAAGTGAAGAGATGTGGAGAGGCACTGGGGACTTGGTGCACTATGTTAGAGAAGGATCTAATTTGGGACCGGAAGTGATGTGCAGACACCTATCAGGGGGAGATTAGGTATTTTACCCATTTATCAACAACTGTACTGTAAGCCATTATTCTCCCAATAAAATGATTTATAAAAATTAAAAATAGCAAAAAATAAGACTTGTCATTATTTTTTTTCCAAGAAAATCACTTGTGGGAAATAATTCAATAAAATGTGCTTCTCAAATGACCCCATCAAAAAATGGGCAGAGGATATGAACAAAACATTCACCTCAGAGGAGATCCAAAAGGCTAACAAACATATGAAAAACTGCTCTAGGTCACTGATTGTCAGAGAAATGCAAATTAAGACAACACTAAGATACCACCTCACTCCTGTAAGAATGGCATACATCAAAAAGGACAGCAGCAACAAATGCTGGAGAGGTGGTGGGGACAGAGGAACCCTTTTACATTGCTGGTGGGAATGTAAATTGGTACAGCCTCTGTGGAGAGCAGTCTGGAAAACTCTCAGAAGGCTAGACATGGACCTTCCATATGATCCAGTAATTCCTCTCCTGGGGATATACCCCAAGGACTCCATAACACCCAACCAAAAAGAGGTATGTACTCCTATATTCATAGCAGCACAATTCATAATAGCTAAAACCTGGAAGCAACCCAGGTGCCCAACAACAGATGAGTGGCTGAGAAAGCTGTGGTATATATACACAATGGAATATTATGCAGCTAGCAAGAACAGTGAACCCACCTCCTCTGACCCATCTTGGACAGACCTAGAAGGAATTATGTTAAGTGAGCTAAGTCAGAAAGATAAAGATGAGTATGGGATGATCCCACTCATCAACAGAAGTTGACTAAGAAGATCTGAAAGGGAAACTAAAAGCAGGACCTGACCAAATTGTAAGTAGGGCACCAAAGTAAAAATCCTGTGGGGAGGGGTAGACATGCAGCTTTCTGGGCCAGTGGGGGGCGGGAGTGGGTGGGAGGGATGGATCACAGTCTTTTGGTGGTGGGAATGGTGTTTATGTACACTCCTAGTAAAATGTAGTCATATAAATCACCAGTTAATTAATATGAGAGGAGGGAAATTAACTGTATGTCTCGAAGTTTTTTAAAACACAAACTGAATCTTTTAAATATATAGGCTGTGTAACTTATATGCAGACTCTCTCAAAAACCTAGACCAAGTAGATCAGAAGCAACCAATAGCACAGCTATATACAAGATACTGGGCACTGTACAGCAAACCCTAACAAAAGGACTTTTCTAAGTTAACCCAATTACCAATTAATGTGATAACATTAACTATCAATTGTCTATTTGAACCCTAAGACAGCAGGAACCTCAAATATCCACTATAGAGCCCCTACTTCCCCTAGTCCTGGAACCCTTGGATAGGGCTCACTTTCCCGTATGCCTCTCCCAATCCATATCAAATAATATTGCATCTGCCAATCACAACCTAACCAACGCAACGATTGTCACCTCTTCATGTGTTAAGTGCTTTCAACCACTCTTCCTCAGCAGGCTGGTGGTGACTCTATCCTGGTGGTGACCCTCTCTGTCCTTACACTCTGTTCTCTCACTCAGATGCAGTGTGTAATGGGGCCCTGGGGTGCAATTCCAACTCAGTTCCACTGCATCTCTCTGTACTGTCTACCCATCCTGCCTTCTCATGATCAGCTTCAAAATGCACTCTATCCCATAAAAAGTTGTATGATATTTCCTGGATGACCCCGATGTTACAATGCTTAAGGTGCAGTAAGATGAGATCGGTTAGCTGGTGATGCACCCAATAGAGTGTGCACATTACAGTGCACAACAACAGGATATCAAGTCCCTGATCCCCAACCGCAGATGGGAAGCTTCACAAGTGGTGAAGTAGTGCTACTGGTCCCTATCTATCTATCTATCTATCTATCTATCTATCTATCTATCTATCTATCTATCTATCTCCCCCTTCCTTATGAGTATCTCTCTGCTAAAGAAAAAAAGGAAAAAGAGGCAAAAAAAAATGGCTGCAAGAGAACAGTGATTGATTGTGCAAGTACCAAATCCCAGCAATAACTCTGGCAAGAAAGAAGAAAAAAAAAAAAGCAATAAGATAGCAGGGGAGTAGTACAAGCAGGTCCTGATTAACATGAGGAAGACAACCCCAAAAGGGATTCCTCACCCTTTCCCATACTTGAATTCAAGTTTCACATGTTCCATCTTCAGCTGCTACTTTTGGAGCTACATGACCTCTGACCCTTTCTTTATCCCATTTCTACTGCTGGGGTCCCAGAGAGAATTCTACCTGCTCCTAAACACTTGACACAGACTCAGAAGACACTTGCTGAGGTGCACAGAATTCTGCTTTCCCTGTATACTTCCCTTAGTCCAGGGGGGCATGGTAGGTGGCTGGACTGAAGGTTGAGGCTCCCAATGGCAGGAAGAGAAATTGGAAAGAAACTCACACTGTACCTAGTCCATGGTTTCAGTCAATCCCCAACAACTGTGTGAGGACTTTTATCTTCATTTTATAGATGAGAAATTAAGGCTCAAAGTAAGCCATCGTTGCCAAGAGTATAGGGATGCAGAGATCACAACCCAGACTGGAAAACTCGAAAGTTATTCTCTTTACATAGTTGGGGCATGAGGTTTTCACATATCTGAACCTGTTAGATTAATAGGCTGTGTAATTGATATGCAGACTCTCTCAAAACCTAAACCAAGTAGATCAGAAGCAACCAATAGCACAGCTATATACAAGATACTGGGTACTGTACAGCAAACCATAACAAAAGGACTTTTCAAAGTTAACCCAATTACCAAATAATGTGATGATAACATTAACTATCGATTGTCTTTTTGAACCCTAAGACAGCAGGAACCTCACATCTCCACTATAGAGCTTCTACTTCCCCCAGTCCTGGAACCCTTGGATAGGGCCCACTTTCCCGTATGCCTCTCCCAATCCTATAAAATAATATTGCATCTGCCGATCACAACCTAATCAACACAACAATTGCTACCTCAACATGCTTCACTTCAGACTGTGTCCAGAGACTTCATGTGTGGAATGATAACCCTTCAGCTTCATTACTCGGGTGAGACCTTTCCTTTCATAGTATACTCTAATTCCATCTCAGGTGGTTCACTTCCTAAGAAAGTCCCAAAACCTAGATATACACCAGTTTCTGTGAGAGAGAGCTTATGTTCACACGTATCCATAAACTACTATTTATTCTTCTTTTGTTTTGTAGAAGAGAAATTGTACAATCAGAACCACCATGTGCACATCACAAGAATGTTTATCAATCTTTTTTGTGTGTGATGGAAGGTTCTATATAAATTTATTAAGTACACCTTAAAGGCATAATTCATTTATTTCTAATGATCCCTAATTTAAGTGTTGTAATTTTTTTGTCTCTAGGTCTATCGCTGGGGCTCAATGCCTGCACTATACATCTACTGCTCCTCATGGGCATTTTTTTCTTCATTTTATTGGACAGGACAGTCAGAAACTGAGAAAGGAGGGGCAGATAGAGAGGGAGAGAGAGAAAGATAAACACCTGCAGACTTGCTTCACCACTTATGAGGCAAACCTCCAGGGGCTCAGACTGGGGTCCTTGCACGGATCCTTGTGCATTGTACTTAATATGCGTGGTTAACCTGGTGTGCCATCGCCTGGTGCCCTAGTGTCAAAATCCTCCATCATTGGACTGTTATCAATGTCTTCCTTGAGATTTGAAAGGTGCTTTATATATTTGGATATTGCTTTTAATCCACCCAGTCACTCTGTACCTTTCTGTTATTTAATTTTGGCCATTCACATTTAAGGTGATTATTTATATATGTGGTTTACTTACTGCTATTCTGATTTTTGTTTTGAGATTGTTTCATATTTTTGTTCTTTTTTTTCACATGCTGATATCTGCCACTCATATGAATGGTTTTCTATACTGGTTTTCTCACTGCACTGGCTATTTTGAATTAAGAAATTTGAGTGTTTTCTCAGATTCTTGGAAGTTTGTGTTTTGAACCTTGCCCAGATGCGTTCTTTTATTACATTTCTATTTGTCTTGTAACAGCAGATAATCTCCCTGCTTTCACTGAAAGGCCTATTTATGCTGGTTTCTTTCTATATCTACACATCTCTCTCTCTAGTTTTCCGCGATCACTTTCCTATTATCTATTTTCCTGTTCCTTGAGTATCTCAGATGCCATCTATAACCATACCACCTTGAACATGCTCAATCTCATCTTACTCTCATATAACTTTATCCAATCATTCCTGTTGTGACTCCAACAAGAGTTTGGGACAATTAGCATACAAATGACTTCAGCCAAGCAGACTGACAAGGGAGTGTATTTAAGGACAAACTTGTAGCAGCTCCCTCTCTTGATAAGATTACCTTCACCATGGACTCTCCATTTGGGGTGGTTCCAGATTGATCCTGTTATTTTCACATGGTGGTCTTGGGTAACTTAGTTTGTGGACTTTGGATTTTTGCCTATTTTCCTAGCTAGACTTCATCCCTCAAATTCTCAGTGATTTTATGAATAAACCTCTCTTTTGCTTAACCTTAAGTGGAGCCACTTATTTTGCAGTACCTACATATTTGCCATTTACCCATTTCACCCTAATAAAGCCTTTAATTGTTTAAACCTGTTCCCAGCATCCCACAGTCAATACTTTATGTGCCACAGCCAAAGCCCCTTTTAAGTTAAAGTTCCAACAGTTCCAAAACTCATCTTTTATATCCTTGCCTTTATGATATTAACTATTAAGCAATTTGTTCTGCTTCATATCTTAATGCTTTTTCAGTCACCAAGTTGCAGATGCTACCATGATTCCAATCTGACCTCCCCAGACAGAGGAACTTACCAATGTACCCTGGACCCCCAATTCTCCAGAGCCCTGCCCCACTAGGGAAAGAGAGAGAGAAAGGCTGGGAGTATGGACCTACCTGCCAGCACCCATGTTCAGCAAAGAAACAATTATAGAAGCCAGACCTTCCACCTTATGTACCCCATAATGACCCTGAGTCCATGCTCACAGAGAGATAAAGAATAGGAAAGCTTTCAAGAGAGGGGATGAGATATGGAGCTCTGGTGGTGGAAATTGTGTGGAATAATATCCCTCTTATCCTATGGTCTTGCCTATATTTTTATTTTATAAATAATTATTTAAAATAATAAAAACTAAAAAGTTTAAAAAAATAAATTTGAGAAAGCACAAAACATATGTATAGTTATAAAGGTAAGACAGGAAGGATGGTCAAGGTCAAATAAAGATACTATGATAAGAAGTTGAACATTAGCTTAAAAGCCACTGGGGATGTATAAACAAAAAACTAAAATGATTAGACATTACTTTATAAATAGGTATTTGATGACAATAGAGAAAAGGGTTTGAAACATTAAAAAAAGGAGAGGAAATGAAAAGGCAGAGGCTCTTTAATAAATTTTGGGATCAAGAGGACCTGGATATAACAGGATATTGAAATGGCATGTATTTGAGAAGTTGAGGAAGCAGAATGGATTGAATCTACTGACAAAAGTATTTATTGAACACACAGCACATGTAGATATTCAGAATGATCTAGTTTCTGCCTATGTGCTTGTCAGACAATATCAGAAGCATTCGAGGAAAGAGTGGGTAGGATGGATAAGTGGAGCACAGATGATGATTTTTAGCACACTGAAACTACTGTATATAGTACTATAATAGAGGGTACATATCATTACACATTTTTCAGATTCCATGAAAAGTACAACATAGTGAATGAATCCTAAGTAAACTACAGCCCTGGTGAGTGGTAATGTATCAACTTTATCACATCACATGTACTACACTAATAAAAATCATTAGTAATGGGGTAAGTTTTGGTGAGAGAGAATGTGGGGACTCCATTTCCACTCAATTTTCATGTAAATCTAAAAAAAAAAACTGTGCAGTAAAATTATCTTTTCAAAAAGTCAGAGGGGAAAAAAATAGCAGTTTGTGATCTCCAGCACCTTTGACATGTGATCTTTAGACTAGTCATAGAGAAGGGTCTCTGTGAATATACCTATAGAGTAAACTTATGAAAAGCCCTTCCTCCAAACTTTCTTGGAGCCCAGAAAATGCTTCTGGGGGATGGATTCCAAGGCTTTGATGCTCCCTTTCCAACATAGATGAGATGAGAAAAATGGAAAAGCAACCCATCATGAGTTTCAGGACACAGCTTCCATTTAGGAGTCCAGCTCTCCTGCATTTTGTCATCTTTCCTAATATTCTGTGCATTCATAAACCTGTCCATGAATACAAATTCTCTACCTGATTTGTGCATATGGATGACTGATCATAGCTATAAAACTTGGAGCTTTTCAATCCATGAATCTCATGGATCAAATGTGAAATAATAAACAGAATGCAAACTGCATTGCATATGACTCTTAATGGATCTGTGAACACCAGACAAGAGAAGAATAAAAAAGAATGACAAAATGAAAAGATGTGGAAAATCTTCAATTTAGCCTTTAGAAAAAGGTAACTTGTCAATATTTTGTCCCCCAGCAGGAAACCAATATGTATACTCAAAGTAAGAGTTCTCTCCCAAAACAAAAATAAGTGGAGCAAAACAAAAACAAGTTAGCTCCTTCCCTCCACACAGGGCTGTACGTGCAGTGTTACCCAAAGAAGATAGCACAAAATACTTGATTTTAGAGTCCATGAGAAGCATCAACAGTTGCCCAGAAGTTGTTGGAACACACAACACACTTCTAAGGATATACAATTTATTACCTCCCAAAGAGTTTTTACTAACTTCAGATAAATCTAATGTTAATAAAGCCTTTTGGGGGGCCGGGTGGTGGTGCACCTGGTTGAGTGGACAAGTTACAATAAGGAGCAAGGACCGAGGTTTGAGGTCCCGGTCCTCACCTGTAGGGGGAAAGCAGTGTTACAGGTGTTTATCTTCTCCCTATCACATCCTCCCTCTCAATATCTGACCATCTCTATCTAATAAATAAATAAAGATAATTAAAAATAAAAATAAAGCCTTTTTTCTGAGCTAAACTCTCTATTTTAGACTGTCTTATTCAAAGTTATTCAAAGTCTCTAATTTTCTATGTGAAGATCCAAATGAACAAATCTATCTTCAGCAGTTAATAATAAAAACTTAACATATGGGGGCCGGACGGTAGCACACCAGGCTAAGTGCACATGGTGTGAAGCACAAGGACCAGCATAAGGATCCTGGTTCAAGCCCCCTGCTCCCCACCAGCAGAGGGATCACTTCACAAGTGGTGAAGCAGATCTGCAGGTGTCTTTCTCTCCCCTTCTCTGTCTTCTCCTCCTCTCTAGTTTTCTCTCTGTCCTATATAAAAATAAGGGCAAAAAAGTGGGGAAAATGGCCTCCAGGAGCAGTAAATTCATAGTGCAGGCACCGAGCCCCAGTGATAACCCTAGAGGCAAATATATATGTATCCCCTCCTCAAATTCAGATGTTAAAGTCAATGCAATAGCATTAAGAATTCTAGTTTTATTTCCAACTCTGATACCATCTCTCCAGACAATACTTTTAGCCAACCTGCATGTTAGCTGTAGGGCTCAAGCAAATATTAGTAAAGTCATGGTCCCCTTGGAATATATCTAAAATAAACCTACTAGCTTTTTACAAAATGGAGACCCCCAAATCTCATTTATTATATTCTTGCCTTTAGGTTCCTGATTATTTAACAATTTGTTCTTTATATCTAAATGCTTTTTCAGACACCAAGTTGCAGATGCTACCACTATGCCAACCTGACTTCTCTGGGCAGATGACCTCACCAACATACTCTGGAGTCGCACTTCTCCAGAACCCTGCCCCACTAGGGAAAGAGAGACAGGCTGGGAGTATGGATCAACCTGCCAACGTCCACGTTCAGTGGAGAAGCAATTACAGAAGCCAGACCTTCCACCTTCTGCACCTCACACTGATCCTGGGTCCATACTCCCAGAGGGATAAAGAATAGGAAAGCTTTCAAGGGAGTGGATAGGATATGGAACTCTGGTGGTGGAAATTGTATGGAATAATACTCCTCTTATCCTGTTGCCTTGTCAATATTTTTTATTTTATAAATATATTTGAAAAATGAATAAATATTAAACTTTTTTAAAAGTCTAAATCTCAAGTACACACACACACATACACAAGGGAGTCGGGCGGTAATACAGTGGGTTACGTGCAGGTGGCGCAAAGCGCAAGGACCTGTGTAAGGATCCTGGTTCAAGCACCTGGCTCCCTACATGCAGGGGAGTCACTTCACAAGCACTGAAGCGGGTCTGCAGGTGTCTGTCTTTCTCTCCCTCTCTCTGTTTTCCCATCCCCTCTCCATTTCTCTCTGTCCTATCTAACAATGACAACAATAATAACTACAACATAAAACAAGGGCAACAAAAGGGAATAAAGAAGGAGAGAGAGAGAGAGAGAGAGAGAGAGAGAGAGAGAGAGAGAGAGAGAAGAAAGGAAAAGAAAAGAAATAAAAAAGAAAAAAATAGTGGGGCCTCTAGAATGTTTTGGTAAGGTATGGAGCAGGGAGCCCCCCATCCTGAAATTAGTGATTTAAGGAGATCAAAGACCAGAACCCTTCTCTCATTACTATATGTGGGTACAACAGAGAGTGAGAGGTCATCTGAAAATCAGAATGAGGCTCTCACTAGGAACTACTTCTGTTGGAATCCAGATTTGTGATATACTAAATCCCCAGTGAGAAATAAATTCCTTTTATTTATGTCACTCAGTCCACATTATTTTGTATGGCAATCATTATGTGACAGGAGACAAAGAAACTCAGTCCCAGAATTCCCCAGAAAATAGACGAAATTTAATACAAAGTACATACGTAAATGCTTGGTCACACAATGTGATCATTGCTAAGAAATAAAAATGCTCTAAGTCCATGAAAGAAAAATAGAAAAGAATCACTTAAACAGAGGTATTCCCAGAAAGATAAGTCTGAGGTGAAATTTGAGTAGAGATTTGAAAATAAAGAGTCAGAGTGAGATAGGTATAAACTATTCCAAAAATATGACTAGTTTTTGTGAAGACCATAGAACAGGAAACTGCAGTGTCTGAGGAGCACACAGATGTCAGGATGAATGAACCACTGAGATATAGGATTAGAAAAGTTCAAGTGGAAAGAGAATGAAGAAGATTCCTACAATTTTGGAGAAAGCCTCGAAATCACAAGCGTTCCAATTCTGCTCTTCCTTTTCAAAATGTTATTTCCTAATTCTATAGCTTTGTATTTACTTATAGTATTTCAAACTATAATGCCAACTTTACTTTTATTAAATTTCTGCTGGGATTTTCATATAAACTATGTTGAATCTATAAGTCATTTAGGAAAATCTGCCATCTCCACAATATCAAATATTCCAGTCCTTAAATTCCTTCAATTTACTTGGTCTTTCTTTAATTTCAGTCAATATTTTCCGTAAGTTTTCTCCAAAATTTCTAAGTCTTACACATATTTTCATTGCAACCCCCACATTTTAATACTAATTGCAATTTTAAAATATTGTATTTTCCATTGCCAATTGTTCATATGTAAAGATGCAATTAACTTTGTATAGTGATTGTAGTTTTTGGATATATATGAAAGCTAAAGATTCAATTACACTGTAAAACTGTTAGTATTCTCTGGAATGACTGTCATGTAATCAGGGGATAAGATCTCTTTTGTCTTTCTTTCATGTCTGTACTTTTTAGCTTTTGGGGTTTTGCTTTGCCAAAAGGGCCACTGCTGTGGCTTCATACCTACACAACTCCACCACCCAGGTGGCTTATTTTTCCTTCTTTTTAGATAAGAGGGTGAGAGACAGAGAGGTAAAGATGGATAGAAAGGGAGAGATGAAGAGATACCACAGCATAACTTCTCTTATTGTGAAGCCTCACCCACTGCCTGGTGTGCTCATGTGGTGACCCATTGCTGGAACCAGGTCCTCACAGATAGTGGAGTATTTGTTCTGCTAAATAAACTTCTCCTGATTTCCCACAAATTGTGTTTTTAATGTATTCATTTTATCTAAGTCATTGCATGTATTGGCATAAAGCTACATTCAATTTTGTTCTATTCTTTTAATGTCTGAAAAGATCTATAGTGAAATTCCCATTTTCATTACCAATAATGGTAATTTCAGTTTTTTCTCATTTATTTTTCTTTATTAGTTTTGTAACCTACTTTAGACTTTGTTAATTTTCTGCCATTACATGTATTATATTACTTTGTTTAAAATAAGTTTGGCTAAATTTTTTTTCTGCAAAGAAAGACACAAACTTTAAGTATTTTTTCCTCACATAAATGCTTCTTTTTCAATTTTTATTAGTGGTTTGAGAGTGTTTTACAAAACCATAAAAAGTTAACCCAATTACCAAATAATGTAATGATAACAGTAACTATCCATTGTCTTCTTGAACCCTAAGACAGCAAGAACCTCACATCTCCACTATAGAGCCCTTACTTCCCCCAGTCCTGGCCCACTTTCCCATATGCCTCTCCCAATCCATACCAAATAATATTGCATCCGCCGATCACAACCTAACCAACGCAACGATTGCCACCTCAACATGCTTCACCTCAGACTGTGTCCAGAGACTTCACGTGTGGAATGACAACCTTTCAGCTTCATTACTCGGGTGAGACCTTTCCTTTTATAGTACACCCTAATTTCATCTCAGGTGGTTCACTTTCTAACAAAGTCCCATAACCTAGATATACACTAGTTTCTGTGAGAGAGCGCTTATGTTCACAAAATATATACCTGAAAATATATACCTGAAAATATATACCTGAAAGCAGAAATACACTAGAGTTTGCAGTGAGTACCTCCCTAATACTTCCTCTCCACTATTCCAAGCTTTGGGTCCATGATTGCTCAACAATTTGTTTGGCTTCGTATGTTAACTCTCTTTTCAATCACCAGGTTCCAGATGCCACCAGGATGCTGGCCAGGCTTCCCTGGATTGAAGACCCCACCAATGTGTCCTGGAGCTCAGCTTCCCCAGAGACACACCCTACTAGGGAAAGAGAGAGGCAGACTGGGAGTATGGACCGACCAGTCAATGCCCATGTTCAGCGGGGAAGCAATTACAGAAGCCAGACCTTCTACCTTCTGCAACCCTCAATGACCCTGGGTCCATGCTCCCAGATGGATAGAGAATGGGAAAGCTATCAGGGGAGGGGGTGGGTTATGGAGATTGGGTGGTGGGAATTGTGTGGAGTTGTACCCCTCCTACCCTATGGTTTTGTTAATTAATCCTTTCTTAAATTAAAAAAAATTAAAAATTAAAAAAAAAAAGAAACAACAGACTGACTGCAAGTCAAGCTTAAGTCACAAAAATCATGTCGTAAACTTAGAGGCTCTAATGTAGAAAGTTTTCAAGCAAATTCAAAATTCAGGGCTGTGCCAATAATTTGAATGCTGTCTTTTCCAGGAAATGTTTTTCAATAAATTCAATGGCTTATTATAAAAAAAAAAATTCCGGGAACTAATTACACACACACACACACACACACACACACACACACACACAGTATGTATATAGTAAATCACAATATCCTAAACCAAAAGACAGTATGATTAGCACTGTTTTTTACAAGTCCATTTGTTTTACTTATCTGTAGTTCACATGTGAATGAAACCATTTGATAGTTGTCCCACACCTCTTTACTTATTTCACTTAGCATAATCACACTCAGTTTCATCCATTTTGTCCCAAATAATAACCTCATCTTTTTGAGTTGTAGAGTAATATACCATTTCACAGATCCCATAACTTTAGGATATTTTATCCAGTCATTGATCATTTGACATTTAGAATGCTTCCATACTTTGGTTATTTCAAATAGTGTAGCTATAGGGGTGCATATATCTTTTTGAATTAGTGCTTTCATGTATTTGGATATATGCCTAGAAGTCATAATTCAAGATAATAAGGTATTTTCATTTTTATTTGTATAAATCTTCTTTTAATCATTATTTAGTTACATTCCACAAATTTTGATATGTTGTTTATTCATTACAACAAAGATTTTTTTCATTTCTTTTGTGGTATCTTTTCTTTGATCCCAATAATTAGAATTATGTCATTTAAATTTCACAGATTTTCTAGATTACTGATTTTTACTGACTTCTAATTTAATATAATCATAGTAACATAACATTTACTCTATTTAAATAGGTTAAGATTTAACTTTGTGACCCTATGAATGATTTGTCTTGGTAATTTTCCATAAACAATTGAAAAGAATTTGTATTCTGAGACCAGAGGGATAGCTCACCAGGAAAGGAGTGTGCTTTTCCTTGCATGTGGTCCAGGTCAGGCCCCAGTACAAAATGGGAGTACCACAACACTGGAACAAGCTTTGCTACTGTGGTCTCTCGCTCTCCCTCAATCTCTTTCTCTCTCTAGCTGAATGAAGTAAGTCAGCAATGAAATCACACATGTATGAGCTCCCAATTTCACACAAAAGTGTACTAAGTAACTGCTTTAAGTAGTATTATATAAATTTAAATTATGTCAAGTTGGTTGATAAAGTGATTTGGATAGTCTAGAATTTTACTGGGGAATGGAGAGACAGCATAATGATGATGCAAAAGACTTTGAAGCCTTAGGCTCCAACGTTCCTGGTTCAATCTCTAGCACCACAAGCTAGAGCTGAGCAGTGCTTTGGTTGCTCTATGTGTGTATCTTTTTTTTTTAATACAAATTTTATTTACTATTGGATAGAGACAGAAAGAAATTGAGAAGGGAAAGGGAGCTAGAGAGAGATAAAGAGACAGAGAGACACCTACAGATCTGCTTCACCATTTGTGAAGCTTTTCCCCCTTAAGTGGGGACCAGGGGCTTGAACCTGGGTCCTTGTACACTGTAATGTGTGCGCTTAACCAGCTGTTCCACCACCTGCCCCCCCCCACCATGTGAATCATTCTGTATCCCTCTGTCATTAAAAATAAATAAATGAAATATTTAAATTTTTTCACCAGTATTTATTTACTCCCAAGAGAATGTAGTTAAAATACTTAGATCCATTCATTCCTCCAATTAGCTTTGTCAGATTCTACCTCATAAGCACTGATTGTTCTTTATTAAGTGTACACATATTTAGAATTGTTGTCTTTCTAATAATGAATGTGCTCCTTTGTCATTATGCAATGTCCCTCTTTATCCCTTGTAATATGCCAAAGTATGAAATATACATCATCTGTTACTGAAAAAGCCTTACCAGCTTTCTTATGCTACTATTTACATAATGCACCTTTTCCCTTCCTTCTCAATCACCTGTTTCTTTGTGTTTAAAATGATTGTAGATGGCATGCTTTTCCACTTGCTAATGGTGGGTCTTCTGATGTCAGTTACTCCATTATGGCAGGTAGGAAAAAACCCACATTCTTTTTCATGAGTATCATTAATATGCACCACCTTACGTTACCAGCTTATGGAGCCCCAAAGGCAGCAACGGATGTGTAGCTCTGCTAAAATGCATTTACTAGATGCAGTCAATCGCTCCAGGCTATTGGAATTTCATAGATTTTTTTTTCTAATCCTAGGCAATGCTTTCCAAACTTTAATGTGAATAAAAATCAATTGGAGACCTAATTAGATACAGATTCTGATTCAGGAGATCCGAGGTGAGGCTTGAGATTCCAAATTATGCCAGCAGTGCTGCTCTGTGTACCACACTCTGAAGAGCAGAGATCTATATAACTTGCTCATGTCATCCAGGTATTGCATGTCAGAGGTCACTGACTTGAGTGACTTCATGGGAAGGAGGTAAGTGAGAGTGTACAACAGGCAGGTGCAATAAAACAGAATGATGACCCCAAATGGAACCTAAAGGCTGTTAACACCACCAATACTGTTCACATTTAAATAAGTAATGCACTATGCTGCCAGAAAAATGAAGCTTGTCAGGTAAATTTAGATCATCCTCCCGCTTTTTTTTTTTACTGCTACTAATGTATTTATCTGTGTATTGATATTAAAGTAGAATCCTTACATACAAACTGATAACAATTCATACATAAGCAATTGTTACAATGTAAAAGTCCATCTGTAAAAAGCAATTCACACCTTGGATTCGACTGTAATACCAATACAACTCCTGTAACACAGGCAAAAAAGAAAAAGTGCCACTGCAGACTCATGTAGCCCCACTGATAATGAACCATAGTCAGTTCATGTTTTCCCATTTTACACACAAATATATCTTTAAGTTAACATAAGTATTATTAACATACATATCCCTACATATACATATAGTATATATGTATATATAATAAGGCTTTTATTCCATCAGTATGTATTCTCTATCTTTTCAGTACTTCATAACTCATTTTCTTGTGTGCTAAATGATATCTACTTCTTGAATGTACCAAGTTTGTTTATTTATTTATTTATTTATTCACATCTTTAAGTGCACTTTGGTTGCTTCCAAATTTTGGCAATTATAAATAAAGATGCTATAAAAAGTCATGTGCATGTTTTTATGAGACTAAGTAGTTTCACTGAATTGGGGTAAACATCAAGGTAATAGATTATATGATAATGGCATACTTAGTTTCCTTAATCTTTCCTCTAAAGTGGCTATAACATTTTGAATTCTAACCAGCAATGAAAGAGAGTTCCTGTTAAAACACAGTTGGTGATGTCAGTATTTTATTTTATTTTATACACTTATTTATTTTTGATAGAGACAGAGAGAAATAAGAGGGGAGGGAGAAGTAGAAAGGGGGAGAGACAGACACTGCTTCATTGCTAGTGATGCTTCCTCCTTCCAGGTGGGGACTGGAGGTTTGAACCTGGGCCCTTGTGCAGGGCAACATGTGCACTCGACCAGGTGTGCCACCACCTGCCCTAGATATCAGTATTTTAAATTGTGAGAATTCTAATCAGTATATACAGGCATCTCACTATTATTTTATTTTCATTATTTTTATTTCAGTGTCTTTTGTAACTTTTTACAGTGTATACCCTCTTTGATGAATTTTATATTTAGAGCTTTGCTATTTTAAAAATGGAATACTATCCAGCTACTAAAAAATGATAAACTCACCTTCTTCACCACATCTTGGATGGAGACTGAGGAATCACGTTAAGTGAGAGAAGCCAGAAAGAGAAGGGTGAAAATAGGGTGATTTCATTCATGGGCAGAAATTTTCTCAGTAAAGATGTATTATTGTTGTTCAAAGAGCTATTGTATGTTTTAGCTGCTAATTCTTTATCTGAGGGGCTATGAAGACAGCATAATGGTAATGCAAAAGGCTTTCATTCCAGCTTTAATTCCCAGCACCATCATAAACCAGAGCTGAGCAGGGATCTGGTGTTTCTCACTGTCTTCCTCTCTGTATCTCTCCCTCATTGAAATTATATATACACACATATATATATATATATATATATATATATAATTCTTTATCTGATAAGTATTTTTCAAAAAGTTTCTCCCCAACTTATGACTTGACTTCTCATTCTCTGTCTTTGTCAGAGAAGTTTTTTTAATGGTAAAGCTGAACTCATTTTTTCCAGTATCAATTTGTGTTTTTTGGTATTTAAGAAATCATAAACAAACAAACCCACGGTTATATACATTTTTCAGGTTAAGATAACACTGAAAATAATCATACTACTTAAAATCAAAAGTTCACAGTGGCGTGTGTGTGTGTGTGTGTGTGCATTACTGAATGTATTTATCTACATTATAATTAGAAGGGATATTATAGATAAATTATGTTACTGGTGAGTTCAGTCTTCTTATTTCCCTGTCTATGTATGGCTTTGTGAGGACTTAAGGGGATGTTGACTATTTCCAAATTTGGCATTTAAATGTATCTTTAATGGGACCAGGTGGTAGTATATCTGATAGTACATACAGATTATGATGCTCAAGGACCTGAACCCCTAGTCCCCACCTGCAGGGAGGAAACTTCACAAATGGTGAAGCTGTGCTATAGGTCCCATTACAGATACATTTTTATGCCAAATTTGGGAAGATAGTCAAGCTCCCCCTAAGTCTTCACAAAGCCACACATAGACAGGGAAATAAGAAGACCAAATTTAACAGGAAGCTAGTTTACCCTTAATTTTCCTTTTGGTATATATCAGGGACACAAAATTATAAGCCAAATTAATTACATAAGTTGATTATTAAATAGAAATGATTATTTTATTTATTTATTTATATATTCCCTTTTTGGTGCCCTTTTTTTTGTTGTTGTAGTTATTAATGTTGTCATTATTGGATAGGACAGAGAGAAATGGAGAGAGGAGGTGAAGACAGAGAGGAGGAGAGGAAGATAGACACCTGCAGACCTGCTTCACTGCCTGTGAAGCGACTCCCCTGCAGGTGGGGAGCCGGGGACTTGAACTAGGATCCTTACACTAGTCCTTGCTCTTTGTACCACGTGCTACACTACTGCCCGACTCCCAGAAATGATTATTTTTAATCAAGAGATATTCATAAATTTAATTACAAAGGTGAAAGCATAAGAATGGAAAGTAAGGAAGAATTTGAAAATGTAGAAAAGAGTATATGAAAAGAGAAGATGGAAGAAAAGGATCAGAAGGAAGGAAATGTGAAGGAGTTGGAGAAAAGCAGGGAAAAGGAAAGGTGACAGGAGAGAGAAGGGGTAATAAATAGAAGCAAGAGGAGAGATAAAAGAGGAAAGAAGGAAATGCAGAGAGAGAGGAGAGAACCTAGAAGGTATTTGAATGGAAGAGTAGAAAGGGAAGTGGGTGAAGGAGGAGGTAACTGGGGTATCTTCATGCTTCTCCAAAGAATTGCATGTTAAAAGAGTAAGAGAGCAAATTCTATAAATTATTAAGGGAAAATATTGTGACATAAAACTGTTATGCCCAGATAAGCTTTAATTCATGTGTAAATGCAATAGACCATGATTCTTAGATACACTGTCTTAGAAAATATACAATTCTGAATGGATTTATAGTCCAAAGAGCTAATATAACTCAACAGAAATTCATCAAAATAAAGAAGTGAACAATGGCTAAATCAAGACGAAGAGATATTCAATAAGCATTAAGCCCATTGGAACACAGAATTCATTCCTAATTACAAATATAAATATGGATGAGAAAAAGGAAAAACATTTAAATGCCAACTATCTATTTTAGAGAAACCATATTTTAAAAAATGAAAGAGACACAGTTATCTGGGTTTATAATCTCATAGTTTATCATCAGAAAATAATAAGTTCAGTGGAGGGGAAAGGGAAATAAAAGGTATTCCGGTAATACATTACATAGGTAAAAACGTGGTTTTATTCTGATTCTGAGAAAGGAGTAACGGTGCAGCATGTATCTTAAGCCCAAATAGAGCTATTAGAGGTTTAAAAAAAAATACAGTGGATAGTTATTGTTATCATCACATTATTTGGTGATAGGGTTAACTTTGGAAAGTCCCTTTGATAGGGTTTGGGGTATAGTACCCAGCATCTTGTATATAGCTGTGCTGTCAGTTGCTTCTGTTCTCCCTGGTCTAGGCTTTTGGGAGAGAACATATCAAAGACAGCCTATGTATTAAAAAGAGTCAGTCTGTGTTTTAAGAAGTTCTAGACATATACCATCAGTTTTTCGCCTCTCATATTAATTAAATAGTGGTTTATATAATGTTTACACTTTAATAGGATTGTACATAAACACCACTCCCACCACCAAAAGACTATTTCCCATCCCACCATCCACCCCTGCCCCCCCACCCTCCACCATGCCGGAAAGCCCAATGGCCACCCTCCCCTTCACCACAGTGTTTTTACATTGGTGTCCTGCTCTTGATTTAATCAGATCCTGCTTTTAGTTTCCCTTTCTGTTCTTCTTTCTCAACTTCTGTTGATGAGTGGGGACATCCCATACTCATCTTTATCATAAACTAGGGGAAAAATATATACCTGAAAGCAGAAGTACACAAGAGCATGCAGGGAATACTCCCAACACTTCATCTGCACTATTACAGTCTTTAGGTCCATGATTGTTCAACAATTTGTTTGGCTTTGTATGTTAAGTGTCTTTTCAGCCACCAGGTTCCAGATGCTGACCAGACTTCCCTGGACAGACGACCCCATTAATGTGTACTGGAGCGCCACTTCCTCAGAGCCCCACCCTACTAGGGAAAGAGAGAGACAGACTGGGAGTATGGATAGACCAGTCAACGCCCATGTTCAGCGGGGAAGCAATTACAGAAGCCAGACCTTCCACCCTCTGCAACCCACAAAGACCCTGGATCCGTACTCCCAGAGAGATAGAGAATGGGATGGCTATCAGGGGAGGGGGTGGGATGTGGAGATTGGGTTATGGGAATTGTGCGGAATTGTACCCCTCTCATTCTATGGTTTTGTTAATGTCTCCTTTCTTAAATAAATAAATAAATAAAAAGATTACTTAGCTCCCAGAGTGAGGGTATAATGAATAAGAAAGATGGAGAGGACAGTGATTATAATGGAAAGAGGATGATAAACATCATGGGAAAAATTAAATTACTAAAATGATAAAAGTAAGCACAAATGTGTTTGTAATATATTTTATTTGAAAAATAGAGAGGGAGAGAAGCAGGAGAGTGAAAGAGATCATAGCACCAAGCTTCCTTCAGTGCAGTGGGGGCTGGGCTGGCTCATGGGTCACACACACAGCAAAGCAGCACATTATTCATCCAAGTGAGCTATTTCCCCAGTTCTCAGTACATTTTCAATGGGGAAATACTATCCTTTATAAGACAAATACTCCCAGATATTTTTTAATTCAAATATGACAAATGGTTTTCAGGTAATCACACAAAAACTGTAATAAGATGGATTTATGTCACCATTTGAAAAAAACAGTACTTAAGTTATAAAACATTCATTTAGAAAATGATGGCATTAATAAAGAATAAACTTTTAACTAAGTCTCCTATTATGAATGTGCATATTCCAAATAACAGCTCGTCAATAGCATAACACAAAAATTGAAACAAATACAAAAAACTGTATCCAAAAGCATACAGGAAAGTTAGTTTCCTGTATTAATTTTAATGATGTATTAAAATGAATCAACATAATTAAAAACATACAAGAAAGAAAAAATATTATGATAGACGAATGGAGAATTAATTTTCTGTTTTAAATGTTTCTCATTTTATGGGGGAGGGAGGTGAAGTTAATGATTTACATTAAAGTTGTTGACACATAGATACAATTTCTCATCTTCCTGTGAAATGGTGTCTGCAAATACTCTCACCCCCAGCTTTGGTCCTTTTCTATCATTATGCATCAAAACCCAAAAGCCTACCACAAATGTCTTCCTGCCCTCCTTCCCCAGGGTTCTTTGCTTTGGTACTACAACAAAAATAGTTCAAGGATTTAACTAGGAACTAGAAAAGTTACCTGTTTTTGTATTAGCAGTATTTATCATTATTTTAAGAGGAAGAAGACAACAATACAGTGAAAAAAACTTTTACAGTATTTAATGTAAAACTTTCCACTTTCTGCACTCTTACTTGACACGGAATAAGTCTAAAATATAATGAAACAAAACAGAAACTTTGCTAATAATCTACTTGCTCATGTCATATTGTCAACTTGCCAATAGTTAAGATAATACCACATTTTTTTCCACTTTTGAGTCACTCATGTCTGCAATAAGCTATAAAATATCAAAATTTACCATCTTATAATGGAAAATTCTTAATTTTTAAAATTATCTCTTCTATTAATAGCAAGAGATGAATCCTGAAATAAATTAAATCGTAGCCATTCAGCAACTTGTGTACCCAATATAATGTGTAGGTTCTGTGACAACAAAAGTGTATACCTGTGATTTTCATACCTGCTATTTCCATATTAAACTTCCTTTGACCTCTGTGAGAGACTGGCTCCCCCCAAAGCAGAGCACATGTCAGAAAGTAAAGTCAGCTTATAGATAGCTTGATATAGCATCTAGTGAACAGGATGGCCATGAAAGGGGAACAGAGAAGAGAATAATGGACCAGGACACAGTGAAAACTTGGCCACAGACTGGAGAGGCCTTTTGCTTTGTAATATTCTAAGGACCTGTACTATGTATCTTGGAGTAACTATTATGTTCAAGAGACAAAGGAACAAGCTATTAGTGATCAGTTGCCTTTCCCCATGAATCAAGGCCAAGTTCATGGACAGATTTCTTTGAATTTCTGGAATGGATAGGTGTAAGCACCACCAGATTCTCTTAGATTTCCTGTGCCTTGGCATCAAACAATCCCTTGGAGTGGAACATGTATGTTGGGTCATAAGGTAGAGTACTCATTTGCAGCTGCAGGGACAATGGGATCCAGAGCCAGTAGGATACATGTGGGGCATAAGAGCTATTCAGGAATAGAAAAAAGATCTTTAAAAATATTAGTAAGAGGCTAGTAAAATGAATAGCTCACTGGGATAGTGTGCCAGGTTTGAGTATGGCCTCTACCATAATAGAGGACGTTTCAGGACTGTATTATATTTCTCTCTAGCTCTATCTGATTAAAAAAAAAACTCAGCTTGGAATGGTTATGACAAAAAAGAAATCACTGTTTCATGTGTTGTATGCTATTCTGTGCATTTAACACATGTTGTGTCTTCTGAATCTTCTAATACCACTTTGAAGGTACATGGTTTCCATTCTCCAATAAGAAGAAAAGAAACATGAGGATATTCATTTATCTAAATAAACAAATGCTTGGACTCTGACAATATAACCTTTAAGACTGCAGATAATTGTGTGGTATAATGTGTGGTTTAAGCTGACAGAGCCACAAGAGATGTTGGGGAAGAAATCAAACATCCATGATTAGAGATAGACAGGAAAAAAATATATACATAAGCATAAAGAAATACAAAAGCAAAAGGAAGAAGAAAACACTAATAAATATAAAAATAAATTCTGTTTACCTTCCACTTTTTTTTTTTTGGAAGAGCAGAACAAGACTCAAGTATAAATAGAGGACTTGAACATAGTATAGGCAAATTGAACCTAGCAGACTACATACTCTTCCCAGCAAGAGCATTTTTCTCCAGTGTGCATGGATTATTGTTTAAGATAATACTATGAATAGTCTGAAACATGAGTCTAAATAATATAATCTAAAGAAGATATATTTTATTTTATAGGATTTTATTTATAATTATTATTTTTTATTACTACCAGGGTTATTGCTGGGGCTAGGAGCCTCCATGACAAATAAACTGCAGCAGGCAGCAGTTCTTCCCTTTTTTATTCTTTATTTGATAGGAGAGATAGAAATTGAGAGGGGAGGAGGAGAGAGAGAGAGAGAAAGAAAAAAGAAAGAGAGATCCTACGGTACTTACTTTACTACTTGTGAAGCATTTCCTAATATAAATGGGGACCTGGGACTTGAACCCACATCCTTGTGCATGGTTACATGTGCACTCAACACTGTGTGCCACTGCCCTATGTGTATTAAGATGTGTTATATTTGGGGCTGGGTGGTGGCACACCTGGCTGAGCACACACATTTCCATGTGCAAGACCAGGGCTTAAGGCCCCAGTTACCATCTACAGGGGAAAATAGTTTTTTAAATTTTTATTTATTTATGAGAAATTAGACATCACTGTGGCATGTGTGCTGCCAGGGATCGAACTCAGGACCTCATGCTTGAGAGTCCAAAGCTTTATCACTGCGCCACCTCCTGGACCACGAGGGGAAAATCTTTATGAGCAGTGAAGTAGTGTTGCAGATATCTCTCTCCTCCTTCTTTTCTCCCTTCCCTCTCAATTTCTTTTTTTTTTCTATCCAATAAATAAAAATAATACTTGTTTTATTTATTTAGTGACAGGCAAAAAAAAAGTCTACAACACTGCACAAGGATGAATCCCAGGATCTCAGTCATGCAAGTCTTGCTTCTACTTCTACTGAACCATTTCCCTATCCACATGATCATAATAGAACAAAGTTATAAATCAAAAGGAAAAGGAACAAAAAAGATTCATAGATATGTGGGAAGTAAAGAGCACAATTTTTAAGAGAACATTTCTGGTTTGTAATCATGCATGTGTAAGATCCTGGCTTAGTAAAAAAAAATTTTTTTGAAAGACACCATAAGAAAGAAAAATATTGATGATAAATAATGACATAAAATCCTGAATAAAACACTATAATGACCTACTGGTTTTTATGTAATTTTACATAAAATTACATAATATAATCACAGTTGTAATTAGTGCAATGCTTACCAAAGTAAAATTAATATAGATAAAAATTATTCCAAGTCTATACAGAAAGGTACAGGCACTGATATGTGTGTGTGTGTGTGTGTGTGTGTGTGTGTGTGTGTGTGTGTGTGCATGTGAGTGTAGCCTGGACCCCTTTTGTTTGTGATTTCACTATTTCTGGGCTTAGTTTTTCATTCATTCAGACAGACAGACAGACAGACAGACAGACAGACAGACAGATAGTCAGGCAGATAAGGAGATAGAGGGCTTCCCTCATGCCATATGGTACCACGGTTTGAACCCTGCCCATATGCATGGTGACACACATTCATTACCTGGTAAGCTATTATCTCTCTATTTCTGATTTCTACAATTTAAAAATTAGTAAACCAATAAAATGAAAAGAATTATTCTACCAAATAATAAAAACTAATTTTATAACTACAAAAAGCAATATGATGTAGCAAGACAAAAGAACAGGGAAAAACTAGTATAGCCACAGGCCCTTTGGAATATAACTTAAAAAATGCCTACTAAGTATCTACAGAACAGAGACCCCCTCCCCGCAACTCTTCATCTGCCCTACTCCAGCCTTTAGGTTCATGATTAGTCAACAACTTGTTTGGCTTTATATGTTAACTCTCTTTTCAGCCACCAGGTTCCAGATGCTAGCATGATGCCAACTAGACTTCCCTGGGCAGACAACCCCACCAATGCGTCCTGGAACTCCGCTTCCCGAGAACCCTGCCCCACTAGGGAAAGAGAGAGACAGGCTGGGAATATGGATCAATGCTCATATTCAGCAGGGAAGCAATTACAGAAGCCAGACCTTCCACTTTCTGCACCCCATAATGACCTTGGGTCCATACTCCCAGAGAGATAAGGAATAGGAAAACTATCATGAAAAGGTGTTCAGCACAACACAACCTCAGGGAAATACAAATTAAAGCCACTATGACGTAGCATTTCCCTTTTATAAGAATGGCAACATATTGAAATGGAGTATTCTATAAATTTATTTCTCTTGCTCTGCTAATTTACATAAACTGTAAATAATATATCTAAAATTCATGGCTAGATGGTTAAAAAAAAAAGATGCAGATAAACTGGACCATTGTTTTATGACCCCATCCAAAAATGGGCAGACGAAATGAACGAAACATTCACCTCAGAGGAGATCCAAAAGGCTAACAAACACATGAAAAATTGTTCCAGGTCGCTGATTGTCAGAGAAATGCAAATAAAGACAACACTGAGATACCACTTCACTCCTGTGAGAATGGCATACATCAAAAACGACAGCAGCAACAAATGCTGGAGAGGCTGTGGGGACTGAGGAACCCCTCTGCACTGCTAGTGGGAATGTAAATTGGCCAAGCCTCTGTGGAGTGCAGTCTGGAGAACTCTCACAAGGCTAGACATTGACTTTCCATATGACCCAGTAATCCCTCTCCTGGGGATATACCCCAAGGACTCCATAACACCCAACCAAAAAGATATGTGTACACCTATGTCCACAGCAGCACAATTCATAATAGCTAAAACCTGGAAGCAACCCTGGTGCCCAACAACAGATGAGTGGCTGAGAAAGCTGTGGTATATATACACAATGGAGTACTACACAGCTATCAAGAACAATGAACCCACCTTCTCTGACCCATCTTGGATGGAGCTAGAAGGAATTATGTTAAGTGAGCTAAGTCAGAAAGATAAAGGTGAGTATGGTATGATTCCACTCATCAACAGAAGTTGAGAAAGAAGAACAGAGAGGGAAACTCAAAGCAGGATCGGACTAAATTTGTAGTAGGGAACTAAATAAAGCAAAAACCCTGGGTGGAGGGTGAGGGTGGATGTTCAGCTTCATGGTGGTGGGGGGGATGGGATGCGACACAGTCTTTTGGTGGTGGAAAGGGTGCTTATGTATACTCCAATTAATTTGTAGTCATATAAATCACTATTTAAGTAATATAAGAGGGGAAAAACTGATTGAATGTCTCAAAAATTTTAAAGCTCAGACTGAGTCTTTTTAATACATAGGCTGAGTCTTTGATATGTTGACTCTCTTAAGAATTTAGTCCATGTTCAGCGGGGAAGCAATTACAGAAGCCAGATTCCACCTTCTGCAACCCACAATGATCCTGGGTCCATACTCCCAGAGGGACAGAGAATGGGAAAGCTATCAGGGGAGGGGATGGGATATGGAGATCGGGTGGTGGGAATTGTGTGGAACTGTATCCCTCTTATCCTATGGTTTTGTTAATGTCTCCTTTCTTAAAAAAAAAAAATTTAGCACAGCGGGTTAAGCACAGGTGGCACAAATCCTGGAACCTCTGGGGTGTAGCTCACTTCCCTGCAAGTTTCTCTCAAGTCATACCAAATGATATTGCATCCGCCGATTCCAACCTAATCAATGCAAGGAGTACCATCTCAGCATGTTTTACCTCAGACTGTGTACAGATACATCAGGCAAGGAATGCCAACCCTTCACCCTCATCACTCAGGTGAGACCTTTCCTTTCATGGTATTCTCTAACTCCATTCCAGGTGGTTCACTTGCTAACAAAGTCCCAAAACCTAGATATAGGCCAGGTCCCATTAGATAGAGCATATGTACACATGTATCCATAAATTAGGGCAAAATGTATACCTGAAAGTAAAAATACACAATAGTCTGTAGTGAGCCAGTATCAAGTTCATAATGAAATAGTTCACTTAGACGTAGATACCCTCCTCACCTACTTCCTATTACAGTTCTCTCACTCACTCCAAAGCTAACCTTATCAAAGCAAGGACTGCAAAAGTTGAATAAGAGCAAGATACTGGCATACTTTAATGATGACTCTTTAGACACTATCAGGCCATTCCACCAGCTGGGGCCCTAATCAGGGAGTCCTGAGATTCCCAAAGAGACTTGACGGGCCTAGAACTCACATAAATCTCTCTCCCCATTGTTACCAGTCATTTCTATCAGGAGCAACACAAAAGACCCCTTTGTGGGCCTCCATAGGACCTTGCCCTCAACTTGGATCAACAATGGTAGAGAATGTTCCATCCTCCAAAGGGAGGATGGACAACATACTCTATGCTACATGTGAAGAAGATGGTTCGATACTGGGGCAGAATGGAATGTTCCTGCTACGTACCATAGCATGTGAGTTCAGATCTAGAGGGATGCAGAGGTCACACAGGCTCCTAAGCTGAATAGGGGCCCCAGATCACATCAAATTGATGGGGTTTACAGTCAACAATATTCATACACCTTTCCCTTATTAGGGAGCTACTCTCTTCCCTGATCCAGCTTTCTGGTCCTTTTCCCAGCCATGACATCATCTCCCCAGACAATAACTTGGATCCATCTGCATATAGATTCCAGGCTCAGGCAAACAAAACAAAACAAAACAACACTAGTATAGCTATAGTCCCTTTGAAATATAACTAAAATATAGGCATACTAGCTATCTACAAAATGGAGGACGCCCCCAACACTTCATCTGCACTATTCCATCCTTTAGGTCCATGATTATTCAACAATTTGTTTGGCTTTGTATGTTAACTCTCTTTTCAGCCACCAGGTGTTCCAGATGCTTGCAGGACTTCCCTGAACATACAACCCCACCAATGTGCCTTGGAGCTCCGCTTCCCCAGATCCCTTCCCCGCTAGGGAAAGAAAGAGACAGGCTAGGAGTATGGATCGACCTGTCAATGCCCATGTTCAGCAGGGAAGCAATTACAGAAGCCAGACCTTCCACCTTCTGCATCCCACAATTATGTTGGGTCCATACCCAAGAGAGAACTGGTGGTAGGAATTGTGCAAAGTTATATCTCTTATCCTATGGTTTTGTCAATGTTTCCTTTTTATAAATAAAATTTTTTTTTAAAAAAGGAAACATTGACAAAACCACAGGTTAAGAGGGGTACAACTCCACACAGTTCCTACCACCAGCTCTCCTTATCCCATCCCTTCCTCTGATAGCTTTCCTATTCTTTATCCCTCTGGGAGTATGAACCCAAGGTCATTGTGGGGTGCAGAAGGTGGAAGGTCTGGCTTCTGTAATTGCTTCCCCACTGAACATGGGCGTTGACTGGTCTATCTTTCCCTAGTAGGGTGGGGCTCTGGAGAAGAGGAGCTCCAGGACACAGTGGTGGGGTCATCTAAACTGGATCATTCTTACACACTGTTAAAAATATAAAGTGGTAAAGTCTCTCTAGAAAGTGGTTTGATAGCTTCTTGTAAAATCTAAAATGCAATCAGTACATGACTTAGCAATTGACAATTGAAGTATTACTTCTCACAAATGAAAACTTTTGCTCACACAAAAACCTACACACAAATGTTCATGGCAACTTTATTCATAACTGCTCAAAACGGTAAATAATCCAAATTTATTCAATGGGTGAATAGCTGAATTGTGATACAGAGGCAACTACTAAGTAACAAAAGGCAGCAAATGTTAATGCACAGTCACCAGCAAGCTACACTAAATGGAGAAGTCAATCCCAGAAGACATGATTCCACTTACATAATATATTTGAAATAATAACATTTTAGAAATGGAGTTATTAGTGGTTTCCAGGGATTAAGAATGAGTTGTTAGAAGAAGAAGTGTGAAGGATGTATGACTATAACATAACAACACAAGGAGAGATATTGCTGTGGAGTTTTATGGAAACTTTGTTTTTATGATACTTTTAGTATCATCATTGTACTAATGGACATGCAAATCTATGAGAAAGATAATATTCTATCTAACTAGTGCACACACATGCATATACTACACACACAGGAAATGATCCAAATATGAGGAGACTCTGAATTGAAACAATCAATTGTATTACTATTAATAGTCTGGCTGTAATACAATACAGTCATTTCACAATAGGTTACCACTGGGGGAAACTTCTAAAGGATGTTACGGCATCTCTCTGCACTGTTTCTTACTACTGTGTGTAATCTTTAATGATCTCAATATAAACACTGTTTATAAAATAAAAAACCTAGAGAACATTATGCTGAATTTTAAATCTCAGTCAAGGAGTCTGAGCACTGAATGGGAATCTGAGAGCCCCAGAAACTGATTGAATATAGATGACATGAAGAGAGTTGTGAATAAAAAGAATCAATATGAGGTGTGTGAGTATGATGAACTAAAGAAGAAATTAGTAGACGTGAGACTTGAAAAAAACATAATCATGGATCAGTGAATGGTGATATTGAAGTTGGTATTGTACAATGTACTCCAGGAAGTGTAAAACAGATCTTGTGGTGACTTCACCAACTACATTTTCAATATACATTTACTTCATCTAAGCTTATAGTTTCACTTATACTGTGTATGGGAATTTGATCATAAGAGCTAATTTCATCTAAGCTACTTTACTACCTTGAACTAATTCTTTTATGTCACATTTTTAAAACTTGAGTAAATTAAGAAATTCTCTTGGTACTTGTTTCAATAACTTCATAATTAAAAAATAAGAAAATTAAGTTTTAAAATCTCTCTAATAATCAGCATCTTTTAAAAAATAATTTAATGTGTCTGAAGATTTGAAAAACATATTAGACTTGTGATTTTCATTACAGTGAAATGTTTCAAAAATTATGAATAAGTATATATTCAAAATGTCTGAAAAGTTAATTTCTTAATTTTAATGTTTTGATATATGAGTTGTATAAGCAGCACTTAAATCTTTACAGAAATATTACTTAATGGCTCTATCATTTATTTGATTATGCATAAAGTAAAATACAACAGGAGTGGATCTCTTCACGTAATAAAGATTATAATCATTAAAAAGTAGAGTCAGGACCTAAGCCCATCTCTGCCTCTGCAACCTCAGGTTGACTAGGACATGTTTGTTCCTTCTCTTAACTGACTTTTACAACTGAAAATTCTTGAATCTGGAAGTAAAACAGATCTTACCTTATGGGATTGTCCATCCTGGACACTGTGAGAAAGGCAGCAAGATTGGCTGTATAGGAGGAGCACACGATGAGGGTGAAGAGCCACCAACTGCCCATTACAATGCGCATGGCCATGGAATTCACTGAGGATTCACCACCTACAGGAGGCAGGCAAAGTGGATTGACCCAGGGCTTTCACTCTAATTACCATCTTCAGGGAAGTTACATGTTCCCCCTCAACCCATGTTCTACACTTGTATAAGCAAAGGGAATCATCACCAGTGATATTCTTGGGAGCAGGGCAGTAACTGCCTGCTGGGTACTAGTGACTGAGAATTCTGGGAAACAATCCTATGTCCACCATACTGAAAAGGGGTAGAATATCACAAAGCATGGGGAAACAGGATGCCTTTTTGTGATGTGAACTTTGTAAACAATGTTCAGGGCAGTCAGAATACTCTAACTGGATGATTCCACCAAGTGATGTTAAGAACTTCGAGGACTGCAGCCTGATTAAGGTTCCCTTCTATTTTCAAATTCACATATTGGAGTCAAAGGAACTTAACTTCCACCCAGAGGGTTCCCTAGATTTCCTTTAAATCTCAGAAATAAGATATACCATATTGCTTTTATTAATATTCAGCCTTTACTAGATGACATTATCCCCCAGGATTTGCAAAAATCACAGCATGTGACTTTCAGATTTCCAGAAGCTGCTTCTTTGAGGTCAATTACATCTCTTGGGTCCCTTAGGTGGTAGCAGAAGAAAGCTTCTGCTGACTATTTTTAAACAGGAGATACATGTTTTGCCATGGGGCACACAGGTCCAAAACTTACATTTGGAACTTTGCAGTTTGTTGTTTCTGGTCACAATTGCACAATCCTATAATTCCCCAAGGCTCTTTAGACTTCTCAGAAATAAGAGAGCTTGTGTCTCACTAAGCTGGAGGACTGCTTAGATGATTACAAAGCAATTGTGATATTTCCCCATTTTGATTTCAAATTTAAGCAAGATTCCTTTTCATTTGACAGGCCTGTGCCCATAACAACTTAACTGAATATGGGAAGGGAGACTTGTGCAAAGCAGAACTCCAAGGTGAATTTTACATGAAGTAGAAAAAAACAGGATTTGAAATTGGGATACTTGTTAATATAATTTCACTTCTACCTGGTATTACTCAGAGAAATTGGGTACAGCAAGATATTAGTACTGTCCCAGAGATTAAATAGAGTTGAGCTTTAAATAACATGGTTAAAAGCATCCATGAAATCTGTCAATTAGTATGTTCTTCTAGGCCCATGAGACTGCCCCAGTATCAGGAAACCCAGAAGGTACCTTGCTGTACAAAGGCTCCATAGACGATCCAGATGGCACTGTGCAAGGTCGCAGAAGCAGATGGTCTGGGCTGGCCAGTACTCTGAGCCCTCACAGCCTGTATCCGGTTCAATACAAATATCAGCACGCCAACTACAGGGATGGCTGCTGCAATGCAGGCCCATACCGCAAAATCAAATGGAGCAAAAAGAGAGAAGATACTGATTTTCTCCTCAGGCTTCTTGATGAGGATCCCCACAGAATAGTCCATGTACCGCTTGCTAAAGTCCACAACGCTCTCCCTCTCCGGGGTGATGGTAATGGCAGAGATGGCCAGGTCTGCTCTCTGCAAGGCAAAATCATTTCATCAGATGGCAGTCCTCAGGTAGCTGCTGGGTTCCAACCTGAGTCAAGCTCTGCTCTCTGCCCTTTGAGTTATTCTATTAAGAGGGGATGTATCTGGGAGTTGATACCTTGTGGCCTTGGATATTGTAAGGAAAATAAAACAGCAAGCTGTCTGTTATTACCTCCTTCACCTTACATATTTCTTTCCAGAACACTAAAAACTCAGAGAACTCTTTTGAAGAGAAGAGTCTAGGAAGTAACATTTTAAAAATATTTATTTATTTATTTATTTATTTATTATTGAATAGAGACAGAGAGAAATTGAGAAGGAAGGGGGAGGTAGACAGGGGAAGAGACAGAGAGACACCTGCAGCCATGCTTCAACACTCACGAAGCTTTCCCCCTGCAGGTGGGGACCATGGGCTTGAACCTGGGTCCTTGTGCACTGTAATGTGTGCACTTAACCAGGTACGCCACAACCTGGCTCCCCAAGCCTAGGAAGTATCTCTAGCTTTCTGTGTAAATTGTGGTTTCTCTCCACTCCTTTATTGCCCTCCCTAGTGAACTCCAGCTATTCACTTTCTTTTACGTGTCTCTCTGTATTCATTATCACACCCATTAAAAAGTCCCTTCTTTGTTCTTCTAGACTTATTTCCATGCTTCCTATACTTAAAGGCCACAGAAATTCCTTTTTTCATCAAAAATCCCCCAACTCCATCAGTCCTCATTGAGATCTCTCTTTTCTAACATAAATTAGAAGTTATACAACTTGCCTTGATTCTCATTAATGTTTAAATCCCTGATTCTTTTTATATAGACACTCTGGGGGCAGAGAGTAAAATCCTTCTAGAAAAAAAGGAACAATCGACCTCATCTAATTTCCTTTTATTCTTTTTTGCCTCCAGGGTTATCACTGGGGCTCAGTACTGGCACTACAATGAATCCATTGCTCTTGGTGGCCATTTTTTTTTTCCATTTTATTTGACAGGAGAAAGAGAAATTGAGAGAAGAAGGGGAGGCAAAGAGAGAGAAAGACACCTGCAAACCTGCTTCACCACTTGTGAAGCGTCCTTCCCCCCTCCTCCCCCCCGGCAGGTGGGGAGCTAGGGGCTCAAACACGGACCCTTGCGCAGGTCCTTGTGCTTAGTTCTATGTGTGCTTAACCAGGTGTGCCACTGCCCATCCCCCCTCATTTAATTTTCTGCCACTCTCTTTGTCTGTAGATACAAAGATTCATTCTTCCTAAAGTAAAACTAAAATGTAAAAGGTCTTTTTGGGTATGTTGCAGGATGACCTTAAAAGTACTCCCAGAGGCTTTTGCTTTTCAAGATAGGCTTAACTCTTAAAATAGACAAAGACTGTTTAGATGCAGTTTGGAATCATCATGCCCAAATGGATGATGGCAGGCAATAAAAGGCCTAGAGTACCTCTTCAGTCACAAGAGCACTAAAATGTACAGTGATCATTCTCATCTTGGGTTTTGACCCTTCAAGTAGAAGGCGGCATCATCAGAGCTAGATTTATTTTTATAATGGTCAGCTCTGATAACAAGTCCAACATACATGTGCAAGCTGGAAAAATATTCATAGAAGGGTTTTTATCAGGTTGAATGCATGAGCTAGATGTGCCAATATACAGATATTCTACATTGTGAGCTCCAACAATACATATGAGCAAAGAGAAGTGTTGGAGATGACTTTGTAGGCCTTCTTATCTTATACCTGGCCACATCTGTACTCATGGCTTTTGCCTCTCCCCTCAGAAACCCAAGATCCAAGGATTTTTTAAGAATTCTGAAAATTGTAAACATTTATATATAGCTTCAGAAAGAGATGTAGTAGATAGTATAGGTTTACAATAATGGATGGAGAGTAATTAATTTATGGCACTTGCTCTAGAGAAGGTGCATGCGAACCAATCTCTGACTCAGGTTGGATGGGTGATCTGTAACAGGAACAGAGCACTCCTCTATCTAAACTTAGAGATAAAGATTTGTATTTATAGATACAAATTTCACAGAAAGTTGAAATATAACTTTGAGCTAAGAAGTCTCAATTCTGTTCCCTGAACACATTTTATATTGATAGTAAAATATGATTAGGCTTGAGGAGAAAAATAAGGTGTTTTTTTAACAATATGCAAGGACCAGGGTTAGAGTGCCCAGTCTCCCCACTTGCAGGGGGAAAGCTCTGCAAGTGGTGAAGCAGTGTTTCAGGTGTCTAGCTCTCTTCCTCTCTATCTTTCCTCCCCTCTTGATTTCTGGCTGTCTCTATCAAATAAATAAAGATAATTAAAACAAAATTTTTAAATAAAAAGTAATTTTTTTAACGCTTTAAGAAATGTATCCAAGGGGCCCAAAGAACAAGTTAAGGGACCTGGGCTATGCTGAAGACCCAGCTTAGGGCGACAGCTAGACATTATCCATACATTCACTTGGACATATTTCTGAGTTTCTTCTCAAATTGCATGCAGCAACCTGGCTGTCAAGGTTCAAAGGCAAATAATATTTCAAAGTCAAGGTCTGAAACACATTTTTAATAAAATAAAAAATGGGGGCTGGCAAGATGAGTCTCTTGTAGGGTATCTGCCTTGCCATGCCTAAGGCCCAGAAACCCAAGTTCTTTACACACACTGGAGTGCCTGTGATAGCATGGGGGATGGGGGCAGAACTTCATAGCTGTGGTGTCTCTTTCTTCCTTCCTTCCTTCCTTCCTTTCTCTCTCTCTCTCTCTCTCTCTTTCTTTCTTTCTAACACACATACACATACATACACACACAAACAAACACACACACACACATAAACAAACACAAACACACCTGGACTGGTCAGATCCCACTCAAGGCCCTGGTGAGCCAAAAGAGAAAATACAAAATAAAAGAGATAATCATAAGGGAAGAAACAAACAGAGGCCTTGTGGTTAACTACAGTAGGTCACAGATAGATAGCTTTGAGAAGAAAGAGATCCAAATAACATGCTAAAATACCAGGTGCAAATGACATATACTATAAAATCCCATTTAGATTTGATGTATTGCAACAAAGTAAAAGACTGGGGTGAGGGTGGGGGTGGGAGGACTCAGGTCCTGGAACACGATGACAGAGGAAGACCTAGAGGGGACTGAATTGTTATGCAGAAAACTGAGAATTGTTACACATGTTAAAACTACTATAATTTACAGTTGACTATGAACAATTAATCTCAATAAACAAAAAAAATCCCACTTATTTTAAATATTCACAAAAACAAATCTACAGAGACAGAAAGCAAAGTAATAGTGGCCTAGGGTCTAGGCTTAGAATGGGAATAATTGTAAATGAATATGAACAGTTTCACTAGACTGATACAAGTATTCTAAATCTATATTATGATGATTGCACAGCTCAATAGTTTTAATAAAAATCATTTATGTGTATACACAAAATGAACAGATTTGGTAGCATATGCATTATGTCATAAAAGATTTTCTGGGAGTCGGGCGGTAGTGCAGTAGGTTAAGCGCACATGGCACAAAGAGCAAGGATCGGCTTAAGGATCCTGGTTCAAGCCCTCAGCTCCACAACTACAGGGGAGTCACTTCACAAGCAGTGAAACAGGTCTGCAGGTGTCTGTCTTTCTCTCCCCCTCTCTGTCTTTCCCTCCTCTCTCCACTTCTCTCTGTCCTATCCAACAACAATGACATAAATAACAACAACAGTAATAACCACAACAATGTTAAACAACAAGGGCAACAAAAGGGAAAATAAATAAATATTAAAAAATTAAAAATAAATAAGTAGATAAAATTTAAAAAAAAAGATTTTCTAAAGGTTTGGAAATATGGAGTGATTATATGCCTTATATTTTCTTTTATGGGATTGCCAAGCATAGGTCCCGTACTTTAGAAGTAAACATTCAAAAGAGTCAAAAGGACAAGAGGTATAGTTATAAAGAGGGACAGTGATAGTCATATATAAGATATTAAAAAGGTACATGTCTGCAGGTATGAGAGCAGAGCAGAAGAAGGTTACTGGGGGTGAGGAAATGAAAGCACCAGTTGCCCAGGGGTGTCTGCAAAAATGTCAGAAACTGTGGACACTGGTGACAACAGTACACCAGAGAGGGAAGGTTCCAGTCACATGCAATCACTAGAAATGACTATGACCCGGAGACCATTTGAGTGTGACAGTGGCAAACTCTGGATAGTGTTTGAATTCATCCCATGATTCCAAATGAGCACATTGTCTCAAGAGGAGGGAAAAAGATTAATGCTTTGGAAATAGTATAAAGACAGAAAAACACTATATAACTTACACTTAGCAATGCAGATCTAAGTAGACATTTACACATATACATGTACATACAAATGCCTATGTATTTAGCCTGATTGTGTGTTATATAGAAAAGGATAATAAGCTGTCACCAGTATAATTCAGGAGAACTACATTCTTGGGGACCAGGTGGTGGCACACCTGGTTGAATGCATACATTACAGTGCACAAGGGCCTGGGTTCACGCCTCTGGTCCCCACGTACAAGGGGAAAGCTTCACAAGTGGTGAAGTACGACTGCAGGTGTCTCTTTTCTCTTTCCCTCTCTGTCTGCCCTGTCTCTCTTAATTTCTCTCTGTCCTATCAAATAAATAAATATTAAAGAAAAAACTAGATTCTTATTTCATCCCCAAAGTGTGTGTGTTGGGGCAGGGGCTGGTCATTGAAGGGAGTATTACAGAGAAGGCATAATAAATAGGCTTAGAAGGAATGAGAGCAATGAACACAGAAGGAAAACACAGTGTTGGGAACTATAAAGTTAAAACATAACAAAGGGGTGGAGGGGGTTTATAGAACAAAAGACTTTGGTATATGAAGAGTGCAAACTAGTGTCTGTTTAGCTGATCCCAAGATTTCAGCAGTTTAATGGGCCAAATTCAGATAGCAGTCCAGAGGCAGACTAGGGTCCTCCTCCTCATGGACCCACTTTGGGGACCTACCTTGCTGATGAGCTCCCCGATCATCCCGTTCCAGGAGGTGTTATGGAGCTGGTGACCATACCTGCCATCAGGGGCCTGGTAAATCTCATATTTGAATCCAAGAGCCTTGGCCAATGCATCTAGGACATCTATGGAGAACCCTTTGTAACGCTTGGGCTGTCCAAGGATGTTCTCAGCCACCATCACAAAAGGTTCTTCCTGGGGACAACAGAATGAATCAATTATTAACACAGTCTTTTCAGGTATTGTTGGAAAAACCAATCTAACGTGTAGTAACTTTAGAACATTTTTGTTGGTGTACATGGATTTAGCCAATTTAGTCCCAGAGTCTGGACCTTTTTGCCCTCTTCTAAATAAGTAATATAAAAATTATATAAATTATTTATTATATAACATATAATAGCTACTATATGTTATATACGTTATATAACAAGCCAGAAACAGAAGGATGAATATGGGATGATATCACGTTCAGGCAGAAGTTGAAAAACAATATGAGAAGAGAAAACACAAGTAGAACCTGAACTGGAGTTGGTGTATTGCACCAAAGTAAAAGACTCTGGGGTGGGGGGTGGAGAGTGCAGGTCCAAAAAGGATGACAGAAGACCTAGTGGGGGCTGTATTGTTATATGGAAAACTGGGAAGTGTTATGCATGTACAAACTATTGTATTTACTGTCAAATGTAAAACATTAATCCCCCAATAAAGAAACAAAAAAATATTTCAATATTGAAGACAAAACACGAGTAGAACTTGAACTGGAGTTGGTGTATTGCACCAAAGTAAAAAACTCTGGGTGGGGGGGGAGAGTACAGCTCCAAAAAGAATGACAGAGGACCTAGTGGGGGTTGTACTGTTATGTGGAAAACTGAGAAATGTTATGTATGTACAAACTATTGTATTTACTGTCAAATATAAAACATCAATCCCCCAATAAAGAAATTAAAAAAGTAAATGTTGGTTTTTATAATTTTATAAAAATTAAACAAAATTTTAAAAGAAATTAGCAAACAGTGTACAGTACACAAAAAGACCCACTGAAACTGCATCTCAGTGGGAGATCAAAGATGTACTTGTTCTGTATCATATTATTCCTAGCTCCACCTATAACTTCATCTCCAAGAGTAATATGGCTTGCTTCATTCCATCATTTTTTAAAAAAAATATTTACTTATTTGACAGAGACAGAGCAAAACTGAGAGCAAAAAAAGGGGGGGGGGCATAGAGAAAGAGAAAGAGATAGACCTGAAATTTTTCTTTATCACTTATGAAACTTCCTCCCTGCAGATGAGGACTGGGAGCTTGATCCTGGGCCCTTTGCCACCACTCAGTCCCCAATTAAAAAAAAATCATTCATTCATGAAGTAGATATATAGAGAAAAAGAGACAGAGATAGACAGACAGACCAGAGTACTGCTCAGCTCCAGCTTAATGTGATGCTGAGAATTAAACCTGGGATATCAGAGACTTAGACTTTAAAATCATTTGTGTTGCCATTATGCTTTCTCCCCAGTTCCCATTCCTTCATTGGTAGCACTTAAGATTCAGTCCTTATGAAATGTCATAATTCTTTGGGGCCCATAATAAGAATGTGGATGTTTTCCCTCTAAGTTAAAACTACAGATCACTCTGCGAATATACTGAGAGAAGATAGTGTTACTAGAAAATAAACAGTGATTAATGGACAAAAATCACAAGTCAACAGATATGATAGAATAAAAGCTCCACATTGTGTAAGCCCAAAGTCATGCCAAGGCACAGCCACACATTTTGTTCATTGTTTTGTTCCCATGGTTGGTCACCTCAGCTGCCACTACCACAAGTCTATGAAACTCAATGTGAAGGAGCCTTCTGGAAAACAGTCCCAGGCCAGGAGGTTGGGGGCAGGGGAAGGGGGCATTGAACTGAGTGCACTAGGTTAAGCACACACGTTATAATTCACAAACACCTCAAGCCCTCAGTCACCATATTCAGTGGGAAAGCTCCAGGAGACATGAAGCAGTGCTGCAGGTGTCCCTTTTGTTTCTCTCCCTCTCTATCTTCCCTTTCCCTCCCTGCCTCTATGTAAATAAATAAATAAACAAATACCTGGATTGAAGACCCCACCAATGTGTCCTGGAGCTCACCTTCCCCAGAGACACACCTTACTAGGGAAAGAGAGAGGCAGACTGGGAGTATGGACCGACCAGTCAACGCCCATGTTCAGCGGGGAAGCAATTACAGAAGCCAGACCTTCTACCTTCTGCAACCCTCAACGACCCTGGGTCCATGCTCCCAGAGGGCTAGAGAATGGGAAAGCTACCATGGGAGGGGATGGGTTATGGGGATTGGGTGGTGGGAATTGTGCGGAGTTGTACCCCTCCTACCTTATGTTTTTGTTCACTAATCCTTTCTTAAATAAAAAAATTAAAAATAAATAAATAAATAAATAAACAAATAAATTTAAAAATCAGTCCCAGAAAGTGGATCTCATTAACTTAATATTTGGGGATGGGAAGAAGTGAGTTTACTTATTCATGTTGTGCGAGTGAGGAATAAAGGAACATGGCTGCCTAAGGTTTTAAGACCTATGAATAGGAAGAAAAACCAAAATGTGTCCTACAGTTTTAAAAGGTAAAGAAATTAAAAGTAGTTGATGCAAAGGTTGCTTAAAGAAGTAAAAGTATATAATACTAGCACAAATGGGCAGGGAAAAAGTATAATAACTAATAAATGGTCTTCCCTATGAACTGTGTTCCCTGAGGACCCATTAGTGGTACTGGGACCTGGTAGAATGTTCTCCTTCCATTGTCTTTCTCTGACTACCAGTAAAGCCGTTCTAAGAATCACCAGTAGGCCAAATTTAGCTTATGTTTAAGATCAAGTAGAGCAGCGGTGCCACTCTGGAGCCCAGAAATAGTTCTCAGTTATTAATCCCTCTCCAGTGCAGCTCAGTGCTCTCCCATGGAAGACCTCAGAAGTGTCCAGGCAGAATCTCCCATCTTACTCTTCTTCTTATCCACAAAATTATATGAGTCTATAAAAACTCAATCCACTATTCAACGTTCCCACTCTCCAAACTTAGCATGAAGCAAAGAAGAAGCCTCTGACTCAGAACCTGAATGACAAACCTCCCCAACTATGCCCATGGTCCTACCAAGACAGTCACCACTTTGAGCGTCAGTCCTTGCAGGCGGCTGCCCATTGGCCTCTCTTGTAAGCTGCCATTGAGGCCCTTCTCCGAGTCCCATGTTGCCAGCTGTGGAAGAAGAAAAAAAGAAGTCTGAGGAAAATAACTGAGACAATTCACACCTTAGAAACTCACCAACTGAGACACTGCACCAGGTAAGTTTGTGGTCAGCAGCCCTCTGATGCATAGAGGGATTGCAACACCTTAGAAAGAATAAAGGTGCAACAGAAAACTCCACTTCCGCTATCAGCTCATCTGAAGCACAAGGACTTGCCAAGTGCTCAAAAGTGAAACCAAATGGTAAGAATTTGTTTCAACAGTGGAAGGTTTATGTCCAGTTTTATTCTTTCCACCTCCTGGGACTGTGTCATTTTGTCTCCTACAGAACAAATCCTTTCCTTAGTTACCCCATTGACTTTCTCAGACCAGTGGCTGATTACACTCAGTCATTTCTGCTTTCAAGGTAGGATGTATCACACACTGAAACAAGCAACAAAAACCCAAAAGTATATAGCTTGTTTTGCACTTTGGTGCCTACTACAAGCAGGGTCAAGAGCTCCCTGCCTATTTTCACTGTAGTTAAAAACTTCATCATTTTCCTTGATATATAGGGAGAAGCCAAGAACACATGTGCTCTGGATTTGCCATGCCTCCCTAAGTCTGTAAGGCCTATCCATGAGTGCAGAAATCTCTGACAAGCACCTTAAGATGTTCAAGGAGACCATATCCTAGCTCAGTAACACAAAGAAACACAAGTGTTCTTGGGATTGCTCCCCCTCTCTGTATTCTTTCTGGATCTGAACAACAATGTGGAGACCTTACACTGATCAGTGATTCTCAACCATTAATGGTGAAATATAAATATAAAGGTAGTAGTTTCTATCCCCAACTTCACATCCATTTAAGTAGGATCTTGGGATTTGGAGATGAAGAATATTAATGCCTTTACAGAATGGGGGAGATAGCATAGTGGTTATACAAAATACCTTCATGCCTGAGACTCTGAAGTCCCAGATTCAATTCCCCACACCACCATAAGCCAAAGCTATGAAGTACTCTGGTAAAAAAACAAACACATAAGTAAATAAATAAATAATTAAAATTACTTTCCCAGAAATCCTTGTTGAGAATTGATGCCCTTCAAGGCCACTGGGTCTCTAACTTAGCTATACATTTGAATCTTTAAAAGTGTACTGAAGGTTGAGTTCTGTCTCCAGATACTCTGACTTAATTGGTCTATCATGAGGTGTGGACATTTTGACTTCTGGCTAATTCCAGTGCACCACCAGGATTGTGATTCATTTCTGTAAATGCTCACAGTAATTCTCAAACTGTAACATGTACAAAATCACACATGGATTTTATATGTGCATTCTGATTCCAAAGTCTGAGAGTATGCCTATTTAGCAAGCTCCTAGATGATGATGATCTTATTCAACTCTGAAGCTCTGTTTAAATAACAAGGAGATAAATAATCAGATTGGCACAAGCTGTATCTACTCTTTGCCAGAACTATTCCACTATGAAAAAGTGAAACCAGGTTTCCTCAGAAAGTACCCAGTACTGCCTCTTAAGGACATTTGCACTCTCCCAGCATGTCCCAGTGCCTTATCATTTATAACATGATCTCCACATTGAGGACTATCTATGAGGCTATAGTCCTAGCATCTGTGGGACAAATCTACATGGAAAGAACTATAACCCTTGAGTCTGAAGTAGGAACACTGAAATGAAATGTATGACTATAGGCTCAGTTGAAAAGGAACCTGGAAACTTCTGCTATCATTTTGGTCACAATACCTACTAAGATCCACTAGATCCTATTAATGAGATCCCTGTCAGTGAGGAACCAATAATTTAGTTTCATGTACTCTGAAGAGAACCCACACACACTACTTATTAATTTGAGGGCTATCTAAATGAAATGAAACAGTAAAGTCTACTCAAAGTCTTGTCCAAGCACATGAAACATTTCATATTCTTCCTTTTTTTCTATCAGAGCACTGTTTATGGTGCTGGGGATTGAACCTGGGAGTTCAGAGCCTCAGGCATGAAAGTTGTTAGCAAAACCATTAAACTGTTGTCCCAGCCCTAAAGACTGAATATTCTGGTAGCTGATATAATGAGAAAGAAACCCCATGGATATGTCTTTATTGGGCCTGAAGAAAATCAGAATCAGATCCTATAACAGAATGGAAATGCTAGTTAAATGGAAGACAAAGGAAGTCAAATGTGGTGATTGTCTGCACTTTGGGCCCTCCAACATGGACTTGGTGTACTCATCAACTGTACCAGGACATTTTTACCCCATCCCCCTAATGTTTAATCTTGCTACTGGAACTGCCTAACCTTGATTCACCTAACTTCTGAACTTGGTGGTCTTAGAAAGGTCCCCCTTGACTGTCTCAATGACTCAAAGAGTCATGAAAGTGGTAAAGTTGTCCTGATGATGACTGGACAATTCAGGAATTGCTGCCTTATATCACCTTGAATTCCTAACATCTAACACCAAACATTCTGGATAGTGTAAAGGGGCATTGTTACTCTGTGCTACTCTGACATGGATGATACCTGGAATGCAGCTCTGTTTGACCTTCATGAGCCCAGTTTTATCTGTCTTTCCATTGGGGGCTACAATCAGTAATGAGTATAGAAAGCAGAGATACAACCATTGGCTTAAAGTCCTATCTATATTCAGATCTTCAATGCCTATTAATATGATTATCCTTGATTTTTAGCCCATTGAAAGGCTCAAGGCAGTACCTGTGCCCCAGAGTAATACAGTAACTCCTACAATAACCTAATTACCCCAACCGTGTTGGGGTTTTAATACAGCCCTTCTCCAAAATACTGACATGTAATTTTATTAAACTTATAGAGGAATTATGTGACTTAAAATTTCCTAACAACTTATGACTCCCTTCAGAGTAATTACCACCATTTTTAAGTTTAACCTAAAAGGCTTTCCCAATTCTATACTCAGTCCAAACTCTCAGCTTCAGTTAATGAAGCCACATTATATGCCAATCCCACATTATGTATATCACTGTCCCTCCTGATTGTTTTCATCCAATTCCTTTTATCTGGAATGTCAATTCTCTTCTGTTGAGCTGGATAAACACTTACTTATTTGTTTTTTTCAAAAAGCTTTGACTGTAGATTTTAGATTTACAGAAAAGTTGTAGAGGTTGTACAGACTGCCTTCATAATCAGGGCTAGCTTCCCCTGCTGTTAAGATATTACATTAGTTTTTTTTTTCTTTTGTCCCCTGAGCCTGAAATCTGTTATGCAGGTGGACCCAAGTTATTGTTTGGGTAGATGATGCCATGGCTGGAAAAATTACCAGAAAGCTGGATCAGGGAAGAGAGTAGCTCCCTAATGTGGGAAAGGGGTATAAATATTGTTGACTGTAAACCCTATCAATTTTATGTGATCTGGGGCCCATATTCAGATTACGAGCCTATGTGACCTCTGCATCCCTGTAGATCTGAGCTCACATTCTGTGGTCATGAGTAGGAACATTCCAAGATGCCCCAATATTGACCCATCTTCCTCAGGTGTAGCACAGAGTATGTTGTCCATCATCCCTTTGGAGGATGGAACATTCTCTACCACTGTTGATCCAAGTTGAGGTCAAGGTCCGATGGGGGCCCACAAGAGGGTCTATTGTGTTGCTCCTGATAGAGATGACTGGAAACAATGGAGAGAGGGATGTATTCGAGGTCTAGGCCCACCATGTCTGTTTGTGAATCTCAGGACTTCCCAACTAGGGCCCTCGCTGATGGGGTGGCCTGATAGTGACTAAAGAGTCATCATTAAAGTATGCCAGTCTCTTGCCCTTATTCAGCCTTTGCAGTCCTTGCTTTAGTAAGGTTAGCTTTGGAGTGAGTGAGAGAACTGTAATAGGAAGTATGTAAGGAGGGTATCTAAGTCTAAGTAGAATACTATTTCATTATGAACTTTATACTGACACACTATAGACTATTGTGCCTATTAGCTATCTACAAAATGGAGAACCCCCAATTCTTCATCTACACTATTCCAGCCTTTAGGTTCATGATTGGTCAACAATTTGTTTGGCTTTGTATGTTAACTCTCTTTTCAACCACCAGGTTCCAGATGCTAGCATGATGCCAACCAGACTTCCCTGGACAGACAACCCCACCAATGTGTCCTGGAGCTCCTCTTCCCCAGAGCCCCACCCCACTAGGGAAAGAGAGAGGCAGGCTGGGAGTATGGATCTACCTGTCAATGCCCATGTTCAGTGGGGAAGCAATTAAAGAAGCCAGACCTTCCACCTTCTCCATCACACAATGACCTTGGGTCCATAATCCCAGAGGGTTAAAGAATAGGAAAGTTATCAGGGGGAAGGGATGGGATACAGAGTTCTGGTGGTGGGAATTGTACCTCTCTTATCCTATGGTTTAGTCAATGTTTCTTTTTCATAAATAAAAAATATATATTATGTTAGTATCACCCATTCCTCACCATACATCCAGTCTCTATCACTGATGCAAAGCTGAGTTAGGGGTGTTCTCTAGTATCTTCCATTCAGGCTCTGTGATTCAGCTGATCACTTGGGTTTCTTAGTCTGACCCCAGAGGTCAAAATCCTATGTTCAACAACTATTTAGTCTCTGGCTCTTAGATGAGACCTTGTCTTACTTATTTCCATATCAGAGTTTCCAACCTTTTCTTACATGCTTTGTTCTCCACTCAGAGGTCTATGTCTATTTACTAGAACAGGTATGTCCTAAGGGGATGAGTGGGTAGGGACTGGGAATATGTAAGTGTGCTTACCCCACATAATGTGTTAAAATTCCTATTCTAGTTGTTTCCATCACATTCTCCAATGGTCTCAGACAACATATTCTACATAAACCAACACAGGGTTTTAAACACAGAAGGTAATAAAAAATATCTTCTGGACAGAAATTACTTGATTTAATTTCATTGAAACTCCATTTTCTTCTCTATAGAATAGAATAAAAATACCTGCCCCTGCCTACCATGTTGAGGGACTTTTCAAAGAAAATAATTTCAAAAGAACCTATTAAAATAACAATATTCATACAGACTCCAGATATAACAACTACAGGTATAAAAAAGTAACAACAGAATATGAACTGTGTTTTTTAGAAGACAGTGGTAAAAAAATATGTTGCTTCAGGGCCAACATGTTGTTCACACAGTAGAATACATACACATATAACTATGCAAGAGGACCTACTCAGTTCCAGAACCAAACCATCATATGAGAGTTAGTGCCCATAGGAAAAAAATGTCGAGTAGTGAAGATGCTATAATATCTCTGTTTATTTTTCTTTCTCTCTCATTTTCCCTATCTCTTGCCCTCTATCTACAGACGGGAAAAAATAAAAAAGGCAAGGGTCAGGCAGTCGTGCACCTAGTTAAGTGCACACATTCAGTGTGCAAGGACCCAGGTTCAAACCCCTAGTATCCACCTGCAGGGGGAAAGTTTCATGAGTGGTGAAACAGGACTGCAAGTATCTATTGGTCACTATCTCACCCTCCACTCTCAATTTCTTTCTGTCTCTACAATAATAAATAAATAAAAAGATCTAAAAAATAAAATTATATATATATTTTTTTCCCTCAAGGATTACTGTTGAGGCTCAGTGCCTGAACCACAAATCCACTGCTCCTGGAGACCATTTTTTCTCCCCTTCTTGTGGCCCTTGTTGTTTTTATCGTTGTTGTGGCTTTTATTATTGTTGTTGCTGTTGCTGTAGGATAGGACAGAGAAAAATTGAGAGAGGAGTGGAGACAGAGAGGGGTAGGGAGAAATAGACACCTGCAGACCTGCTTCACCGCATTTGAAGCAACTCCCCTGTAGGTGGGGAGCCAGGGGCTCCAACTGGGATCCCTACGCTGGTCCTTGTGTTTCGCACCATGTGCACTTAACCCACTACGCTACCGCCCGACTCCCAAAATTATATTTTTTTAAGAAGGGGGGGGGGACTCTGAGGAGAGTGGAGTCATGCAAATAAAGTCAAGCAATAACCCTAGTGGCGAAAAAAAAAAAAAAGAATAGTGCACTACTTTGTCATGTGGACAGCCCAGGTTCAAGACAACCCATGCACATATAATGAAAGAATTTTCAGTGCTGTAGTCTCTCTCTCTCTCTCTCTTTCTCTCTCTCTCTCTCCATTCTCCCTTCCTTCCCTCTCTCCCTCTCTCTTAATCCCCACCTAAGAAAAGAAGTCAACACTAACAACAACAAAAAAAAAACGGGATATTTTAAAATGTAGTATAAGGATATATCTATGTAGTAGAACAATAATTATTCTTTATTTTAATCTATGTATTTAGCAGACACAGTACTACTTTCAAAATAAAGTTAACCCAATGGCCAAATAATTTGATGACAGCAATAACTATCTTTTTAAAATATGTATTTATTCCTTTTTGTTGCCCTTCTTTTATTGTTGAAGTTATTATTGTTGCTGTTATTGATGTTGTCGTTGTTAGGGCAGAGAGAAACGGAGAGAGGAGGGGAAGACAGAGAGAGGGAGGGAAAGATAGACACCTGCAGACTTGCTTCACTGCCTGTGAAGTGACTGCCCTGCAGGTGGGGAGCCAGGGGCTCGAACCGGGATCCTTATGCCTGCCCTTGGGTTTTGTGCCATGTGCAATTAACCCACTGCGTTAACGCCTGACTTTCTGCAATAACTATCTATTACCTTCTTAAACCCTAAGACAGCAGGAACCTCCCTCTTTTTCTATAGAACCTACACTTCCCCCAGTCCTAGAACCTCTAGAGTGGGGCTTACTTTCCTGCATGATTCTCTCAATTTATACCAACTGACACTACATCTGCTGATCCCAACTTAATCAGCACAATGAGTACCACCTCAGCATGTTCACTTCGGACTGTGTCCAGAGACATCAGATATGGAATGTCAACCCTTCAGCCTCATTACTTGGGTGAGACCTTTCCTTTCATAGGATTCTCTAATTCCATTTCAGGTGGTTCACTTCCTAAAAAAGTCCCAAAAATCTACATATAGACCATGTCCCATTAGATAGGCACATGTACACATGTATCCATAAATTAGGGCAAAATATATACCTGAAAGCAAAAGTGCACAGTAGTCTGCAGGGAGTCAGTATATGCAACAAGCAAACAGAAAGACCTAAAAAGACACCATAAAGTTCCTAATGAAATTATTTCTACTTAGACCTAGATACTCTCCTCACCTACTTCCTATTACAGTTGTCTCACTCACTCCAAAGCTAACCTTATCAAAGTAAGGACGGAAAAAGCTGAATAAGGGCAAGAGACTGGCATACTTTAACAATGACTCTTTGGTCAGTATCAGGCCACCCCATCAGCTGGGGCCCTAGTCAGGGAGTCCTGAGATTCCCAAACAGATGAATAAATCCCTTTCCCCATTGTTACCAGTCATTTCTATCAGGAACAACACAATACCCCTTTGTGGGCCCCCAGAGGACCTTGCCCTCAACTTGAATCAACAATGGTAGAGAATATTCCATCCTCCGAAGGGAGGATGGACAACATACTGTATGCTACACCTGAGGAAGATGGGTCAATATTGGGGCATCTTGGAATGTTCCTACTCATGACCACAGAATGTGAGCTCAGATCTACAGGGATGCAGAGGTCACAAAGGCTCCTAAGCTGAATATGGGCCCCAGATCACATCAAATCAATGGATTTTACAATAAATAATATTCATATCCCTTTCCCACATTAGGGAAATGTGATCCAGCTCTTCCCTGATCCAGCTTTCTGGTAATTTTTCCAGCCATGGCATCATCTGCCCAGACAATAACTTGGGTCCACCTGCATATCAGATATCAGACTCAGGGAAAAAAGAAATTAGTATAGCCATAGGCCCTTTAGAATAGAATTAAAATATGCCTACTAGCTATCTACAAAATGGAGAACCCCCACCCCAACTCTTTATTTGCACTATTCCAACCTTTAGGTTCATGAATAGTCAACAATTTGTTTGGCTCTATATGTAACTCTCTTTTCAGCCACCAGGTACTAGATGCTAAAATGATGCCAACCTGATTTCCCTGGGCAGACAACTCCACCAATGTGTCCTGGAGCCCCACTTCCCCAGAGCCCTACCCCACTAGGGAAAGAGAGAGACAGGCTGGGAGTATGGATCAACCTGCCAATGCCCATGTTCAGAGGGGAAGCAATTATAGAAGCCAGACCTCCTGCACCCCATAATGACCTTGGGTCCATACTCCCAGAGGGATAAAGAATAGGAAAGCTATCAGGGGTGAGGATGGTCTACAAAGTTTTGGTGGTGGAAACTGTATGGAGTTGTACTACTCTTACCCTGTGGATTTTGTCAGTGTTTCCTTTTTATGAATATGTATTTTTTTAAAAATCTTGTTATATGGGTACCAGGTAGTGGTGCATCTAGTTGAGTATATATGTTCCAATGTACGAAGACCAGAATTCAAGCCACTAGTTCCCACCTGCAGAGGGGAAGTTTCAAATCAGTGAAGTAGTGATATAGATAACTCACCCTCTCTCTTCTCTCTCTCTCTCTCTCTTCTCTCTCTCTCCCTCCCTCCCTCCCTCTCTCCCCCCTCTACCTCCTGCTTTATTTCTCTGTCTCTGTCCAATAAATAATATTTCTTAATCTGGTTATGTGATATTTCATGATTAAGGACTGAGTAGAGGGAAGTAACTGGAGTCAAATTACCTGTTGGTATCTGTTAAGGCTACCTGAGTCTCAGAACCTAAAACACAGGTTTTCTAACTACAGGGATATATGATCAATAGATTCTTATCTCCTGGAAGAACCAGACTACTAATTTGTCCAGCATGGCATCCCTGTGGAGATAGGTGTTTTTTTTTTAATCTATGAAAGAAGGGATATATAATCAATTTATGTCAGTTAGCATTCACATAATCCTAATACAAGATGATTTAAATTTATACAAAGGATATAAAAGCATTAATTCAAAAAGATTAATGCAATCTCAAGGTTCAGTATTCACAATATATTGTACATAGTAACAAAGTAGTTTTTCAATGAGGAAAAATGGATAAGGAAGCTGTGTAGTATGTATACAACATGGACAACTGCTCTGTCAAAAAAAAAAAAAAAAGGAAAGAAAGGAGAGAAATCTCATCATTTCAACAGCATGAATTGATCTTGAAGAGATTATGTGAAATAAAGCAAATCAGAAGAAGACAGACAAATACTGTATGATTTTGTTCCTGTGAATATATACAGTGTCAAAGCAAAGGAACACACAAAAGAAAGTCATAGCAAAACCCCTTAGATGATGACAATGGAAAGGTGTTATCAGAGGGCTGGGTAATGGAGGGTGAATGGAATGGGGATGGAGGCATAGGATGATAGTGGGCTGTAAGTAGGCCTCTGGCAGATGGTGGTGTGACACAAACTGTCGCAACTGTCTTCACAGTGTCTTCAATTCCAGTAAGATCTCTTGTAGAGATCTTACAATATGGGTTGCTATGCTGGACAAAAAAGTAGCCTGGGAAGCTATACTCCTGGAACTTATATAATGTTACAGTCCAATGTCACCTCAGAAAAAAAGGAATGAATCACAATATGTGAAACATCATGAGATGAAAACAAAAAATTCCTCCAAGCTTGTTATTATTCACTTTTTTTCTTTTTGTCTGAAAGTACTTAGGACTTAAAGGTTCTTATTTTTATTTTTTTAATACAGACTTTTCTCTCCCTGGCCTTCAGGCATTCTGTACTCTGAGAAAAAAGAAAATATATATATACTTCAAAGCAAAACCAAAATTCTGCCTTCAAACACATCAAAGAATGACCATGTTCCTGGATTTGGAATCCTTCAAGTTAGGCAGGAAAGTTTATTATTCCCTCACATCAGCCCGAAGCTGGGTGCCCCAGGCTGCATGAATCCTCCCATTTCCACAAAGCCTTGTGCTCTGGCCCATATTTTAAGACCAAAAAGGTAAACCTTCATTTCTGAGCAAGGCCATCCCTCTGAGCATTCAATTCATATGGTCAAAACAGAAAAGCACATTCCAAATTAAAGATTTAATCCGAATAAAAAATAAAATAAAATAAAAGCCTTTAAATGTATTTCCAACTTGTAGCCAACTAGGATTAGTAGAGTCTGCATCCTGCCTCCCTCCTGTGGGCTCCTGGTGCTCCCTGTTCAGAATGCCAAGCAAACAGTCTCAGTCAATAAAAGCCAAATGAGGCTGATAGGCATGATAAATGGGAAGCTAGAGAAACCTTTCACCCAAAGAAGTCCTGACACTTAGTCATACAGCTGCAGACCATTTCATTTGTACAGAAGTGTGTCTATTCTGACTGGCCCATGTATTTCACAGACAGAATTTTGTTTATGGGATCGATGAATTTATGGCCATAGACACCCACTTTTGACAGCTGACCTGTCAAGATCAGTGCCTGAAAAAAACTAATTTCCAGGACTGTTAAACTGAATGAGAACTGCCACTATTTGATAAGACAGCGATGGTTTTCATTCATTGTTGAGATCTGGCCTACCCAGACCAGAGATGTGGATGGAGCTGGAGGTTACTACAGAATCGTCACTTGAAAGGAGATATATGGCTTCAAAATCTGATTATGACAAACAACTGTTCAAGAGATCAGCCAGTTGGAGAATAAATTTCATAAACCACTGGTTCAGGAAAATATATTTCCTGAGTCAATTGGGGTTGCTCACTGTGTTAGTGTTTGAGTTGTGAGATGTGAGGATTTGGAGCTCTGTAACCTGTCCTTAATAAATGCAGGGCTGTTAAGCCTAACTGAGACAGCTATCCCCTGGAAGATTGGACTTTGTGGTCTATAATCTAGTTATGGGTGATCTTAAAGTGTCTTCTCTTTTCATGAGCGAGGAAGAGAGGGAAGACATTCTGTTTTATAGCCCAACAGCAGAATAAGAACAATTTTATAAAGAGAACCTTGTCAATTGTAGAAAGGAGAGAAAGAAGAAGGAAGGATGGAAAGAAGGAAAGAGGGAAAAGGAAGAAAAAAGATGAGAAGGAGGAAGATGGAAGAAAGGAATAAAAGTATGTGTACTTAGCTATAAATCTCATGTTTAACTATATTCAACAGGACAGTGAGTCAATAATGTATGTCATCTCACTTTCGTGGGTGAATGAGCAATATTTTGGTGGCAAACTTAGCTCAAGAGATGTGGACTTTGCATATTAGGTCTGTTAGACCTTCCAGTCTTAGCTGGTGTTCTATGTTAACTTCATAGAGTTTAGAAAGCTTCGGCTGGTATACGGGCTTCAGTGGTTAGGGCTTCTGTGAGTTTATCATCATAAGAGAACATAGACTTCTAAAACAGTAAGTCTTCTATTGGTTTTTATTCCTTTGCCCATTTGTATTGAAAAACGAGTGGCTTTGGAGTCTCTCCCCGTGTGTGTGTGTGTGTGTGTGTGTGTGTGTGTGTGTGCCTGCGTGTGATGAACTTCATTGCCAACTTTTTCAGATATAAAGAGAAAGACAGAAACAAAGAAATAGAGGATAAAGTTCTCCCCCAGTGTAGTAGGGAATAAATTTAAACCTGAGTCATGTCCATGACAAAGCCAGTGCTCCATCCAGGTGAGCGATCTTGCCTGCCCAGGTTTGGTGTACTTTTCTTTAACCCTCTTCTCCTCTTCCTTCCCTTTTTTTGTTATTCCCATGGCTTCAGCACTCCAGGCTGATTTTTTCAGAAAGAAATACTGAGAGAGACACAGAAAGAGAGGGAAAGAATCCAGAGAATGGAGCCTTCAATATTTGGGAGGTGAGTTATCATAGAGGCCCTAGTTCGGTATGTTTTTCAAAGGATGGCACTCTTGTGTAGGAGTGAGATAAAGGGGCTAACATGTTGGGAATCAGTCAAAGCTAACTTCAGATAGCCAATTGCACATTTTATACTTTGGTTAATTTATAAGCACAATGTGAATAGACACACCATCTCAGAAATAAAGTATAAACATTTGAGCATAGACTCTTAGTATTTGTAATCAAGGTTGTGGAAGTAAAGTTCTATTTGAGGGGCCTAGTGATGGCAAACTTGGTTGGGTGCACATAGTACATGTTCGAGCCCCTGGTCCCCACCTGCAAAGGGGAAAGCTTTGCAAGTGGTAAAGCAGAGCTGCAGGTGCCTTTCTTTCTCTTTTCCTTTCTATCACCCCCTTCCCTCTTGACTTCCGGCTGTCATTATCCAATAAATAAATAAATAAATTTTTTTAAATAAATGAAGTTTTGAGAATTCATTTTGAAAATTTCCTTTATCAGGAATACTAGGGAAGACCTAAAATACTGTAAGTCATAGGAAATAATCATCAGGTCAAATAAACTCACTAAGAAAAAAGTCAAGACCTTGTCCTGAGGTCCCAGCCATACAGTATAGGAAAGGCAGGGACTCATTCTGACAGGGAAAAAGAAACCAACATGTCTCCACCTTGAATTGAGCCTATCTGAATAGGCTATTGGACATCTGGTGAAAGTTATATCCTCTACAGAAAAATCCTGGAAGAATTTGTACTAAGTATCCAGAGGACAGAAGCTTGAAATACTGAAAGAAGAAAGGCCAAAACTGGAGTACAATATATAAGGCTGCATGAAGAACTGTTAGCAATGTAAGAGGAAGGAATCACTTCAGTGTTGAAGACAAGAATAAGGGCAATGAACAGGAGTGCCATGGACCCTACAACTAAGTCACTTATGATAGAAGTAACAGATGGGCCCAAACGTTAGCCTCTACTTCCTGTAAGTCTAGGGCACAGGGCTAGAAGGCCTGATCTGCTACAGTGGTATCAGCAGCGGCACTTTTCTGTCATGTTTACAGTGAAGCTGGACATAGTTTTACTTCTGCAAAAGATGTAGAAATCAGCAAGAGATCATTGTCAAAGTAACTTAAAAGGTCATATAGTCTACAGAACTATAGAAATATAGATATATATTCTTTTAAATTATAATCTGGGAGACACTCTAGTGGACTGCATTTCAAAGGATGAGGAATCCTTATAAGAACATAAGAAATGCTGGGTGTTTTTTTTTTTTTGGGGGGGGGTGGAGGGAGTCAATGGAACAAACCAGAGACTTCAGATGTGGAATGACAACCCTTCAGCTTCATCACTCGGGTGAGACCTTTCCTTTCATAGTATTTTCTAATTCCATTCCAGGTGTGCCACTCCCCAATAAAGTCCCCAAACCTAGATATAGTCCAGATCCCCTGAGATAGAACATAGGTTCACCCGTGCCCATAAACTAGGGGAAAAATATATACCTGAAGGCAGAAGTACACAAGAGCATGCAGGGAATACTCCCAACACTTCATCTGCACTATTACAGTCTTTAGGTCCATGATTGTTCAACAATTTGTTTGGCTTTGTATGTTAACTGTCTTTTCAGCCACCAGGTTCCGGATGCTGACCAGACTTCCCTGGACAGACGACCCCATTAATGTGTACTGGAGCGCCACTTCCTCAGAGCCCCACCCTACTAGGGAAAGAGAGAGACAGACTGGGAGTATGGATCGGCCAGTCAACGCCCATGTTCAGCGGGGAAGCAATTACAGAAGCCAGACCTTCCACCCTCTGCAACCCACAAAGACCCTGGATCCATACTCCCAGAAAGAAAGAGAATGGGAAGGCTATCAGGGGAGGGGGTGGGATGTGGAGATCGGGTTATGGGAATTGTGCGGAATTGTACCCCTCTCATTCTATGGTTTTGTTAATGTCTCCTTTCTTAAATAAATAAAAAAATAAATAAAAAGAAAAAACAGGAAATGACAGTTATAAGGTTACAAAGAAAGAAACTGCAATTATACCAATTCCTTTTATTATTATTATTATTTTAAAATCTTTTTATTTTATTTATTATTGGATAGAGATAAATTGAGAGGAGAGGGGGGAATAGAGAGGAAAAGAGACAAAGAGACACCTTTAGCTTTGCTTCACCATTGGTGAAGTTTTCCCCTTGTAGGTGTGGACTAGGGGCCTTGAACCAAAGTCCTTACACACTAAAATGTGTGCACTTAACCAGGTTCACCACTCCCTGGCCCCTATACCAAATTCTTAAAGGTCATGCATAGGCCAGAATGACAGTGAGGGTCCCTAGGAACTCAAACACAAGTATGGTCACATCTACTCTGAAGACAAGACTCCATACCAAGCCCCCAGTGGGTAAAGCAGGAGAAGGAGATATATTAAAAAGTCTCTAAAAATTCTAGAACTATATCAAATATGTGTACATTTGAAACAGTACTTAGATCCAGTATATGTGAAGAAAAATTACAATTCAACTACAAGAAGACAAGTCAATTTTTCAGTGATCAGAAAGAGAGAGACAAAGAAAGAGAAGAAAAGACATCACAGGACAGAAGTTTCCCTTATTTGTGGGTGTGGACCCAGCAGGAATCTGGATGTTGCTTGTCAATGCAGTCACACTATCCATGTGAGCTATCTTGCCAGCCCACAAAGCAATCTTTAAGTGGAGAAAAATGACTAAATTTTTTTAAAGAACATATATAAATGGAAATGTTATGCATTTATGCATGATATGTGTCATCAGGGAAATGCAAAGTGAGGTTACAAGAACACACTACTAAATCTCACCAACATGGCTAAAACCAAAGACTGATACTGTCAAGTGTATGTGAGACTCTAGAATGCAAAGAGGTACAATCATAATGGAAGACAGATTACCAATTCCATATAAAATTAAAGAAATCACCATATAAATTGACCATAGGACCCAGAAATTTTACTACCAGTTACTCACCTAAGAGATCTATTGTTATAAAATATAGCCACAAAGTATTTGGTAGGTGGCTTTTTATGTAAGTTTTATTCATAACAGCTCCAAAACAACTGAATTGTCAATCATGATCATCAATGAACAGATAAATAATGTGGCATATTTGTCCTTACTGAGCAATAAAAAGCAGCAAGCTACTGGTGCATGTAACAGTATAGATACAGTTCATATGCATTACATTAAATGAATAGACACAGAAGATCACATGCCGATATTCCCACTTATGTGGCTTTTTTGAAAAGGCAGTATTATAGGATCTGAAGCAAATCAATGATTGTCTGGGGCCAGAGAAGGGAAGAGGGTATCAAATGCAGAGTGGAAGGAGGGTTATTTGGGGGTAATGGAAGCATTCCACATATTGAGTGTTCTGATTACACTACCATATAGATTTGTCTAAGCTGACCAAACATTGTACACCCAAAATGGATAAATTTATTACAGATAATTGGACTTAAATAACTCTGGGTATTTTGTTGTTGTTGTTTGTTTTTTTCTTTTTCTGCCACTGTCTGAGTGAGTTCACTGTTCTGGAAGGACACTACATCTTTTTTTTTTTTTTTTCCAGATACAGAGTGAGACACTGAGTGGTACAGTGACACATATCCTGTGGTCTTACAAACTTGTAAACCAGTATAAATCTCAAATAAAAAATGGTTTGACAAAAAACAGAAAAGGAAAGAAGAGGAGAGGAGAGGAAAGAAGACAAGAAGAGGAAAAGAGAGGAGAGGAGAATAGAGGAGACGAGAGGAGGAGGAGAAGAACCGACACTTGTTATGGCTTGGTTTACTGTGCCTTGAATGGCTTCTAAAATGATCAGATAAGGGGGCTGGGCAATAAGAGCACCGGGTTAAGCGAATATAGTGTGAAGCACAAGGACTAGCACAAGGATCCCAGTTAGAAGCCCCGTCTCATTTTTTGAGCCCCCGCTGCTCCCCATGCAGGGGGACGCTTCACAAGTGGTGAAGCAGGTTTGCAGGTGTCTTATCTGTCTCGCTTCCTCTCTATCTTCTCCTCCTCTCTCAATTTCTATTTCCTATCCAATAAAATGGGGGGAAATGGCCTCCAGGAGCAGTGGATTCATAGTGTCTGCACCAAGCCCCAGCAATAACTCTGGAGGCAAAAACAAACAAACAAACAAGAAAAGAAAAGAAAGACAGAGAGAGAGGCCAGGTGGTGGCACACCTGGTTAAGCGCACACATTACAGTGCGCAAGGACCCAAGTTCAAACCCCTGGTCCCACCTGCGGGGGGGGGGGGGCAGGGCTGCAGGTGTCTATTTCCCTTTCTGTCTCCACCTCCCCTCTCATTTTCTCTCTGTCTTTATCTAATAAATAAAATATTTTAGGGCTCGGGTGGTAGCGCAGCAGGTTAAGCACACACACAAAAAAAAGAACCCCCGTCTCCCCACCTGCAGGGGGGGTCATCTCACAAGCAGTGAAGGAGGTCTGCAGATGTCCATCCTTCTCTCCCCCTCTCTATCTTACCCTCCTCTCTCAATCTCCATCTGTCCTATCTAACAACAACTAGGGAGAAAAATGGCTGCCAGGAGCAGTGGTTTCATAGTGTAGGCACTGAGCCCCAGCAATAAACCCTGGAGGCGTATATATATGTATATCATATATACATATATATAAGCCTCATATATATGATAAGAGCCTCCATTATCACTAGAAATGTTTTAGCAGTCATTGTGATAAGAGAAGGTATTTGCATTCTGAACATGCAAGTGTCATTTTTATCAAAAATCCCAGAGTAAAATTATACAAAATTAAAGAGACAGAGAGAGTGAGGGAATTACAGAAAGACACCACAGAACTGCTCCACTACCTATGAAGCTTCCACACTTGTAAAATGCCCCCATATGATGGCTGTCTGGGGGCTCGATCCTGGGTTCTCATGCAAGGTAAATAGTGTACTCTACAAGGAAAAGTTTCCCCTCCCAACTCTGACTTATTATATACACACAGAAAAAAAACAACAGACAAACTGAAAAATGTAGAGTTAGAGAAAGATTGAGTCTTATTCCTGAGACTTGAGATAGCAGCACTGACCTGTCATGTGACTCAACTATGTCTATTTTACAAAGAGATGAATAGGGGAGAGGAGTACTGAAATAAGCTGATTAGTGGTGTTAGTATAGTTATCTCAGAGTGCTTTAACTAGTAAGAGCCAAACAAATCTATCAAGTATTCAAGAAATTATCAATCTAGTGAATGCATCTTTATAAAGACTTAGAATTGGGGTCAGGCGGTGGCGTACCTGGTTAAGGGCACACGATACAGTGAGCAAAGACCCAGTTTCAAGTCCCTGGTCCCCACCAGCAGGGAGAAAGCTTCATGAGTGGTGAAGCAAGGCTGCAGGTGTCTCTCTACCTTTCTATTTCCCTCTCCCCTCTCAATTTCTCTGTTTCTATTATGTAAATAATTAGAAAAAATAAAGACTTAGAATTTCTAAGTACAGTCTTACCTTCAAATTATGTCATAAATACATGTGGGAAAATAGATTAATGATATGATCCACAGGGCTGGAAGACTTTAAAATGTGCAAGGACCCAATTCCTGCCCCTAGTCACCAAATGCAAACATCATGCACAGAAGAATTTTCGTAAGCATGAAACAATGTTGTGGTGTCTCTCCTTCTCTCTGTATCTATCTCTCTCTCTCTCAGCTTTTTACCCTTAACCTGAAAAAGAGAATGCCTAAAGGTAGTTGTGGAATGGTCAGGCCCAGAGTCCTAGTAAACCCCTGCACATACATGGAAATACACACATACATAAACACACACACACACACACACACACACACACACTTTTGGACCACCTTTTTGAAGCTTATTTCTTTTATGTCATTTTCGACGGGTTAGGTTGTTTTCACCGGGCTGGCTTCACGGGCAAGTAACAGACGACCAGGGACTCATAGTTGAGCTGTAGGCAGTATCTCTTTATTCATGCAGGACGCAGCACAATCTAAGCCGAGCTGAGCTAAACTAAAGGTAAAGTAAAGTACTACTCACAATGCTGTCTTTATATATACTTGCCAAGTAAGGTGGAAACAGGATGTGACATAGAGAGGGTGGAGAGAAAAGTGACTGGTGAAAATCAGAGTGTGACAAAGAAGGGATCAGGGTGTGACAAGGAGGGGGTGGAGCAGGCGAGAATCCTATCACTGAACCACAAATGCCCTGGAGGGAGGTGGAACTTGTTAACAGTGGTTATGTAAATAGAATAGTGTTAAGCAGGGGGGATTTAAACCAAATGAAACAGAAGGGGTCTCATGCATACCAACAATTCCCCCTTTCTTTTTAACTAATGGCCATTGTGGAGTGAACAGAAACATATATCGTACAGGCGTTTTCAAAAGAACTGGCATAAGACATGGAAAACAAAATAGGTGAGCAGCAATAACCAGTGTGATGCCAAGGGGAGCTTTTCTTGCCTCAAAGGGCAAGGCCTAGCAGGCGAAAGGGCATTTCTTGCCTCTGGGAACGCTTCATGCCTCTGGGGGCATCTCTTGCCTCAAAGGGCGTTTCCTGCCTCTGTGGGCATCTCTTGCCTCTTGGGGCACTTCATGCCTCTGTGGGCATAACCTAATAAGGAGGGGGAGTTTTCTGCCTCTGGGACAGAGCCTGCAGGTGAGGGGACATGGTCTATAAAGTCTCAAGGCAATTGGCTGAAGTTAGTCTTTGAGAAACACAGCAGTGTGCACCAGTAAGTCCAATGGAGGTGTCAGTCCAAAGTAGCTGACCACAGAAGAAAATGCCAGAGGATGAAACGCTGCACGTCTGTCTCAATGGGGAATGTTGGCCATCAGAATTCTGCTTTTCTGTAGAGAGTGATCTTTGGAGTCTGTGAATCTGTTTCTTCAGGACGTGCCAGGTCTCATCATTGGTTTCCGGGGGCGATATCAGAGAACAGGATCCAAATGGATTTCCAGGAATTCCATTTTGAGTAGATGCCTTTTCATGTGAAGACTTTGATAGCTGAAATTCACTTACTTGTTGAACAAAACTTGTAGCAGATTAGAAGTTTACTATAATTGATAACTCCATTATAATTGGAAGTCCTTTCTAGTATGATTTTAAGGTTGTTTAAACAGTTTAAACTCAATAAAATGTGGAAAGGTAAACAGAAGAACCACGGTTAAAAGCCTCAGGCATGAGAATAATTAACATAATCATTGCACTATCTGCCCCACCCATAACTCATACAGTTTTCAGGATTAAACGTTTCAGATTCATGTCAAGACGTAAAAGAGAAATCAAAGGAGGAAAAAACAATTTTTTGGATTGTTTCCGGATGTCTCTAGAAATCATGGCTGCGTCCAGCATTTTTTTTTTAAGTCAATGTCAAACAAAAATTCAGTCATTCAAATCATTCTCTTATGAAACGCAACTTGAACCAGATTATCAAGATCTCACCATGTAGGATTAAGAATCCCCAGAGGGCGACCTAGTCCAAAAAGGTCCTCGAAATTCCATTTAGGGTGTTTCTGACTGTTCCTGCTGGATTGCTTCAGGCACCCATTTTTAAAAGCGTCTTCCCATCGAAGAAAGAATCCAATCAGGAGAGTAGAACTAACCACGTGTCTCCATACTTGGGAACTGCCAGGGTACTTGAGAATGTTCTTCAAATTAGAGTAGTCCTTCTCCATGGGAAACATGCGAGAAGAAGTCCAGAAAGTTCCAGGGGAAATCCCCATGCATATCCCAAGGTCTACGATCACAGTCATAAAGAACCAAACTGTGGCCCAGAGCAAAATGTTCCAGAGACAGAGAAACTGTCTCATAATGAAACAGTAGAGGCTTTGACAAACCTCTTCATAAGTAGAAAGGCAACCCATGATGGATGGGTAGCCAAGTTTACTTATCTGGACGATGGGTGGGTTAGGTCCCACGTTGATGCCGGTCCATGTTTCAGTCCCTGTTCAGGCGCCATATGTTGTTTTCGATGGGTTATGTTGTTTTCACCGGGCTGGCTTCACGGGCGGGTAACAGATGACCAGGGACTCATGTCTGGGTTGTACGCAGTATCTCTTTATTCATGCAAGACGCAGCACAATCTAAGACGAGCTAAGCTAAATTCAAGGTACAGTACTCTAAAACTCACAATGCTGTCTTTATATATACTTGCCAAGTAGGGTGGAAACAGGGTGTGACATAGAGAGGGTGGAGAGAAAAGTGACTGGTGACAATCAGAGTGTGACAAGGAGAGGATCAGGGTGTGACAAGGAGGGGGGGTGGAGCAAAAACATATCATGAAACAGTGGGGACTGAACCAATGCCCTGGAGGGAGGTGCTTGTTAACAGCGGTTATATAAATAGAATGAAGTGGTTATGTAAATAGAATAGTGTTAAGCAGGGGGGATTTAAACCAAATGAAACAGAAGGGGTCTCATGCATACCAACACTTTTATCTATTTATTTATTTTTATTTATTGGGGGATTAATGTTTTACATCCAACAGAAAATACAATAGTTTGTACATGCATAACATTTCTCAGTTTTCCACACAATACAAAAAAAAGCTTATTTTGTGTTATGTGATGGTAAATAGGCATGCCTAAGACAAAATACAGTATAAAGTGGTTATTTCTGGCATTTGGTAGAACAATAGGATCATAGCGAATGTTCATCTCTTCCACTGTACAACTCTGTAATGTTTGAATTGTTTTACAGAGAGGAAGCACTGCTTTTACAATCATGGAAAAACAATAAAGGTGATTCATTTTTAAAAGTATACTGAAATCCAGTTTATGACTTCAATGTTGATTTTGTATCTCCCTCTAATTGTCTTAGGAGTATTGGTTTTGTCTCTCTAAATAAACTACAAATTCTAGCAAAGCCAGTGTGTACAGTGAGACAAGCCTAGATGAATTTGCTCCTTTCATTCATGAGTTGTGGGACCTCTGACAAGTTACTTTTTAATTGGAAGGCAGTTATGCTCACCACCAATACCACCGATGCAATTACTTTTTAATTGGTTATATTCTTTTTTTTATTTATTTAGTGATTTAATATTGATTTACAAAGTTACAAGATAACAGGGGTACAACTATTCCCACCATCAGAGTTCTGGACTCCCAATCCCTTCATTGTAAACTACAGCAGTTCTACCAAGGTTGCAGATAATAGGTGAACTATTATTTCTATAACCATCGGTCTATATTTGCATATATTTGGCTTTTTGGGTCCCATTTATTCTTTCTTTCCAAGACACAGATATACCTATTGTTTTATCCTAATGTACCTCCCTTTTTCTTCCTCTCTTTCAAGTTTCTGCTGGAGTTGGAGTTCAGAGCCCACTAGTCATCTTCCCCCATCACTTCTCCCCAACTGGGAGTTTGGGTCAAAATTATTTTTGGAGTGCAAAATGTCTGAGTTCTGGCTTATGTAATTGCTTCTCTGCTGGACATGGGCATTGGCAGGTCGATCCATACCCCCAGCCTGTTTCTATCTTTCCATAGTGGGGCAGGGCTCTGAATCAGTGAAGTTCCAAAACATATTGGTGAGGTCGTTTGTCTAGGAAAGTCAGGGCATGATGATCCAACCTCCCTTCAGAGACTGGGGAAGTCCCTACTATTGCTGCTTTATGGTAAGGGCAAGGTCTTGGGAAGGCCCACAAGAAGGCTTGGTCATATTATTTCTCTGAGCTCAAGTTTTCTCATTTCCTTCCTATTACTTGTTCATAGGCCTGGGTTAATCTAATTAACAGTGTTTTATTTTATTTCAGGTAACTACTGAATCCAAGCCTATACTAGCAACTGATGATTTTTTCTGTGAGTTTGAACAGACTATAGTGGCATGATACAAACTATAGGCACTGTATTTCAGACTGAAGTCTTACAAGACACTTTGTGACAGTACTATGAGTCTTTATGTAGTATAATAGCAGATGTCTTCATCACACTGTTTCTAAACTCTGGGCCATCACTTTCCCCTAAAGCACGTTCTCTTCCTTTGTTCTCTGACTCTTTCTCATCCTTTTTAAAAAATTTATTATTATCTTTATTTATTGGACAGAGACAGCTAAAAACCAAGAGAAAAGGGGGTGACAGAGAGGGAGAGAGACAGAGAGACACCTGCAGCACTGCTTCACCACTTGCAAAGCTTTCCCCCTGCAGGTGGGGATCTTTGTCATCCTTTGAAGATAATTCTGAAGATCCTTCCTTACAACCTACATCAAGAGCAAGTGTGTGCCTTTGGCAATGACATAGTCTTGACACTGTGAAAATGCTTTTCAAAATATACTGAAGTACCATTTATATCTATAAACAAATATACTCTGTGTGTGTGGGAGGGGGTATGTTTGGGAAGGAGGACTATATTCTCTTCCTTTTGACTCACTCAATAAAATTTTATTAGAAAATTAATAAAACTGATCATCCTCTGGGCATCTCCTCATTAGCTGGTTAGAATTTCATGCTTTTCTAAATCTCTGATTCCCAGACTATGTACTATATCTGAAGCTTTGTAAAAGGCATTACTTTTGTAGCACTGATTCATTTATAGTAGTTTTCAAGCCCCTGGGCTGGATTTCCTCTGTTGTATGATTGTGTATTGCAAGCTTATTAATACTTCTAGTTATGGGAAAATGTTAGTAAAATGGATAGGTCAAGAGATATCTTCAAAACCTATTTTGATGGTTTTACTGCATAGAACTTTTCTACTAAGAGTGGTCGATTAGAACAACTCACTGCCTAGGAATTGTTTAAATCAAAGACTTTCAGCTCCATGCCATATTTTGCATGAGTCAGTTTCCAAATGATGTCATCATATGTTATTACATATTTTTTCATAATCTTCTTTTTGTTGTTGTTGCAACTCTACTGCCTTGCAAATGTGTGATTCCACCACTCTGGAGCTTTCTTATTCCTGTTATTTGTGATGGAGAGGTAGAGAGAGAGGGAATGACACCACAGCACAAGAGTGTCCCCTAAGGCCATGGCACTAGCCATGTGGTAAGCTATCTCCTGACCTCTTCCCTAGAATGTCTATCAAGAGTTTCACCCATTTCTCAACTCCTCTATTATCTACTTCCTACATATTCCCCATCCAGTAGCTATTATTTTCTTCCCCGTCCCACCAACTATTTTTTTAAGATTATTGTTATCCTGCACTCCCATTTAAATATTCTCAAGTAGTTTCCTATAAAACTTAAATTTAAAAAAAAAAAGATATTCTTTTCAGTGGCCTGCCATCAACCTTATCCCAAGCCACACTTCCCACCTAGCTTACTCACATAAGTCAAGGCTTTTACTGCCTTAGGAACTTTAGGTACAGTCTTCGCCCTTCTGATCATTCTTATCTCTACCCTACATATCCAAGGTCAGAGCCTTGTCATCTGGCAGGTTTCTTTTTGAAATGAATTATTCTCTCAATAAAGCCTTCCTACATCACTCTTTCAAAATTTCCTTAACATTTTCAAGTATACGATTTTCTTACTTTCTTTATAGTGCTCAAATAATGCATTTGTTAAAACTACCTCCCTACCCTATGATCCTGCAATTCCTCTCCTGGGGATATATCCTAAGGAACCCAACACACGCATCCAAAAAGATCTGTGTACACATATGTTCTTAGCAGCACAATTTGCAATAGCCAAAACCAGGAAGCAACCCAGGTGTCCAACAACAGATGAGTGGCTGAGCAAGTTGTGGTCTATATACACAATGGAATGCTACTCAGCTAAAAAAAAAAAATAGTGACTTCACTGTTTTCATCCGATCTTGGATGGACCTTGAAAAATTAATGTTAAGTGAAATAAGTCAGAAACAGAAAGAAGAATATGGGGTGATCTTACTCTCAGGCAGAAGTTGAACAGCAAGATCAGAAGAGAAAACACAATTAGAACCTGAACTGGAATTGGTGTACTACACCAAATTAAGACTCTGGGGTGGGTGGATGGGGAAGACTACAGATCCAAGAAGGATGACAGAGAACCTAGTGGGGGTTGTATTGTTATATGGAAAACTGGGAAATGTTATGCATATACAAACTATTGTATTTACTTTCTAATGTAAAACATTAATTTCCCAATAAAGAAATAAAAAAAAAAACTACCTCCCACGGGGGGTTGGGTGGTAGCACAGCAGGTTAAGCGCACGTGGTGCAAAGTGCAAGGACCGGCTAAGAATCCTGGTTTGAGCTCCCAGTTCTCCACCTGCAGGGGAGTCGCTTCAGAGGTGGTGAAGCAGGTCTGCAGGTGTCTGTCTTTCTCTCTCCCCTCTGTCTTCCCCTCCTCTTTCCATTTCTCTCCGTCCTATCCAACTGTAGGGTTAATTGCGAAAGCATGGTAGAGCTTAGAGGAATTCTCCCATCCTTGAGATGGAGTCTGTAAAGACACCCCACTTGTTAGTCTCTCCCTTTCCTGAAAGGGATAGAGCCAGGAGGGAAATGCTTTCCTGACTCAGTTTCCTCTTATTGGTCTCCCAAGCTTCACAAAGACCTGCAACCTCTCACAGTTAACTCATTCCCCTACTGCAGACCAAATGGCTGCCTGCTTGAAAGTTCACTATAGTTCACCTGCTTTTGATCACTCCATTCATAATTTTGATTACTCCATTCTGCCTTGACTAAAAGGTCTTTCTTTCTATTCCTTTCTCCTCCTCCACCCTTGGTCTAATTCCTCTGTCTTATCTCTCTTCCCTCAAGGACTCTTTCTGTCTGCTTCTCTCTTGCCACTAATCACTCCAGAACTCCCCTTTACCACTATCAATTCACTTCATTCCTTAGAACTTTTGCCACGAAGGTTCTGACCTTCAAAGCCCACCACTATTGCCTCATGTGAAAAATGTCCTTTGTTCCCTTCTGCTACTTAAACCCTGCCTTCTATACAATAAAGTAGATCTATTGTGATTAAAATGGTCTCCTGGTCCTTTTCTGCTGTTAGCCACTAGAGTTAACATGAGGGGCCAGTAACAAGGCTTACCTCTGCTGTGAGGCCCCCACGCAAGTACCAGCATCCAACAATGAATAACATCAACAATAACAATAATAACCACAACAAGGCTAGAGCAACAAGGGCAAGAAAAGGGGAAAAAATGATCTCCAGGGGCAGTGGATTCATGGTGCAAGCACTGAGCCCCAGCAATAACCCTGGAGGCAAAAAAGAAAAGCTACCTCCCATGAATGAAATTAAGTCTGCTCTGCTGATACACTCAACATCTGATACAATTTCTGGGGCACAGCAGGCATTTATTATCTATTTAAATAAATAAACAATCAATCCAGAAGTCATCAAACCTTTATTACGTGGTGGCAGGAGTGGGGCGGGGCATGCGAGCTGTGTAGCTAACTATTCAATTAGTATGTCTGGGTGCCTATAAACTTTACTCACAAAGTAAGTAGCAGACTAGATTAGATTGACCAGAAGATCACAGCTCACTGATACCTAATGGATGGTATCCATTTTTATTGTCCCCTTTGTCTCAAACACTCACCCTCCCATTGAACTTTTCAAAACATTCCCTTTCTTTCAAGGTTTAAATTATAATTTCAAAAACGACTGCTTAATTGTCATGTTTTTGAGAAACCCCACTTTATCCCTCCAACCTAAAGTGACAGAAAGCATTATTAAATGCTTATGAAAAGCATTATGAAAGCATTATGCTTCTTCCTTTCATGGTACTGATCTCATTCAAATTTCCCTGACAGTTCCTGTAACAGGCTATATTTTCTAAAGACGACTGTGACAATATTTCCCATCCCACATATTCCTATACAAGATGACTTTACCACTGCCTATCAAGAAGTAATACTTAATTTTTTCCTTAGAATCTGGCATGAATCTAATACAGCATGCCTTTATGACTAGGTTGGGAAATGCCACAAAGTTTCTACTTGACTCTTTGGATGCTCCTTCTAGGACAGTGTCTTTCAGTTTTGATACCATACAACGAGTCAGATAGTTCTTTGATGCAGGATACTATCCTGTGTATTACAGGATGTTTGCTAGCATCCCTGACCACTACTAAATAGATGCTCAAAACATTCACCCACCCTGTATAAATGAAATTATCCACATCAAGCTACATATTACCTGGGTGACAGAACTGCCTCCCATTTACAACACTTAATTAGGGGAAGCCAGTACCTATGCAAAAAGTTATGTAGCTCTGAGGCTGCCATGCTAGAGAGATCTGAACACTTCTCTGGTTAACAGTACCAAGTGAATTCATTATTCCAGCCATGTCTTCCAAAGTATGGTATACAAAGTAGGTATGTCAGTGATAGTATCTTGGACCTTTAAAATCAGTCCCTCAGTCAACTGAGTAGCATCAAGTAACTCAGTTAATATCAAAAGAATTCTCATCCCATGCCCTTCTCAAATTTCTGACATGTAGAATCCAAGAGATACAATTAAATTGTTGCTTACAATGAAAAATATTATGGTGTTTGTTTTGCAGTAATAATTCAAAGAGAATTTAGAACCTGGAGTTATAAAGAAAACATGAAATATATGAAATTGACTTTGTGACTGTGTAGCAGGAGGGATCAAGAAAGGCCTTAAAGGAGAGTTTTAGACTTTAAGAAGACTGTGAGAGTTTAGCAGGAAATGACAAAAATGTTACTGGAAAAACTGGAGGTGAGGGTATCCTTTTAATGTAGTACCAGACAACTTAGAAGAAATGGCACTTGCAATGTTATGGAAAAGAGAAAACTTACTTAATAAACAGATGGATCTAAGAAAGTAACAGGAAGAATTCTGAAGCATCTTCTATTTTATTTTAGCTCTCCATCACAATGTAAGCATAGATACATAGATAGCTCACAGATATACTAAAGGAATTTTACTTTTAAGCAGTCTAGAGAAAATATTTAAGACCATGATTAAGTGGGCATGGGGTCCTAAGTTTGATCCCTGGCACTAGAGGGATTCTTTCTCTTCTATGCTATCTCTCATAAGTAAATAAATAATGTAAAATTAAAAAAATTAAAAACCACCCCAATCAATTCCAGCATGAAATTCTGAAAGGACAGAGGCTTGTTTTCACAAAGACTTACTTATTACATGTGAGAGAGATAATGAGAGAAAAGGGAGAGAGAAAACAAGAGCACTGTATGGCTCAGCTCTGAGATAAGGTGTTGCTGAGAGTTGATATACAAGCTGGTGAATTGAACTTGATGCAAAAGCCACATCCCACAGGGTACCCAGAAAATGTAGACTAATTAGATCAATGATGTGATTATAAAACATTTTCTTAAGATCTCAGAAATACTCCAAGACAGGTCTTAACAGGCATTTCAGAGAAAATAAATGGCTGTCTACAATCTGAAAAGTGTATGACACAGACCTCTTATGTCAAACAATAAAGCCTTTAAACTCCATACCAGCTCTTATAGGGAGTACATGATATAGAAAAACCTGTCTTAGATAAATGTATAGGCGTGTTTTTTTTTCCTAATGTCTGAACAACCAATAAACTTAATAATAAAAAAAACCTCACATCTTGTAAAAGAGATGTAATGACAGAAGCACAGTCAGGTTAGACTAAATAGGACAAAGAGAATACAAAATGAAAGAAGATTTTTAGATCTCTGAACTTCTATGCATAGGAAGCAACCGAGAAAGCTATTCAGCTACAAAGAATCCTTTATACAGAAAAGTGAGGATAGATCAGAAAGTGATATCAAGAGCTCAGAGAACAGATGAGACAGGAAATAGTAACAGGTACTAATCAAGGAGCTGATGGCATGAGCCCCAATATTTATCAGAATTGTTATGAACCAGTGATGTCTTTTATAAATTTTGTATTATCTTTATTTATTGAGTAGGGGCAGCCAGAAATAGAGAGCTTGGGGGGGCATAGAGAGGGAGAGAGAAAGAGACACCTGCATTGCTGCTTTACCACTTGCAAAGCTTTCCCTCTGCAGGTGGGGGCCAGGGGTTCAAACTCAGGTCCTTGCACATTATAACATGTGTACTCAATCAAGTGTGCTACCACCCAGCCCCTTTGACCAATGATCTCTATGTGTCTCTTATCTCCCCCCCCTTTTTTTTTTTTTTTTCCTCCTCCAGGGTTATTGCTGGGCTCGGTGCCTGCACCATGAATCCACCGATCCTGGAGGCCATTTATTTTTCCTCCTTTTGTTGCCCTTGTTGTAGCTTCGTTGTGGTTATTATTATTGCCCTTGTTGACGCAATTCGTTGTTGGATAGGACAGAGAGAAATGGAGAGAGGAGGGGAAGACGGAGAAGGGGAGAGAAAGATAGACACCTGCAGACCTGCTTCACCGCCTGTGAAGCGACTCCCCTGCAGGCGGGGAGCCGGGGCTCGAACCAGGATCCTTACCCGGTCCCTGCGCTTTGTGCCACGTGCCCTTAACCCACTGCGCCACCGCCCAACCCCCATCTCCCCCTTTTCATGGATAGGGACACTCATTGCAATGACCTATCGGTGTCTTACCTTCATAGACGGATGATGGGTAAGTCAAATAACTTGTCTCTTTAGACTGAGATTGAGAGGTGTTATACTTAGAGAACCTTATCAAAGGATCTGTACAAAGGAGTGTCACTTTCACCTTTAACTTAACATCCATTTAGCTTTCTAAAAATATTTTCTCTGGGGAAAATTAGTCACCACATTAGAAATCCAACATGCTGAGACCAACATTCTGGAAAGTTCTCATGTATGTCCCCTGATAGATAGTTTTAAGTGAACTCAGTCTTCTATCACCCCTGCCAAGGTCTGGATAATTGATAATTCAATTCCTCTTGAATTATCTAAATTGGGCTGTTTGCAAGTGGTATATAGCTCATTTAATGCCACAAGGAGTTAAAAATCACCCAGTCAAGACTTTTGCAAAGTTCTACCCTGCAGAATCTATGATATATAATGGTTGCTGTTTGAAGTCACTGCATTTTGAATAGTTTGCTATGCATCAGAACTAGTAGGTTCCCAATAATTTGTTCTCAGATTCACCTTAAAGACATGAGCTTATTCATTCATTTTTCTACACCCATAACATCAACTACAATGTCTCCCATATGACTGGTGGCTTTCTTATAATCTACAAAAAAAAGTCACAGAATGGTTTAAGTGTCATTAAAAGTGAGTTGTATAGAACAGGAATTATTCTGCTCAGTTTTGTAAGTAGAAAAACTGAGGGTTACAGAAAGTCACATGAATACTATATGGTTTAGGGAGTCTGTAAACTCAAAACTTGAATTCAAGTCCACTGGAATTGTCTCATAAAATGTTCCATTTGTACACATTAGGATCTGCATACATCTGCCTGTCTAAGCATTTATTATCCTATAAAGAACTAAAAAAAAAAAAAAAAGATGAAGGTCCCTGAGGTTATTCATTTCCATTGTATTGAAATACCAATTGGACTACTGATGAGGCAGAGAGCTCATACAAGCTTTTGAGGTCAGAATTCTCCCATTCTTCCAACATCTTTATTCATAAAAAAGAGACCAGTACTCTCATAGAACCCAAATGCCTAACAAGACTAAGATGCCCCTTTCCCCATTCCTTCCTCCTAGCCCCATGTTTCAGGTCTCTACAACTGCACCAAAGAGAAACAAACACTCACCCCTCCACACCAGAGTCAAACAATTATCCTTACCTTGAAAAATGTACATAAGGACAACAAGGAAACAAAAATATACCACTGAAAACTAATATATAAAAGCTAAGAGTGCTATTAGAAATACAGACTAGAGTGTAGTGGTGGTATACCTGTAGAGAGCATATTTCACCATGAAAGAGGACCTGGGTACCAGCCTCTAGTCCCTACCTAGAGTGGGAAGCTTCATGAGGAAAGGTCTCTTTTTCTCTCCCTCTCCTTCCTTCCTCTCTTCATGTTTCTCTCTGTCTCTATAAATGGAAATAAGAAAGAAAAAATGTGGCCACTGGGAATAGTGGAGTTGCCATTCAGGCACCAAGCCACCAAAATAACTCAGGTGGAAACAAACAAACAACAAAACCCTAGCAAAAACAGCACACTTAGTGTACTGCTTTACCTTGTGTGTGAACCAGATTCAAGCTGACCAGTACAACTCTGAAGGAATATTTGGTGCTGTAGTCTCTTTCACACTCTCTGTCTCTAGTTTTTATTTATTTATTTATTTATTTATTTGGAAGAGTATTCCTGGGAAAAACAATTTTAATACCACATGTCTCACTGTCTTCACCTAAGAACTTCAGGCAGGAATTTTTTATATCTAGTCTCTCCACTAGTGAAACGATGTCTGCAAAAGAAGTTTTCAGAAGGGCAAAGTGCAGCAAAGCTAGGTAAGTGAAACTAAATGTTGCATTACTAATACTAAAGCAGCCATTATTCTTGGCAGAATAAATTTGGACAGGTTTAAATTGGAAGCCTACCTCAACCACTTGCTAACTATTTCTACGAGCAAGCTGTTTAACCTTCTTAGCATAATATTCTTTTAATAATTCCAGGGACCAAACATAGGGCTTTCTCCATGGGAGCCTGCACTCAGTGGCTGAGCCACTGTCTCAGCCAAAAAAAATAGTGAATATAATTTAGCACTAGTGGCAGATTCTTCTGAGCTTTTAAATCTTCCAGTAGTCTGATAACTTTTTAAATTTCTTTATTGTGTAATTAATGTTTTATATTCGACAGTAAATACAATAGTTTGTACATGCATAACATTTTCCAGTTTTCCATATAACAATAAAACCCCACTAGGTCCTTTGTCATCCTTCTTGGATCTGTAGTCTCCCCCACCCCACCCATCCAGAGTCTTTTACTTTGGTGCAGTGCGCCAATTCCAGTTCAGGTTCTACTTGTGTTTTCTCTTCTGATCTTGTTTTTCAACTTCTGCCTGAGAATAAGATCACCCCATATTCATCTTTCTGTTTCTGACTTATTTCACTTAACATGAATTTTTCAAGCTCCATCCAAGATCAGCTGAAAATGGTTAAGTCACCATTTTTTTATAGCTAGTAATATTCCATTGTATATATAGACTACAACTTGCTCAGCCACTCATCTGTTGTTGGACACCTGGGTTACTTCCAGGTTTTGGCTATTACAAACTGTGCAGCCAAGAACATATGTGTACACAGATCTTTTGGGATGATTGTGCTGGGCTCCTTAGGATATATCCCAAGGAGAGGAATTGCAGGATCAGAGGGTAGGTCCATTTCTAGCCTTCTGAGAGTTCTCCAGACTGTTCTCCACAGAGGGTGGACCAATTGACATTCCCACCAGCAGTGCAGGAGGGTTCCTTTGACCCCACACCCTCTCCAGCAATTGCTGCTGTTACCTTTTCTGATGTATGACATTCTCACAGGAGTGAAGTAGTATCTCATTGTCCTTATTTGCATTTCTCTGACAATCAGAGACTTGGAGAATTTTTTCATATATTTCTCAGCCTTTTGGATCTCTTCTGAGGTTAATATTCTGTCCATGTCCTCTTCCCATATTTGGATGGGGTTATTTGATTTCTTGTTGTTGAGTTTGGGAAGCTCTTTATATATTCTGGTTATTAGTCTCTTGTCTGATGTATTTCATGTAAAGATCTTCTCCCATTCTGTGAGGGGTCTCTTGGTTTGGGTAGTGGTTTCTTTTGTGGTGCAGAACCTTTTTAATTTGATGTAGCCCCATAGGTTTATGCTTACCTTAGTCTTCTTTGTAATTAGATTTGTTTTATTGAAGATGTCTTTAAAATTTATGCAGAAAAGAGTTCTACCAATATTTTCCTCTAAGTATCTGATAGTTGGTGGTCTGTCTAACATCCAAGTCCTTGATCCACTTGGAATTTACTTTTGTGTTTGGTGAAATATAGTGATTCAGTTTCATTCTTCTGCATGTTTCAACCCATTGTTTCCAACAACATTTGTTGAAGAGACTCTGCTTTCCCTATTTAATAGTCTGGGCACCTTTGTCAAAGATTAGATATCCATAGGTGTGGGGGCTTACTTCTGGGGTCTCAATTCTATTCCACTGGTCAATGAGTCTATTCCTGTTCCAGTACCAAGCAGTTTTGATGACAAGGGCACTATAATACAATTTGAGATCTGGGAGTGTGATGCCTCCAGCTCTGTTCTTTCTTCTCAAGACTGTTTTGGCAATTCTAGGTCTTTTCTGGTTCCAGATAAATATTTGTAGCATTTGTTCTATTTTAAAAATGTGCGGGGAGAGGAAGATGGCGGACTGAGAAGTCGCTAACAGCGAGCGCTCTGATCGCATCGTCGGCAACGGTAGGATTTTCTGCCTTTAGCAGGCCAGTCAATAAGGGGTGACACCAAAAAGTGAGTACAATTTAATTTGGGTTAAGAATTAGAGTAAAGGTGACACGGACTAGCGGGGCTCCAGAATTCCCAGGGTGCCGGGCAAGGCGAGTGCGCCGGGCATTGTCCTCCGCCCGCCCAGGAAGGCGGCTCCTCCGCCAGTTGCAGAGCGCAGCGGGCAGAGGACCCGGAGAGAGCACTTTAGCTCGGCGGCTTTCTCTTGGGAGTCTCCAGGGTCCACCGCGACCCTGAGAGCGGATCCAAAGACTTCTTGAGTATAGCTCTCATTGGATCAAAGGATTTGGAGCTAGTTTTCATTTTTGAGAAATCCTTTAAAAAAGTCTGGAGGGGGGGGTTTCCCGGAAGATGGCGGACTGAGAAGCGGCTAGCCTTGAAGCTCCGGACACATCTCGTGTAAACAATAGGATTTTCTGCCTAAAGGCAGCCAATAAGGGACCATAGCGGTGACACCAAGGAGGTGTCTATAACTTAATTTGGGTTAAGAATTAGAATAGGGGAAAAAAATTCTTTTTTCTTCGTTTTAATTTTCAAGCATACATCCTTCCCGCCACCCTCCCCCATAAGCAGTGCCTGGGACCAGCTTCTACCAGGATACCCCATACCACCAAACAGGGTGTTTTTTTTGTTTTGTTTTGTTTTTTAAACTCACTGATACACATTTGGGAAGTTCCTCGCACTGCTCTTTAATTACAACCCTTCTTCTTATCTTCTCCCTTTTCTCTCTCTTATCTCTCTCTATCTCTTTTTTTTTTTTAATCTTGTCATACACTTCTTTCTTCTTTGCCTTTCTGAATTTGTGAATTACTTTGGGGAAGAAATCTGACCCAGAGTGGACTCTCTATGTGTGTATCTCTGCTCTAGTTCCCTTTACACTCTTGTTACCCCTAGAATATACACTGGATAGTAGATTTGCATAACTGTCTATTCTTGCTATCCTCTCTTTCTTTTCTCTTTCTTCACTGGGATTTGGTTACTATTTTTTCACGGACTGGAGAAATTTTTTGGCTAACTGGTAACGATTAAACTCCTTCAATACTTACTTCAGTTGCTACTGTAATTCCGGAGGTTGGTGAGTGCAATTGTCATAAAGGTATTTAGTACAGTGTTACTTGTGCTCAAAACACAACAACTGAGGAACAACAGAGCATTAAAAAATAAAAGAGAGAGAAACACATAAATAAAAAAAATGGGTAGATTAAAAACAAATAAAACTGCTACCCCAATGAATGAAGACAAGAGCCCAGAAGAAACCACAAATCAGTCAGAAGTAACCATAGATAAGAAAAGTATGCAAGCAATAATAAACTTATTAATCACAGAAATGAAAACAACATTGGAGGAAAGGAATGGTAGTATTAGGGAAACAACAGTTGAGACCCCCAAGGAAAATACTGATTATCTTGAGACAATTAGAGAACTGAAAGCTGAAATAGCTGTAATGAAGAAAGAAGCTGAGGCAAGGGAAAGCAGACTAACAGAAGCAAAAAACAGAATTAGTCAGACAGAGGATGAGTTAGAGAAAACTAAGAAAGAGGTGAAAGAGCTTAAAAAGAGATTGAGAGACACTGAAAACAACAACAGAGACATATGGGATGATCTCAAAAGAAGTAACATTCGTATAATTGGCCTGCCAGAGGAAGAAAGAGAGGAAGGGGAAGCAAACATTCTAGAGGAAATAATACAAGAAAATTTCCCAGACCTGAATAACAGAAAGGATATCAAGGTGCAAGAGGCCCAGAGAGTACCAAACAGAATCAACCCAGACCTGAAAACACCAAGACACATCATAGTCACAATGAGAAGAAGTAAGGATAAAGAAAGGATCCTAAAGGCTGCAAGAGAGAAACAAAAAGTCACATACAGGGGAAACCCCATAAGACTTTCTGCAAATTTCTCAACTCAAACTCTAAAAGCCAGAAGAGAGTGGCAAGATATCTATCGAGCTCTGAATGAAAAAGGGTTTCAACCAAGGATAATATATCCTGCTAGACTTTCATTCAAGCTAGATGGAGGGATCAAAACCTTCTTAGACAAACAACAGTTAAAGGAGGCAACTATCACCAAGCCGGCCCTGAAAGAGGTACTAAAAGACCTCTTATAAACAAGAACATCACTATAATACTTGTAATATATCAGAGTAAACAAATTGTTTTTTAGAACAATGGCACTACAATACATTAAATCCATAATATCAATAAATGTCAATGGCTTAAACTCACCCATCAAAAGGCACAGGGTGGGGGGATGGATCAGAAAACATAACCCAACCATATGCTGCTTGCAAGAATCCCATCTGTCACAACAAGATAAACACAGACTTAAAGTGAAAGGATGGAAAACTATCGTACAGGCTAACGGTCCACAAAAAAGGGCAGGAACAGCCATTCTCATCTCAGACACGATAGATTTTAAATTAAATAAAGTAATAAAAGATAGGCAAGGACATTACATAATGATTAGAGGATCAATCAGCCAAGAAGACTTAACAATTATTAACATCTATGGACCCAACGAGAGACCATCTAAATACATTAAACACCTATTGAAAGAATTTCAAAAATACATCAATAGTAATACAATAATAGTGGGAGACTTCAATACCCCACTCTCACACTTAGACAGATCAACAAAGCAGAGAACCAATAAAGATACAAGAGAATTGAATGAAGAGATTGACAGACTAGACCTCTTGGACATTTTCAGACTCCTCCACCCCAAAAAACTGGAATACACCTTCTTTTCAAATCCACACAACATATACTCAAGGATAGACCACATGTTAGGCCACAAAGACAGCATCAATAAATTCAAGAGCATTGAAATCATCCCAAGTATCTTCTCAGAACACACTGGAGTAAAACTAACAATTAACAACAAACAGAAAATTATTAAAAGACATAGAATTTGGAAACTAAACAACATGCTCCTTAAGAACCACTGGGTCAGAGACTCATTCAAACAGGAAATTCAAATGTTCCTGGAAACTAATGAAAATGAAGACACAACCTATCAAAATATTTGGGACACAGCGAAAGCAGTACTGAGAGGGAAACTTATAGCCATACAATCACATATTAAACACCAAGAAGAAGCCCAAATGAACGACCTTACTACACACCTCAAGGACTTAGAGGAAGAGGAACAAAGGAACCCTAAAGCAACCAGAAGGACAGAAATCACTAAAGTTAGAGCAGAAATAAACAACATCGAAAATAAAAGAACCATACAAAAGATCAATGAAGCCAAATGTTGGTTCTTTGAAAGATTAAACAAAATTGACAAACCCCTAGCCAGACTCACCAAACAAAAAAGAGAGAAGACTCAAATTAATAGAATTGTAAACGATGCAGGAGATATCACAACTGACACCACAGAAATCCAGAGAATTCTGCGAAACTTGTATAAAGAACTATATGCCACCAAGCTAGAGAATCTGGAAGAAATGGAACAATTCCTAGAAACCTATGCACTTCCAAAACTGAACCAAGAAGAACTACAAAATCTAAATGCACCAATCACAGACAAAGAAATTGAAACCGTTATTAAGAATCTCCCCAACAACAAAAGTCCTGGACCAGATGGCTTCACAAATGAATTCTACAAAACTTTCAGGAAACAGTTAATACCCATACTTCTTAAGCTATTCCATAAGATTGAAGAAACAGGAATACTCCCTTCCACCTTTTATGAAGCCAACATCACCCTGATACCAAAAGCTGATAGGGACAGAACAAAAAAGGAAAACTACAGACCAATATCTCTGATGAACATAGATGCCAAAATATTAAACAAGATCTTGGCCAACCGGATACAGCAACACATCAAAAAGATTGTACATCATGACCAAGTGGGATTCATCCCAGGAATGCAAGGCTGGTTCAACATCTGTAAATCAATCAATGTCATTCATCACATCAATAAAAGCAAAGCCAAAAACCACATGAATATCTCAATAGATGCAGAGAAAGCCTTTGACAAAATCCAACACCCATTCATGCTCAAAACTCTACAAAAAATGGGAATAGATGGGAAATTCCTCAAGATAGTGGAGTCTATATATAGCAAACCTACAGCCAACATCATACTCAATGGACAGAAGCTGAAAGCATTCCCCCTCAGATCGGGGACTAGACAGGGCTGTCCACTGTCACCGTTACTCTTCAACATAGTATTGGAAGTTCTTGCCATAGCAATCAGGCAAGAGAAAGAAATCAAAGGGATACAGATTGGAAGGGAAGAAGTCAAGCTCTCACTATTTGCAGATGATATGATAGTATACATAGAAAGACCTAAAGAATCCAGTAGAAATTTACTGGAAGTTGTTAGGCAATATAGCAAGGTATCAGGCTACAAAATCAATGTACAAAAATCAGTGGCATTTCTTTATGCAAACACTAAATCTGAAGTAGAAGACATCCAGAAATCACTCCCATTTACTGTTTCAGCAAAATCAATCAAATACCTAGGAATAAAGTTGACCAAAGAAGTGAAAGACTTGTATACTGAAAACTATGAGTCGCTACTCAAGGAGATAGAAACTGATACCAAGAAATGGAAAGATATCCCATGCTCATGGATTGGAAGAATAAATATAATCAAAATGAATATTCTCCCCAGAGCCATATACAAATTTAATGCAATACCCATCAAAGTTCCACCAGGCTTCTTTAAGAGAATAGAACAAACACTACAATCATTTATCTGGAACGTGAAAACACCTAGAATTGCCAAAACCATCTTAAGGAAAAGAAACAGAAATGGAGGCATCACACTCCCAGACCTTAAACTATATTATAAAGCCATCATCGTCAAAACAGCATGGTACTGGAACAAAAATAGGCATACAGACCAGTGGAACAGAATTGAAAGCCCAGAAGTAAATCCCAACACCTATGGGCATCTAATCTTTGATAAGGGGGCCCAAAGGATTAAATGGAAAAAGGAGGCTCTCTTCAATAAATGGTGCTGGGAAAACTGGGTTGAAACATGCAGAAGAATGAAATTGAACCACTTTATCTCACCAGAAACAAAAATCAACTCCAAATGGATCAAAGACCTAGATGTCAGACCAGAAACAATCAAATACTTAGAGGAAAACATTGGTAAAACTCTTTCCCACATACACCTCAAGGACATCTTTGATGAATCAAACCCAATTGCAAGGAAGACCAAAGCAGAAACAAACCAATGGGACTACATCAAATTGAAAAGCTTCTGCACATCCAAAGAAACTATTAAACAGAGAGACCCCTCACAGAATGGGAGAAGAACTTCACATGCCAGACATCAGACAAGAAACTAATCACCAAAATATATAAAGAGCTCAGCAAACTTAGCCGCAAAAAAGCAAATGACCCCATCCAAAAATGGGCAGAGGAAATGAACAAAACATTCACCACAGAGGAGATCCAAAAGGCTAACAAACATATGAAAAACTGCTCTAGGTCACTGATTATCAGAGAAATGCAAATCAAGACAACACTAAGATACCACCTCACTCCTGTAAGAATGGCATACATCAAAAAGGACAGCAGCAACAAATGCTGGAGAGGATGTGGGGACAGAGGAACCCTTTTACATTGCTGATGGGAATGTAAATTGGTACAGCCTCTGTGGAGAGCAGTCTGGAAAACTCTCAGAAGGCTAGACATGGACCTTCCATATGACCCAATAATTCCTCTCCTGGGGTTATACCCCAAGGACTCCATAACACCCAACCGAAAAGAGGTGTGTACTCCTATGTGCATAGCAGCACAATTCATAATAGCTAAAACCTGGAAGCAACCCAGGTGCCCAACAACAGATGAGTGGCTGAGAAAGCTGTGGTATATATACACAATGGAATACTATGCAGCTATCAAGAACAATGAACCCACCTTCTCTGACCCATCTTGGACAGAGCTAGAAGGAATTATGTTAAGTGAACTAAGTCAGAAAGATAAAGATGAGTATGGGATGATCCCACTCATCAACAGAAGCTGACTAAGAAGATCTGAAAGGGAAACTAAAAGCCTGATCAAATTGTAAGTAGGGCACCAAAGTAAAAACCCAGTGGTGAGGGGTAGGCATGTAGCTTCCTGGGCCAGTGGGGGGTGGGAGTGGGCGGGAGGGATGGGTCACAGTCCTTTGGTGGTGGGAATGGTGTTTATGTATACTCCTAGCAAAATGTAGACATATAAATCAGTAGTTAATTAATATGAGAGGGGGAAATCAATTGTATGTCTCAAAGTTTCTCAAAACACAAACTGAATCTTTTTAATATATAGGCTATGTATTTGATATGCGGACTCTCTCGAAAGCCTAGACCAAGTAGATTAGAAGCTTCCAATAGCACAGCTATATACAAGATACTGGGTACTGTCCAGCAAACCATAACAAAGGGACTTTTCAAAGTTAACCCAATTAACAAATAATGTGATGATAATATTAACTATTGATTGTTTTTTTGAACCCTAAGACAGCAGGAACCTCACATCTTCACTATAGAGCCCCTACTTCCCCCAGTCCTGGAACCCTTGGATAGGGCCCACTTTCCCGTATGCATCTCCCAATCCAAACCAAATAACATTGCATCTGCCGATCACAACCTAACCAAAGCAACGATTGCTACCTCAACATGCTTCACCTCAGAATGTATCCAGAGACTTCACGTGTGGAATGACAACCCTTCAGCTTCATTACTCGGGTGAGACCTTTCCTTTAATAGTACACTCTAATTTCATCTCAGGTAGTTCACTTTCTAACAAAGTCCCATAACCTAGATATACACCAGTTTCTGTGAGAGAGAGCTTATGTGCACACATATCCATAAACTACTGCAAAATATATACCTGAAAGCAGGACTACACTAGAGTTTGCAGTGAGTACCTCCCTAACACTTCCTCTCCACTATTCCAAGCTTGGGATCCATGATTGCTCAACAAATTGTTTGGCTTCATATGTTAACTCTCTTTTCAATCACCAGGTTCCAGATGCCACCAGGATGCTGGCTAGGCTTCCCTGGATTGAAGACCCCATCAATGTGTCCTGGAGCTCTGCTTCCCCAGAGTCACACCCTACTAGGGAAAGAGAGAGGCAGACTGGGGGTATGGACCGACCAGTCAACGCCCATGTTCAGCGGGGAAGCAATTACAGAAGCCAGACCTTCTACCTTCTGCAACCCTCAACGACCCTGGGTCCATGCTCCCAGAGGGATAGAGAATGGGAAAGCTACCATGGGAGGGGGTGGGTTATGGGGATTGGGTGTTGGGAATTGTGTGGAGTTGTACCCCTCCTACCTTATGCTTTTGTTCACTAATCCTTTCTTAAATACAAAATTTAAAAAAAAAATGTGCTTGGGATCTTGATGGGGATATAATTAAATTTGTAGATGGCTCTGTGCAGTCTATTCATCTCGATAATGTTAATTCTTCCAACCAATGAACATGGAATATCTTTCCACTTCTTTGTGTCTTTTTCAATTTCCTTGAGTAGTGACTCATAATTTTCAGTATACAAGTCTTTGACTCTTTGGTTAGGTTTATTCCTAAATATTTCTTTTTTTTGGTTTAACCATTCTATATAGTATGTTATGAGTTCCCTCTCTCAGTACTTTTCAAATTACTGATCACTCTTTCCTGGATTCACTTGTGTCTAAGTATGTTAATTAAAGGATTCACAGTTGTGGAAGTTGACAGTTGTTTCAATATTATTTTAATCCCTGAGTTGGAGCACAATGTCTTTTTTAAATTTTTTTTTATATTTATCTATTTTCCATTTTGTTGCCCTAGATGTTTTTTATCATTGTTGTAGTTATTGTTATTGTTATTGATGATGTTGTTGTTGGATAGGACAAAGAGAAATGGAGAGAAGAGAGGAAGACCGAAGGGGGAGAAAGACAGATACCTGCAGACCTGCTTCACCGCCTGTGAAGTGACTCCCCTGCAGGCAGGGAGCCAGGGGCTCAAACCAGGATCCTTAGTCAGTCCCAAGTACTTAGCGGCACCTGTGCTTAACCCTAACCCAACTCCCAAAAGAGCACAGTGTCTTAAGAGCCTCTTTTGTTCTTTTTCTTGCCAATAGGCTATGGAGCCTGAGGGATTTTTAAACTATAAGAAGGCTTCTTAACTTAATCACTGACTCCTGACCAAGAAATAAAGCAGGGTGGGGCAGGGATAATCCAGGGGTTATGGAAAGAGACTCTCACAGCCCCACCTCTAGGCCACCGAGGTCTAGATCTTCTCCTGAGTTTCCTGGTTAGTTCTCTGTCCCATGGTGTCAGCACAGGGCCTCCTTGCCAATGCTTCAGATTCTGAGGGCAGTAGCAATGGAGACTCACAGTTGCATCTGGTGAGTCTCAGGGGAGTCCTCTCTTCCCTTCAGCTGTCTTTTTGTTGGTGGAACAGACTGGAGGTGGTGTCTCAACTGATAAACTCCCGGACTGTTACCAGCCACCCAATCTCTCCCTAGGCTCTTCTCTGTCCAAGAGCCACAGGTGTTTGCACTCACCAGTGATTTGGTGGGTTCCTGAAGCCATTGTAGTCCTGTCTTGTTGTGGTCCCAGGTGGTCTCTTTTGGTATTCTTAGTTGACCAGGGAGAGGAGAGTAGAGAAACATAGCTGCTGCTTCTCCATAGCCCCACCTCCAGAAGTCCGTCTAATGCTTTTAATTGTATGTTCCTAACTCAAAGTATTTCCTTGGTCCACACTTCATTGCTCAGGCTCCAACTTTATATCTTAACTTGAATGAAAACTTAAAAAAAAAATCTCCAAAATAAAAATTGTGACCTGTAAACACATATTATGCACTGATTTTTTAAAATCTTCTGTCTCATCTCAATGATAAGCATCAACATCCACCTAATTGCATAAGCCAAAGACATGAGAGTCATCCTTGATTGCACCTCCTATTTAAAAGCCATCTGCTTTGATTCTACTTCTGAAATACATTCTGAAGCTGAACCATCTCTGTTGATTCCTCCAAGATCCTAGCTAACATTAACAATAAGATGACTGCAACTTTTTTGTAACCAGTATCCCTATTATTACCATTTCCATACCTACCTCATGTGGTTACATTAGCTATTGTTCATCACAGATACTATATTGTCCTAAATTTCTTAACCTCATTTCAATAAGATCTTAGACACATCTAGGGAATATCTTCTCTGTTAAATGACTTTGTATCTCGTGCAATATTTAATTGTGATTTTCCCTATTACAAACTTTCATTGCATTAAAGTAGAGAGAGAAAGATAAGCACAAAAACTCTTAGGCACTTTGTTGGAAAAATAGCACTTTGAAAATATTCCTATGTGTTAGACTTCAGGCATCTGATCTTATGACTGTCAGATGGCTTTGATGTGGAAGATAAATTCCAAGGTGACTCTGAAGACTTTAACTTAAGCAACTTACTTTGTGTGAGTAATTAACTAAAAATTTTAAATTATTATGTTTCTGCCAAGAGCATAATCTAGCCTATCTTGACCATACTCAATCTTTCACACAGTAGACAAAGTAACATTCCAGAGACATAAATGACTTCACAGCACTCCTTCATTAAAAATGTTCCCACAGTTCTCAATTAAAATAATCCTACCTCAAGAGTACTTCAGAGATAGTTCTATAGGAAAAAAGGAAAATAAACAAAGAGAAAGAGAGAGAGAAAAGAAGAAAGGAAGAAAGAAAGAGGAAAGAAGGAAAGAAGGTTGGAAGGAAGAAAGAAACCTACAGGATTTGTTATGTGTGCGACTGAGGTTTAACCCTCAGCCCTACATGTGCCAGAGTGTTGGTCTGATCTCTTTTAGTCACTCTCTTACATACATATATATGAATTAAAACAAATCATCAAATAGACTTAGATCCAAACTCCTAATTATGACCTGTAAAATTCAACATGATCTGAAGCCTAATTTCCTCTCTGATAGCATCCTTTCACTTCTTCCTCATTATCTAAAGCAGCCACACTGGCCTTCTTTATGCTTGTCAAACATTATAAAATTATTCCATTTAAAACTTCTGTACATGTTCTTCTAGAAACATTTTTACCATGATCTATTCTTTTAAAAATATTTATTTATTCACTTTTGTTGCCCTTGTTGTTTTATTGTTGTAGTTATTATTGTTGTTATTGTTATTGGATAGGACAAAGAGAAATAGAGACAGGAGGGGAAGACAGAGAGGGAGAGAGAAAGATAGACACCTGCAGACCTGCCTCATCACCTGTGAAGCAACTCCCCTACAGGTAGGGAGCTGGGGGCTTGAATCCTGATCCTTATGCCAGTCCTTGCACTTTGTGCCACATGCGCATAACCAGCTGTGCTACGACTCCCCAATGATCTATTCTAAGTTGTATTCTTTGTGTAGTCATGTCCTGCTTTCTCAAAAAGGAATTGTTATCAGTATATGTAAGTAGAGTCCTCTACTAAGTCACTCTGTCCTAATTTCCTGTTTCATTTATGAATACTATATAAGACTATATGAAATTATCCAGCTTATTTGTCAAAATGTTTATAAATGTATAGTCTTATCTTCCTTTACTAAACTATAAACCATACAAGGGCAAAATAATTTTGGCATATTTTCAGCAGAACCATCATCATTGATTAAAAATGACTAGTACAGATCAAATAGTCAATAAATGCTAATGATTATTACCATCATTATGCAAATGATTCAAATATGCTTGCTTATATATAGTTAAATGATTTCCAACAGGTAACTGAGGTATGGATACAGAAAAGTTGAAATATAAGATAATATCAAGCCTTCCTTTGAGCAAAATGCAGAGAAAATACAGCTCTTTTCAAAGTATGCTTTGAGTTGTTGGTACTATGTGTAAGCCTGATAGAGCTTAGGAAGAACCACCCCCATCCTTGGATGGAGGTCTGAGAAGATAACCTCTTGGTCTCTCTCAACCGAGGTGAGCATAAGAGGGGAAACTCAGACTTGGTTCTTTCCTTCTTGACTCTCAGGCCCACAGAAACCCCAGTACTTCCCTCCATTAACTGCAGGCCACATGGCCGCAGATTCACTTATTCAAAGTCACCTTCTGATCACAGAAGAACATACCTTATCACACACTTCATCACACACCTCAGACCCCAGACAAGAGAAATTCCAAACTATATGGCTTTTTGTATCCATCTTCTCTCTGTCTCACCCTATGGGTTTAACCCCTATGCTTCTCTCAAATACCTTTGGATAATTAAGTTGCTTGCGTCATGGAGAATAACTGTCTTGTATCTCATTAATTCCTGTCATACCAGCCCTCTACCTTAGAGGCATACCGACCGTTAAGAAACCTAAAATTTCTGACATATTTCAACAATAATTCCCTTTGCTGTTTTTCTATTTAACTCATGTCCACTTTGCTAGTAAATGTATTCTACAGATTCTATGGATTCTAGGATTCTAAGATTCTAGGCACGCTGAGAGTCCCCTGGTGTCTTTTACTTCATGTCACCCTTGTCGTGAGCGAGAAAGAACCAGCCTATTACCTTTCCCCTGGAGACCACCCCAAACCAGAGAGAGAGAGATACCAAACTTGAGTATTTTCTGACATGTTTTCAGGTGAAAAACTAGAGCAGTTGATCATCTACTATGATTGGTGAAAAGGCCTGTCCCTCTACATTCCTCAGCTACCACCTATCCCTCTACATCTAAGTAGGAAAGAAATACTATATATTAATGATCAAAAAATTCCTTCAGTTTTCTCTCCTCTCCTCTCCCTGATCAACTGGGAATACCAAAGGAGACCCCCTGGGACCACAATGGCCACAAGACAGGACTACAATGGCTTCAGGAACCCACCAAATCACCAGTGAGTGCAAACACATGTGGCTCTTGGGCAGAGAAGAGCCTAGGGAGAGATTGGGTGGCTGGTAACAGTCCGGGAGTTTATCAGTTGAGACACCACCTCCAGTCTGTTCCACCAACAAAAAGACAGCTGAAGGGAAGAGAGGACTCCCCTGAGACTCACCAGATGCAACTGTGAGTCTCCATTGCTACTGCCCTCAGAATCTGAAGCATTGGCAAGGAGGCCCTGTGCTGACACCATGGGACAGAGAACTAACCAGGAAACTCAGGAGAAGATCTAGACCTCGGTGGCCTAGAGGTGGGGCTGTGAGAGTCTCTTTCCATAACCCCTGGATTATCCCTGCCCCACCCTGCTTTATTTCTTGGTCAGAAGTCAGTGATTAAGCTAATAAGCCTTCTTATAGTTTAAAATCCCTCAGGCTCCATAGCCTATTGGCAAGAAAAAGAACAAAAAGAGGCTTTTAAACCATGGTGCTCTAACTCAGGGATTAAAATATTATTGAAACAACTGTCAACTTCCACAACTGTGAATCCTTTAATTAACATACTTAGACACAAGTGAATTCAGGCAATAGTGATCAGTAATTTGAAAAGTACTGAGAGGGGGACCTCAAAACATACTAAATAGAATGGTTAAACCAACAAGAGGAAATATTGGAGAAATGAACCAGGACAAGAACCAGGACACCTAAAAGCCCCCCAAAGGGTGAAGCACAAAATAATGAAGTCAACATCCAAACACTACTTAAGGAAATAATCACAAGAGTGAGTAAAGAGTTTGAAATAATTGTCATCAGAAATGCATAAACAACAAATGCGATTCTGGAAGAAAACACTAATTATCTCAAGGTAATCAGAGAGCAGAAAGCTGAAATAGCTGAGCTTAGAACACAACTAGCTAAACAAGCTAAAACAGTATCAGAACAGGATAAGAAAATAGATGAACTCCAGAAAACAGTAGAGGGTAGAGAAAATAGAATTAATAAGGCTGAAGACAGAATTAGCAAGATCGAGGACGAATTAGAGACAACTAAAAAATAAGTAAGAGATTTCAAAAAGAGATTAAGAGATACTGAAAACAACAACAGAGACCTATGGGATGACTTCGAAAGAAATAATATATGCATTATTGGCTTAGATGAAGAAAGAGAGGGAAGGGAAGAAAGCATTCTTCAGGACATAATAGCTGAGACCTTCCCTAGTCTAGACAACATCAAAGACATAAAGGTTCAAGAACAGAGCCGGAGGCATCACACTCCCAGATCTCAAATTGTATTATAGTGCCCTTGTCATCAAAACTTCTTGGTACTGGAACAGGAATAGACTCATTGACCAGTGGAATAGAATTGAGAGCCCAGAAGTAAGCCCGCACACCTAAGGATATCTAATCTTTGACAAAGGTGCCCAGACTATTACATAGGGAAAGCAGAGTCTCTTCAACAAATGTTGGAAAAAATGGGTTGAAATATGCAGAAGAATGAAACTGAGTCACTATATATTTCACCAAACACAAAAGTAAATTCCAAGTGGATCAAGAACTTGGATGTTAGACCACAAACTATCAGATACTTAGAGGAAAATATTGGTAGAACTCTTTTCCGCACAAATTTTAAAGACATCTTCAATAAAACAAATCCAATTACAAAGAAGACTATGGTAAGCATAAACCTATGGGACTACATCAGATTAAAAAGCTTCTGTACAGCAAAAGAAACCAATAGACAAAAACCAAGAGACCCCTCACAGAATGGGAGATCTTTACATCAGACAAGAGACTAATAACCAAAATATATAAAGAACTTGTCAAACTCAACAAGAAAACAAATAACCCCATCCAAAAATGTGAAGAGGACATGGACAGAATATTCACCACAGAAGAGATCCAAAAGGCCAAGAAACACATGAGAAAAATGCTCCAAATCTTTGTCAGAGAAATGCAAATAAGGACAACAATGAGATACCACTTCACTCCTGTGAGAATGTCATACATCAGAAAAGGTAACAGCAGCAATTGCTGGAGAGGGTGTGGGGTCAAAGGAACCCTCCTGCACTGCTGGTGGGAATGTCAATTGGTCCACCCTCTGTGGAGAACAGTCTGGAGAACTCTCAGAAGGCTAGAAATGGACCTACCCTCTGATCCTGCAATTCCCCTCCTTGGGATATATCCTAAGGAGCCCAGCACAATCATCCCAAAAGATCTGTGTACACATATGTTCTTGGCTGCACAATTTGTAATAGCCAAAACCTGGAAGCAACCCAGGTGTCCAACAACAGATGAGTGGCTGAGCAAGTTGTGGTCTATATATACAATGGAATATTACTCAGCTATAAAATATGGTGACTTCCAGGTTCCAGAGGCCATCAGGATGCCAGCCAGGCTTCCCTGGACTGAAGACCCCACCAATGTATCCTGGAGCTCCACGTCCCCAGAGCCCCACCCTAATAGGGAAAGAGAAAGGCAGACTGGGAGTATGGACCGACCAGTCAACGCCCATGTTCAGCGGGGAAGCAATTATAGAAGCCAGACCTTCCACCTTCTGCAACCCACAGTGACCCTGGGTCCATGCTCCCAGAGGGATAGAGAGTGGGGAAGCTATCAGGGGAGGGAGTGGGATATATGGAGATTGGGTGGTGGGAATTGTGTGGAGTTGTACCCCTCCTACCCTATGGTTTTGTTAATTTATCCTTTCTTTAAAAATAAATAAATAAATAAATAAATAAATAAAATGGTGACTTAACCATTTTCAGCTGATCTTGGATGGAGCTTGAAAAATTCATGTTAAGTGAAATAAGTCAGAAACAGAAAGATGAATATGGGATGATCTTACTCTCAGGCAGAAGTTGAAAAACAAGATCAGAAGAGAAAACACAAGTAGAACCTGAACTGGAGTTGGCGCAGTGCACCAAAGTAAAAGACTCTGGGGTGGGTGGGGTGGGGAGAATACAGATACAAGAAGGATGACAAAGGACCTAGTGGGGGTTTTATTGCTATATGGAAAACTGGAAAATTTTATGCATGTACAAACTATTGTATTTACTGTCGAATGTAAAACATTAATTCCCTAATAAAGAAATTAAAAAGAAAAAAAAATCTTCAAATTATGAGTGAACTAAATGCCAAGATGAAAATAAACAAAAGTGAAGCTACTTAAAAAATCCAATTATATGAGAATTGCTAAGTAGTTATGGTACATTCACAGATCACTATGTGCTATTAAAAATTATCATTAGAGACTAATAACACCAGAAAATATCATGACCCTAAATGAGTAGTAATAATCAGAAGGATTATTTTGTAAGAGAAGGATTATTTTGTAAGGAAATATTTACTCAGTAAAAACAGAATGTGTTGTGCCAGTGGGTTGAGGTGAAATCCAGAGAGAAAAGGACATGAGATAAAAAGAGATTTTGAGTATTTACATTCTTACAATCTCAAGAGAGACAGGCTAAGAGTAATTTAGAATCCCAGACTGGCTAAGAGTAATTTAGAATCCAACTAATTGGGGCAAAATGTCTGGCTAGATCTGAATTGCAAACACTCCTCTTTTGTTTGTTCTGGTTACAGTCTTCCTTCCCTGGGGCCATGTCATATGCAAATAAAATAAGCAGTTACAAGGGGAAAGTAAGGTTAATTCTCAGAAGCTCTACTTAAGGAAGGTCTAGAAAGGAATTTTGGAATTTTTTGTGCAGGGGACAAAAGGTACCATTAGGAATGGGACAATGTGGGCAAAGGAGATAACAATGGTTATGCAAAAAAGACTTTCATGCCCAAGGCTCCAAAGTCTCAGGTTCACTCCCTTATATCACCATAAACCAGAACTGATCAGTGCCCTAGTTTCTCTGTATCTCTCTCTCTCTCTTAAAATAAAACAAATGAAATATATTTTTAAAATCTTTTTTTTTTTTAAAAAAAGGGACAATTTCACATTCAAAATATGAAAATAGTGCTGCTGAAAGCTTGAGAACACAAAATCTGTTCTCATTCCTACCAAAGTGATACCAGCATATCACTGGACACACATGCCTTTTGTTATAGAGCAAAAGAAATTTCAGAACCAAGAACTGACAAAGTTTCATCTCCTCAGTACCTTTTAGGGATACTACTGATAACATGTAAGGAATGAAGACAACATAATTTTGAAAGGAAACAAAAAAGATACATACATATTCTTATTACAACTGATATATACACGTATATATATATATATATATATATGCATTTGTATCTGATGTGAAGTATAGGGATATATAATAGAAAAGTTACTGAGATACCCTGAGTCCTTTCAGTTCTTGCCCCAGGGCTATTAAGATTCCACAACATGAATCAAGCAGGGGTAGTAAGCAAAGTAAGAAACATTTTACTAAAATGAAAGTATACCCAACAAACAGGAAAGAAGGAGGGAGGGAAGGAAGGAGACACACACACACACACACACACACACACACACACACACAGAATGGATATAGGAAGGTAAGCTTCAAGAAATAAATATCAAATATCTCATGTTAAATACTTCCAGTCACATTAAACTAGAGAGGGAAATTTATTAATGCTCCTCTCTTCAATCCCAGTAATCTCTTCTCCCAGACAAGAACTTTAAAGAAATGAGGAAAGAAATACAAAAAGGATAGACAATACACCCCCTACCCTCCAACATACACCAACATGAGAGGTATGTTCCTAAAAAGGAGCAAGTAGAACTGTTGGAAGGTGGAAGCTTAAGCTAACATTGTATTGTTCTTGGGAATAATTATTTACAGGAACAAGCAGGAGAACAGGGTGGAACGGTTCTGGAAAATGAATCAGAAAAATGTGGTGGGAAAAACAGGCAATTACCAAAACTAGCAGGGACTTGATGGGAAAACCTGAAAATTATAAGAGACCCCCCCCCCCCCCCCCGTCCTTACTGAAACCACAGGATGTTTGCTCAATCTTTGCTGTTTGCTCATTGTACTTAGAAATTCCTGTAAGACAAGGCCAGAGGCAAAGGTCAGGGTTGGCACCAGGAGCAGCTGTGTCTGTGTCCATGATGGTCCCGACCCTAGCTGGCTAGCAATAAACTCCTTTTGCTTTTGCATATCCAAAACTGTCTCTTGGTGGTCTTTGGAAGATTCCCCCCCCCCCCCCGGTACAACAGAACAAGACAGCAAAATGTAGAACGCTGAGGTTCATATACTCTTTTAGCCCTACTCCAAATGTTTGTGATTGGCCAATTATTATTTGCATGGACTGGCTCAATGCTTGTGATTTGAAAAAAAATAACTAGAATCATTTTGAAGACTGGCACTAGTCCATAGATCATACCCTAACCTGGACTGATGTGTGACATGTGAGTTACCCCAAGGGAAAGGAAGAGATTTCAGAACACAGATGGTTTGCTAGAGTGCCCAGGTTTTTATTTGATTTCAGTAAGTTATAATGCGTTGTAATTCACGTTTGCCTGGAAAGGGATTTATTAATCATATTAAATTTTAACAAAAATAATCCCTAGAGAGTGGGGGAAAATTGCTTAAAAGTTACCTGTTAATAATTTATATACTAGAGATAATGCTATAAGACAAGCACAGCTCAATATATGAAAATAACAGGGTGGAAATTTCATAAATTTTTAGAGGTCCCTGATAGCTGAATTGTAAGGCATATACAATGGTATTGCATTTTGATGTTATAAAAAGTTCAAAAGTTCTACTTTTTACATAACTATTTAATACATCAGATTTAATTTATAGGAATTAATAATTGACCTTGATTTAAGTGTATTTGGAGCTTTGAAATACTCTGGGATGATAGTAAAATATATCAAGTCTGACAAGACATTTAACAATAACTTATTGCATATGTACCTCTACCTATTTAATTCTACTTTATTATTTATAAAATATGTTAATAAATGCATGTGTGATTCACAAATAAGTACTTATATATTATTTGAGGCTTAACATTATTTCTAGGAAGGAGTAGTACTCAGAAAATATGTAGATCATGGCATGAGGTCACCTTCAAGACTTTTCCAACCTTACAGAAAGTAACCACTTGGGCCCAACCTTTCCCAGTAAATAAATGTGCATCAGGATTTCTGGACATTTTCTGCTTAGAGTATATCTCTAAGACCATGAGGTCATTACTGACTCTGAAATGTGATTTCTACCATTCTAACTCATAAAGAGTCTGAGGGCTGGAATTGTGTGTGCTTTGGTCTTGTACCAATTACAAGGATCATAAAGATACACTCAAAGGACACATTAACTCTTTCTAAGGTTTATCTATTCTAAACTTCATTTTAAAATGTGGATTAAAAGAAAGTCATTTCAGGAAAGCTGTTGTGACTATTTGGACTAATCAGAGTAGGCTGACTAACATAAATGTATGGGACTTTCTGCCAATGAACATTGAACCTCCCTACACAAAATTATGGATTTAAAATTAAAATTTATTTTCTCATTATAAAAAGAAAGCAAAACTCATTTTAGCATATTTTTAAAGCACTTGATTCTAAATGTCCTATCATTACTACATAAAATATTGACGTTAATCTTATTAAAGTGACCATTGCTTGCTTTTTAGTCTATCTATATACCTGTATATTGAGCTATCTTTTGGAGCTGGGCAAGATTTAGGGTGGAAATTGAGTTGGTAACTTTCAGAAGCCATTGCTGACGCATAGGGTAGGTCCATTTCTAGCATTCTGAAAATTCTTCCGATTGCTCTTCACAAGGTTTGGAACAATCTGCATTTCCATTTGCAATTTACAAGGGTTCCACTACTCCCACAACTCTCAAACATTTGTTTTTATTGTCTTTCCTAATGTATGACATTCTCACCAACAATTCCTCTCTTGGGGTTATAGTGAAGAAAGCAATACAATCATCCATAGAGATCTGTATACACTTATGTTCACAGCAGAACAATTTTCAATAGTCCTATTGTAATTAAAAAAAATAAGACTTCATGGGAGTGTGGCTTGGTATGGGTTTAAGACAATCAAAGGTTTATTATATAGGGGTACAGCAGTGCAAAACAGTGTATTTAAGGTACAGCAATATAGGCAGTTATTGGCAGAGATATAAGTTACTCATTATGGCTATAGAGGAAAGTCTTATAAGCTAAGTTTACTGGAGCTCAAGTACATGGGTTCAGTTCCTGGGAGAAGTTCCTGGGTGCTATGGTGGGCACCTCAAACACAGGAGAGCAGATAGCCAGGAGAGCAGAGTGCAGGAACAGAGGCCTACTTACACCTGGTACATGCTTAAGTTCAGTCCTAATGTCAGCCTGACATCAGCCATATGCTAATCAAGCCCCGAAGTCCTCTTCATGGGCTGTATCACAAGCCCAAACTTGGAAGCAACCCAGATACCCAATGCCAGATCAATGGCTAAGAAAGTTGTGGCACATATACACAATGGATGGGTCAGGCAGTAGTGCACCAGGTTAAGCACACATAGTAAAAGCATTTGGCAGCACAATGAAATACTATTCAGCTATAAAGAATTATTTCTGGTAAGTTATTTCCTTTACTTTATTTTGGATGAAATTTGAATGAATCATGCTAAGATTCTCAAAAAGAGAAGAAATGAATACTGAATGATCTTACTTCTAAACAGAACTTAAAAAACAAAACCAGACAGGGAAAACATAAAGTAAAATTTGGCTTGGGTTTGGTGTATTGTATCAAAGCAAAAGACTTGAGGTAGGGAGGGCAGGTGATATTTGGTGGTAGTAGTGGAACTTTGGCATTCTGATACATTGATCATTGATAGTAGGAGTACCTACATTGGGGGTGAGTGTTTTACAGAAATTTATCACCCTATCATTAAGAGATGAGATACTGTGCCCACGTGTTGTAAACCATTAGCACCCCACCCCCTATAAAATGATTAAAAAAAAAAAAGAAGCCATTGTTAAGAAGTGAAACTTCATGTCTCTTAAACCTCTATATCAAAAACATCATCTGTGACCCAATGAAGGTGACTCCCCTGCAGGTGGGAAGCCGGGGGCTTGAACCCAGATCCTTATGCCAGTCCTTGGGCTTCACACGATGTGTACTTAAGGGATAATTCAAAAACTCAAAAGAAATTGTTCAAAACCATCTACTAATTTGACAGGTTACATATTGCAATCTAACTAAAAGAGGGAGGGGCTTCCATTTACTTTTTTTCTGGAAATTCATTTTTCTTTATGAAAATGTTGGGTGGCAAACTAGGAATAGTAAGAAGTGGCTATTTATTGCAGATAGTTGAGAAGCACAGCCGTATGTAACACAATGCATCCATCATATAGACAGAGTGAGGGCACTGTAACTATGCCAACAAGGCAAGGGATAGAGCCTGAAAGATTGGGTTGGGGGAAATATACAAGTTGGGGGGTTGGGTGGCGGCGCAGCAGGTTGAGTGGAGCAGCACAGTGGGTTGAGCACACATGCCCTGAAGAACAAGGACTGGAGTAAGGATCCCAGTTTGAGCCCCCGGTCTCCCACCTGTAGGGGGGTCACTCCACAAGTGGTGAAGCAGGTCTGCTGGTGTTTATCTCTCCCCCTCTCTGAGGCTAATTAACAAAATATATAAAGAGCTCACCAAACTCAGCTACAAGAAAGCAAGTGACCCCATCTAAAGAGGATATGAGCATAACATTCACCAAAGGAGAGATCCTGAAGGCCAACAAACACATGAAAAAATATTCCAAGTATTGATTTCAGAATAAAGACAAAATGAGATACCACCTCACCCTTGTGAGAAGATCATATATCAGAAAAGGTAACAGTAACAAATTTTAGAGAGGTTGTGGGAACAAAGGAACAAGGGTGGTGGGAATGTAAATTGTTCCAGCCCCTGTAGAATTCTCAGAAGGTTTTCCGGTATATATTTTACCCTAATTTGTGGATACATGTGTACATATGCCCTATCTCATGAGGCAGGTCTATATCTAGGTTTAGGGGCTTTGTTAGGAAGTGAACCACCTGAAATGGACTTAGAAAATCCTATGAGAAAGGAAAGGTCTCACCGAGTAATAAGGCTGAAGGGTTGACATTCCATGCCTAACGTATCTGGATACAGGCTGAAGTGAAATATGCCGAGGTGGTATGCGTTGTATTGACTAGTTGGGATCAGAAGATGCTATATAATTTGGTATGAAATGAGAGAAGCATGCAGGAAAGTGAGCCCCACTCTAGAGGTTCCAGGACTGGAGGAAATATAGGGTCTATATAGGAAGTGGGAGGTTCCTGTTGTCTTAGGGTTTAAGAAGGCAATAGACAGTTATTGCTAATAATATATACCTGAAAGCAAAAGTGAACAATAGTCTGCAGTGAGTCAGAATATGCAGCAAGCAAGTAGAAAGATCTAAAAAGACACCATAAAGTTCCTAATGAAATAGTCTCTACTTAGACTTAGATGCCCTCCTCGCCTACTTCCTATTATACTTTCCTCAGTCACTCCAAAGCTAACCTTATCAAAGTAAGGACTATAAAAACTTAATAAGGGCAAGAGACTGACATACTTTAATGATGACTCTTTAGTCACTATCAGACCACCCCATCAGCTGGGGCCCTAGTCGGGGAGTCCTGAGATTTAAGACATTAAAATCCCTATATGTTATAGTCCACATGAAAGAAGCTTTAGTGACAACTCAGATATCCAGCAGATGGGAAAGGGCTCACTTGAATCACAGGTGTTATTTCCCATATCTGAGAATGGTCAGAGCTATTTTTTTTCTACTGAATCAACAATATATTCATTAGTTAAATAAACATTTGTTGAGGCTTGATATATGCCAGTATCTGACTGGTAAAGGTCAAAAAGATGAATGAAGCATAGTATTGTCCTAGAAAAATTTATTATTTTGAAGGAAGAAAGTTACAAGGATAAATAGTAATTAAAATCATGTGTTATAGATGGGGATGAGCCCTTTTAGATTATACCATGGAAATTCAGAGGGGAGAATTGTTTCTTTCATTTATTTTTTATTTATTTATAAAATGTAAACATTGACAATACCATAGATAAGAGGGGTACATTTCAACACATTGCCCACCCCCAGGAGAAGCTTTTGAGCTTATAAGACTAAGGAAAAGCATGACAAAAGAGTGGTATTTATTAAAAGTGACTAAGATGTCCTCAAACAGAGAATAACAATAATAATACCACCAAAAGCCCTTGCATGTTAAAGATAGAACACATGAAATATAATAGATAGGAAAAGAAAATAAATCAGAGATCCCTTTTCTCCCTAAAAGGTCTACTTTTCCTTAAGTTGTATCTAACAGCCTAACAAAGGTTAGGCTTTGAGGTTGGACTTGTGAATCCAACTTAGGTTCAAATTTTGGTGCCACCACTCATTGAGTGATGGTGGACAAGTAACTTAGCCTCTTTGACTCTGTTGCTTCATCTGTAGAATAGGGACAATGGTACTTTAAAACTGGTTTATAAGAGTTAGGTAGGATGTATGTAAAAAGAAATAATAGCAGATTGGGGGTACATGCTTTAGAATCTAATTTTTCTTCTGACCTCTAACACAAGTAAACAATTATTTTCAGTTGTAAAAAGTAACAAAAATAAGTGGATATTGCTAATCTGCTTAAAGCTAGGGTCTATATGTACTAAAGTTGATAGAAGTGACTTTTGTTATAATCTCAATTGGAGACAATTCAAAACTCTGAGTCTTTCTCTAGATTAATATCTGCACTTTTCACAAAGCAAGTTGGCAATACAGAAGCATTGTGCCTTCTCCCTCAAATTAAATCTAGGTTACTGGATTCTGTCTTCCCTCTGCTATCCCAGTGCTCCCTGCAAGGCAGCCTAGTCTGACAGAACTTGCTGCTGGATCCTGGACCAGCTATTGGCCTGCTGTGTCCTCAAATCCTGGGGTCTTATCAGGCAGTGGATGCATCCACGCTAAGGGGAATACAAAGAATCCCAAACAAGTCTATTTCAATTCTTTTACTCACCACTTAACTCTTACCGAGAAGAGCATATGTGCTGTGTTTCACATTTTCATGAACAATAACTCCCTTTTGGTTAAAACCTCCCTGACTTTCCCTTGACTGATAACTGAATGGAAGCAACCATCCCTAACAGAAGAGAACTGCCATCCTGAGTGCTAAAAGGCAATTTGTGCAGTGACAAAAAATAAAATATTTTTATCCAATCAAAAATTCGGTCTTGGAGAAACTAATTGAGGGCAAAGTTATATTTCTTTAACGCATGGATACTGATCTCTGTAATGATATACATTTAATGGTTTAATTTCCAAGGGAAATTTTTAAAAAATGAGTATTAAATGTGTAGCTCATTTTTTTCTTCAGTTCTCTCTATAACATGAAGTCCAAGGCCTGGTGTTGCATTATCCCAACCTGCAATCTCAGCTAAATAGTGATGACACTTTAAGCTTAATATAGTAAAAGAGCCATCCGCTTCTGAGGACATCGTGTCACACTCGGTAAAGAAATAATGCATGGGGAGTAGAGCGGTAGCACAGAGGATTGAGCACAGGTGGTACAAAATGCAAGGACCAGGGTAAGAATCCCGTGTTGGAACCCAGGGCTCCCCACCTGCAGGGGAGTCACTTCACAGGCAGTGAAGCAAGTCTGCAGGTGTCTATCTTTCTCTCCCCTTCTCAGTCTTCCCCTCCTCTCTCCATTTCTCTCTGTCCTACCCAACAGCAATGACATCAATAACAACAACAATAATAACTACAACAATAAAAGAACAAGGACAACAATAGGGAAATAAGTAAATAATGCATGGGAAGAACAGACCTCCAAAACATGAATCCTGGGGACTTGCTCTTTTGCCTCACATCTTTGTCAACTTCTCAACTTACTCACACATGAAATCTCAGTAGAGACCTTGATAGTAACAATGGTGATGGATCATGGCTAAATAAAAAGATCCACTGACATCCACTTTTGTCTGTTGCTCTGTAGCTTGTCTCATTAGGGGGTGATGTCAATACAGGAAACTTAGATAGCTCTTCTTTATGAGTACCAGCTGGCGGCACACCCAGCAGAGCATACACATTACCATACACAAGTAAGTACACAGGTTCAAGTTTCCACTCCCCAATTGTGGGGGGGGGGGATTATAGGAGTAGTGAAGCAGTGAGGCAGGTGTATATTTCTCTTTTTATCCCCCCATTTATTTCTATCTCTATCCAAAATATATATCATATGTATATGAAATATATATGTATATGAAATATATATATATATATGGAGAGAGAGAGAGTGCATGCAAGACTTCTCTATCTGATGTCAGTTCACCCACAAATTAATCACCTGGAAAATGTTGACCATCAACTGCTTTATATCTAGACAGAAAGCAGTTTGATTCAGCTTGATTAAATGTCTATATGTGACAAACACTTGAAAGAGTCCAGGATAATGATATTGGTGGTAGTCATAGTAGTGCTGGTGAAAGTAGTAAGTTTTGTATGATCTGGTGGAAAATTCAATTGTGAATGGCGACAGTACTGCCTACTTCTCAGCTTGCTGTGAGAATAAGATAAAATTAGATGAGATCATATGCTTATCACTCTACCTGGCACACTGGCCACTTTTAAAATAATCTGGTTCCTTCATTTGGTGATTATGGGGTTTTCCCCTTTCACTGATTGTTAAGAAAACGAGATGAATTCCACAGAAATCTTAGAGGTCTTGCATCTTGCACTTGTGGCTCATCACAGCCTGAATGTATTATTACCTACTGAGAGAACTGTCAAAGATAAAGGTATATTTGTAACACTGCCCATGATTTCACTGGCACAACCTTTCCAATTCCCCCATTACTCTGTCTCCTAAGAAGTCCATGAGGAGTTCAAGAGGAGTAATTACATCTGAATTTCCTGAGCAGTAGTCCTTTTATTTGGTTATACCAAATATATGTGAAGGTAAAGAATCCTTAACAGGAGAAGTCACATCTTCTGTATACCAAACCCAATAAGATCATTGAGCTCTACATACAAGAACAAGGTTCTCAACAGAGAGTACAAGCAGAAGGTCTTTCCCAATATGGCCAAGTGTTCCCACTGACCAATCCTATCACAGCAGATGTGCCTTCAGTTCCAAGTAACTACACACAGTCCAGTAATAGCACCTCTAATCTGAAAGTAAAGGTCCTGGTTTATGGAATCTCAACCACTCTTCAAAAGATAAAGAGATTCTGATCTCACTGGAGCAAATAAAAGGTAACTTTTCATGGGTAACCCAGGAAGAACAGAGCACCTGCCACACACAGGCCCCTGCCATGCTTGTCCTCCCAATGATGTTCACGGCCAATTTTACAAGCCTCATAGAATCCTAGAGAAGCTAACCTGTTAGCTTCTGGTCATACATCAAGTGAAATATCCACATTTCAAACACTAACGGTTTATCTCCACAGTGTTATAGATCATCCCCTCCCCCCAACCAAAGACAGAAGCTTTGAAGGCAGCTTGTTTAGGCTTTGCACAGTGTGTAGGGACAGAGAATTGACTAGTTTCTCACTTTTTTCTATCAGTCCTGAAAATAAATATTTATTGAACTTTTCCTATATAGGTTTTGTGCTGGGGGTTCAGAAGCCAATGATGAGCAACAAATGTGATTGCAGCTTCCACGGAGAGCATCAATGGTGTGCAGAGCTGAGGCAAAGAAATAAGCAATTATACTGTTGTGTTATACATGACACACAATGTAGTGTCATCATGGAAGTCCTGTAAAAATGAGGCAGTTGGGGGCCAGGTGGTAGCATACCTGATTGAGTGAATATGTTACTACGTACAAGGACTGGGTTTCAAGTTCGCACTCTCACCTGCAAGGGGAAAGTTTCACAAGCTGTGAAGAAGTGCTACAGGTCTGTCTGTCTCTCTCTCTCTCTCTTCTCCATATATATATAGTAAAACCCCTTCCACATTGATATCTGTCTCTATCCAATAAAATAAATATTTTAAATGAGCCTATGATACTCAATTTTACACTATGTGCACTTACCCATGTGTGCCACCACCTGATCCCGGAGACTTAATTTTAAAGGGTCATTTCACTCCTATGTGAAGTAGAACTAAGACAAATAAACTGTACAGATGATTATGCTAACCAAATTGACTCTTAAGACTCTGAAAACTATGGTGGTATCAGAGGAGATGGAGAGGGGTGATAGAGGATTAAATGAAGGGGTGTCATTGGTGGTGTAATGGAGCTTACACCAAAGTTGGAACTTTGGTGGTGGTTGTGGTGAGTTGTGCATGCGTGCGTGCGTATATGAAATTATACTAAAATTTGATATACTGTAAATCCATAAAAATTACTTCCTTGACTTAAAAGAAAGAAAAAAAAAGGATAAAGGTAGCCAGTGAAAGAAAGAGAAACCAAGAGAGCAAGAAGCCTGGTAGAGGTCTGTAATAGGTCAGCCTCAATATCACAAACTCTGGAAACACTAGGATTCACATGGCCATGGTGTACCTTCCACCAGAGAGTCCTCATGCTACCCACACTCTTGGCCCAACACACTTTCAGTGTCCCACTCAGTAGCAGCTCACTTGAGTATTCCTGACTGAATCCTGCGATTCAGAAGAGGTGAGGCTACCACAAGAACAGAGAACAAAAGAAATGCCTAAGACAGAGAAACATTTTTTATCAGCCTACTTGAAATGTAGTTTGCTCCTCTTCAGTATGTTGAAAACATTAAAAAACCTTTTGGAACATTTCAAACATCTGCTCAGCGGGCCAAATAGCCCCTCCCATTCACTCCACCCACAACTGCTATATCCATCAAGCCTCGCGATAAATAGTGTTCAATTACAACATGTGTAATTTTGCACCACATTCCTCACTCAAGGGCCTGTGCTGGGGTAGTCTTTTCCTTACTGCCCTAAGGATGTGCATGAGGATGCCAATGAAATACACGTGCGTGCTAATTAAATTTGGCATAATTACTTTTCCAAATGATCATTGACACTTCAGTGTTCTGAAAGGATTAATCCTCAGAGCTCTGGTTTCTGGATCTAAATGAGATTTCAAAGAATATAATTTATAATAACCACAATCCCTAATGCACAGTTTAATATATCCTTTCTTTGTTACAGTCATTTGCTGGTAAAATCCCACTGAATTAGAATCCTCCTAGGGTGATGAGCTACCTGTCCACAGATGCCAGCAGGGTTGTCACAGACATTAGACTGTGGAGTTTGAACAGGTGAGTCACTCCCTGATCTGTCTGAATGCAGGAACTTTGCCTTAGTCAGCATCCTCTTTTCTAGCTAAGCCCTGGGCTGTCCCTCACTTCAGGAAGAAAGAGAGAACAGACTGCTTGCTTCCTTCCTACAAACATTAAGAAGGAGACAGTACAGAAGGGGAAACAATGGAGAGGAGGAGAGAACCCCCACTCTAGATGTTTTATAAATGTACAATGGTTAAATTTGAGTCAATGGGAGGAGTGAGTACCTGCTGTGATCCAGGTGATTTGTCAGGTGACTAATATACATCGGCTCAGTGACTAAGGAAAATGATTTCAGGAGGAAGGTATAAACACTCCCCTTTACACAGAAGGGCATTTGAGCAATCTTGGCATTATAACTTAGTCTGACATCACATACCTAGCATGGAGCACGGCAAGTGTCTGTGACTACATATGTGGGACTACATATGTGGGATTATAGATCTCATGCACAGCAGATCACAGTACATCAGGAGATATGGGATGGATGGACAACCAACAGGCAAATGCCTTCTTTAGAGGAAGAGGAGTCACCTTTCCAAAGTAAAGCTTGACTTCTGGGAAAGGCCAAGTGCACTGGAATCTTGATCTCTGTCATCAGTGACTGGGAAATCAACTAGCTTCTCACATTGTGGCTCTAATCTCCATTCTTCTGTGTCCCTAGCCCTCATATTCTGTTTTATTCCTTGAAAGAAAGGATACTACTGCCATATGTCTGAGGATGTCCCTGGAGATAATACATCTCAGCTGCAAACTCTCTCTATCTCTCTCTCTCTTAATTATCTTTATTTATTGGATGGAAAGTCAGAAATCAAGAGGGTAGGGGAGATAGAGAGGGAGAGAGAAAGAGAGGCACCTGCAGCCCTGCTTCACCACTTGCAAAGCTTTCCTTCTGCAGGTGGGGACCAGGGGCTTGAACCCGGGTCCTTTTGCACTGTAACATGTGCACTCAACCAGGTGCACCATCACCCAGTCCCACTACATTGTCTCTTAAGAAGAAAATGAAATGGTAAACCTTTGCAAGGCTGTGAGAAATAACAGCATGAGGACACTATTTGCCCCCCATCTCATCAAAGGTCTCCCACATAAGTATTTGTGATAGCTCATTTTCCTATCATCCTTACTGCACCCTCTTATAATTTGCATAATGTAACTTATAAACCATTTCCCAAATGCTAGGTTGATTTCTCATAGTAGCACCAATTCATCTGGTAAGAAAACTCCAAGTGACAAAATGTCACTGGCAGACATCAACATGGGTCTCATTTATAATACATATTTCTACTTTATTCACAGATAACACAAATGGCATTTATCAGGAGATGTGGATATTCCTGCTATTTTAAACAACATGCTCTGCATTAGTTAGAATTTCTCAGTATTTAGACAGATTTAAATATGTGTAACATTTATTAACTCTAACATTAGCTCTGACATTTCAATTTAATCAGTGTTACTACAGACAAGTAAAGTAATTCTCTTATACTAATACATAAACAGTATTATCTTTTCATTTCAAAAAGGTAGAATTTCATGAGCTAAGACTCTCAGGAAATAATTTTATCTGTGTGGGGAGGGACAGAAGAAAACCCAGCAAAAGGCATCTGGGAATTAATTTGAAGATGAAATAATGCATAAATTATACAGTTATCCATGGAAGAAAGCTTTGGTGACTACTGGATAGTTAGTTCTTAGTAAAAAGTTAAATAGGCTTCCTGTCTACAGACATTGGAGTTTATTCAGGAATAGGAAGATGAAGGGGAAGGATTTAACTAACTAGTATCACTATAAGAATAACGGTTATTTATTTATTTATTTATTTATTTATTTATTTATTTTACCAGAGCACTGCTCAGCTCTGATTTATGGTGGTACATGGGATTTAAGCTGGGACTTTGGAGCCTCAGGTATAACAGTCTCTTTGCATAACTACTATGCTATCTACTCCTGCCCAATATTACATTTAAAACAGTTGCCACATGAAGAGAGATATATACAGGAGCTAATACGAGATAAAACTAATATAGAATTATGTACTAGGAGTTTGTGTATGTGTCTGAAATTTTATTGCATTTGCCAATAACTATATTGCATTTGTCAACTTTATTATTTGTGGTATGTGTATTCTTGATAAATATTCACTTTTATGCCTGATTTTTTACTCTCAGTTACTTTTTTTCCTTAAAAAAAAAAAACCATCTGCCCCCAAATTATAATATACTCCTTGTTTCACCTGAATCTACTCTGCCCACAAGCTAACCACAACTGAATAACTTTTTTGTTCTGTGGGTTAAGGTTATGTCTATGCTTCTTCTGTTTCTTGTAATCAAAGTCACAAATTTGATAGTCAGTTCCAATGAGGTCTAGAATTTCTTAATAATACATACTTGGGTCTTAGGGATAACTATGCCAATATTTGGCAATAGGGGAAAAATAGACTTCTTCCATGTAGAACTTTCTCTTGTAAAGATTGTAGCTATAGTTGCCCTATGCTTTCTAAAAGTAGAGCACAATTTTGTGCACCTTAACAACTCTATGAATTCATATAACACATTTCTGTGGTCGTAGCCTCCTCCTATTTCATCGTCTCCCACATTTGGCTTTATGAATTTCTCTTCTTTCATCATCTAGTCTCCAATTCCACCAGCTATACTTCTTTATTGAATCATATTTATCCAATATGCAAATAAGTTAAATGCCTAGCTACATACAGCAACCATGTCTATTTTTTTTTTTTGTAAGAGTGAAATAAACTTCACATTGAAATGGAGAAGCACATAAATATGATGTAATGGCTGAGCCATTTTCATTTACTGGAGATTTTAAATTGTCAATTGTTCCACTGACAAGAATTGCTGGTAAGGACTCTGGAGAAGGGGCAAGGGAGAATTCAGGGGAAGGGAGTGGGCATTGCTTCAATTATCTTTTCATATGCTAATGTTCTCTTTCCCTTTTCAGCACTCACTTCCCCCAAATGGTCCCTACTCCACATGCTCATATTTCTTTTGGCTGGCAGCACTCATCCTGCCTTGAGGCAGGATTATTTGGTAAAAATTGATAAGCCAAAAGATATTTGTTGAGAGCTCTCCTTTTAAAAATGTCTGTGTCTCAGGCTGTACTTTGTACAATACAAAGGTCCATCAGATGAATTTGGTCTTTATGTTAAATTTTATAGGAAAACAAACCTGTTGTCAAGGGAAACAACTATGAAGACCTGAAGATCACATGACAGAGTTAAAAGGTACGTGGTAATCCCAAACAAAACAAGAAGTGCAAACACCAGATGCCTTGGCAAAGAGATATACAAGATTCCTAAGAAATCTCAGGCTAAAATCCATCAAGACCAGATGAAATTTGAAAATGTTTGGTACTCAATCAAACTCTAAGAAAATGCCAAATATATGAATTACAGCAGTCCTCCTATCCACAGTATTATATTAGAATATAGTGTCATGTTAGCTCTGGACTATTATTGTTACTCTTACTGCATTAAATTCACATATTACACTTTACCTTAAATATGCCTATTTATACATATGCATGTGTGTGTGTATGAAAAATAACAATATATACATGATTTGGTACTATGCATGGCTAGAGGCTGGGTTCTTAGAACACATACCATGCAAACAAGGGGAAGATATCGTACTCAATAAATGTGACAACTGGAGGGCCATCTGAAAAAGTATTAAATATATATGAATAACAGTTAACAGAAAAGAGGCAAATGGCTCTAAAACACATGAAAAGATACAAGCCTCCTGATGCGTAATAGAAATATCATCCATTCACTGAACACAACACATACAATACACTAGTTTGAATTCTGAAAGGATGAAAAGCTTAAATGTACAGATCAAAACTATAAAAATGTATTAAAAGACATAAAAGTTATTTAAAATCAGTAGTCCATAAAAAGGAAAAAGCAGTAACTAGCCAATATAAAAACTATGTGATAAGCAATAATGACAATAGTTGGGGAAATACACAGTTACAAAATAAAGGGTAAATTCTCTTGGTATTACAAAAATGACTACCAATCAACAAAAAAAGAGGCAAATAAACAATTCATTTTTCAAAATTTTTATTTTATTTATGAAAAGGAGACACTGACAAAACCATAGGATAAGAGGACTACAACTCCACACAGTTCCCACCACCAGATCTCCGTATCCCATCCCCTCCCCTGATAGCTTTCCTATTCTTTATCCCTCTGGGAGAATGGACCCAAGGTCATTGTGGGATGCAGAAGGTGGAAGGTCTGGCTTCTGTAAATGCTTCCCCGCTGAACATGGGTGTTGATAGGTTGATCCATACTCCCAGACTGCCTCTCTCTTTCATTTTTTAACATGGAAAAATTATATGAATAACAGTTAACAGTTAAAGAAAAAATGAACGACTCTAAAAACATGTGGAAAGATACAAACCTCTGGATGAGTAATAGAAATATAAATTTCAACTATTCAGTTATCATTTTTCACCTTTACAGTGGGCAAATACCTTAAAGTTTGTGTTAACATGGCTCTTGGGAAATTGGTTACATTGTTAATGAAAACAATTGGTTACATTGTTAATTATATTGTTAATGAAAGTAGAAATTGGCTCTATCTCTATGGAGGGCAAGTTGAAAATATTTTTTGTGAAAAAAATTACACACGATTTTTTTTTTTTTTTGCCACTAGAGTTAATGCTGAAACTCAGTGACTGCACAACACTTCCACTGCTCCTAATGGATTTTTGTTTTTAAATCATTGATAGAGGGTGACATGAAGAGAAAGAGAGGATGAAGAAAGAGGGAGAGAGAGATAAAGAAAAAGAGAGATACTTGCAGCAATGCTTCACTGTTCACGAACCCCCCCCCCCCCAGTTTGGATCTAGAGGCTTTCAGATCCTAACAAATGATAATGTACGTATTCTACCAGGTTTGCCACTATTTGATCCTGTGTGAGAATCCTCTTAATCAACAGTTAGTTGCTCCTAGCTATTTATTTAAAAGTTATTCTCACATACTTGCAAATTAATTCATTCCAATGTTATCCATACCATGAATCCAATAGGAAATATTGGAAACACCCTTGATGTTTCTTAATCAGTATTAATAAAATAAATCATGTTCCACTAACTCGCAGGCACTACTGCAGCTGTAAACAGACAAACCAACAAAAACTATGTAGCAGTGGACCAGAAAAAAAAAAAAAAAACACAAGTGTTTCTTCAAAAATATAAAGTCAGTAACATTTTATTGGCAAATAAAGGTAAAGCTTAATGTCTATATATCCTTATCCATATGTAATTCTGAAAATGATATGCAGTGGCCAGCAAGGTCATTTAGTAGGTAAAGGACTTGCATTGTGTGAGGTCCCCAGATCAGTTTCCAACATTACATATGCTAGAGCAATGTTCTTTGATCTTATTTACTCTCTTTCATTTAATCAATCTTGAAAAATAACTTGCGGGAGTCCGGCGGTAGCACAGCAGGTGGCGCAAAGCGCAAGGACCGGCGAAAGGATGCCGGTTCAAGCTCCTGGCTCGTCACCTGCAGGGGGGTCGCTTCACAGGCGGTGAAGCAGGTCTGCAGGTGTCTATCTTTCTCTCCCCCTCTCTGTCTTCCCCTCCTCTCTCCATTTCTCTCTGTCCTATCCAACAACAACAACATTAATAACAACAATAATAACAAGAAGAGCAACAAGGGAAACAAAAATGGGGGAAAAAAAGAAAAATAACTCGCAAAAAGCTAACATTAGGTGTCAAGTAGGGAGGAAGTGAGAATTAAGCACACAGGGGGATTTTTACTTATATATTCTAAAACTTGCTGAGACATGACAATGCTATGCTGATGAGCATTTAAATTAACACTTGTCTTATTACATTCAATTGAGAAAATGGTCATTTTTTTAATGATAGTGTAAGTGAGGGTCCTAGTTATAAGCTGTAGAGTTGATCCCACCAAATTGAAGTACCAGCAGATATTATAAAGAAGAAGAAGAAGGAGAAGGAGGAGGAGGAAGAGGAGGAGAGGAGGAGGAAAAGGAGGAGGGGGAGAAGGAGGAATGAGAAGCAGCAGCAGCAGCTGTGGATTGACTTTGCATTTTGACCTGAATGTTCCTAGCCAAGTCCCTATGTATTCCCTGGGTGTTGAATGATAGAGAATATGGTAGATATGATCTTTGCTGCTCCAAGGAAGACATACAAATATTTGGTAAGTCATTTTTGGTGCTAGAGACCCAATAATGGAACCTTAATATATGTTATGAAGTAAAAATCCTCAAAGCAACTTTAGCTTATAAATAAGAGATCTAAGCGAGGCTTAGATCAATTTCATGATTTCCTCAACAAAGTACATAGACTAGACAACTGATAAAAGACAAAAGGTTAACAAATGAAAGGAATGTTCCTCCCTCTACATATGAGAAAAATAGAAGCACACACTGATAAGACCTTGCTAGGGTCCTACCTGAGCCAGAGTTGAAAGTCACCTATGCAAAGAACAGCATGAGCAAGTGAGACCTGTTGTGGGACATACACACCATCAAGGGACAGAAGGATAATGGTAGAAAGTGAGACTATGATCTGGAAATAAGTTCCCAAGTGCAGAACTTTTTTCAAACACAATGGCCATAACCCCAACTCAGGCTTTATTTAATCTTCTATGCAAATAAATTAGTACTAGAAGTTACTGGCATTCCCAACATTAACTCTCAAGGAGCATAAGCTGGCTTGAAGGTTCAATGGCTTTGTGTCCTGGAAGTCAAAGTGATCAACCAGAGGTAGGGACAATGATGAAAGCCATGTTTGGGTTGGACCCTGAAATCTCTGCTTTGCCCACTGAAACCCAAGCCTGCTTATTCCTCCACTGATTTACTCATGAGCCAAGAGTTAAAAGAATATAAGGGTGAGAATGTCAGTTTACAGTGAAATTCCAACAAAAGGAGCACATTTCCTACCTTTAGCTACAATAGACTGTGGCATATTATCTGGATTAAAACAAACCAACTTAATGGTCTGTTTTGATAAATTTTACCATTTCCCAATCTTAATTGGAAGGGAATTACAACAGTTCTAACTTCCACCTGCATTAACAGTTCTCCAAGCTCAATATACATCCATAGCTGGGTGATTTCTCTTCTGGCCTTTCAATCAAGCCCTCTTTTATAAGTAGACCTCAAAACCAGAGAGATGGAGATATCCCCAGCACCAGTATAATAATATGGAGACCAGTTCTCTATTAGAGACCTTAGGTACACTCCATCCTTTATTGTTCCTTAATCCCAGTCAACCTACAATTTTATCTCCAGCTTAATCTACCATCAATCCACTATCCACTTAACAAATCCATTCACACTGGATATGTCTCCACTGTTCTTTGTTGCAAAGAATCTCAACTCTATTATCAGTAGAATCTCAAGGAGCCTTTGAGAAGGACTGATACTACAGAAGGAAGGAAGGAAGGAAGGAAGGAAGGAAGGAAGGAAGGAAGGAAGGAAGGAAGGGAGGGAGGGAGGGTGGAAGGAAGGAAGGAAGGAAGGAAGGAAGGAAGGAAGTCTGATACTAGGCTTCTACCCCAAATTTATAATTTAAGTAGCAGATGGGGAGCATTCTCAATAACCTATGTCTTACTGCTGCCTTATTTTGTCTCTGTGGCATTCCATTATATGTCCTTCTGGAGATTACAATTTATTGAAAAAGGAAGCAAAGATTCTTAAAGCAGCAAAAACCCAACTTTACTTGCTTTTCATCTACCAACAAGACTTCTCAAGTGGCCAAGGCTCAGGGTAAGGGCAGCAACCAACCTCAAAATTCTGTTAGGTTTCACATAGAAAGTATCTAAATTCTAGGTTTTGTGCTGCTGCAGGATCTCTAAGACTAGGTCATGGCCACTGAGGAACTTTGAGGGATGGTTTAACTGAAGATATAACAAGGAACATTTAAAACATAGGTTGTCACAAAAGAGGAAAGATTCTGAAGAGCACAAAAAGCCCAGGCAAAGGGAGTCTGAGAAATGTAAGAACAGCTATGGGCCCTCATTCAACAAAGGACATAGGCTAGACAACTGATAAAAGACAAGAGGTTAACAAATGAAAGAACTGTTTCTCCCTCTACATATAAGAAAAACACAAGCACACACTGACAAGACACTGCCAGGGTACTACCTGAGGAGGGAAACTTGTAAAGCAGGAGGGAAACTCCAGTGGGAGCGCTAAGATTATGAGCAGAGGGACAGAGGTAGGTGGCTCTCTAGGTGAGAGTTAGACTCTAGCAGGCAATGCTTAGAAATATTTCTCCATGGGAGTCGGGCTGTAGCGCAGCGGGTTAAGCGCAGGTGGCTCAAAGCACAAGGACCAGCATAAGGATCCCGGTTTGAACCCCGGCTCCCCACCTGCAGGGGAGTCGCTTCACAGGCGGTGAAGCAGGTCTGCAGGTGTCTATCTTTCTCTCCTCCTCTCTGTCTTCCCCTCCTCTCTCCATTTCTCTCTGTCCTATCCAACAATGACGACAACAACAATAATAACTACAACAATAAAACAACAAGGGCAACAAAAGGGAATAAATAAATAAAATAAAATATTTAAAAAAAAGAAATATTTCTCCAGAATCTATAAGTCAAGAATTGTGTAGTTGTTCACTCCAAAACACATTGCTCTTCTCTACTGGTCACTGAAGACCCTTGAAGTACTGTGATGAGTAGAATGACATTACTAACCACAGGATGTACATTTTTAAGTGGACAAAAGATAGTAATATGGAATTTCAGGATATTGAAAAAACATCGCACATGTTATACCAAAATTTCAGATCTCATCTTACAATCCACAGAAAATTAAGAATTCACAGGGAAAAAAAAAAACACCTCTATAGTGAATTTTAAGAAGACTCTTGACTTGGAGATGGAGTTGCAGAAAAAAAAATTGCTCAATGCAGGGATATGATAGAGAGTAACTTGGAAGCATATGGAGTAAAGCAATACCCCTAGGAATTGACAACAGTCAGAGAGATCTGAAGAAGAGTGTATCTAAGAAGTCTGAGAAGCAGACTCTTTAAAGAGAGTTCTAGAAATGTTTTCTAAGCTGTCATTTCTCAAAATATTTTCAGTTAAGTAGAACACCTTCCTTTCTTCCTGCTATTCATGTTACCAAGTTCCTATTTGAGAAAACCGGGGTTCATAAACTCCTTGTCTTTCATGTAAGAGAATATACCACACAGAAGCCCCTGGCCCAGGCATGCCCCATCTCATTTTCTGGTGTTTCTTGCTCTATGAGGGCCTCCAGGCAAGCACATAAAACACATCAAATGGCAACAAGACTGGGTTTCTATTATGACGTCTCATTATGTTGGAAAATCCAAAGAGTGCCTTAGGGAACAAAATTTCTCTTTTCCAATAGGATCTTTCTCAGCTTTCCAGCCCAGATTTTCTCACCACTGCTTGGCCCAATCAGATGCTTACTAACCCCCTGCTCTGTGTGAAGCCCTGCGCTCCCAGCAGACATCACTCCCAGATGTTTCAGAAGGATGGAGACCTACAGAATGATAAACTCCTCTGCAAATTCAAAAGGACAGACTCGACTGTTCCTCTCCCTTCCCAACCCATGCTTCTCTATTTTAATTAAAACATGTTGAATACCAGAAATATTGGACAGCATTTGACAGCATTAGCCTCTCTACAATCAGAAATTTGATGAGGTTAATTACATAATCTAAAGAGGTGCTAACTGCCCCTTGAAGGCATATTCTTCTATCAACTTGCCCACAAGCTAGCAGTCAGTAGTATTAGCTAATCTCACACACCAGACACTGGCAAAGCTGTCATCAAGGCAAGGATGGACAGGAGAAAAGAGAATTAAAAAGTAGAAATAGAGAGGTGGCTCTGATGATACCACTATATTCAATGATGTGGTCCTTTGCATGGATTAGAATCTAGCTATCTTTGTACAGTAAAATCTAATTTGAATGGATTGGAATATAGCTGCCTTTGCTCAATAAAATCTATGGAATAATTGAAAGTTGCCTTCCAGAGAAAAGGAGGGGGTGCCTGATAGGGCAGGAAACAGTCTTGTGCAGATTTTCGTGCTAGCAACTTTCTATATATTGTGTGCTAGAATACAGCTCAGGTGGGGCCAGATTACACCGAAAGAAAGAAAGAAAGAAAGAAAGAAAGAAAGAAAGAAAGAAAGAAAGAAAGAAAGAAAGAAAGACTGTGTCCCATCCTATCCTCCCTCCTCTGCCCCCAACCTACCCCGTAAAGCTGAACATCCACCCTCACCCTCAACCCAGGGTTTTTACTTTGGTGCCCTACTACAAATTCAGTCAAATCCTGTTTTGAGTTTCCCTTTCTGTACTTCTTTCTCAACTTCTGTTGATGAGTGAGATCATCCCATACTCATCTTTATCTTTCTGGCTTAGTTGACTTAACATAATTTCTTCTAGCTCCATCCAAGATGGGTCAGAGAAGGTGGGTTCGTTGTTCTTGATAGCTGTGTAGTACTCCATTGTGTATAGAAACCATAGCTTTCTCAGCCACTCATCTCTTGTTGAGCACCTGGGTTGCTTCCAGGTTTTAGCTATTACGAATTGTGATGCTATGAACATAGGAGTACACATTTCTTTTTAGTTGAATATTATGGAGTCCTTGGGGTATATCCCTAGGAGAGGGATTACTGAGTCATATGGAAGGTCCATGTCTAGCCTTGTGAGAGTTCTCCAGTCTGCTCTCCACAGAGGCTGGACCAGTTTACATTCCCACCAGCAGTGCAGAAGGGTTGCTCAGTCCCTACAGCCTCTCCAGCATTTGTTGCTGCTGTCCTTTTTGATGTACGCCATTCTCACAGGGGTGAGGTGGCATCTCAATGATGTCTTTATTTGCATTTCTCTGACAATCAGCAAGCTTGAGCAACTTTTCATGTGTTTGTTAGCCGTTTGGATCTCCTCTGTAGTGAATGTTCTGTTCATATCCTCTGACCATTTTTGGATGGGGTCATTTTCTTTTTTGTTGCTAAGTTTGCTGAGCTCTTTTTTTTTTTCCTCCTCCAGGGTTATTGCTGGGCTCGGTGCCTGCACCATGAATCCACCGCTCCTGGAGGCCATTTTTCCCCCCTTTTGTTGCCCTTGTTGTAGCTTCGTTGTGGTCATTATTATTGCCCTTGTTGACGCAATTCGTTGTTGGATAGGACAGAGAGAAATGGAGAGAGGAGGGGAAGACAGAGAAGGGGAGAGAAAGATAGACACCTGCAGACAAGCTTCACCGCCTGTGAAGCGACTCCCCTGCAGGTGGGGAGCCGGGGGCTCGAACCGGGATCCTTACGCGGGTCCCTGCGCTTTGCGCCACATGCGCTTAACCCACTGCGCCACCGCCCGACCCCCTGCTGAGCTCTTTGTATATTTTGGTGATTAGTCTCTTGTCTGATATATGGCATGTAAAGATCTTGTCCCATTCTGTGAGGGGTCTCTGTGTGTGATAGTTTCTTTGGCTGTGCAGAAGCTTTCCAATTTGATGTAGTCTCATCAGTTTGTTTCTGCTTTAGACTTCCTTGCAATTGGGTTTGTATCATCAAAGATGTCCTTGAGGGTTAGGTGAGAAAGTGTTCCACCAGTGTTTTCCTCTAAGTATTTAGTAGTTTCTGCTCTAACATACATGACTCTGATCCATTTGGAGTTGATTTTTGTTTCTGGTGAGATAAGGTGGTTCAATTTCATTCTTCTGCATGTTTCAACCCAGTTTTCCCAGCACCATTTATTGAAGAGAGCCTCCTTCTTCCATTTAATACTTTGGGCCTCCTTATCAAAGATTAGATGTCCATGCTACTCACATGACCTTGAGCAAATTGCTTCACTTAAATCAGTCTCACTTCCCACATTTTTGATGTGTTAGACCATCCTATGAGAGTAGCTGCCAGGACTGAGAGTTGATAGGAACAGGTGCAGATCCACTACGAGATGAGACATACCAATAGCATCATGAACCAACTTCCTTAACATCAATCTGTAGGCAGGTGGCTTGAGTGAATTCTACGTTCATACAACCTAAGTTGTGTGATCCTAGCAAGCTACCCCTCCTTGTGGCATATTTTCAAAAAGTAGAAATCAGTATCAGTTTCAAAGTCATAGAGTATTATAAAGATTAAATTAGTTGTTAGGGGCCAGGAAAATAGCTCACTTGAATAGTGTGCTCCCTTTTTTTGAGCCCGGCCTCCACCACTACTTTGTTGTTATCTAAAGGAAATTAGTTGTTAGATATAAGACAGTATCAGACATGTAGTATATGCTTAATAAATATTTATTGTTATGATCTCCAGTGCGAGGTCTTGTTAGCAGTCATGGGGTTGCTGCACTGTAGGCACCAAATGCTTAGAAACTTCATTGGCCAACAGATGAGTGGCTGAGCAAGTTGTGGTATATATACACAATGGAATACTACTCAGCTATTAAAAATAGTGACTTCACCATTTTCATCTTGGATGGAGCTTGAAGAAATCATGTTAAGTAAAATAAGTCAGAAACAGAGGATGAATATGGGATGATCTCACTCTCAGGCAGAAGGTGAAAAACAAGATCAGAAGAGAAAACACAAGTAGAACCTGAACTGGAATTGGTGTATTGCACCAAATTGAAAGACTCGCAGTGGGGGGAGTACAGGTCCAAAAAGGATGGCAGAGGACCTAGTGAGGGTTGTATTGTTATGTGGAAAACTGAGAAACGTTATGCATGTACAAACTACTGTATTTACTGTTGAATGTAAAACACCAATCCCCCAAAAAAGAAATTAAAAAAAATTTTTTAAAAGCCTATTTCGCCATTTTCAGCCCATCTTAGATGGAGCTTGAAGGAATCATGTTGAGTGAGGTGTTTCTGTGAGGTTTTCTTTTGATGAGGTTCTCATTGCAGGTCTGAACAGAAGAAAAAGACGGATTCTCCCCATCAGAGATAATTTTTCCTTTTTAAGGTCCTCAGACTAAGAAGTAGGACTTTTTTTTTTTCCTTTATTTTTTATTGGGAGGTTAATGTCTTACAGTAAAGTTATTGGCACATGGGCACAACTTCTCATCTTACCAAGATAGGTATCTGCAAATCACTCTCACTCCCAAATTAGGTCTATTATAGTGTACCAGGGCCTGTTGAGGTCTTTAAATTTCAAGAGAAAAAAAAAGCTTCACTGAGTGGACAATACTTCAACAAAAATCTATGAGAGATGTGTGGAAATAAGCCAAATAATTATTGGAAAGGAACATTCCAGAGTCAGTAAAATAGCTCACTTGGGTAATGTACTGTTTTGCCATGCATGCAACCCAGGTTAGAGCCTGCCCTGTACTATACTGAAGGGAGATTTGGTGATGCAGTCTTTCTCTCTCCCCGCCTTGCCCCTCCTTCTGTATTTATCTAAACAAAAACAAACAAACAAAAATGGAAAGGAACATTTCAGGCTAAGAAAGCAATGCAAAGGCCCTGAGGCAAGTGCAAGTCTGGTAGATGAAAGAAATAGAAAGAAGGCCAGGGCAAATACAGTCAAGCCAGGGCGGTCAGAGGAGGGGACAGGTCACATTGGAACTGAGGGCTATCATAGAAGGACTTGTGTACAGGTAGGGGTGTGTGTGTGTGTGTGTGTGTGTGTGTGTGTGTGTGTGTATTATGGTGTGTCTATACCTCACAGGAAAAATCATGTACACCATATAAAGTTAATCGCAATAAAGTAACTTAAATCCACTGATATGAGAACAAAAAGGAGAAAGAAAATGAAGATGGGAATAAATCACCGCCAGGAACTAATCAGAAATCAAAGGTGATTTCATCTTCGATAAGAAAGCCTCACTTTCGATCTCAACCTCAAGAGTACAAAAAGGGAAATGCTGTTTGTCATCAAGTTTATCATAGCAAGAAGACAGATGCAAATTATTCTGGGAAATTAAATTATTTGGGGTATCATAACCAGAAAATACTACCTTCTAGGGGATCGCAGACCCAGACTCTGAAACAAAGTGACATAATGTTCTCAATAAATGCAAGTTTTCCAGAGGTCATTTCTTGGGTGGCAAAGGACAAGGTACTGAAACTAGTTCTGTTAATGCTGTGGGTGTGCTGGACATCTGAGTGTAACCCCCAAACATGAAGATTGACTTGAGAGTTATTTTTTAGCATCAAGGGAAAAAAACAGAAATGCCTTATCTTTCAAGTAATTTTCACTGAGTTGGGTTTCTTACAGCTGATTTGTGGGCAGATATGATGAGTCTGTGGTGTCCTGGTATTGTCTAGAAGACAACTGAAGCTTTCCGGTCACCTAATGAGTATGACTCAGTAGAGACTTACCAAGGCGTAGAACTAAGTTAAGATAGCTTCTTTTTGTAGAAGCCATCTATTTCATTAAGTGAGTTGTGGACTACCACTGGCAGGGAGAGAAGTCACCTCTGTAAACTACCATCAGTCTGCTTCAGGACACAAGCAGGCAATGAAGAATTGACTCAATATCCCCATCGAATCTACCATGGCCAAAATCCTTTTACTATGAAAAAAAAAATGTAATGCCATTGCCAACAGATACTTACCTAAGCCAAAGCAAGACCTTTTACGAGCACCCAGAGGGCCAGAGAAAATAGCTCCCTTGCATATTATTCTACTTTACCAAGTACATATCCCAGGTTCAAGTCTGGTCCTCACTGCATTAAAGGAAGCAGTAGTGCTGTGATTCTCTCCCCGCCTCCCCTCCTCTCCCCTCCCCCCCTCCCCTCCCCTCCTGTTGTTAAAATTTTCGGCGGGTCTTGCTAGCCAGGCTAGCTTCACGGGCGGGTAACAGAGACGCGGAGACAATGGCTGGGCAGGGAAGCTGTATTTCTTTATTCAGGAACAACGATTCATAAACTAAGACAAACTAATCACCAAACAGAACTCTGCTGTCTCTTTGCGGCGGCTCAAGCACTCTCTCTTACTCTGGAACTCAGGAACTCAGGAACTCTGGCGGGGTTCCTTGGGGCGGGGCCAAGCGGGCCCGCGAAATTTAACTGGACTGATCCAATTCTCTTGGCGCGGGAGAACTAGAACCCAGTGTAAAGCATACAACACCCTCCCCTCTCCTCTCCTCTCCTGTCTTCTCCCTTAACCTCTCCTCCCTTCCCTTTCTCTCTTCTCCTCTCCTCTCCTCTCCTCTCCTCTCCTCTCCTCTCCTCTCCTCTCCTCTCCTCTCCTCTCCTCTCCTCTCCTCTCCTCTCCTCTCCTCTCTTTCCTCTCCTCCCATACCCTCCTCTTCTCTCTTCTTCTCTTTCTCTCTCTGCTTCTCTGTCTTTATCTAAAAGAAAAACAAAATAATAACAATAAAAAAAGAGCACAAAGAAAACTGAAGTCTTTGAGAAAGTATGGCCACACCAGAACAACCCTGGAAACCACTTTAGGTGGAGGGGATTGGCTAGACAGAGTTAGGAGGAGGCCCCTGGAATCATAGAGACTGAGGGTTATTTAAGGGTAAGAACATTAAATGAATTTCTACGTAATATAATTACATTCCATCACATCAAACATTCAGGTAAATCACTGCTATCCTTATTTGTACTTCTCTAATATTCAGTAGCTGGGCATTTATCATATGTGTGTGTGTGTGTGTGTGTGTGTGTGTACATACACATATATGTCATTAGCCATTTGGATATCTAATTTGGTAAAGATTTTGTGAATATCTTCCCATTTTTTGCTGAGTTTGGTGAAGATTTTGTTCATATCCTCTTCCCATTTTTTCCTGAGTTTGGTGAGTTATTTACACATTTTGGTTATCAGTCCTTTGTCTATCGAGTATTGGTGTTTGTTTTTTTGTTTGTTTACCAGAGCACTGCTCAGCTCTGGCTTATGGTGGTGCAGGGGATTGAACCTGGGACTTCGGAGCCTCAGGCTTGAGAGCTGTTTGCATAACTGTTATGCTATCTACCCCCGCCCTATCAGTCCTTTGTCTAATGAGTGACATGTAACTATCCTCTCCCATTCTTTAAGGGGTCTCCCTGTTTTGGTGCTTCTGTTTTTGTTTTCTATCCAGAAACTTTTCAGTTTAATGTAGTCCCATTGTTTGTTTCTGTTTTTGTTTTCCTTGAGGAATGACCTTGAGTCATTGAAGATGCTTCTAAAACATAGGTAGGAAAAGAGTTCTGCCAATGTTTTCCTCTAGATATTTTATGGTTTCTGACCTAACATCTACATTTTTTTTTTAAAAAAAGTCCATTTGGAGTTAACTTGTGTGCATGGTGAATGTAGTGGCCCAATTTCATTGTTTTGTATACTTCAATCGAATTTGGTTGAAGACTTTCCTTTCACCATTTCATATTCCCCCCCTATCACCACCCCTTGTCAAAAATTATATGTCTGTAAATGTGAAGGTTTACTTCTGTGCTCTCAATTCTATTCCACTGGTCTTGAGTCTATGATTATCCCAGTACCAAGCAATTTTATATTGTAGTAGATCAGTAAATTCTTCTCATTTTCTCTCTAAGCAGACTGCATATCCATTCTCACTTGCATTTCAGCATGACTGTGTGGCTAAGTTCTACTCAATGAGATGTGGTCTCTTCTCCTAACCTACCAACAATGACATTCAAGTTCTTTCCTGTCTGCAAACAAGACTCTCTACCAGTGCTGCTTTGGGACCAATTATTTGAGCTGAGAGTTAGCATATCTTCTCTCTTTCTTTTCCCTTTCTCTCTCTCTCCCTCTCTCTCTCTCTCTCTCTCTCTCTCTCTCACACACACACACACACACACACACACACACACACACACACTTCTCTGTGTACACTACTAATCAGGAATTCACCATATGGATTTTATATGAAAAGAAAACAAATTTCTCAGGAAAGAGGTATGTTTACATTTGGAGGCTAAATATTCATATAAGCTATACCCTCAAATGATCTCAAAATGCCCACAAATCTTCACTGAAAGTCTGCTACAGAAACAGCCTTGTGCTTAGATCACCTTTGTAAATTGAAGTTCCAGGTGGTGGTGAACTAGGTTGTGCACAGATGCTACCATTCACAAGAAAGCAGGTTCAAACCCCTAGTTCCCATTTACAGGGGGAGGCCTCAAGAGTGTGAAGCAGTTCTACAAGACTGTCTGTATATCTGCCTGCCTAGCTAGCTTTCCATTTCTAGCTCCCTCTCCCCTCAATATCTCTCTGTTCTATCAAATAAAAGGGAAAAAGAAAGAAAATTAAAATAACTCAATGAGTCTAGTTCTACAGTGGTTCAGAGCAAGGCAAAGGAAAAGCACATATAATAGGAAATGAAATCATAAAATAAATTCCACAGAATTGGGGAAGAAGCTAGAAAGATGAGTAGGAAGAAGCAAGCTTTTCTGAGATACCTAGTGCTCTTGGTATGAAGCACAAAGCAGCTTTGGGGTTGTCACCATGAATTGGCTGAGGACTTGACCATTTTCCCATGCTGATAGAAACTTGGTCTCCATATCCCAAGGCTTGCAAAATGAAATGAAATCCACTTTCTCTCTATGTCCCCAAAGACCTGAGGTGTTTTGCTTTTCTAGTGTTTATAGCACTTAGTAAAGGAGTACCACTGAATTGCATGGTAAAAAAAATTCTAAGAATAAATACAGTAATTCTACCTAGTTCAACCACCATCTTTATCTTATTATTTTTTTATCTTATTATTTAAGTTTTCTTTATCTTATTATTATTTTTTCACTTATTATCATCAAGGCTATTGCTGGGGCTTGGTGCCAGCACAATGAATCCATCTATATAGTGGCCATTCCCAACACTTTTATTTGACAGGAGAGAGAGAAAGAGAGAAAAACTGAAAGAGGAGAGGGAGATAGAGATGAAGAGAGAAAGTGAGATACCTGCAGTACTCCATCACTGGCCATGAATGCTTCCCCCTGCAGTTAGGGTCAGGGAGCTGATCCTTAATCCTCAGTCGGGGGCACCTCCACCAGACCCCAATACACTTGATTTTCTTTCACAAGCCAGATTTTACTTGTTATTAAGAGACTATAAGATTACTATCACCAAAGTTCTGTGCTAGTGCTCTTTCAATGAATATACTATGTTCTTAATGGTGCATTCATGTGATTTGCCAAACACTCAGTGGGTACCTACCATGTACATGGAGTCAAGCATTTGAGAAACGGGGTGTCAAGAATGTCATCCTAGTCCTCAAAGGACTTGCAGGCAGACTGTAGTGGCCATGTCCCAAACAATAAGCCAGGTGTCACTCTGGTTCTTAGGATCAAGGTGGTCTCCTCTCTGGGGACCACTCTACCTAATGATAATGTGACATTCTTGCCTCTGTCCTATTGGCTCAATGGCTCAGACACCTGCAGTCATGTTAGAATCCACAGGAAAGTGTGAGCATCCCGGAAGGGTGGTAGCTGGCTCACAAATGCAAAGGCAGTGACCACAGACTGTGTGGTAGCAGTCTCCCCCACATTCCTTCCCACCCTGCTGCCTTACCCAGAGGCTTATTTCTATTGGCAGTCTCAATAGTGCAAATCTACATTTGGATAAGTGGCACTAAAATAAAATGGACTGTAATTATTGTTATAGATTACCATAATTACAGTAGGGGAAAGGGCCAATTAGATTAGCACACACACACACACACCCACCACCACCACCAGGACCCAGCTGAGATAAAGGGAATTTGTGTAGAGGGCAATGAACCTGCTGTGAGCATTGGATGTCACTATCCACAACCCCACCCCCCCAAGGCCCAGGCTGAAAAGGGCAGAGCTGCTGAGGGGGGGGACAGGAGGAGGGAGACATTTTCAACCTGGAAATAAACCATCCATTAGAGAATGAGGCCTCTCTTCAGCAAGCAAGACTGGAGGTCACACCCAGATAGCCTGGCTACCCACATAATGGGCAGAGGCACTGGCAGGCTCTGCTCACCACACCACAGCCCAGAGCAACCAAGGACTAAGTTTTGTAATAGAAAGGCTCACCTTTCTGCCTCCCCTCTCTGGCTAGCCAGCTCTCACTGGGGTCATATAGCATCTACCAAGGACAACTGAGACTCCACCAAGTGACTTAGATCCTCTGTGCCTCACTGTCCTCCCTTGTGGAGGGAAAGACCATTTCTATTCATACACTGTTGCAGTGAGATCACACACATAGTGTCCAGACAGACTGTGCCTTGTGAGGAAGTGGGTCTGGTAAATGTAACTGCCCCTTTCCCTGATGGCTCTTAAGCCCCTACTCTGCATGCTGGTGCTCCCATATTCATACCCAAACTGGCTCCCCAGGTCTGAAAAGCACTGGCCTTGGGTGGAAAAACAGCATTTTCTTGCCTCAGCCATGTAATCTCCTTTGCATGGCTTTGTTTTCTACCTGGGCCCCATACATAAAAGGCCCTGTAGTTAAGGGTGCCAACATGATTAGCTCCTGCCTTGTCTGTAGGCTGAGTACCTACTTTAACGCTAGCTCCTAATGTCCAATTCTCACTCTCACTCATCTCTCTTATAGGGATATATAGATAGCATAACTGTTATATGAAAGATTTTCATGCCTGAGGATTTGAAGTTCCAGGCTCGATCCCTTGCACTACCATAAGCCAGAGGAGTGAGTGCTCTGGTAAGATAAATAAATAACAGTAAAAAACAAAAGTTAATTAGAACCTCATATTGAATTTTATAATGGGATATTACTTTTCCCAGTGCCTGTCCAGCTCCAGTGGCTCAGACACCCTGAGTCATCGCCCCAATTATGATTCACAGATGGGAACAGGTATATATCAATCAAATATAGTGCCCCCTCAGCTGAGCCTCATTGTCTCCCAGGTCCGGCCATTCTGGCCAGTCTTAATAGCTGGACCTACTGCTAAGACCCAGCCCTTCTCAGATACTCATTAGTCAGGTGCCTGTGCTGCCAGTCATGTCCCCCCTGAAGTTCTTACTGCACAAGACTCTTCTAATCCTGTGTCTGAGAAGGGACTCTCTGATTCACTGAGTTCATTCCACAATCACTCCTCATGTTTTGTTCCTGACTAATGCTCTCTGCTCTTATCTCCTACTTCCCCTGAAAAATACTTATCACATCGTAAGTATCTGCTTACTCATCTCATTGGTCACCCTCAATAGGCAATAAACTTCATGGGGAAAAAAGTTATTTTGCCTTTTAATTACCCCTTAACAGAGTCTCTGACATATAGTAGACACCAATTAAGACTTGATGAATGAATGGGGGGGGAAAAGTACTGAAGGCTAGAAGCTTGCCAGCCTTTTACTTTGATTTAATCTTCTGTGGGTGGAAACTTTCCTTCTGGAATATGACCAGGGGTAGAGATATAACCAGTAAAAGAGGCAGGTGGTCATGGAAAGGCTAGAAAGGCATTGATCTGGGCCCAGCTAGTGAGGAAGGAGGAAAGTATAGCAAGTTGCAAAGACTATCCCCATTTACTCTACAGTAACTCATAGAAATAATATGTTGGAATACAGTCTGACAGTACTGAAAGCAATTGGCTGCAACAGACCTATCATAACCCTTGGACACGTGTTCTTCATCCATCTAAGTCAACTAGGATATGTGTAATTCCATGAGGCTATCTCTTGAGCTGGGAACCATTTCTTTAAGGTTGACGTGGAGCTTATACAGTGTGGCTTGCATTGCTGGGTTACATTCTCTGTTTCTTAAATTCACCAAGAAAAAAAGGAATCTAAATTAAATGATTTCTCAAACATACACAAGTTGAGAGAAAGCAAGTTTTTGTTTTCAAGCTCAGATGTTTGACTGTTGGCCCCTGACCTCCAGACAGAGAACAGTTGTATTTATGAGTGCAGTTGTATTTATGAGCTGAGAGCATTAGCTTTGTTTCACTTACTCCAACAGTCAAGTTCCCAGCTCTATTACTTACTCTTTACACTTCCAGCACACCCAACACACCTTGACCCAGGAGCATCAGCAGTGATATGTTAATAGAAGGAGGAAAGCAACTCAGAGCAAAGCCTTGAAATTCAACCTCCTAGAAGGCAGGACATACTCAAGTCAGCTATTCTACTGGCCTCTGCATCCTCCTCATGTCCCTGTTGCTCATTCTCAAGGTCAATATCTGTTGAGACAGACAGAAGGTGAGTCTAACCTGGGCCCTTCCATACGATGTAACGTCCATGATAATATTTCACTGGGTGGGGCAGGGACATTCAGGAGGGAGGCAGCCCAGACATGTAATTTTTTCTCCCACCATGTCCAAAATACACTGCTGATCTATGCCCTCTGTCTTTGGGAACCAGGTGTCTCCTACTAACTAATGACAAGCTAAGTTAATCACTATAACCCCCCTGCATGCAGTTATTTACCATTATGCAATGGTCAGTGGCACAGGGCAGAATTTACAGGTGTGGGGTATAGAATTAGATCTTTGGCACCACATATGCCTGAGTGATACTGGTACTTTCACGCTCTCATTATCTCTCGTTAACTCACTAAGTAAATATATAAATCTTCAGAAGATAAAATCATTTAAAATAAAATGAACATTTCTTGGAGAAACCACCTGATAAATGGAATATAAGGGCACCTCTTAGGGGATGCCATATATCCTGCACTTAGTTCTCCATTCCATTCTTTATCCCCAAATCCTTAAGACATACAGGCTCCTGTGCCAGCTCCTCTATATTCTCCTCTAATATGGACAATCCTGACCCAAAACAATGAAGGAAGATGGTGAAATAGCTTGCAGAAACAGCTGCCCTAACCCAACGCCTCCCACCCCCACCCTAAGCTTAACAGTTCCTTCTTCTCTAAAATGCAGAGCCATTGGGGGCCAGGTGGTGGCACACCTGGCTAAGTGTACATGCTACAATGCATAAGGACCCGGGTTCAATCCTCCAGTCCCCACCCACAGGGGGAAAGCTTTGTGAATGGTGAAGCAGTACTGCAGGTGTCTCTCTGTCTCTCTTCCTCTCTGCCCCCCCGCTTCTTGGCCTCCGATTGTCTCTACCCAGTAAATAAGTAAAGATAAATTTTTTAAAAATTTAATGCACAGCCATTTTGGTCTCCCAAATCACTCTAGAGAACACACCCTCTTACCTGCACTAGCCTCAGAATTAGGCATTTGAGCAGAGGGCCTTGGCACCTCAGGACAGAGAAATGAATTATGAAGTAAGTCAAGAGGCACTGTGAAAGTTGCACCAGATTTCATTAGTTCCTAGAACACTACAAGATTTGTCACATCTTGGTGCTTTTGCCTTTTCCTTTCCCTTTCCTCTGCCTGAAATCAATGTTTAGCTTTCAATTTGTACACTAACTTCACAGAACCAAATGTGCAGAGCACAGCGCTTTCACCAGTACCACCTCACCTCTCTCAGACCCCTTATCAGTCTTTACCCTTCAATCACTATGACCAGGTTCACTCTTGTTATCTTTTGTCTCCAATTTTCTCTCTATAGCACCTAGCAAGCTGGCTGCCCCCCCCCCCAAAAGGGTCAATGAGCATTTCCTGGCTTGTCATATGAATTTATTCTTTGGGAAGAAGAAGAAAAAGAAAAAAAAGTCCCACAAAACATTCCTAAGCGTAAATCATCAACAAAATATTTCTTCAGCTCTGAGGGTCTGGGAAAGCATGTCTTCTCCTGGGACACCTGATTTATTTTTGCTTTAGGACAGCCTGGCACTTTGACAAGTTAGCAGACTAGTCACTGGGTACCAAACTACATCAGCTGGGAGAGCTCGTGCTGCCTTCGAGGGGACAGCCCAAGTCAGAACTTGCCCAGGAAATACAAATGGATTAAAGAGCAGGATATGAAGGGGTGGGGAATGGTGGGGTGAGGGGTAGGGCAGATGCATGTGTTTTATATACTCATTTTGTCCATTAATTTCACATCCCATATCCCTCTCCTCATTTCCTCTTTCTCTTCCATTTCTTAATTAGGAAAAAAATACCCCCTATACTTGTACAGTAAGCATTTCTGTAAGCTGCCACTAATCCTTTTTTAAGATGATGAAGGATATAAATATATAAATATAAATGAATCAATAAATTCTGTCCTCCTGCAGGATACCCCATTCCACTTGGATTTAGGTCATTCACATGTCTATTTATGAACTATTTTCAAATTTCAGGATTCTGATTGTGTAAGCAAGAACCACAGAAGGGGCCCTGGGACCAAGACACCTGCCAAAGCTGACACTGTGCATTCCTGACACCTGTGTGCCAACCGAGACCATCTCAGAGGGCCTGGGAAAGCTGCAGGCACAGCCACAGAGGGACTGTCAGCATGCCAGACTTGGGCAGCACCACAAATCCAGCTGCATAATCAACAACTGAATCTCTGTCTGGGCCTTGGTTTGAACTGATAAGAAATGAGGGGGCTGGGTTACAGCCTGTCTCTAAGGGTTCAGACTGAGTTTTACAGAGTTCCTGATGTAGTGAATGGGGCAGAATATGGTTATGAATATGGAACAGTCCTTGTGCTTGCACAAAGAGAATTTATTTACTTATTTTTTATGCAGTGACAGGGAATGAACATAGGATATCACATATGTGCACCATCACTGAGCAGTCTCCCTTGCCCCAATGTTATCCTATGATATTTGAGAAAGAAAGAACATAAAGAAAATGGAGAAAAGAGAAAGAGATGGAAAGACACCAAAGCACTGGAATTCCCTGTTGTATGCTTTACATTGGGTTGTTCTAGCTCTCCCCCTGCCAAGAAAATTGGTTCAGTCCTGCTAGTTTCGTGGGCCGCTTGTCCCCGCCCCAAGGAACCCCGAGAGAGTTCCAGAGTGGCAGAGTTCGAGAGTGCTTGGCGCCGCCGTGGGGGAAAGAGGCAGCAGAGTTCTGTTTGGTGATTAGTTTGGTTTAGTTTATGAATCGTTGTTCCTGAATAAAGAAATACAGCTTCCCTGCCCAGCCGTACGTCTCTGGTCATCTCTGTTACCTGCCCATGAAGCTAGCCCTGCCAGCTGGAGCCTCCGAATTTTAACAACAAATGGCGCCCACGTGGACCTGACCTGCGCATCTCTCAGATAAGTGAAGACAATTTGGCTACCTATGTACTATGGCCTTCTCTTCTGCTTGTGAAGAGATCTCCAAAGGCCTCTGCTCTTTCTTCATGAGACTGTTTTGCTGTTTCTGGAACATTTATCTCTTGACCACTCTGTGGTTTCCACTCACTTGGGTGCACTCAAAACAGCCAGAGGAGTCGGGAAGAGCCAGCGGGCAAGAGGCGAGGTGCAGAGCTGCCTTTTCCACCTGGTGAAACAGCCAGCCAGCAGGCTGCACCCAGACAACCCCGCGCACCGCACCCGCAGCCCCGCAGCCCGCAGGAGGCTGACACCAGCACACAGGAGCCCGATGCCACCACACAAGAGCCCGACGCCAGCACACAGGAGCCCGACACCAACACGCTGGAGCCCGATGCCAACACACTGGAGCCCGATGCCAACACACTGGAGCCCAATGCCAACACGCAGGAGCCCAATGCCAGCACGCAGGCCAGCCGGCTCTCCATCGCATGGCGCAGGGCACTGGACGTGGGATCCCTCCACGCTGCTCGGCCACTGCGAGCAGGGCAGCAGATATGACAGGGCCATGGGGCAGGGCCGCGGTGGCCTATCATGGCCGCCACCCCTGGGCACCTCGGTCCGCGCCTTCTACAAGGCTGGCCCACCCGCCCTTGTACTATGAATTCTGGACAGATCCTGAACCTCCCGGGCTCCCTGCTGAAACTGGACACACTGGCCGAGATCCTCAGCTCCGGTCTGAAGACAAACAAGCTGGAGTACGCAGAGATTCGTGCAGAGATCGCAACCTGCAATTCCTTGAAGTGGAGCTGCGTGGGAAGCCACCTCCGGATGGTGACCACCCCCAACAACTAAGACAGTACATATCTAAATTCGTGTTTAAAATGACATGTCTTCGTAACAAAGTTTTCTCTACTTGTGTGTTAATGACCATGTTTATGTGTATGTTTAAAGTTTGGTAAACAGTAACTTTAAGGCTAAATTCTTACTAGTCAAAGTTAAATGAAAAAGGTTTTCAACATAATTCTCATAAAGATAAAATTAACTTACATTTAAAGTCTGAGGTAAAAATTAGTTAACAATCAATATATTTTAACTAAGTTGGTCTAAAGACCTGCGCACACCTAGGGTGTGTCTCCATCTTGAATGGGTATAACAAAAGGTTAAATAGACTTGTTGATATGTGAAACTCTCAATTACCTTCTCTATTAGAAATGGTAGATTACAAAATGGCTATGCTAACTATTCTGATGCCTGAGGTTTCCTTTCCTGCGCACACCTAGGGTGTGTCTCCATCTTGAATGGGTGTAACAAAAGGTTAAAAAGACGTTGTTGATATGTAAAAGTCTCAAATTCCTTCTCTATTAGAAACGTTAGATTGCGCTATGGTTATGCTAATAAGTTTTGTTTCATAGTAAGTATTGCAGCCAGCTGCCTTTGGGACTGTAGGCCGTTCCCCACCCCCATGCAAATGCCTGTTGAGGCAAGTACGCCCCCCAGAGGCAAGAAATGTTTTTTTTAAGCTGATAAAGTTTTTCCCACAGAGGCAAAAAAATGCCCCCCTCAGGCCTTCCCTTGGCAGCACACTGGTTCTTCTTACTTGCTTACATGGTTCTCCATGTTTGTGCCAGTTTCTTTTTTTAAAATGCCTGTATGATAGAGGTTTCTGTTCACCCCACACCCCTGATACTGTGGTCATTTAGTTAAAAAGAAAAGGGGGAATTGTTGTATCCTTTACATTGGGTTGTTCTAGCTCTCCCCTGCCAAGAAAATTGGTTCAGTCCTGCTAGTTTCACGGGCCCGCTTGTCCCCGCCCCAAGGAACCCTGAGAGAGTTCCAGAGTGGCAGAGTTCGAGAGTGCTTGGCACTGCCGTGGGGGAAAGAGGCAGCAGAGTTCTGTTTGGTGATTAGTTTGGTTTAGTTGTTGAATCGTTGTTCCTGAATAAAGAAATACAGCTTCCCTGCCCAGCCGTACGTCTCTGGTTGTCTCTGTTACCCGCCCGTGAAGCTAGCCCGGCCAGCTGGAGCCTCCGAATTTTAACAACAAACCATGGAACTCCCTTGGTGCTGTCCATGGCACTCCACTGTGGTGCTTGGGATGGAACACAGAGCCTCAATCTTTGTAAGGTAATTGCTTCCTTCACCCACAGAGTCATCTCCCAGGTCTTACACAGACAGACTTTAAATGAGATGACATACTTTAAGCTTCTTCACACGACTCATGAATTTCTAAAAGCTAAAGTTGTCACACTTAATGTGGCCAAAACCCTAGAGTTTAAGAAGAAAAAAAGGAAGTTCACAGAGAGGCAGGTGTCTCTTTATCTCTCCCAATCCTCCCCCCCTCAAATTTCTTTCTGTTCTATCAAATAAAATAAAAATAGAAAGAAAGAAAAAAAAAGAAATAAAATAAATAAATAAAAAAAAGGAAAAAGCAAGTCCAGGTTTGACTTAAGGGGTAATTCCAGAAGTACAAGTTAAAGGTACATCCCAGACTCAGCCTCAGCCTAATGCCCCCACACATGGCAGAATGAGTTTGTTCATTGCAAACCCTTCCAACTCCCTCAGAACAGAGTCCAGATAGAAAAGTGCAAGCGATGTGAGTTTAAGAGTGATTTAGCCACTGCTTCTCCATTCCTTTGCCAGATTCTGCTTCAGATCACAACTTACATATTGATTTGTTTGGAATCTTGTTCCAATCCTCTCTCCACAACCAGCCAAGCCAGGGTCTGTATGTCTTTTATACATCTTCCTATAGCAACCTGTCTTGCCCCATTAAGACACTCAGAGCATCACTGAGAGTGGGGTAAGCAAACTGTCACTAAACTCTAAATGTGAGAGGGCAAGTCTATGTTTCCTTTTGTTCCCTGTCATTTCCTTAGTACCAGGATTGGCAGATACCAGGAACTCAATAAATATAGATTGAGCAGAAGAATGAGATGACACTCAGTCTGCCAAGCACCAGCAATTTGTCACTAGGCAGCTGTCCTCAGGGGACCTACTGCTATACCCAGGGGCTATTTCAGGTCTTGAAAACTGGCAAGAGACAAACATTCTGCATCTGTAAGGAGATCACAGAGTGAAAAGATTAAGGAGGAGATTCCTAACTAGAGAGAAAAGAAAGCTCTACCACAGACAATAAATAGGCTGGATGGGCAGAGCAGGGGTAGCAGGTACAGTGGGCTGGGGAACAATCGAACCCTATCAGGATGGGGAAAGTAAGAGGGCATGCTGGTATCATGGGCTTTGGTCATGGCCCTCTTCTGGGTGAGACTAGGTTCTGCCTTGCAGAAGAGGATGAGTAGAGAGTCAACTTTCATTCTGCTCTGGTAAGTGTATATGACGATGGACACCACCACCAGACTCGATAATTGGAGATCTAGAAACAAGGAAAAAGGTGACAGCTGACAAACAAGAGACTCTAACAGAGTCCCATTGTAGGAACGTTCCAACTTGTCACTCCCCCTCTTTTCTACTCCCATATATTGCCCCAATTGAACCTTCATCATCGGCTGCACACATGCCACCAGGATTCCAGCTCTCCCGCTAGAGAAACTTTCCAAGATGCTAAACTCACTATCTTTAGTCTTGGTTCTCTGATGACATGGAGTAACACACTACTGACTCTCCCTAGTCTGGTCTTTTTCTTTCTCAAAGATAATGAGAAGCCCCTGAGCCTTCAAACCACAGTGACTCATGCACACCTGCCAGGGGTGAAGCCTGTGTGAAGAGATAAACTCTGATTAACAGAGCACATATGTCCTCAGATAAGGGTATTGCAGGAAACTCACAGAAGTGAGCAATGCTGCTGATGCGGCCAGTTCATTCCCCAGATACAGCAGGGACTGAGGAGGTGCAGAGGGTTCATAATGAAGTCTCCAGTCAGAGCCCAGAAAGTGGAGATAACACAGTGGAGCACAGAAGAGGAAAACACAGACCAAAATAAAAATATGTCCATCTGGGGGTCAAGCACATGTGGCACAAAGCACAGGGACCGGCTTAGGGATCCCGGTTTGAGCGCCCGGCTCCCCACCTGCAGGGGAGTAGCTTCACAGGCGGTTAAGCAGGTCTGCAGTTGTCTGTCTTTCTCTCCCCCTCTCTGTCTTCCCCTCCTCCCTTGATTTCCAACAACAATGATGGCAATAATAGTAACCAAAACAACAATTAAAAACAATCAACAAAAAAAAAGGGCAAGAAAAGGGAAAAAATAGCCTCTAGGAGCAGTGTATTTGTAGTGCAGATACTGAGACCCAGCAATAACCCTGGATGAAAAAAAAAAAAAAGAAGAAAATGTAAAACTCTATCACAAGGAATTATCTCTTAGGGAAAGAGAAAAGAATTAAAACATAAGCCAGACAAATATTCCCCCCAACCTCAAAGAAGTCACAGATAACTTCAAGAGACTTCTTGAAGGAAAAAGAAATCTAAGAGATTCAAGAGCTCCAAGAAGCAATTATAAAACAACAGGGAGATTAAATGTCAATGGTAGTGCTCAGGAAAAAGGAAAAGCCAGGAAGTCCTCTATAGGACTCACAGAGGGAAGCAGAAGGGGTAGGTTGGGTCTGACTTTTTAGTAGGGAAAAATCTTAGCTGTGCACTAGAAGTCAGAAGAGTATCTCAGTCCCTGATATCTGGGTAGCAGATAAGGGTGCTGGACTGATCCAGAGACAATGTGTTTATTGGCTGCAGTAAAACTAATGTCACTTCCATCTTCTGCACTCCAGGAGGGGTAAAGAATAGGAAAGCTTCGAGGGGCCAGGTGATAGTGCAGTGGGTTAAGCACACTTGGCACAAAGTGCAAGGATCCAAATAAGGATCCCAGTTAGAGCCCCTGGCTCCTCACCTGTGTGTGTGGGGGGAGGCAGCTTCACAAGTGGTGAAGCAGGTCTTTAAGTGTCTATTTTTTTCTCCCCCTCTCTGTCTCCCCCTCCTCTCTAGATTTCTCTCTGTCCTGTCCAACAATAACAACAAGGGCAACAAAATTGGGAAAAATGGCCTCCAGGATTACCAAACCCCAGCAATAACCCTGAAGGCAAAAAAAAGGAAAGCTTCCAATGGAAGGGATAACATATGGAACTCTGATGGGGGGAATTGTGTAGAATTGTACCCCTCTTATCCTATGGTCTTATTGATCATTATTAAATTAAAAAAAACAAACCCTGTCACTTGTTCACTCCAAGTCAAACCATGGAACATGCCTATCCCCCAATTCCTCCTTCCACAGGCCTGAGACCTTGGCTCCCCTAGAACCAATGTCCATCCCAGAGCCAATGCCAACAAAGAAACAATTTGACGTGTGAAGCCCTTGATGTCTGAAACAGTAGCAGTGGCAGCAGCAGCAGTGGTGGGAGAAACAAGCTGTAGCTACCAGATCTGAAATGCAGACAGTGCTGTCCCCATATCCAGATGATGCCATAGGACCCAGGGCCTCAGATAAATCTTGCATTGATATTTCCATTGATGGAGGGAGTCCTGTTGAGGTGCCTTTCAATATTTTTTGCTGGGAAATTGTGCAGATGTAGTCACATCTGCCATGTTGTCGCCTCAGGCTACTGCTAGTTCCCGCGAGAGTTGGGACATTCTTGGAGTGCCTGTTCAGCCATGTTGTGCCCTCAGGGCATTGTCTATTTCCCCGCGATATTTGGAGTGCTTTGGTTACTCCTCCCCCTTCCCATTTTCGCAAAAGCTGCTCCTATAAGAAGGGCTATAAAAGCCCTTCTTCTTCCACACCTTGTTCTCTTGCCAGCGCTTCACTTCGGTGTTCAGACGCAGGAAAGGTTACTGCGTGAGGCGGCCATTTTCACTACCTCCATGTGGCCCAACCTGCTTCTCTAGCACCCAACTCTGAGGTGCCAGCGCAAATAAAGATTTGTGTTCCCTCTTCGCTGTGGACCACCTCTCTCTCTTCTCCGCGGCACACAGCAACAATTTTTAAAATGATTTTTCCTCTTGGCTGTACCTAAGCTGAAGGAATGTGGCCAGTGCTTCCTCTGTTGGAAATTCTTAAACCTGGCAACTGGCAGCTCCTGTCCCTCCAGTAGCTCGGGTGTGCTCTAATCAAATTTTACCTGAACCTTGACTAATTGCTTCCTTTTAAAAAAAAATGTTTTTTTAATTATCTCTATTTATTGGATAGAGATAGCCAGAAATTGAGAGGAGAGGGAGATAGAGAGACACCTATAGTCCTGCTTCACCACTAGCAAAGATTTCTTCCTGCAGGTGGGAACCAGGGGCTTGAACCCAAGTGCACCCTAGCACGTGCACTCAACCAGGTGCACCACCACCCGGCCCCTGCTTCCTTTTTGATAGCTCTTCTTTCTAGCTCCTGTCATATGCTGTACTCCTATGTATTCAAATTTGTCTCTCATCACTTCCATACATTAAACTCTTAATGTCATCTATATCTTATTCATCAATTGTATTATCCTTTTGTTGAAGAATGGGTCCACTGTCCCAGAATGTCCAGGCCATTGTTTCCATGAGGTCAAAGCGAGCTGACCCCAATTCTCCCTTTGGGTCAAGACAAGAGCAGGTCCCTCCGGTCTCTGGAATTTATGATGGCTGGACCCCCGGATATGGGCGCCCTTCTACATGTGCCACCTCTCTGCCCCCTTATTTAATTAAAAGTCATGGATTACTGTATGCAGTTAACCTTAAAACCGCCCGCAAACATCCTGATGACTCAGCTGCCTCCCTCTGCCAACTGCTATCTTAAAGTGCCTGCAATTTACCTCCAGAAAAAAGTATATTGTAAAGCTTGTGATCAGTTTGTTGGTCAAAATGTGACTATGAATTGTATTGCTCTGTGTTTGGGTTACTGGTTACCTCAACCATCCCCCTAAGTCAGAGGTATATCTGCCCACCTTTCCTCTCAATAAATGGGTTGCCCACCTTTCCTAGGCCGCCCACAGAGTTCTGTGAGTCTGAGATTCTCTCCGTGCACATCACCCCCAACATGCAGAGTTACCCTGGGATTCCCTGGGGAGTCACTCTGACCCTCATCCCTTGTGGCCAGGCGGGCAAGGAACCCAGAGTGAACTGCATCTTTTGTCTACTTATTGGGCAGAGACAGCCAGAAATCAAGAAGAAGAGGGAGAGAGACAGAGAGACACCTGCACACTACTTCACCACATGTGAATCTTTCTTCCTGCAGGTGGGAACTGGAGACTTGAACTCGGGTCCTATTGCATGGGTGTGTCAACACTAGGCCCCTTATTCATCATTTTTTATGAAGTTCTGGGAAATAAACTGAGGGCCCTGTATTTGCAATACTATCTAGGTGGCCTCCCAGGTTCACTTTTTTTTTTGTTGTTGTTGTTGATTTAATGATGGACAAGACCATAGGCTAAGAGGAGTACAATTCCACACAGTTCCTACCATCAGACTTTCATATCACATCCCCTCCATTGGAAGCTTTCCTGTTCTTTATCCCTCTGGGAGCATGGGTCCAGGATCATTATGGAGTGCAGAAGGTGGAAGGTCTGGATTCTGTAATTACTTCTCTGCTGGATATGTGCATTGACAGGTCAATGCATACTCCCAGCCTGTCTCTCTCTTTCCCTAGTGGGGCAGGGCTCTGGGGAGATGGGCCTCCAGGACACATGGTGAGGTCATCTACCCAGGGAAGTCAGGTTGGTGTCATGGTAGCATCTGCAACTTGGTGGCTAAAAAGCATTAAGATACCTAAAATAGACTTCCTAGCTTTTTCCAGAATGGAGACCCCAAATCGCATCTGCTATATTCTTACCTTTACGTTCCTGAATATTCAAAAATTTGATTTTCTTTATATCTTAATGCTTTTCAGCCACCAAGTTGCAGATGCTACCATGACAACACCAACCTGACTTCCAGGTTCACTTTTTTAATCACATAGAATTAGAGAGAGAGAGAGAAAAGAATAAGGAGGAGGAGGAATAATAAGAAGTAGTAGTAGAAGAAGAATAGAGGAGGGGCTGATGTACAAACAGAGATAGAGGAGAGAAAGGGAGAGATACCAGTGCACTGCTTCATCATTCATAGCAAATCTTTCATGTTGACCAGGGTGTTACCACTTGGTATTGGGAATTGAACCCAGGGCCTCATGAATGGTAAGACATGTAATCTACTTGCTGAGCTATCTCCCAGCGCGTGTTCTTCACATTATTCACAGAATCTAGCACATGCCTGAAGAATATGAGTGAAGGAATGAGTGCAGCTTTTAAACTCCAACGTCATCAGTGCTTGGTGTTCTCTTTAGGCCTTTCCACTCTTCAATCATCTTGTTTAGCTGACTATTATGCTCACTGCACTTAGAAAATTCATCACTGATTTTATACAGGGTGTAAAATTAATTTCATGCAATGCAGAATATATAGCAGACACTCCACAAGTGATAGCTATTATGGCCACCATAAAGAAAAAGTTCTGGGCAGATCATAAGAAGTATATGGAATGATAATAGCATTACTAAAGTGGGGGACAGTTTGTGGTGTGAGGAAAAGTTCACTTATTTTACACTAAATGGTTTAACCTAGTGATTGCTAAAGCAATTTTATAGAACACCCAACAGTACTAGATGCTATGAAGAATGAAATCAGCAGCAAGAGTCCTCTGGTAAATTAACTTTGAGGGAAAAAAATGGATGCAACAAAAATCAAACAGATTTCTTTACTACAAACTTTTAATATACTAATGTGTGCTATGAATCACCACAAAACAGATTTAATATGGTGTTGCCTACACTCTGATTTCTAGATCCCTTCCTTCAGGAAGCATTTCCTTGAGGTAAAATTGCTCATAATGACACACTTTTGGGAATGCCAAATTAATCGCTCTGTCAGGACAGGTGTTTCAACTGATTGTTTTTACCTAAATGAAGGCTACAGATATTCCCCTGCTGAGGTGATTTGGTTAGTCGCTACCAGTCTGCTATAATGCTTTAAATGTCATCTCTGTCACCTATTATTTTGGTTGCTTAATATGATCTGTAACATAATCATTTACATGATTTATAATATTACATGACAAAAACAAGCATAATTATTTCTACCCGAAACTGAATCTCAGCATCAGTGCTTGTAGAGAAAACGTGTCAGGAAGAGAATGTTTCAAGACTGTGCTCATAATCAAGTCAATAATGAGTTTCATAAGCATGTCTTGAACCATGTTTATGAAACAGCATCACACCAAAATATGTGATGAAATGAGTTTCCATAAGGGAAGCAATTCCTAGCAGAGGAAGTGTGCTAAGTATACAGTTTTACCAAATTATAAACATTAGAATGCCCACATGATTGCCAGATTGAATACCTTTTGTGGAATCTACGAAAATATTGTTTCTCTCAACCTATCTTTGACAGGTATTAAGCAAAAGCAAGTTCAAAGTTTTACTGGAGTACAATTAGTATTTACCACTGGGCACCAACAGAGCCTCATGCTACAATAGGTAGCTGAGCCAAGGGTAAGACCTTGCATTTGCCTGCAATAATCAACAGACAACACAGCCATGTTGCTGAGGTCAAACACTCATGGGAATGTATAAAGCTGGCATACTTCAAGTGATTGCTACTCCCCCCACCCCCGCAAAAGAGCAAATTCAATGTGGATCATTTGCCAACCTTTCAAACTATTGCATAAGTGACTAGTTTCAAGTAGCAATTCACACATTCTCCCCCAACTTCTAGATCAAATATTTATGAAGACAGAGGGATTTTTTTTAATCAAAAAGAAAAGATTAAGACAGTACTGACTATCATCTAACTAAATACTGGGGAAATTTCCACTGGATATATGTCTGGTAGATATGGGTTGAAATACAACTACTGTATTATGTATGGGCTTGCCTCTCAGAAATATCACAAGTGGACCCTTGCTTTCTTTCTTAAAACCCAAGACTGGAGGCCCAGAGTCTATATCAACTTAAATAGTGCACTACAAATTCCCCTAGTATGTTCTTCCTGCTCCTGAGCAAATTAATATTTGTATCTTCCCAGCAAAGTTTTCAAAAAGGTGCTTTGCACCACATAGAGCCTCATCTAGCTCCATCTCAAGGAGCTACAGAGCCATCAAAAGCTCTTAGTACTGCCCAGTAAAGAATCTTTTATGGTTTTACTTCATTCAATGTATTTTAAATGAATTTGAATACATGGCACTTTCATTTTTCATTTAACAGCTACACACATTCAAAAGAGCTGCTATTCCATGAAATATTTTCATAAAATGCTCTGTATCATGGGGGTCAGGCGCTAGTGCAGTGGGTTAAGTGCACGTGGCACAAAGTGCAAAGACTGGTGTAAGGATCCCGGTTCGAGCCCCCAGCTCCCCACATGCAGGGGAGTCACTTCACAGTTGGTGAAACAGGTCTGCAGGTGTCTATCTTTCTCTCCCCCCTCTGTCTTCCCTTCCTCTCTTGATTTCTCTCTGTCCTATCCAATAATGAATGACATCAACATCAACATCAACAAGGCTACAACAACAAGGGCAACAAGAGGGGAAAAGAAAAATGGCCTCCAGGATCAGTGGATTCATGGTGCAGGCACTGAGCCCCAGCAATAATTCTGGAGGCAAAAAAAAAAAAAAAAGAAAGAAAGAAAAGAAAGAAAGAAAAAGAAAAGAAAATGCTCTGTATCCATTCAGGGAAAACAATTTTCAGGGAACTACAGGGCAAAAAATAGAAAAATAAAAGGAACAGGCAGTGACATGTTGAATCCTGGGAAATGTAGTGCCCACTAACAAATCACACTTGAATGAGACACATTTAGAAAGAATCTTAGCGTCTGAACAGCAGGATTGCAGCTATTTCCAGATAACCTATTTAGAGTATCAGAAAAACTGACTAGAGAGAGCAACCTACAATGTAGTAAATATCTACAAACTATTTCGGGGGACATTTCATTTTTTTATCAAACTAGCACAAAGCACTGAATGCTAGTTTGACAATAGATGAAAGCAGGCTTATATAGAAAGACACAGAAAGAGGTAGCTAGCTAGATAACAAATTGAGCTTCCAAAAGGAGTTGGACTGTTAAAGAAAGGAGGGTTTTCAGGCAGAGAGCCCAGCAGTTGATCAGAGGATTTGCATGCCTGAAGCCCTGTGGCCCAAGTTCTATCCCCAGCACTGCTACATGCCAGAGTTGAGAGGTGCTTTGGTCTCTCTCTCTCTTTCTCTCCTTCCCTTCCTCCCTCCCTCTCCCCTCTTCATACAACCAAAATTCTAACTGAGACACGCAAGTCTACACTGGGATGAACAAAGAGAAAACTGGAATAATGAAGTAGTCTTCTCTATGGTAAAGTGAGAGGCATGACAGAAATAGCAGTGAAAAAGACTAAAGGAAAAGTATAGAGAAGACTGAGGGTAATAAGCCAGAATTACAGATGGTCACTAGGAAATGTATACACAAACCTGCAAACATGCAAAAACTGTACCAGAGCAAATAAGTCACAAGTTCATACCAGATGATCTCACTCATAGGTGGAACCAAAGAAGCAAGGACAGTAACACACACACACACACACACACACACACACACACACATACACATATGTTGAAACCTGGACTGAGTGTGGTATATTGCACAATAATATAGGACTCTGGGGAAAGAGAAAGGAATGGGATGGAGGAACTCTGGAATGCTGTTACGTAATGGTGGAAAAGAACCTGACTTGGCGGACAGAGTGTCTTGCATGCCCTTGATTATATAGTGGTTAGTAGTCTGCATTGTATAGAGTGTCTTACAGACACCTATTATGGGGAGATGAAAGGTTGACCTATGTGTCAACAACCTCACTATAGACCACTACCCCCTGAATAAAGTGGAAAAACAAAATAAAGTATTTTTGAATATTAAAAGACCCTATTGCAAATCAATAGGATTCATAATTATTGAGAATATCCATAAATATTCTAAATTAAAATATTTAAAATAGGGAGTCAGGCGGTAGCTCAGCGGGTTAAGTGCACATGGTGCAAAGCGCAAGGACCAGCTTAAGGATCCCAGTTGGAGCCCCCGGCTCCCCGCCTGCGGGGGAGTTGCTTCACAGGCTGTGAAGCAGGTCTGCAGGTGTCTATCTTTCTCTCTCCCTCTCTGTCTTCCCCTCCTCTCACTACTTCTCTGTACCATCCAACAATGACAATAATAATAACTACAACAATCAAGGGAAACAAAAGAGAAGAAATAAAATAAATATTAAAAATAGAAAAAAAAGAAATTCAATCTTTAAAATATATATATATTTAAAATAAACCTAAGATAGGACTAAGTGGTGGCTCTCCTGCTAGAACACATGTTACCATGAAAAATAATCCAGGTGCAAGGTCTGGTTCCCACATGCAAGGGGAAACCTTTTTTTTTTTTTTTTTGCCTCCAGGGTTATCACTGGGGCTCACTGTTTCTGGCAGCTATTTTTCCCATATCTGTTGCCCTTGTTGCTACTGTTGGATAGGACAGAGAGAGGAGGGGAAGACAGAGAAGAGGAGAGACATACAGACACCTGTAGACTTGCTTCACCACTTGTGAAGCAACCCCATTGCAGGTGGGAAGCTCAAACCAGGATCCTTGCACAGGTCCTTGCACTTTGTGCCATGTGAGCTTAACCCGCTGCTACTGCCTGGCCCTGGGGATATCTTCATGAATGGTGGAAAAGAGCTATAGGTGCCTCTCTTATCTTGCCTCTCCCTCTCTTTCCATATATATCTCTATCAGTCTCTCACTCTTTATCAAAAAGAAATAAAGAGGAAAACTTTTATCCAGAAAAGGTGGCATTAAGTCTCAGAAGATAACACTAGTGGCAAAACAAAAAGCTCATTAGTAAACAAATTTTGTAAAGATGGGTAACTAAAAAATAAAAAGATGGGTTACTCTTAGTAGAAAAACAATGATGCCATCTCTGTATCCTTGCCTTTAGGTTCATGATTAGTCAACAATTTGTTTGGCTTTATATCTTAACTTTTTCAACCACCAGGTTCCAGATGCTACCATGATGCCAACTTGACTTCCCTGGGCAGATGAATCCACCAATGTGTCCTGGAATCCCACTCCCCAGATCCCTGCCCCACTACAGAAAGAGAGAGACAACCTGAGAGTATGGTCAATCTGCCAATGCACATGTTCAGCAGGGAAGCAATTACAGAAGCCAGACTTTCCACCTTCAGCACCCCATAATGATCTTGGGTCCATACTCCCAGAGGGTTAAAGATTAGGAAAGCTTTCAAGGGAGGGGAAGGGATAGGAAGTTCTGGTGGTGGGACTTGTGTGTGTTTGCACCCTCTTTAGCCTATGGCCTTGTCAATATCTCCATTTTATAAATAAAAATTTTTTTAAAACTAGAGTTATCACAAAATAGGAAACACAATGATGCTGAATATTAAAAGGTTCCCAACATAGAGTTAATATGTTCTAACTTGAATTTTCTCTTTTATGAGTTACATACCAATCTGTCGCCTTTCTCCCAAAAGTAGGCAGAATATCAGGAACAAAATGGACTGCCTTTGTTGGGAACACAAGAATGTAAATCATAGGGCACATCAGGCACCACAAAAAAGTAGATGAGGATAACAAAAAAACTAAAATAGCCCTCCTCCTCCTCCTCTCTCTCTCTCTCTCATTGTGTGTGTATGTGTGTCACTTGAGACCAGGAGTTCTGGGCTATAGTACGCACAAAGCTGATTGGACATCTGCACTAAGTTCAGCAGCAATATGGTGACCTCCCGGAGGCTGGGTCATCCTACTCTGCCACTTGAGGAAGACTGGTGTGGAGATGAGTGCAGCCTCGAATGTTCCCAGCTGTGACTATGAACTGCAAGCTCAGACCAATAGGGACTCAGAGGTAGCATATAGGCTCCTGTATTAAATATAAATAAATATGGGCCCTGGGTTAGGTGGAAGGGGTAAACAGTTAAATTTATTCATTGATTTTCTTCAAAATTGGGAGGTACTCTTTGCCCTAATCCAACTTTCTAGCTGTTTTCTTTACTCTGACACCATCTTCTCAGACAATATTTTTGTCCAACTCCATGTTGCCTATCAAACTTAAGCAACAACCATGATCATCATATGCCCCTAAGTACATACCTAAAATAGACTTCTCTCTTCCCTCTCCTCCTGCTCCTCAACCCTCCCCTCATCCGCTCCCTCTCCCCATTCCCTTTCAGTTTCTTTTTTTAATTCCTCCAATAAAAAAGTCAAAACACTCTCACAATGAAACTCTTTGTATTTTAAAGGCAATGTCTAAAAAAATTTCTTTTAGAAATTTTTTAAAGATTTATTTATTTACATGAGGGAGATAAGATGAAAGAAAAAAAAACCCAGAATATTACTCTAGTATATACTATGTATGACCTCATGTTTTTAGGTCCAATATTCCAGATACGTAGTAACCTTCTGGGCTATTGCTTTTACAAGTTATAAGAAGTTGTAAACTAAGACTTAGTTTTGGTTTTTTTTTTTTGCCAGTCCACTTAATTACTTATAACCCACATATGAGGAAAAATATTAAGCAGTTGTCTTTCACACACACACACACACACACACACACACACACACACACACACCTAATTCATCTCCTGAGTCGCCCCAAATAAAAATAGATTAAGAAGGAAATTTTATGAACCATTTAACCAAATAACATGTAAATTATATTAAACATATTAATGGAGAAAACCCATATAATCAGTTCAATGCAGGAAAACTTTTCTGTCATAGAAATGTTGGCTCATGGTAGAAATCTTCACACATTAAGAATAGAAGGTAAATTATTTAATTTAATAAAAGATATCTACAAAATATATTCAATCAATAAAATCCCAATGAAGAAATAGTAAAGCCACTACTTCAGAAACAGAAATGATGAAAGGGTGTTCACTGTTACCCAATCCATTCAACATTAAAATAAATGTTAAAACATATACAATCAGAGTGGCTCTGTGTGAGCATACCTAGTAGAGTACACTTATTGTCATGTGCAAGGACCCAATTTCAAGCTCCCATGCCTTGCCTGCAACAGGAAGCTTCTTGAGTGGTGGAGCAGTGATAAAGGTCTCTCTCACTCTCTCTCTCTCTCTCTCTCTCTCTCTCTCTCTCTCTATATATATATATATATATATATATATATATATATATCTGTCTATCTATCTCTTTATCTCTATCTCTCTCCCCCCTCTGTCTCCAATTATATATATTGCAAAAAAGAAAACAAAATGGTGCATATAATAGAAGAAACAAAATAGAAAGCTTAGGGTTAAAATAAAGGAAATAAATACATTAATTTTAGATTACACGTTTATGTAGAGAAAAACAAAAATAATCTTGAAAAATTTGTCAGCTATAAAAATGAAAGTATCTGGCATTCCTCTATGCAAACACTGTTAGAAGAAGATGAAATCCAAAAATCACTTCCTTTTACAATAGCAACAAAAACAATAAAGTATCTAGGAATAAACCTAACAGAAGAAGTGAAAGACTTGCATACAGAAAATTATGAGTCACTACTCAAGGAAACTGAAAAATACACAAAGAAGTGGAAAGATATTTCATGTTCATGGGTTGGAAGAATTAACATCATTAAAATGAATATAATAGCCAGAGTCATATAAAAATTTAATGCTATACCTATCAAAATCCCAACCACATTTTTTAGGGGAATAGAACAAATGCTACAGATGTTTATTTGCAACCAGAAAAGACCTAGAATTGCCAAAACAATCTTGAGAAAAAAGAACAGAACTGAACCATCACACTCCCAGATCTCAAATTGCATTATAGGGCCACTGTCATCAAAACTACTTGGTACGGGAACATGAATAGACACACTGACCAGTGGAATAGAATTGAGAGCCCAGAAGTAAACCCCCACACCTATGGACATCTAATCTTTGACAAAGGGGCCCAGACTATTAAATGGGGAAAGCAGAGTCTCCTCAACAAATGGTGTTGGATTAAATACATTGAAACATGCAGAAGAATGAAACAACCACTATATTTCACCAAACACAAAAGTAAACTCCAAGTGGATCAAGGACTTGGATGTTAGACCAGAAACTATCAGATACTTAGAAGAAAATATTGGGAGTCAGGCAGTAGTGCAGTGGATTAAGTGTATGTGGCGCAAAGTGCAAGGACTGACATAAGGATCCTGGTTCGAGTCCCTGGCTCCCCACCTGCAGGGGAGTCACTTCACAGGCAGTGAAGCAGGTCTGCAGGTGTCTATCTTTCTCTCCCCCTCTTTGTCTTCCCCTCCTCTCTCCATTTCTCTATGTCCTACCCAACAACGACGACAACAATAACTACAACAATAAAACAAGGGCAACAAAAGGGAATAAATAAATAAATATTTTTAAAAACTTAGAGGAAAATATTGGCAGAACTCTTTTCCACATAAATTTTAAAGACATCTTCAATGAAATTAATCCAATTACAAAGAAGACTATGGCAAGCATAAACCTATGGCACTACATCAAATTAAAAAGCTTCTGCACTGCAAAAGAAAACACTACCCAAACAAAGAGACCCCTCACAGAATGAGAGAAGATCTTTACATGCCATACATCAGACAAGAGGCTAATAACCAGAATATATAAAGAGCTTGCCAAACTCAACAAGGAGAAAACAAATAACCCCATCCAAAAGTGGGGAGAGGACATGGACAGAATATTCACCACAGAAGAGATCCAAAAGACCAAGAAACACATGAAAAAATGCTCCAAGTCTTTGATTGTCAGAGAAAATTAAATAAAGACAACAATGAGATACCACTTCACTTCTTTGAGAATGTCATACATCAGAAAATGTAGCAGCAACAAATGCTAGAGAGGTTGTGGGGTCAAAGGAACCCTCCTGCTGTGCTGGTGAGAATGTAAGTTGGTCCAACCCCTGTGGAGAGCAGTCTGAAGAACTCTCAGAAGGCTAGAAATAGACTTTCCCTATGATATTGCAATTCCTCTCTTGAGGATATATCCTAAGGAACCCAACACACCCATCCAAAAAGATTTGTGTACACATATGTTCTTGGAAGCACAATTTGTAATAGCCAAAACCTGGAAGCAACCCAGGTGTCCAACAATAGATGAATGGCTGAGCAAGTTGTGGTATATATACAGAATGGAATACTACTCAACTATTAAAAACAGTGACTTCACCATTTTCAGCCCATCTTGGATGGAGCTTGAAGATATCATATTAAGTGAATCAAGTCAGAAACAGAATGATCAATATGGGATGATCTCACTCTCAGGCAGAAGTTGAAAAACAAGATCAGAAAAGAAAATACAAATAAAACCTGAACTGGAGTTGGTGTATTGTACCAAAGTAAAAGACTCTGGGGTGGAGATGGGGAGAGTACAGGTCCAAAAAGGATAGCAGAGGACCTAGTGGGTGTTGTATTATTATATGGAAACCTTAGAAATGTTATGCAAGTACAAACTATTGTATTTACTGTCAAATGTAAAACATTAATGCCCCAATAAAGAAATTTTTAAAAAGACAAATGCATCAATATAAAATATATTTCACCTACAGTCACTTATAAGTCTATGTGTCATACATCAGAAAAATAAACATGTATTTATTATGAGACCAGAACACTGCATTGCCATTTTATGCTGGGGATCAAGCCCAGTGCCCTAGACATATGTCTTAATGTAAAGTCATTGCCCTATACCTCCCACTAAAATCTTTAAAACACAGGATTTATAAGAGTCAGTATACATAACAAATACGTGTAAGATCTATGGGGAGAAAGTTATAAAGTCACTGAAAATCATAAAATAACTATAAAAAGCAGTTAAGTCATGATCAAATAATGAAGAGCAATATAGTAATCAAATTTCCCTAAATCAATCCATACAACTAAAGCAATGGTAATCAAAAGGGATTATTTTCCCAAGGGAAAAAAAAAACTGTAAGAATAAAGAGCTAAGAGAAATTAAGACATTTCTGAAGGAGAATTGGGAGGGGAGGGGGAGATAAAGTTAAGATAAAAAATTATTAATATGATTTATTACTAGGCTATAGAAATTACATCTCAGATAGATCAACTGACTACCATAATAGGATAAAGACCAGAAATATATATACAGATATGAATATAATGGATAGAAAGATATATTCCTCAAATAATATTTCTTTCATTCAATATTCTTTCATTATAATATCAAGAAAAAAAGTCCCAACCCACAGTGAACAAAATGACATTATTCAAGCATCTGCTGTCATTACATGTCATTTCACTTAAAGTTACAGTTTCTAAGAATCTATCCATTGTGTTAAGTAGGGGCTTAATATATATGGAAATTTATTACAGTGAAGAGGAGGCGTGATCAACCATTATGGAAAGAACTTCACAATATATGTAACTGGGCTAAGTGGTATGCACAACTTTTTTTTAAATGTAATTATATCTAGCTCATGTTATGCACAAAATGACTTACTGGTAGAGTCAGACTTTCAAGTCTAAAAAGAAAAAGTTTCAGCTTTAATAATAAATCTCAATCCTAGTCATAATAGAGTAATGATTATCATACTAGACCTTCCAACATAAATAAGTAAATATTAGGCTAAGTATATGAAACAGCTATTTGACGGCTTTAGATAAGAGGAAGTACAGAACTGAGACCCTTGAGAAAAGAAGATAAAGATAGTCTTAGAATCTCATCAAAATCTCAAGCTGGTAAATACACTTAATGAACAATGAACCACAGAAGCAGAAGGAGGATGGGAGAAGCATTTGGGGAGGTTAGGGATCTAAGTCCCAACGGTGGAACAAGTTTATGGTCTAGTAGAGGTTGAGATGTACTGACAACTATCTTGGGGGAATATGTAAAAATACCTTTTTCTCCCCTCTTGTTGCCCTTGTTGTTTATCATTGTTGTTGTTGTTGTTGTTGCTGTCATTGTTGTTGGATAGGACAGAGAGAAATCAGAGAGGATGGGAAGCGAGAGGGAGAGAAGAACAGATAGCCACAGACCTGCTTCACCGCCTGTGAAGCGACCCCCCTGCAGGTGGGTAGCCAGGGCTCGAACTTGGATCCTCACACTGGTCCTTGTAAGCACTTTATGCCATGTGTGCTTAACCCACAGCATCACTGCCCAGCCCCCACCCAGCCCCCACCATTGTGTTTTAATCCCTGTGACTAGGAACTGGTAGGTGAAAAGAGAAGACGGTTTATAAGAAATGGCCTTAGTTATTTCCTGGGGACAAGGAGGAAAATATATCGAATTAAAGGTGACCCATCTAGGTAATTCATGGTTTACTTGCCAAATTGTGATTAAAAATAAAAATATATATATACTCAGCCTGAGATATATGATTATCATCGGCTCAAACTCCACAAGTATTAGGGTTTGGGCCATGATAAAGGTTTAGGCCATGCCATTAAATAATGAGGTTTTAGGTAACATCACTATGTAGAGGTGATATATGAGGGGGAAGAATCAATGTGTCAAGAAGAAGGAACAGAATGAACACTAGCTGTGGGTATGAGTATAGGAAGTTCTTCAAAGTAATAAAATGAGCCCCTGCTCTCCACCTTCAGCGGGGATGCTTTATGAGAGGTAAAGCTGGTCTACAGGTGTCTTTCTCTCTTCCTGTCTATCTCAGCCTCCTCTCTCAATTTCTCTGTTCTATCAAATAAAAATAGAAGGGGAAAAGATTCAGCCTCCTCTCTCAATTTCTCTGTTCTATCAAATAAAAATTGGTGGTGGGGGGAGATTTTTTAAAAATGGCTGGTGGGAGATTTGGGGTGCCTGGATAACCCTGGTGGCAATTAAAATAAAAAATAAGAGCCAGGCGGTGGCGCACCTAGTTAAGCACACACACTATAGTGCACAAGGACCCAGGTTCAAGCCCCGGGTCCCCACCTGTAGGAGGAAAGCTTCACAAGTAGTGAAACAGGACTGCAAGTATCTCTCTGTCTCTCTCCACTTCTATCTCCCCAACCCTCAATTTTTCTCTGTCTCTATCCAATAATAAATAAATAAATTTTAAAAAATAACAGGAATACTAAAGTGACTCATTTGCATGTGTATCTGACAAAATTGATATATATTATTAAAATGACATAAAATTTCAAAGTTCTCCTTCTAGTAATGGTTATAAAAATGAACAAAATATCAAAAAGCATTAAGATGAATTAAATAGCACATGCACAGTTAACCTAACCAGCCTTTGCAAAACAGTACACCTAGCAGCTGGTGTGCAAAGAAATTGCTCATCTAGATAAGTTACTGGTGGGTCTCAATAGATATAAAAGACTAAAATAAAACAAAGAATATATTCTTTGACCAAAACAAAGTCAATTCAGAAATTAGTAACTAGAATATTCTCAAAAATGAAAATTCTAATATATGTACAAATAATCCTAGATCAAAAGTCACAATGAAATTAGTGCATATTTGGGGGGAAAAATTCACCTCTAATATATCAGATGTGTGGGATACAACTAAAACAGTTAACAAAAAAATCATAGTTTTAGTTTTATATTTAGAATTTTTATTTTTTGAAAATGTTGTAAAGGGAAAGGTATATCACAAACCCAAGTGTTTTTTTTTTATTAACTGGAATAGCAAAATTACAAAAAGTACACAGAATTTTTTTAAAATGCTAAAATAAAATAGAAGAATCAGCTATTCAAAAATTTTATTATGGAAATCATCAGTAAAAATTGATATTCACTAGTCAAGGGAAAAAACATTTACAAACAGGCATAAAATACTGATTAAAGAATAAAAGAAGGGACACTATTACAGACATGATAAAGGAAGATCCATTGAAAATAAAATTATGGGGGGAGTGTAACTGAGTGGTAGAGTATATGAAGCACATGTAGAAGGCCATGGGATTGATTCCCCACACCACAAACAAGAAGTAAAAGAAAATGGAAATATTACAATAAGTTTGAAGGTCTTAATGGAGAAACTTATACCTTGAGAATCAAATAGCCAAGACTGGCACTAGAATAAATAAGAATTCTGAAAAGGGTCGGGTGGTGGCACACCTGGTTGAGCACACGTTACAATGTGCAAGGGCCTGGGTTGGAGCCCCCCAGTCCTCGCCTGTAAGGGGAAAGCTTTGCAGTGGTGAAGCAGGCAGCAGGTTTCTCTATTTCCCTTTCAGTTTCCTTCACCCTCTCCCTCTACATCTCCCTCTCCTCCTTCCTCTCCTCCTGCCCTCTCAATTTCTACTCTCTCTATCCAATAAGTAAAGATAATAAAAAAAACAAATAAAAAAATACTACAGATCTAGATGGCTTGATTCAAACATACTTGAAGCAGAAGCAATACTGGCTTCAAGCAAACAATCTCAAAAAGAAAGAAGATACTTCCTAGCTCATTTTATACAGCCAGCATTATTTTTATTCTAATACTAAAAACAGAAAAGAAATATAAATGACAAATCAATACCCCAAATTAAAAGTACATTAACTTAATATATATAATATAATATAACCATGGGAGATGTTATTCTAGAAGTGCAAAGCTGTTCCACTATTCAAAAAAAAAAAATCAATCATTATAGTTCACCACATTAACAGAGAAAAGAAATCAATTAACAGGATAACCATAATAAGTACAAACATTTTTATTTTATTAAAAAGTAATTTATGATAATAATCTCACAAATTGGGAACTAGGCAACCTTTAGTTCACATCATAGTCAACTGTGTCAGCCTGAACATTTTCCCATTTTCTTTAGTTCATATCATAGTCAACTGTGTCAGCCTGAACATTTTCCCATTTTCATTAGGACAAGACAAGAATATCAATTCTCATATCTTTTGTATTTATTTATTTATTTATTTATTTATTCACATCATCACTGGGGGATTCACTGTTCTAGGCAGAGAGAGAGAGAGAGAGAGAGAGAGAGAGAGGCTACCACAGTATCAAAGTTTCCCCCAGTGTTTTAAGGGTCAGGTTCAAACCTGGGTCAGGCACATGACAAAGAAGATACACCAGGAAAGTGAGATATCTTGCTTACCCTCTCTTGTATTTTCAATTCCATTACTAGAAGTACAAAAGGGCAAAGTACAAAAAGAAAGAAAGAAAGAAAGAAAGGGAGAAAGGAAGAAAAGGAGGAGGGAAGTGAAAGGAGAGAAGGAGTTGATTGCCCCTTTTGTCATTCAGGCAGAAAAATCTAAGTTATTTAAGAAAAATATACTAGAAAAAGGTTCTAGGATGCAATAATAACAGTAGTAATATATAAGACAATACTTTTGCTACGTACCATCAATTTTTATTAGAAAATAAACTTAAAATAGCATTTAATACTGTATGTAATAAAAGCTACATGAGGGTAAATAGCATAAAATGACATAAATTATGATGAGGTCTCATATGCTACAGAAAATCCAAACAATGAGATTTTCAAAGTTAACCCAATTGCCAAATGGTCTGGTAATAGCTATAACTATCTATTGCCTTTTTAAACCCTAAAACAGCAGGAACCTTCCGCTTTTGTATAAAGCCCTTATTTCTCCCAGTCCTGAAACCTCTAGGGTGGGGCTCACTTTCCTGCATCCTTCTCCCAGTTCATACCAACTGATTCTGCATCTGCTGATCCCAACCTAATCAATGTAACCAGTACAAACTTGGCATGTTTCACTTCGGGCTGTGTCCAGAGACATCAGGCATGGAATGTCAACCGACCAGCTTCATTACTCTGGTGAGAACTTTCCTAGCTCATAGGACTCCTTAATTCCATTTTGGGTGGTACACCCCTTAACAAACCTCAAAACCTAGATATAGACCAGCGTCCATGAGATAGGGCATATGTACATGTATTCTTAATTTTGGGGAAAACATATCTTAAAGCAAAAGTGCACAGTAGTTTGCAGTGAGTCAATAAATGTAGCAAGCAAGCAGAAAGACCTAAAAGGACACCATAGAGTACCTAAGCAGATAGTTCCTACTTAGACCTAGATACCCTCCTCACCTATCTCCTATTGCATGTCCTCATGCACTCCAAAGCTAGCCTTGTCAAAGTTAAGGACTACAAAAGCTGAATAAGGGCAAGAGACTGGCATACTTTAATGATGACTCCTTTAGTCACTACCAGGCCACGTCATCCCCTGGGGCCCTAGTTAGGTAGTCTTGGGGTTCCCACGCAGACATGATGGGGCTAAACCTCTAATAGATCCCTCTCACCACTGGCATTGGTCATCTCGATCAGGAACAACATAATGGACTCCTTTGTGGGCTCATACAGGACCTGGCCTTCATGTGGATCAACAAGGGTGGGGAGTGTTCCATTCTCTGAAGGGAGGTTGGATAGCATACTCTGCCTATTACCTAAGGATGATGGTTCCTGAAATTGGCACAGCCTAGAATGTTCCTAGACCTGACCATGGAATGTGAGCTCAGACCTACAGGGATACAGAGGTTACACAGGGTCTTGTGCTGACTATGGCCCCAGATGGGGTTTACAGTTAACAATATTTATATACTTTCCCATATTTGAGAGCTACTCTTTTCCCTGATCTAGCTTTCTGGTCATTTTTCCAACTATGACACCTTTCCCCCCAGACAATAGCTTAAATCACCTGCATATGAGATGTCAGATGCAGGCAAAAACTAGTAGGGTCATGGGTCTACTAAATAGACCCACTAGCTTTTTGCAAAACGGAGACGCCGAATCTTCATCTCCATTTTTCCAGCTTTAGGTTCATGATTAGTCAACAATTTGTTCTGCTTTATATATTAACTCTTTTTCAGCCACCAGGTTCCAGATGCTAGCATGATGCCAACCAGACTTCCCTGGACAGACAACCCCACCAATGGGTCCTGGAACCCAACCTCCCCAGAAGTCCCTACCCCTCTAGCGAAAGAAAGACAGGCTGGGAGTATGGATCAACCTGTCAATGCCCATGTTCAGTGGGGAAGCAATTACAGAAGCCAGACCTCCCACCTTCTGTACCCCATAATGACCTTGGGTCCATACTCCCAGAGGGATAAAGAATAGGGAAGCTATCAGGGGAGGGGATGTGATATGGAGATCTGGTGGTGGGAAATGTGTGGAATAGTGCCCTTCTTATCTTATGGTCTTGTCAATATTTCCATTTTATAAATAAAAATTTAAATAAATAAATAAATAGAATACATGAGGAAAAAATTCAATAAATGTCTGCAGTACTAAATGTTGAAAATAAAATAATTCTGGTTAAATAAATAAAACCCAAATAAGTAGAAAGATTTTCTATGTTCATGAATAGCATAGTCAATATTGTTAAGGTGTCTGATAAACCCCCAGCTACTCAAAATATTTAATTGGCTAGCATTATTTTGAGAATTGAACAATCTGATAAATAATATACAATTCTAATAAATTTAAAAATCTATAACAAACAAGGCATTTTTTATCAAGGAAAACAAAGGTAAAGAATTTATATCAACTGATTTTAAGATTTACTATAAAGCTTGAGAGATAAAGAAAATGAGGTATTAACACAAGAATAGGTCTACTAAATAATTGAAACAATTGAGTTTATTTTTTAAAAATTCATTTATATATGCTCAATTGATTTTTAACAAAAATCCCGAAGAAATTCACTACAGCAGCCTTTATAGTAATATAAATAAATACCAACTTAATTATCTAAATCACATAATATGCAGCACAATAATTCAAAATGATTCATAGAATAGTAAAAGATAGAATTATAAAATTTTCTAGAATGAAAATTAAGGGATGCAAATTGTAACTTAGAGGAAGGTAAACTTGTTTTTTCAATATAGGAGAGAAAAACCACAGTCCATATAAGAAAAATTGTAAGTTGGGCTGAAAAACATTAAAACACGTGACTCTCCCTCTCCCTCTCTCTGTCTCTCTCTCCCTCTCTCTCTCTCTATATATATATATGTATGTATGTATGTATGTATATATATATATATATATATATATTCCAGCAAAATAGCTCACTTAGTAGTGTGCCTTTTATGTCATACATGGGAGTTGGGTTTGAGCTTAGCCCCCAATGTACTGGAGGAAGCTTTGGTAGTTTGGTGTCTTCCTGTCTATCTCCCTCTCTCTTTCTTTTTTATTTTCTACTTATATATTATTATTTTATTTATAAAAAGAAAACATTAGGGAGTCGGGCTGTAGCGCAGTGGGTTAAGCGCAGGTGGCGCAAAGCACAAGGACCAGCATAAGGATCCCGGTTCGAACCCCGGCTCCCCACCTGCAGGGGAGTCGCTTCACAGGCGGTGAAGCAGGTCTGCAGGGGTCTATCTTTCTCTCCTCCTCTCTGTCTTCCCCTTCTCTCTCCATTTCTCTCTGTCCTATCCAACAATGACAACAACAATAATAACTACAACAATAAAACAACAAGGGCAACAAAAGGGAATAAATAAATAAAATAAATTAAAAAAAGAAAACATTGACAAAACCATAGGAAAGGAGGGGTACAACTCCACAAAATTCCAACTACCAGAACTCCATATCCCATCCCCTCCCTTGATAGCTTTCCTAGTCTTTACCCTCTGGGAGTGTGGATCCATGGTCATTGTGGGATGCAAAAGGTGGAAGGTCTGGCTTCTGTCATTTCTTCCCCGTTGAACATGGGCATTGACAGGTTGGTTCATATTCCTAGCCTGCCTCTGCCTTTCTCTATGTGGGTGGGGCTCTGGGGAAGAAGAGCTCAAGGACACATTGGTGAGGTTGTCTATCCAGGGAAGTCTGGTCGGCATCATGCTAGCATCTGGAACCTGGTGGCTGAAAAGAGAGTTAACATACAGAGCCAAACAATCACAAACCTAAAGGCTGGAATAGTGCAGATGAAGAGTTGGGGGGGGGTACTCCATTTTTTAGATAGCTAGCATGTATATTTTAGTTGTATTTCAAAGGGCCTATGGCTATACTAGTCCCCCCCCCCCATCCCCGAGGTTTAAATCTGATATGCAGGTATATACAAGTTATTGTCTAGGGAGATGATGTCATGGCTGGAAAAGGAACAGAAAGCTGGATCAGGGAAGAGAGTAGCTCCCTAATATGGGAAATGGGTATAAATATTGTTGACTGTAAACCCCATTGATTTGATGTGATCTGGGGCCCATAATCAGCTTAGGAGCCTATGTGACCTCTGCATGCCTGTAGATCTGAGCTCACATTCTGTGGTCATGAGTAGGAACACTCCAAGCTGTCCCAATATCAGGACCTATCTTCCTCAGGTGTAGCATAGAGTATGTTGTCCATCCTCCCTTCAGAGGATGGAACATTGTCTACTACTGTTGATCCAAGTTGAGGGCAAGGTCTTATGGGGGCCCACAAAGGGGTCTATTGTGTTGTTCCTGATAGAGATGACCAGTAGAGGGATTTATTTGAGGTCTAGGCCCATCATGTCTATTTAGGAATCTTGAGACTCCCCAAATAGGGCCCCAGCTGTTGGGGTGGACTGATAGTGACTAAAGAGTCATAATTAAAGCATGCCAGTCTCTTGCACTTATTCAGCTTTTGCAGTCCTTGTTTTGATAAGGTTAGCTTTGGAGTGAGAGAGAGAACTGTAATAGGAAGGGTATCTAAGTCTAAGTAGACACTATTTCATTAGGAAATTTATAGTGACTCACCACAGAATATTGTGAACTTTTGCTTTCAGGTATATATTTTGCCCTAATTTATGGATACATGTGTACATATGCTCTATCTAATGGGACCTAGTCTACATCAAGGTTTTGGGACTTTGTGAGGTAGTGAACCCCACCTTAGAGGTTCCAGGACTGGGGGAAATATAGGCTATATAGAAGAAGCAGGAAGTTTCTGATGTCTTAGGGTTAAGAAGACAATAGATAGCTATTGCTATAATCACATTATTTGGCAATTGGGTTAACTTTGAAAAATCCCTTTGTTAGGATTTTCTGTATCATACACAATATCACCATAATTTATGTCCTTTGACATTATTTGTATATAGCTGTGCCATGGGTTGCTTCTGTTCTCCCTGGTCTAGGCTTTTAAGAGAGTCAACATATCGAAAACTCAGCCTATGTATTAAAAAGATCAGCGGGGAAGCAATTACAGAAGCCAGACCTTCCACCTTCTGCAACCCACAATGACCCTGGGTCCATGCTCCCAGAGAGATAGAGAATGGGAAAGCTAGTGGGGAGGGGACGGGATATAGAGACTGGGTGGCGGGAATTGTGTGGAGTTGTAACCCCCATCCTATGATTTTGTTAATGTCTCCTTTCTTAAATAAATAAAAAAGACTCAGTCTGTGCTTTAAAATGTTTGAGACAATCAAATTCCCCCTTTCATATTAATTAGTGATTTATATGACTACAAATTAATAGGAGTGTACATAAACACCATTTCCACCACCAAAAGACTGTGTCCCATCCCATCACCACCCCACCCCACCATCCTCCCCCACCACCCCATGAAGCCAAACATCCACCCTCACCCCAGGGTTTTGACTTTGGTGCCCTACTACAAATTCAGTCAAATCCTGCTTTGAGTTTCCCTTTCTGTTATTCTTTCTCAACTTCTGTTTATGAGTGGGATCATCCCATACTTATCTTTATCTTTCTGACTTAGCTCACTTAGCATAATTCCTTCTTGCTCCATCCAAGATGGGTCAGAGGAGGTGGGTTTTATTGTTATTAATAGCTGCATAGTATTCCATTGTGTATATATACCACAGCTTTCTCAGCCATTCATCTGTTGTTGGGCACCAGGGTTGCTTCAGGTTTTAGCTATTATGAATTGTGCTGCTATGAACATAGGTGTACACATATCTTTTTGTTTGGGTGTTATGGAGTCCGTGGGGTATATATCCCCAGGATAGGAATTACTTCTGTAGTGAATGTTCTGTTCATATCCTCTGTCCATTTTTGGATGGGGTCATTTGCTTTTTTGTTGCAAAGTTTGCTGAGCTCTTTGTATATTTTGGTTATTAGTCTCCTGTTTGATGTATGGCAGGTGAAGATCTTCTCCCATTCTGTGAATGGTCTCCTTGTTTGTGTGATAGTTTCTTTGGCTGTGCAGAAGCTTTTCAATTTGATGTAGTCCCATTGATTTTTTTCTACTTTAGTCTTCCTTGCAATTGGGTCCCTCTCTCTTTCTAACTGGAAAATGTTGCCTGGCTCTTCTTTTTTTTTTTTTTAATATTTATGTATTCCCTTTTGTTGCCCTTGTTTTTTATTGTTGTAGTTATCATTGCTGTTGTTATTGATGTCACTGTTGTTGGATATGACAGAGGGAAATGGAAAGAGGAGGGGAGGACAGAGGGGGAGAGAAAGATAGACACCTGCAGACCTGCTTCACCACTTGTAAAACAATTCCTCTGCAGATAGGGAGCCAGGGGCTCAAACCGGGATCCTCACATTGGTCCTAGTGCTTTGTGCCACCAGCACTTAACCAGCTGCGCTACCACCCCTTGCTCTTCTTTTTATAATACAACTTAATTCCTCTCTCTCTCTCTTTCTCTCTCTCTCTCATATGTTCTTATATTTTCATAATTTATTGGGGAGATGATGTTTTACAAGACAATTATTGATACATGGATACAACCTCTCATCTCCCTGTGGTGGGCGTCAGAACACAACACCTTTCCCCACCATCATGCACTGGATCCCTATGCCTTCTCACCCCACCCTACCCCATCTCTTCCTCCCCCAAAGCCATTTACTTTGCTGCAATTCTTCCTAACTGAGCACTCTTAACTAAAGGGGCACCTGGAGCGCCCCTGATTCTACTTTCTCTAGACTACACAGTGACTCATGCTTATTTCTGCTGAGTTCTCTGTCTAGTTGGTTATTTCTAGGGTGCTCTTGAGGTCCTGACTTCTCCTACTGTTGAACTCTGTGTACTGGCATAGTAATTATATAACCATCAAATAATTAAAAAAATGATGAGATATGTATGTGAAAAAATGTTTCTATGAAGTTGAAATATTTAGAAAGACTAAATAAAAAATTAGTGTAAGGGAAAGGAAAAAGAAAAAAAAGTCTGTTCAGAATAGTGAAGCCCCCCAGAGATGAAAAATCAAATCAAGAAAATCAAATCAAACAAACAAACATCACAAAGTGAAAAGGAAGTTAAAACCATAGACTGGGAAAAAATAGATAATGCATGTAGCCAACAAATGACTAATATCCAGAATATTTCTATGATGGGTTCAAGCTGCTAGTTCTCATGTATAAGGGGAAAGTTTTACAAGGGGTGAATCAGTGCTGCAGATGTCTTTCTGTCTCTCTCCCTACCTACCTCCCCCTGCCCTCTTATTTTCTCTCTGTCCTGTTGAATAAAATAAGAAGAAAAGGAGGGAAAGGAGGGAGGGGAGGGGAGAAAGGCCACTGGGAGCATTGAATTTGTGGGGAGGTCACCAACCCCCAGCGATAACCCTGGTGGAAGTAAAAGAAAAAAAAATTATCAAATAAAAGAGGTCAAGCAATCCAATGGTTTAAAATAGCAGAAGATTTAAGTAGACACTTTAGAAAAAAGAAACACAATAGAAAGCTCTAAAAAGGAATTCGAAGACATAAACAGATACCACAATATGCATACCAGCATGCTAGAAACTTCAAAGACATATTATTTTAATTATATTTATTTAATATTGGATAACTATAGAGAGAAATTGAGAGGGGTGAGGGAGACAGACACCTGCAGCCCTGCTTCACCACTCATGAAGCTTTCACCCTACAGGTGGGTACCAAGGGCTTGAACCTGGGTCCTTGCACACTGTAATGTATGCACTTACACAGGTGCGCTGCCACCTGGCTCCCAAAAACATATTTATAAGAATCTGATGCCAAGAGCCAGAGGTGGCTCAGCAGGGGGACTGTATGCCTTACCATGAAAGAGGTTTATATGGACCACCACATGGACACCATCAACAGCACCAAGGGATCTCTGTAGATGATGGTGCTTTGGTGTTGTCGCCCACTCCCTCTCTTTACTTCCTTCTAGTTCGCTCTCTCAAAAACTACAGAACATAAAAATTAGTTCCGGGGGAAGCTCAGATATATCACACATGCAGGAGGATGCAGTCTCATACTACTCATACTCCACTTTTGTGGACAAAAAACAATGTAAAATAAAAATCACATAGTTGTAATGAGAATACAAAATGGTACAGGCAGATAGGAAAAAATTTGGCAACTTCTTATAAATCTAGGCATACACCTGTCATATTCCTACATATTTACTCGACAACAGATAATATAAGTTCATATTCACACAAATTGTATGTGAATGTTTTTAACAGTTTTATTAATGACCAGATATTGATAAAACCCAAATGTCTATAAAATTGACATATTTGTACAATGTAATACAACTCCTCAGTGAAAATTTATAAGCTGCTTATACACAAAAAACTAAAAATATTGGGAGTCGAGTGGTAGCACAGTGGGTTAAGCGCACGTGGCGCAAAGTGCAAGGACTGATGTAACGATCCCAGTTCGAGCCAGAGGAGTCGCTTCACAGGCAGTGAAGCAGGTCTGCAGGTGTTTATCTTTCTGTCCCCCTCTGACTTCCCTCTCTCTCCATTTCTCTCTGTCCTATCCAACAACAACGACATCAATAACAACAACAGCAATAACTACAACAATAAAACAACAAGGGCAACAAAAGGAAATAAATAAAAATATTTAAAAAACTAAAAATGTTTTAAGTTTAAACAGTTGACAAAAAATGACCATGCATTTTACCTGTATTCCAGAATAAATAAAACTAATCTGTAGTAGCAAGTATTAGATCATTATTTACATGTTGACTGAGTTCAAAAAGGCACAGGAGAATATTTTGGAGCCATGGAAAATTTTTATCTCTTAAACAGAGTTTATCATCCAAGTTGGCAAATTAAATGGAAAAATTTTATTATTCCTAGAGTCTATCTCAACAAAGGTTTTTTTTAATTTTGTAAGAACATATCTGTTTATATTGAGTTTAGAATAAAGCGGATGTTTTAAAAGTGAATAAAGTTGGGAGTTGGGCTGTTGCGCAGTGGGTTAAGCGCAGGTGGCGCAAAGCACAAGGACCGGCATAAGGATCCCGGTTCGAACCCCGGCTCCCCACCTGCAGGGGAGTCGCTTCACAGGCGGTGAAGCAGGTCTGCAGGGGTCTATCTTTCTCTCCTCCTCTCTGTCTTCCCCTCCTCTCTCCATTTCTCTCTGTCCTATCCAACAACGACAACAACATTAATAACTACAACAATAAAACAACAAGGGCAACAAAAGGGAATAAATAAATAAAATAAATATTTAAAAAAAATTTTTTAAAAAGTGAATAAAGTGTCTTGCTTTATTGAGATTAACAGTGTATTATTTTTAAAGCTCCAAAAAGAGGGTACCAGGAGTTGGTGCACCTGGTAGAGCACACATGTTAAAATACAGAAGGAGCAGTTGTTCAAGCCTCAGGTCACCAGCTGCAGAGTGGAAGCTTCTGTGTGGTGGCAAAGCAATGCTACAGGTGTCTCTCTTTCATTCTCACCATCTCCCCAGTCTCTCTGTCTTTATCCAATAAATAAATAAGTAGCAGAATATTTAAAACTCAAAGAGATGAAGGAAAAGAATGAAAGAAAGGAAAGAAGGTAATGGTATGACTTAAAACTGAAGTTATAAGCTATAGAAGCACCTAAAGCACTCTCATTAATCAATGAGAGGAACAATCCAATAATCAGTGAATAAGAAATATTGTGTAACCATTAACAAGAAATGCTAGATTGGTAAGTAAAAAGATGTTCAATTTTTCAAAGGATGACACAAGTCAAAATCAAAATGTGATTTACTTTAAACTGTTTTAGCTGGCAGAAATAAGTAAAACTTCTGAAATATGAAGGGAATTTGGATCAATGTAATATAATGCACACTGGTATAAATGATTATTTCACAGATGGTTATATTGGAAAACTTGATGTTACAACCTAGAAATTTTACATCTACAGTCAAGAGAAACTCTTATATATAAGCAGTATATTTCTAAATAAACCAGGAGCCAGACATTTTTAAATGAAGTTAAATAATGTTTGAACTAGGTAACACTGATAGTAAAGCATGCCAAAATTTTCAAGGGTAGCTGAAACATAACTGGGAACGAAAATCACGACTTTAAATGAAAAGAAGGAAAGTAAAATAAAAATTAAGTATACATATGAAAAAGCCTTTCAGAAGAATAAAAAATCATTGTAAAGTAAATGTTAAAACAAAAAAAATTATAAACAAAATTTTAGTATCCCAAAGTAATAAAGCAAAACCTGCTTTATAAAAAATAGACAAAATGCAAATAACACGAAATCAGCACAGGAAAAGATAATATATTTTGTGCTATGGCTTTTGACAATTTTGATAAGTGGGAAGATGCCTTAAATAAAATCACAGCTTGGGATCTAGGTAATGGTTCAGTACGTTTATGTCTATACTACGCATGTGGCTCTGAGTTTGATCCCTGGTATCATATAGGAGTACCAATGGAAAGAATGAAGGAAAAAGATCCACAAATTGTGAAACAGTATCTTGGAGTTCCATCCACCCATGTATCTATCATATCTATCTATCACCTATCTATCTATCTATCTAATCTATGATCTATCACTATCACTACCCTACCTATCTATCTCCTCTTGCCCTCTCTCTATATCACCTAAATAATACATGCTTTTCTTGCTATATTATTGAATAGGATAGAGAAAAGTTGAAAGAAGAAAGGCAGATAGTATCCCCCACCTCCCGCCACTACAGGTGGGGAGCAGGGGCTACAGCTGGGGAGCAGGGGCTAGAACCTGGGTACTTGAGCATGGCAATATATGTACCTAACCACTGTGCTTCCTCCCTGTCACAAAACTAACCCAAGAAATAACAAACAATCTGAACAATATTGGTTGTCTTTTTCTATGCAAAATACATCATGAGTTTTCCAACAGCCCTTACATGCTAACGTGTGTTTATGTATGTAGTAAACATGAGTCCGCTTCAGCAGTGAATTCTTCTAAGCATTTAATGATGCTAACTTCACATAAACTCTTCCAGAGACAGACACAAAAGAAATACTTTTCATCACATTTTAATAATGAATAACATTAATACCAAAACCTACTAAGGATATTAAAACATGGGAAAATCATCTCTCTATATACATAAAGAAATTACTAATAAAAGATTAGCAAATTAAATGCAGTTACATAAAACTGGGATACGAAATCATGACCATGTAGGGTTATCTGAACAATGAAACATGACTTAATTTTCAAAAATCAGTCAAAAAAAGAGTTTCCTGGTGAGATGGTACAGGTTTTATTCTCCTGATTCTTCCTGATTACGGACAAGCCTATAAATTCTGAAAGTAATGAGAGAGAGAAAGAGACAGACAGACAGACACACACACACACACACACACACACACACACACACACACACACAGAGAGAGAGAAGGGGAGCTATGAAAGAAAAATAAGTGCAAAATGCTTAGAGAAAAGGAAGATCATAACAGATTACCTTATGGTCACCAACCAAACAGAAACAAGCAACTAAGACCCAGAATTTTATAACTCTTGACCTTGCAGTAGAAGGTAGTTCAACTACCCCTGCCCCAAAGCACTGAAAAGTGAGGTAGAATGGTAACCCCCCCCCGACAATAAATGCCCATTATGGGGTGTACTCTCCTTTTGTACCTTCCTGAGCTTCCTAACCCACAAAGAAATGTCAAGCAGTTGGGTAGCACTGAGAAGGACTTCTCACCACAAACATATAGGCCAGTAATGACTTCTTTGTCACATTAGGTCCAAGATTCTGTTCCCCATCAAGAAAGAGAACTGGGACAACTTGGCAGGACCAACAAGAGAGTCCACCAGTCCTCAAAGTTTCTTTGTCCCTATTGGTCTGAGAATACCCTCCTTTGAGAGTAACCAAGTGATATTAATAAGGAGGAATTGTGCCATGACCAGGACATAACCAGGAAAGTTCTCTCCATTCCATACTGACCTGATCACAAGTTCCCAGTCTGCGAGATCCTCCTCATCTTCAAAAGCCAGATTTCCTTCAACCATAGGGACCAGGATACATCCTGGAAAAGCTACTTCATCTTCCTCAGGAAGCATGAAGTGAGAGCAGTAGGAACTCCAATAGCACCAGATAAATGTACTAAAACAGTATCAGTACTCAAAATTAAGTAATCATTGGAAGTACAACAAACAAAAACAGGTCAGACTTCTCTGTTTAAACTAAGGATAGCCAAATCTCTTTTTATAAAAATATTTTTTAAAATTATTAGCTTTATTTATTGGATAGAGACAGCCAGAAATAAAGAAGGGGGAGATAGAGAGGGAGAGAGACAGAGACATCTGCAGCACTGTTTTAACACTTGTGAAACTTTCCTCCTACAGGTGGAGACAGGGGCTTTGAATCAGGTTCCTTGGGCATTATAACATGTGCACTCAGCCAGGTGCACCTCCACCCAGCCCCACTAAGGATAACTTTACTAAAAGATTTAAAAAGAATACACAGTCTCCTAAAATAATTGTCATAATGTTCAGGATATAATAAAAATTGCCAATCATACCAAGAGTCAGGAAAATCACAACTAGTATAAAAAGACAATCAACTGAAGCTAAAACCAAGATAAATAGGATGGTAGAATTATATGAGGATCTTAAATGTCATCATAAAAATGCTTCAACAAGCTATTACAAATTATCTTGAAACAAATGAAAAAATATTAAAATTTCAGTAAAGTAGCATAAAATAGAACTAAATGAAAATTATAGAACTGAAAACTACTATCACAAAAAATTTAAAACTCTTAGGATGAGATCAGTCATAGAGTTTAAATGACAGATAATAGAATTAGTAAGCTGGAGAACAGAATGAAATGTACTCAGCTTGAACAGCATAGAGAAAATAGATAGAAAAAGAAATAGTGCTTCAACTGGTGTGTAAGAAAGGTAGTAGGGCAAGTTGGGCGGTAGCGCAGAGGGTTAAGCACACATGGCGCGAAGCACAAAGTCCAGCATAAGGAGCCTGGTTGAGCCCCCGAATTCCCACCTACAGGGGAGTCACTTCACAAGTGGTGAAGAAGGTCTGCAGGTGTCTATCTTTCTCTTCTCCACCTCTCCATTTCTTTATATCCAACAATGATAACATCAATAACAGTAATAAAACAAGGGGAACAAAAGGGAAAATAAATAAATTTTATATATATATGAAGGCTTTGGTTCCTCTGCCAAAAAAAAAAAAAGAAAGGTAGTAGGGTAAAGTAGGTAAACTATTTTTTGGAATAAATGATATTGGGTGAGTTCCATATTAGCATTATTTTAATTTTCTTCATTATTGGATAGAGACAGAGAGAAATTGAGAAGGGAGGGGGGGTAGAGAGGGAAAGAGACAGAGATACCTGCAGAGGGGGGAATAGAGAGAGAGAAAAACAGAAACACCTGCAGCCCTTGTGAAGCTTTACCCTTGCTGGTGGAGATTAGGGGTTTGAACTCATGCCCTAGTGCATGGTAACATGTCAACCAGGAGTTGCCACTGCCTAGTCCCAAAATTTCTGTTTTAAAACACAACAATGAATTAAAATTAAATATAATAATGGTGAAGCTTACAAACATGATACTGAGCAAAAGAATTCATTTACAAAAGAATGTAGTATGTTCCCTTCTGGTCAGTACAGTCACGGGCAGAACCCATATTGACTGTACTGACCAGAAGGGAACACTGAAGAATTTAAGGGCATTCTTTCTTGATGGGGTATTGGATTTGTGGGTGTGCTCACATATTTGGAGACTCAGTGTAAATCACTCAAAAGTTAAGGACTATTCTGATGAGTGTTACACTTCAATTTACATTAGAAAAAAAATACTAAGATTCATTTGCAATAACATTCAGAATAGAGTAGAGGGCACTCTAAAACTCAGAAAGAATAAAAACAAATGATCTAACACCTCATAAAATACATTTAAAAATTAACAACAAATAAACACTAAGTAGCAGAGAGACTAGAAGTAAAACGAATCAACTGACTAGAGGACACAGACTACAAAAAAAAAACTAGACAAATTGATTTTTTCTTTTTTTCTTTTTTTTTTTCTTTTTTGGTGGGGAGGAGCAATCCATTAAAAAAATCTTTTACCAGCGATGGTAAAGATGGTAAAGCATGTATGAGGTCCTAGGTTTTTGTTTATTTATTTGTTTGTTTTACCAGAGTACTACTCAGCTCTGGCTTATGGTGGTATAGGGAATTGAATCTGGGACTTTGGAGCCTCAAGCATGAGGATCTCTTTGCATAACCATTATGCTATCTACCCCCACCTGAGGTACTAGGTTTGATTCCCAGCACTCAACAAGTTACAGCAGGTAATAAAAAAGGATAGGAATAGTTATAAAAAAGCTGTGAGGCAGTCAGTTCCTAGAAAAGGTCTCCTCATTTATCAAAAGGATGACACATAGAAAGGAAAAAGCCTCCTCTTCCAACATCGCTGAATTTCCAAGTACAACAGTTGGAACTGCCACAGCCAACCTGAAAGTATAAGGAAAGTAAAGACTATATCCTGAGGACAGTCGAGCAGAAAGATGAAAGAAACCATAATCTTTGATCCAGGCCCTGAACATCTGAATGGTCAACCCTAGAACCACTCTAGCTCCAGGCCTCTTTTTATGTAAGTAATAAGTCTTCATTATTGTTTAATCTTCTTGGGAGGAACATTCTGTTCTTTCAGACAAGTAAATTCTAATAGCGTACAAAGATGAATTACCTTAAGTTGAGAGAAAACAGTGCAAAAATGAGGATGTATAAAAAATGCAGCAGAGTATATGATAAATGTGACATTCAGGTCAACAAGGAAAGAAAGGATTATTGGATAAACAATTGTAGGAACCATAGCTAAACAGGCCTTAAAGATAGGTCAGAACTAGTACTAAAGAAATAAATCCCAATGGTGGATGGCAGACTTCACTGAAATAAAAGCAAACGATCAAAAATAGAAGGGAATATGAATTAATAGTATCTATTTTATAAATTAGGGATGACTTTCTAAAATCACAAAAACACATACATTTTTCAAGTGTTTCTTTCTATATGAAGATATTTTCTTAAATCAAAAGCAGAGAGTTTATGGACCAAAATATCTGATGTAAGTAACTACCAATTTGCTTCTTTAAAAGACAAAGTTCTGAGTTGACAAGAAAAATTTATTCACGGTGTAAAAGAGCAAAGAACCTGAGGTATAATTTATATGTGAGAGATAAATGGTCAGTGGTTATGAAATGTACATTTTCATGTGAACTGAAAATTGAATGATCTTATTTTTCATGCTGCTACCAAATTAGCAAAAACATGTAATAAATGCTAAGTGATTTTAAGCATAAGATAACAAAGACAAAGTAACAAAGATGTGCACATCTTTGTGTACTAGTAGTGTTAAATATTTCTATACCAAATTTGAAAATATATATCAAATATTTTTAAGCAGCTAAAAAAATATTATCTTTGGTTGGGTGCACATTACTTAAGAAAATAAGAAAATGTATTTCATGTATGATAAGATATATACATATAATATGTATATATATTTAATATATATGATATATATAACTAAAATAGTACATATTTTAGATATTCATTACAGCACAATCTATAATATGGTGAAAAATGAAACAGCTATCATATGGGAAGATAAACAGCTGTCCCATATAAGTTGAATAACGTGTTTTCATTAAAACTTATAGTTGGAGGGGGCTGGGCAATAGTGCAGTGGGTTAAGCTCACATGGTGCAAAGCACAAGGACCAGCATAATGATCCGGGTTTGAGTCCTTGGCACCCCACCTGCAGGGGGGGGTCACTTCACAAGCGATGAAGCAGGTCTGCAGGTGTCTTTCTCTCCCCTTCTCTGTCTTCCCCTCCTCTCTCCATTTCTCTATGTCCTATCCAACAATGACAACAATAACAACAACAACAACAACAATAAGGACAGACAAAAAGAGCAACAAAAAGGGAAAAAATATAATTGGAAAGAATAAAGAAATGAGGATATACTTCCAATATAACTCTAAATATGAAAGCCAGAATATAGATACATATGAAATAAATAGCAAGCTGATACATATACATATCGCTTTCTCTACCTTTGGCAAGGGCTGGAGAAGTATTTTATATCTATCTACAGCCAGCTTTTGAGGAGAACAAAATTTGACAGAAAAGACAGAAGATGTACCTTAAACTATAAAGGGGAAATGAAGCCCCCCATTTCCCAGGGGTAATTGTTAGAATGAGGAGGCCAAGTCAAGGGCACTGATGCAGCTTGAAGTCAGTAGATTTCAGGACAATGGACATATAATTATATAATTTGATCTGGCCCTTCTAAGGCAATCCTAAACAGGACTAGAAATTTAATAATTCTAGAAGCTTTTTTCATGGCAACCCTATGTGCTAATTTTCAAGTTGATAACTTTGTATGTCCCGTGAATGATACTATAAATACACAAAAGTTCCTCCACACCCCTGGTATAGAGCAATAAAAGGAAGAAAAGGAGGGGGGGAGAGGAAGTGGAATAAGAAAAGGGAAAGGAATCACCAGAGAAGCCAGGTGGTGTTCACTAGGTTGAGTGCACAAGCTACCATGACAAAGACCCAGGTTCAAAGGGGGAAGCTTCAGGAGTTGAAAAGCTGTAGCTGTCTCTCTCTCTCTCTCCCCCTTTAGTTCTCCCTCCCCTCTCAATGTCTGACCTATCAAATAAGGGAAAGAACAAGGTAAAAAAAAAAAAAAAGCATGTTCTTGATATGCTAATAGTATTTTATTTCTTATAGAGATTATAGCTTTCTTATATAGATTATAGCTGACTTTCATGTTCATCTTTTCATTTATCTGTATCTTCTGAACAGTCTACCATAAATAAGCATCTGTAGGTGCTATGTACAAAATGAAGCAAAAAATGTTTTTTAAGATGAAATATTTAATTGTGTCTTTCCCTTATCTTTATCCTTATCCTCAGTTGAAGGAGCAGCATTTGTTTTGGTTCTCAGCTCTGTCAGAAGTAGTTCTGCACTAGGGTTCGGAATGGTTGACATTTTACTTGGGGGATACGCTGGAAGAATGCTAATCCATAAAGAGACTGAAGTTTATTTCTCTTCTGTGACTCACTGTGCACAGCCAGGAATCTCTATCACAACAGCTTAATAGAAACACTGACAAGTCTCAGGTTAGCTCCTCTCAACCCCATCCTGACCCACCTCCTCATCCTCATTCCTAAACCCTCTGTGTGGCTCCTGGCACCAGCAGCTGGAGTCACCAGGCAAAGGATCCCCCCTACTATGAGAGGCAGAGCCAATTTTATTACCAAGCTATCCAGCCTGCTGGCTGGTGCTTTTTTCACCTAGCCTCACTGCTCAGAACTTCTGAACCCTGAAAATGTGGGCCAATTTGTAACAAAGCATAGCAGATCTGCAAGTATGTAAATGATGAACTTGGAAGTCCCATGAGGGCTGGAGTCCTATGGCATGGCAATCACTGCACAATGAGGACTTACTACTCCATGAATTCTTAGCAGCCTTGAGACCCTCCCAGGGACACCACATCAATGGGGGCTGGAGGAGAAGCATTTTATATCTATCTACAGCCAGCTTTTGAGAAGAATGAAATTTGACAGAAAAGACAGAAGATGCACCTTAAACTATAAAGGGGAAATGAAGCCCCCATTTCCCGGGGGTAATTATTAGAATGAGGAAACTGTCAAGGGCATCGATGCAGCTTGAAGTCAGTAGAAGTCAGTAGATTTCAGAGTCCTTGGTGCTGGCCGGGGGGGGGGGGGGGGGGGGGGGGGGGGGGGGGGGGGCTGGGCAGGGTGGAAAGGAAGAATGGAATGGAATGGAATGGAATGGAATGGAATGGAATGGAATGGAATGGAATGGAATGGAATGGAATGGAATGGAATGGAATGGAATGGAATGGAATGGAATGGGAAGTGAGCTGAGGAAGTGAGAGCATCCCAGAAGTGCACCACTCTAAGTTCAGAAAGGATACTCTAGCTCCACTGTTAAATAATTATTACTACCTGTCTGCTTTCATCTCCAACTATGTTTAGTAGCGTTCCATAATCAAACTCCTGCTGTCTTTGGGCCTTAGTTCCCCAAGTACAGCTGCTCAGAAGCCCTGAGGGATGCTATGGACAGGAGGGAATGTATAGGCAGTCTCAGGGCCAACTACCCCAATACCCCTGGCAGGTATGGAGCCAGGGGCTCGAACCGGGATCCTTATGCCGGTCCTTGCGCTTCACATCATGTACACTTAACCTGCTGCACTACTGCCCGACTTCCTAAATACCCCACTTTTTACAACTACCACAGGTTTCTTTCTACAAGTGTTTGATACATGTGGGTTCTTAGTAAGACTCTGCTAGAGTTTTATGTCTAGGACACAACTTGAAAATCAGGATATTCAATTATTTCTTAATGTCTTGATCCTCAACTTGGTTCTACTCTTTCATAAGAAGTAAAAAACGGTCCTGTTCTCTCTCATCACACCAGTGTAGTCAATATGCTGGGATAGCAACCCATAAAACAAGCCAACAGGCTTTCCAGATATTTCTGGCCTATTGGTAGATTCTTTATCCCCAAAGAGACTGGCTTCTCTCCACTGAAGCTGTGAAATCAGTTAGAGGGAGCTGGTGGGAAATGAAAAACAAAGGGTCTGGAGACACTGACAATTTTCTCAGGGTTTCACCCAACCAGGGGTCTTGTATTAATGAAATGTGCTTAGTTTTTCATGTTGGTATAATTGGGGCCAACAGTCTCAGAGATTGTGTCATGAAAAAAATATTTCTGCAGCGCTGTAGCTGATGATGACTCAGGACAAGTCATGTTTTTGACCCAAAAAGACAACCATGTTTTTCTTCTCCAATTCATCACACTCAGATATTCTTAAAAGTAAAATTTCATTGGGGGAGGGGCAGGTGGTAGCACACTGGGTTAAACACACCACATAGTATGAAGCGCAAGGGTCCCAGTTCAAGCCTCTGGCTCCTCACCTACAGGGGGGTTGCTTTATAAGTGGTGAAACAGGTCTACAGGTGTTTACCTTTCTCTCCCATCTCTATCTTCTCCTCCCCTCTCAATTTCTCACTGTCCTATCAAAAAAAAATTTTTTTTTTCATCAGAGGATCAAAAGTAATGCTCCCAACTCCCTCTCATCACTGCATCTTTGGAAGGATTGTACATCTACTTCCTACTTTAGGCATAGAAAGGGTGTCACACAGTCTTACATACAAAGCATAACTCTTATGTCTGGACCCAGACTTCAGCATATAATGTGGTAAGAAGCAAGAGATCACATGTTAACATAAACAAGGATCAGGGTTCAAGTTCCATCCTCACCTACATAGGCAAGGGAAGACACACAAGTGGAACAATGCTGAAGGTGTCCCTCCTCTCTATTTCTCTCCCCTTCTTTATCTTTCAACTTCTGTAAAACACACACACACACACACAGACACACACACATACACACACACACACACACACACACACACACACACACACACACACACACACATATATATATATATATATATATATATATATATATATATATCCTGGGTTGGGAAGACAGATTATGCAAAAGACTTCCATGCTTGAGGCTCTGAAGTCCCAGGTTCAGTCCTTAGCACCACTATAAACAAGAGTCAATGTTCTGGTCTCCCCCTCTCCTTCTCACTCCCTTCTCCCACTCCCTGTCTCTGGATCTTTCTCTCTGTATTGCTTTCTCATTACAAACAAAAAAAAATTAAAAATGAGTATGGAAAAATAAAAAGCCAGTCATCTATAGATGGCCCCCTCCCTCTTCACTGGTCCAAGCCAACTTTATCTTTAAAAAAGGAAAAAAGAAAAATGTACTCTCCAAAACAATGGAGTTATATAGGCACCAAGTCCCAGTAACATCCCTGACGCAAAAAAAATAAAAAATAAAAAAAAGACACAGCTGCAAGTACTTCATGCAGAACACCATGAGCTAAATCTGCTCATCCTCTCTTGCTTTTGTGGGTCTAGGGTAGAATGCTTAGAGAAGGTGTGCCTGAAGCTGATGGTCCAAACCACAGGAGAGAGTTCTCACTGCGGAGTACTGCTTGAGTTTCATTATAAGGTCTGAGCCCTCTATTCAGTCAGCTATCTTCTGCTACCATTTGAGAAAATGTAGCTCATAAAAGGGATGTGACTGCAGATTTAGGAATACTTCATGCAGAGGCCCCCAAGTCAGTGAGACAACATATGAATAAGACACCTGTGTCCAGATCACACCCTATAGTTTCTGCTTGACTCCCTTCTTCCCCTGTGCTTAGCTGTTCGGCCATCTCCCCCACGTCTGAAAGCTTTCCTATAAGTGGCCTTCAACAATCCTGTCCCAGTTCATGTCCTGAGCTAAGCATTTGCATGGACAGGACCATGGGACCCTCTTTTAGGGACTTTCCTGTCTTAATAAAGAGAAAACCAAGCAGAAATTCATGTAGCTACCATAGGAACAAGCATGGGCCCCCAGGACAAATGTCAGGCCAAGTCCTGTGGGAGTTAGATGTGACTTTCCAGCAAAGTCTGCCCCTGGCAGGGTTGCTTGGTGATCACCCTTACCAGAAGTTCCAAGCAGAACACAGAGATGATTAATATTTTTCCTGGAGTTACACAGCAAGCTAGAGACACAGACCTTTGATTTTGCCATCCAGCACTCCTTCAACAAGAACACACTTCCTGGATGAGATAATTTAATTAGTATTTGCCCAGCACCCTGCAGTGCAAGGCTATCACCCACTCCTTCCAGCCACTGAAGGGGCTGAGTAATCCACAGTCTCTTGATGCCACTTAATCTAAAATGTCTGGGTTACTCACCCACCCTGAGACTTCCCTCCAGGGTATTTACTTTGAGAAAACATCTATTTGCTTCCTAAGTTAACCTATTCACTTTGGTTTAAATCTTAAAGAAACTTACTTGGTTTTTGTGTCCCTGTTTTCTGTAGTTTTTTTTTGTTGTTGGTGGTGGTGGTGATTTTTAATTGAGCATGTGTATAGTTGCAGATATAAAGATAGTGTGTGTGTGTGTGTAGTTGCAGATATAAAGATGGTGTGTGTGTGTGTGTGTGTGTGTGGTATGTGTTTGTGTGTGTGTGTGTAAACACCACTCATGCACAGGCACTAGCACTCGAACACACACACACACACACACACACACACACACACACACACACACAAGCCCTGTTTGAGCAACAGTAACATCTAATCACACTACATGGCTGTTACATGTAACTGCTCCCCAATGGGTGTGATTAAGGAGAACTAACACAGAAGGAGATACTTCTGAGCTTCCTTGCTTCTTTGGAGTACCTGATCTTTGCAATGTCTTTATGTACCAAAAAAAAGCCCCAATCCTGACCTCTTACCTGCTGCACATCCTCAACTTGCCAGCTATACCCTTCATACTCTCTCTTCTCATCTACCAAGAACCAGGCTCATCCAGGTTTCAAATACTCCCTTCCACTGATCCCTGAGGCTCTGTCCCAGCCACCTCCTCCCCCCACCCTGCCCTACTTCATCCTGAAACTCCCCAGACCTTGCTTCATGCACCCTGGGCCTACATAACAAACATTTACTATGGTAAATCCCATTCTCTGCTTTCCAGATAGCTTCTCTTTAACAGTGATAAGCTGCCAGGCAGACAGATAACAACTAGGATATGCAGTTATTAAGGACAGATTTTAAAATGACAAAAGGATACATTTTAAAATAAAGCCCACTTGAAAATCAGCTTCCCTTCCAACTCAATTACATTCAGGCCTCCTGCTCAGAAGCTCCTTAAACTGAGATTCCAGCTCCCATTGGCTTAGGGATATTGGAGGAGTGTTGCCATGGCAATATCCAAGGCTCCAGACACCTGAAACAGGAAGTGGAAGGCACAGTGCCTCCCTTCTCTCAGGAACTTGGAGTGGTTAGCCCACCTGGGTCAGTCAGCATTCCCACCTACATGGGGACCTTGAAGTCAGAACTGAGCTGAAGGAAGAAGAGATGAAAGGAACTGATGGGAAGGGTCTGATTGTTCATGAATGTGAGAGGCGCACCCTATGATAAACCAAGTACCAGGGCAAATCTGAATGGCCACTTGAACAGGCAGCTATGCCCTACATTCCCCTTACCAGATGGAAGTCCCAACTCAAGCTAATTTCTGCTAGGACCATAAATGACCCAGACCAATGCTGACCACCCACCAAGCTCCTTAATATCCATCATAGGTCATTCCTGAGTTCCCTAACATTTCAGTTTGTATCCTGACCCACCTAGGGTATAAATCAAAATGACAGAACTGCTCTATCATGCCACAAACAAATCTTTGATCCACAAAATGTCATCAAATCATATGTGTTGCCATTACATCACAATCAATTATAGAACTTTTTATTACTGATAAGACTAACCCATTGATTGATCTACTTTCACAGAATGGGCTGAAAGTTTCACTTCTTCACATTATAAATAGGTCCCCAACCATCCCAGCCTCAGCCTTGGGAGCTCCCTCCTCCCCTCTGTCTTGGGTGAGAAACAACTGGGACTTCTGTGCTCTCTAGTTTTCACATGCTCCCAAATTCTGCATTCATTCTTCTACCCCAGTCTTCAAGAAGCACAGCAAAAGAATCCCTTCACCCAGATGTTCAGTACCGAAGTCACATCTGATTCCCCACCCTTTCATTGCTTCCAGTCAATGATTCAGGCCAGAGTAGAGGACACCATCATTGGCAGAGAAGGCTTCTTTCAAGTGCAGAGGTGTGTATATATGTGTGTGTGTGTGTGTGTGTGTGTGTGTGTGTGTGTGTCTGCTTACAAGCACCTATTGCTGAGTGTAAGCCAACCAGTTGATGCTACCCTGCTGTCCTAATTAGACTGTGCCCTGTGGTCCCTTTATATAATAAGCACTCCCATTTCTGGCCCCAACAAGCACATGGGCCACCTGTGTGGACCATTTCTGGGAGCTCATCCAAGCCAGCTGGGCTGGTCAGGCTCTAGGCAGTCAGCCACTGTTCCTACCTGCAACCCCACCACTGGCTCCTCACTGTGGCTCACAGTGACCACATCTAAGACCTTTTGTTGGATAATTGTTTTAACCACTTGCCACACTGAACTCCTGGTCCTAATAACAATTAGACTCTTGACTTCACATGTTTGCCCTTAAGTATGGAGGTTCAAACACTGGGTGAGTTCTACCTCCCTTCCCCAGCATTCTATCATTGAAAAACAAATCCCCTGAAGGAGGAGAGGGAAAACCAAACTGACACTGGAAAGAGCCACAAGTTTGTCACTCACAATAGCACCAAATAAAACAGCTGAAGCCCACCCTGATGTATAAAGCTTATCTGCTGTTTCTTCTCTCTCCAGCCCTTCCTATTTCTCACCCTTCTTGTGGCTTTGTTATGGTCTTCGTCTCAGTTGTAAATCTAGGAGACACTGGCTGTAGTATCTATCCCTGGCCTTGACTCTAGTTATCCTTGTCCCATGCTTTCAGCTCTGAAAGAACAAATCAGCTATTCCAGCCTCACCCCAGGACCTCCTGGGGCTGCTCCTGCAGCCCAAAGAAGGAAAAGGTCACCAAGAAAGGAGCAATCAGGCTGTGAGAACATCATTACAGAAAGGGTCACTGGCAGTTTTAAGGCCTCACTGCAGAGTCCATATTATCCAGGTCATTGTCTACAGGGGAAATTGTCAAGGCTTGCAGCCAGTATGAACAGAGCACCTGCCCTCAGCTCCATTAAGTTCAGAGTGACAGCTTTGTCCCCACTGTCCTATATGCTCCTACAGCCCAAGGATCAGAACCCTGTTGGTATCAGGAGTCTCTACTGTCTTCAGATGATGTATGAAGAGCACTTGCTGTTTGCAGACCTCTTTGAGCCTCCTTCTCACAGAGCTCCATGAACAACAGCTTCAAAGGCAGCAGAAGCAAAGAAAGACTGGGTGTAGGGGTGTGTGGGGGGTGAACCTTGTGTGTTGATTGATACCTGCTCAAAACGTAAGGTTGCTGGACACCACAGCAGGCAGAGAGGGAGGTGAGAGCTAAGGCTTACCTTTCGCATGTCTTTGCCAAAAGTCTCACTGTAGGTCGTACCAAGGATTTCAAACTGCACATAAGGATTCGAACTGTCCTCCCGAAACTCCATCACCCCTGTTAGGCCAGTGATATGGCCCTGTAGGAGAGAAAGGAAAAACTGGTGGAAAGAAGGCAGGGAATCCCTAAAGCAAAGAAGGAAAAGGTCACCAAGAAAGGAGCAATCAGGCTGTGAGAACATCACAGAAAGGGTCACTGGCAGTTTTAAGGCCTCACTGCAGAGTCCATATTTTCCAGGTCATTGTCTACAGGGGAAATTGTCAAGGCTTGCAGCCAATATGAACAGAGCACCTGCCCTCAGCTCCATTAAGTTCAGAGTGACAGCTTTGTACCCACTGTCCTGGGACTTATCTTTGCCTGAGTCAAGTGGGAAGTCAGAGGATGATAAAAGTCTTATCAGACACACCACGGTAAATTCCAATGCAGTGAGAATGAGCACTGAAGGCCAAATCCCAGCTCTAGACATGGCTCTGCTGCCTCTGCCACCTTGCACAAATCACTTGCCATCTCTCAGCTTGAGAGCCCATGTCATAAAGCTGCAAGAACGGAAGGAGAAATCATGCACAGACCACTGGTATATATCTGGTCAGGTTGGAAGTAATTGGTGGGTATGCGAACTCTGCACCTCTTTTTGGCAGTTCAGTGGGCTCTGCCAATGGCACCTAGCAGAAAGGCTGTGTGAGCATGTGCTAAGCCCCCCTCTCCATTCAAATCTGGATTAGGGATCTCATCCAGCCCCGATCTCTAAGAGACTGTAAACTGGGAGAGTCCCAGAGACTGAGTTGCCCCAGAAAGTACTCTGCCTCTGGCCTGAGCTACAACAGACTCAAACAAACACCGGGATATCTTTACTTCCATTAGGACCACACACAAGTTATCATGACTAAAACTCCTAGCATGACTGATTTCCCTAAATGCTCTTTTGAAACCTCTCAAAGCCAATTCCCCCAACAAGTGTTCTATGGATTAACTTGGTGTTAGTACCTTTGCACATGGGACACATGGCAAGTGAGTGTGTGTGTGTGTGTGTGTGTGTGTACACAGTGAGGCCCTGGTTAATTAACACATACAGTGGCAGTTGAGACAACTTTTCTTGTTAATAGTGACAGCCTGCATGGAGGGCTATCTGGTAAGCATGGAGGGCTATCTGGTAAGCTATCTGGTAAGCAGTGCCTTCACTGTCTTATTTACATTGACCTTTGACAAGTTATTTAACCTCCCAGAAGACCAAACACCGTATATTAAAATGAAGACACAGTGACACATAACTATGAACCCCCAACTCAATCAGCTTCAAGTGTTGGAACAGGAATTATATTAAGGGGAGGCTTGTGAGGAAAGGCTGATTGGACAGCCACTCAGAGATCTCAACTTTAGGCTGTTGGAGTGAGCGGAGCATGGGGATATAAGGAACAGCCTGTCTTTGGCATTGGCCTAGGAAGGTGTCCCTCCCTCCCCCCATGCACACCTTTTTGATGGTGTCCAGCATGGACCTCCCTCCATTCCATGGCTTGGTGGACTTGCGAATGCAGTTAAGGCTCGCCATACTGTGCCATTTCCGGTCCTCCAGCTTCCTGTGGAAGGCGTTGGCCAGCATCAGAACACTGTCATACAGGTAGAGGTTGGAGATCTGCAAAGACAAGTGCAGTGAAATCCTTTCCACTGGTGCATTTCCAGAAATGAGAAGAAACCAGTAGAGATGCAGGGTGATCAACACCCAGTGGTGCCCAAGATCTGTGCCACCGCCAACCTCTGGATTCCAGGTATTCAATCAAAACCAGTCAAATGCTGGAGTAGGCTAAGCACTGCTTCTGGAACTGGTAGAAGTGTGGAGCGAAAAACAGGTGGACTTATCTGTACATTAACAAGAGAACCAGTATGATTAGTGCCATGAATGACACCTGCATGCTAGTTCTGTGCAAAACTTGAGTGAACCTCCCTATTCAGAGCAAAAGATGGGCAAAAAGTGCTGACTAGAAAAATGTAACAAGATAAAGAGTAAAAGCATAGGGAGGACAGACATCTGCAAAAGCAAGAAGGTGCAAAGGAAACAGAGTCTGGGCAGACACAATGAGCACATAAAGGAACAGCCAGTAAAGATTTTAGGCTTTGTGGATCTCATTTGCAACTTCTCAGCTCTGATGTAATAGCAGAAAAACAGTCACAGATGCTAAGCAAACAAGTGGATATACCAATGAAATGCTATTAACCAATATAGGCAGCTAGATAGAACCTATGGTTCAGAGTTGTCTGAACCCTGGGTAAGAGTCTAAATGCAGTTTAAGATATCTGTGTCAACAGGTACTGTAGGGCAATGTAGGATTGGATACTGGGCCATGCTGAGCTTTGTGGGCTGTGCTATGAAGTGAGAGTGCAGTGGATGAGTGATGCCAGTGGAAGATGTGTGTTCACAAATCAGATCTATGTTGAGAAAGACTACTCTGTTCCCCAAGTGGCTCTATGTGAAGTGGTTGTCTGAAAGATGTTGTGGTAGTTACTGGTGGTAGTGACTGCAGAGGCCATGCATGAAGCCTGCTCTGCAGCAACATCACTGCCACCAATGGACACATCTGAAACTGGCAACTGTGAGAGCTGCCCCCTGCCTGGCTGGCTTGGGCTGATGACTTATAGAAGAGATAGCACACCCTGGGGCACAGCTATGAGGAAGAAGTTGAAGAAATGGTGAGAAAGTCTGCATCACAGTAGTGAGATCCAGGGGAGGCTCATAGTCTGGCTCACACTCCTGACTGATTAAAGACCCCAATTTGGAGCCAGCAAAATAGCTCCCCTGGACAATGCACCTTCCTGGCCATGCATACAAAGCAGGTTCCAGAGCAGCCCCTTCTGGGATGGAGGAAACCCTAGTGCTATCATATCCCACCTATGTCTGTATCTAGCTGAAAAAGTAATTTGGAGCAGTGAAGCACCAAGGACTAAAGAAAACCCAGATGTGGAGATTCCCAACATCAGCAAGCACTCTCCTCTCAGGGGTTCTGCAAGATCTCTCTGTGGTGATAAGGGCAGCCCTTCCCTCAGAAATCATACCACCCTGTTCCTCAAATTGGGAGCACTGTAGAGTAACAGAGAAGATGAATGGTGGGGGAGGGGGCAAGGCAAGCCCCAACCTTAATCAAGTTTATGACCCCACACAAGTAACCATTGCACATCCATCAGCTGAAGTAGGTCAAGGGGACAATTCTCTGCATACCCACACAGCAAGGTGTCTGCTAAAAATAGTTCAGAAAAACAAAATTACCAGATATAAATAGGAGAACATGTGGGCCTCAGAAGATTCCTGAGAAGATCAAAGGAAATTCTGTCGGTTGCCAGAAAAACCCCTGCTGGCTGTAGCCTTATTTCCCATCACCTCCCCACTCCCAATATGTCCATCACAGCTGCAACACATACCCCCACCTCTGTAATCTCTTTCCTCCTATACCTTTAGACCTGGCACCCCACCAGAAAAATCTGAGACAAAAGCTTGGGAACCAGCCTCCACAAGTAGAATCAGGGCTGGGCCTACAAAGCTGGGACAGGACTTCAGAAACCTCAGCTACACTGTGGCTGTCTGGTACCTCTTGCCAACCCACCAGGGTCATCTCTGCCATGTCATGTCCAAGCAAAGCTTGCTCCATGGGTGTGCCTGTCTTTTGGCCATCTTGCAAAGCCGTGTCCTACCTGCTTTCAATCTGTGCTCTTATGAGGGTCGTAGGCACACAGAGCAGTGTAGTCTACTGAGGCCTGTGAGCTTGCAGTCTCTCCGTGTCATTGTCTAACAGGATGAAAAGATGGGCAGGAGTTGTCACAGAGGTAACACATATGTGCCTGGGATGGCTGGCTACTGCTGACATAGGTAAGAGCCCCAGGTCAGGGGGAGGCTTACTGATCTTCTCTAGGTCTCTATAGTACACAGATGCTTGTCTGACAACAGAGAAGTTATCCCCACCACCCATGGGGAATTCACATCCCTGCCAAAAAGAGAAAATCCGAACCATACTGAGTCTTCCTTGCCAGGAGCCTGGGGAAGCATTTCCTCAACTAGAAAGACTAAGCCACTCCCTGTTCTCGCTCTTGTCAGTCCCCAGCTCCCTGTTACTGTAAAATCATTGCTGACATGTCTACTGCCACTCTGAAGACAAACCCAGAGTGGAGATGCCATTATAAGAGAAATGCAAGCCACTTAGAGTTAGGTTGGTTTAACCGTTTTATGTTTTTTTCCCCCAAGGATAAGATAAAATTGAGAGTACTTGACAATGTGAAGATTTCTCAAGCCATTCATGGATCTCCCAGTCACCCACTTGGATTCAAGGCTATTGAACCAGAGGGACTCCCTGACCTACATCCCTCTCCTATACCCACTTACACACAGGGTGGCATCACTCAGCGTGATCCTCACTGGCACCCACTGGAATTTCCTTTTTTGCTCAGCACTTCAATTCACAATGAATTACAATCCTTAACAAACGTATGAATGCAGAGAGGCAATGAAGAGGACAAAAACAAAATGTGACTCAGAAAGGCCAAAGGAAACTTTCAACCCTCCCACAAGTCTATCTGCTGAGGAAGGTGAACGAACACATTTCTGTAAAAAGAAAGAGGCCTGGCCAATGCTCCTTTCCAGATGTCTGTGAGTGTATAAAGATGGGTGTGAGTGTGATTATGTTGGTGGGTGTGCAAGTGTGTGTGTGTGTGTGTGTGTGTGTGTGTGTGTGTGTGTGTGTGTGTGTATTGTGTATGTTCAACTCAAGAATCTAGAACTGGGTTAAGTGAACACAGTACAAAGTATAAGGACCAGAGGAAGGATCCCAGTTCCCCACCTGCAAGGGGATCACTTGACAAGCATGAAGCAGGTCTGCAGGTGTCTCTTTCTCCCTCTCTAGCTCCCCCTCCCCTCTCAATTTCCCTCAGTCCTATCCAATAAGATAGAAAAATGGCCACCAGAGCAGTGGATCCATAGTGGATCCATCGAACCCCAGCGATAACACTAGAGGAAAAGAAACTAGAACCCAACAGCAACCAAGATATGTGATTGGTGCTTAATATATGATGGATAGTTGGATGGATGACTGGACACCGTAGGATCTGGGTAGTGATGCACCTGGTTGAGGGTACAGGTAAACATGTGCAAAGACCCAGGTTTGAGTCCCCACTCTCTGCCTTCAGAGGAAATGCTTTGTGAGTAATAAAGCAGGTCTGCAGGTTACCTTTCTCTCTTCCTCTCTATTTCCCCCTCCCTTCTCAATTTTTCTCTGTCTTATCAAGTCTTGAAATAGAAGAGGGGGAAAATAAGGAAAAAATGGCCTCTGGGAGTAGTGGATTTGTAGTGCCAGCACCTAGCCCCTTAGTAGCAACAAAAAACAGAAAAGGAAAAAGAAGATACATAGTGATCTTGGTTCACAGTGACAACTCAGAAAACAGTAGAAAAAAAATATGTTCCTTCCAACTTTGACTTGGAAGGGGACTTTGTTTAAATAAAGCTGACCTGCTTTATTACTCATAAAGCATTTCCCCTGCTGACAGGGAGTGGGGGCTCAAACCTGGGTTCTTGCACATGGTAACCTGTGCCCTCAACCGGGTACATCATCACCTAGCTCCCACTATTTCTTACTCATTTATAGCCTACTCAAAAATGTCTTCCTGATGCTTGCTTGGATCCATTTTCATCTTCTGCATTCATTCAGGTCCTCTCAGGTACAAAAAAGCTGTGCTGTCACCTTTCTACTTCTTGAACAGAAACTAACGCTCACATTGATCTGCGGATCTCCACCATCTGCTCCTACTCTCAATATTCACACTTAGGAGATCTATTGGCTCACTGCCTCACTGCCGGGTGATATAGTGGGAGGACTATGACCCTCACGGTCTGGCTATTCAGATAAGGAGTTTTGGAGGAGGTTGTTTGAGAACATAAAATAGAAAGGCAGTTTCTGTCAGGGCTCCTGACAGAAAAGCATACAACAGAAAAGCCATTTCTAAGGTTGGGTAAGTGAAGACCAGTGTCAGGGGTTGGTCATGCTGAGTACTGGAACCAAAAAAAAAAAAGTATGATGTGACAGGAGCTCCTGAGACATGAGCATTCATTTACTGTTGACCTGAAAGCAAGGGGGATAAACAGATCAAGCTAAAGCTACATGACCCAATGGAAAGATAAGATGGGAAGAGGAGGAACTGGTCTGTAGGAGTCCTTACCTTCCTCACATCCCAGTGCAGCACAGAAATCACTAACAATCCAGTGGACACTGTCACTATTTAGAACCTCACCCTTCCCAAGCAAGAGTATAGAGCTCTGACTGGCCCACAGAATAAAGTAACAAAGGCAAGCACAGCCCCCTGCCCCCGCCCCCCCCAGCCTCTTCTGAAGTAAACCAAAAGACTGGAAGCAGTTCAGGAATGCCAGAGGGAGACAAGTTATAGGCAGATGAGAGGCAGTGCCAGGAGAGCAGCCTGGGGCTTTCGTGAAGGCCTGTGGTCTCTGCACTAGGTGGAAACAGAGCCAAAAGGAGCACAGTTGGTTTTGTCAGCCACCCTGCAGAATTATGCCAGCTTCCTCCTCCACAACTTTCATGCTGCTGTTCACGAGCAAGTGTTGTAGAGTCATCACAATCTAGGTGAGCTTTAACCACTGAATATGTCCCATGCCACAGCCATGTGCAGATATAGCAGGTGCACAATGGATGCCTACTCCACCGGCACTCATTTGCTAAGTGATGCTAAACAAGTCGTTTAATGCTCTAGAATTACTTTGATGACAATAAAACACAATGTGATTGGTCACCCTGAAGAAGTTCAGAGGTTTGGTGGAACCCCCTCACCCCCGCACAACATGTAGAGTAATAACCCATATGCCAACTTCACTGTCTGCATGCTTTTTTATTTTTTATGTTTGGAAGGACCAGAGACAGGAAGGGTGGAAGGGAAAATAAGGACCTGAGCAGGCAGATGGGTCAATCAAGAGTTCCTCCAGGTGTCTCCAGAACAGTCAGTCCTGCAATGAGGCTCCCCAGATGAGTTCTAGTCATACAGAACAGAGCAGAGAGGGGAAATGGGGGGAGGGATTTCAGCCCAGTTCTTGTGGGAGATGTCATGTCTATACTCCGTCCCCGACTGATCACTCCTCACTGCTCAGGGTATTTATGTTCTGGAGACTAGTCATTATGCCCTCTCTTTGGGGTCTCCTTCTCTGAATACAGCATGGTTCAGATGCCCTTATTTCTCCCTGGGGAGACAGTAGCCCTATCTCCCAGGCTTAGTCCCCCCAATTCCCTGTTTTCTATTCTGTACTGAGCTGCCTTTCTCAGATGTGCATCTGAATCTACCACTTCTCTATCTACACCCTTGATCACAGTACTTTGGCAGTTATCCTCACCTCCACTCACTTCCCCCTTTTTGCCTCTCACCCCTTGCCTCTGGAACTTTGCACATGTCATTCTTCTTAACTGGATCATGCTACAAAATGAAGATTAACATTTTCCCATTTATTTAGCTTTTGGGATAATTAAGTGGGAAACTGTGAGACGTCAACCATAAGAACTGGTACACAATCAGTGCTTAAGGCATAGGTGTGTGTAATTAATGAAAGCTGAATGAATAGCTTAAATCCTTCAGGGAATAAAAACAGTAAAGAAAAGAGATATTCGGGTATTTTCAATGATCATCTCTCTTAGTGAGAAAGATAGAAGTCACGCTGTTCGGGTCAGTGGAGGTAGGGACAGACACAGGAGATAGTTGGGACTAGAAAGCACTTGAAATATGGATACTTGGCTGCACCAGACCTCCACACATATGCCCCAAGCACACATGTCCCCCATGCTGGTGGGGAAGAAAGCAAATGTTGCACAGATAATGGGAGTGGCCACATGTGTGGGTGTGGTTTAGAAAGGAAGTGAAGGTGGGGCCTGAGAAGTTCATCAAATTTGATATTATGAGTATGGTCTCTCTCTGCCTACCTGGGGGAAGTAAATCTCTCTACTCTCCTCTCCTCCCCTTCACATCCTTTGCCTATCTCTTCTCATCTCATCTCATCTCATCTCATCTCATCTCATCTCATCTCATCTCATCTCATCTCATATTTTACTGCCCACAGGTATTCCAGCCTGGGTGTTCTCAAATTTCCTGACTAAAGCTTAAAATTCCTGAAAATTATGCTTTTTTCTTCAACTCCTGGTTGAGTTTATGTATAATGAATCTACCAGCATGTGGGGAGCAATCTCAGCCTATTTTCCCTAACACAAAGCTGGGGAAGGGCACAGATTTTCTGATGAGCAAGTTACATGTGAACCAGTCCATCTGCAATCCAAATCAGAGGCATGAAATTCCAAAGATGGGTAGTAAGAATACTGACAAGGATTATGATTCCAAATTCCATTACCTATGTAAGGAATGAGTCCTCAGAAACGTAACTAAAAAGGTAAGGGCATATCTCTGGGAAGCAGAAGAGAGAATTTAGCCTTGAGCTCTTGTTTGGGGCTTGCAGTGCTCAAAAAACCCAAGGCAGACAGCCCTGGCTGCTGGATAATTAAAGACCAATTGCATGAAGTCAACCAAGAACCAGGGATGGAAGAAACAAATTTTACTTTTAAGAGGTTAGCACCAGAATTCCCATTACATCAGTAACTATGCTGTATTTAGGAAAACACCTTATGTCAGCAGGAGCAGAGGCTACCAGTGAAATTACTAAATTGATCTGTATGAGAAAATAAGAATTTACTGTGTAGTCAAGACCCAGAGAGAGGGAACAGCAGAGGGGAGATAGGAGAGTCTGAAGAATGGAGGATACACAGGGAAGAGGGGGACCAGAGGTAAACAACCCCCACCAAGAAGGGATGTTGGACATCAGAGGCTGTTTATGAAGCGACAGTGCGAATGCCCTCACCTGATGCCTGCCATGTTAGATATAATCTCTGAGACTTGGATTTGTTGTCTTGTTGAGACCAGGAAAGGCACTGATTTCTCATCTGGGTCAACATCAGAAGAAGAGAGGCAGCCCAGTCAGAAGCCCAGATGATCTGTTTATTTACCAAATCCCTCAAAGCAGGATTAGTCCAGGAATAATGAAAATATAAGCCCCCCTGTGCAATGTGCTGGGCTCTTCAGGAGAGCTCTGTGCTTTCAATCCTATCTGGACCTCGGCAGGTTGAGGCCTGTACCTTCCTCCATCAGACTGGAAAGGAGAGGCCTTGCAGAATGATGGTCCTGTTCTGCAGCCCTCCCAGTGCTCCTGCACAATTCTCTGTCTTAAATCTGAGAATTTAGGATGCTTCAGTCTTATCTCCAGTATACCTACAGGGACCCCAGGAGGGTGTTGCGCATTCACATTGTCAAGGCAAGAATCATCCTTGTAGCTAAAGGAAGATGAACGTCAGGCAGGGGTCACAGTCACACAAACAGCTGCATCTGGGCACCTACCATTATCCACCCAGCACCAAAGCTGAAAACAAGGGAAATGCTTTCATTAAGGAAGACACATTTCCTCCAGGTTTCTAAAGAATCTGGTTTTCTCTCCTCTCCATCATTAATCAAGCAAACTCAACTGTTTAGAAAGACTTCACAGAAGCAAACAGCAGGAACTGACCTCTGACCAGATCCTCTGATGGCTCTGCTCCTCCAGCAAAGTCAGACAAGCAGACAGCAGAGGAGCCAGCTGGAAAGGCAAGCTAATGCTTAGATGTCACAGCTTGAGAAATTCATCCCCCAGGCAAGACCCACTCTGCCAAACTGCTGCCAGCCCACCTGTCCTGAGAAAAGGCACCCTGGCTGGGCGGACTTGAGGGGCAGAGATAGCAGATGTCCATGGAAGTCCCTATCTGTGTGGCAGAGGATCAAAGGATTTGGGGAAGAGAGACGAGTAAAGAGAGGGGAGGGGCATGTCTTCATTGTATTTATCCTAAAGGCTCTGTGGGCTCCAAGATGCACACATTGGCCACCTCTGGGCAGAACAGCAACAGCTGCACCCAGAGAGACCACCTGTGCAATTGTCTTTGACAAAGACACTGATGATAATGTCTCTCCACTATGACTGTCAAAAGTTCCATCTGGGTCTTTAAAGTTAAGTAAGTCTGTGGAAGTGACATGAGGATAGAGACAGCTCTGAAGTGGGGAGGGTCAGTGCTGCTACAGAGGAAAGGATTCCACACGCAGGTTGACAAAGATCTTGTAGCCAGGGAAGAGTATAGAACATACTAAAGAAACAGAGACACTTGGGGGAGGGGGAGGTTTAATAGGTTTCAACAGACTGAGGGGCAGGGGGTTCCATCTATCAGGTCATTCAACAATTTCAAAATGCACCAAGAAGAAGAAATTCCAATCTGAGGTTGCATTTTAGATAATGCCACATTAGCCTCCACAGCTTACTTCCAGGATCCCAGGCTCCACAATGACCAGACAACACAGCTTATATCATTTGCCAGACTCCCTGTGGGAGCACATTTCAATATAAATGGGGTATCATTGTGACAATATGTCTACATTAGGCTACATTAGATTCTGTTCTGAGCAAACCCATTCATGGAATCTTAGCAAACTCTCAGGATTCATAGGGGTTGGCTATCACTTTTTTAAAAAAAAATTTTTATTGATTTTATTTTTGAGAGAGATGCAAAGAGAGAGACACATACAGAGAGAGAAACACCAGAGCACTGCTCAGCTCTGGCCTATGGTAGTGTGGGGGGATTGAACCTGGGATTTAGGAGCCTCAGGTATATGAGAGTCTATTTGCATAGCCATTATGCTGTCTCCCCCGCCCATGCTGCTATCACTTTTTTAAAAAATATTTTATTTATTTACATATTTATTTATTTGATAGAGACAGACAAATCAAGAGGGAAGAAGTAGATAGATACATAGACAGACAGACAGAGACCTGCCATACTGCCTCACCACTTGCAAAGCTTTCTCCCTGCAGGTGGGATTGGGGGCTTGAACCCAGTTTCTTGAGCACTGTAACATGTATGCTCAATCAGGTACACCATCACCAGGTCCTGGCTGTCATTTTTATTATAGGCTGAGTCAGACAAATCCTAAACTAACTTGTCAAGAAAACAAGAATTAGAAACGCCCAAATGTAAGACAGTGCTTTGCAGAGAAAATAAACAACAGCACTGCACACTGGCAAATGTAAGGCTTTTGAAACCACTAGAAACCAGTCATTTAGGTATTTTTCTTCCAAGGGACTTTCTCGGCACTAAATAGGAACAAAATTGATTTGCTATAATAGTGCCCGGTTGAATCTAAAGCACAGAAAACTCTGACCACAGGCCTAATAGAAGAAGATGGAGTTTCTGAGGTTCACTCAGTGGAGAAGCCAAAAGATGAATGATCTTGTAAATATTCCTGTTCTTTATGGTCCTCATGAAAACTTCTAACCCAAAATTGCCATCCCAAGAGCATCCGTCTGGGGGAGGAACTAAAAATGGACTGGAGAGCTCCATATTCAAAAGGATTTTCATTAATTTCATCAAGACAAAGTTAATAATCCATGACATAAATGTTTTTTTTTTCCCTTCCTCGAGTTGGTTGTTCTAAACATGTTAAAGTCTTCTCGATAAATCTCACAGCTAGAGGCTAGTAGAAATTAGTTTGCCTTCTACACTGTCATTAAGAAAGAAAGAAGTGGTAATAGCTACTGATGCAACTTGGAGGGAATGGCTTGTAAATGAGATGAATCTACAAGCTGCCCAAGTGGTTGTCAGGCAGAATGAGTAAATAAATTCACATTTCCCTCTCATCCCCCCATACAAGGAAAGTGGAAGCAACAAATGGAGACAGAAATTCCTTTTAAAAGAAAGCATTTTGTTTATAGATATATAAAGAGGTTTCTAGAGACAGTTTAACTTGTGCTAAGACCTGATTTATTTTCTATCAGTGCAGGGGCTTCATTGCTCTGGGATGACATTTTTCCCCCTCCAGTTTATTAGGGGTTAATGGCTTAGAGTACAGCTGTTGAAACATAGGTAAAATTCCTCTTTTCCTCATCACAGGTGACTAAACTCTAACCCAACAGAGATATTTTCCATAATTATGCCCCAAGACCCTCGTGCTTTTCTTACCACCCCATTTCTTCCTTCCCCAGAAGACTTTGCTCTGGTGAAATATACCACATCGAGTCCAAATTTCATCTTCTGTTTTCCTTTACTGTTCTTTGTGTTTTGTTTTGTTTTGTTGCCTTTTTTTTTTCCCCTCTAGGTTTATCGCTGGGACTCAGTGCCTACACTGCAAATCCACTGCTCCTGGCAGCCATTTTTTTTCGTTTGTTGTTGTTATTGGATAGAACAGAGAGAAACTGAGAGGATGGGGGAGACAGAGAGGAAGAGAAGAAGAGAGACACCTGCAGACCTGATTTGCCACTTGTGAGGCATCCCCACTGCACCATGGGGAGCCTGGGGCTCTAACCAGGACCCTTGCGTGGGTTCTTGTGCTTAGTACTATGTGTGCTTAACCAGGTATGCTACCACACAGCTCCCTGTTCTTGCTTCCTAATTTCCACCTATGAATGAGATCATCTACTATTCATCTTTCTTCTTCTGGCTTATTTCATTCAAGATATCTTAAACTTTCACCCAAGATATGGCAACTGCATAGTATTCCATCGTGCATATGTACCACAACTTTCTTAGCCACTCATTTGTCTTTTTAAGGTAGAATGAGAGAGATAGAGGGAGAGAGGAAAAGACACCAGAACATCAAGGCTTTCTTCAGTGTAGTGATGCAGTGGTAGTTGGTCTTATATCTGGGAAGATCTGCATTCTTAACAAAATCCGTCCTTATGGAGAGTCTCCAATATGCAGAATCTTATTTGAAGAGCTAGTGGGCCTTAAAGATAAGGCCTCTCTTCTCTAGAACCAGGTAATTATGACTAAGTGTGAGCATTAACGATGTGGATACCAAAGGGTATGCAAAGTCTATGATGAGGGAACAGACAGATGGAGAATGCTTTTCCGTCTATTGCACTGCTTTCAAAGAGCATGCTTAGAAGATAAATACAGGTGCTGAGAGGTGGCAAAACCAGCAAAGTGAATAAATTACCATGTGTAAGGACCTGTGTTCAAGCCCCCGGTCCCCATCTGCAGGAGGGAAGCTTTACAAGTGGTGGAGCAGCTACAGGTGTCTATCTCTGCTCCTCTCTTGCCCTATTTCTCTCTGTCTCCATCATAAAACATAAATAAAGATAACTACACCATTTATTTTTTAATGAGGCCAAACATCGAAGTTATGCAGCATTAGGCCAGATAGATCAAACCTATTTGGGCCTGTCTGTATCTAAGTTACTGCAATTAGTAGATTCAATAAAGGGCACAAAGCATAGTGAGGTCAAGTATATTATGATAAATTCTAACCATTGGATTTTCATAGAAAAAACAAGGCCCAACTAACTCAGTTATATTAATATTTAGCTACTGCTATTTTAAACTATTTCTATGACTACAAGGAATCTGTCCAATTCCCTTTAAGATCCTTATTTCTCCTAGTCCTGGGACCTCTAGGACTTTGCCTGAATTTCTTTATGTTTCTTCTTTCTGATCCCTTATCATCATAGTGCCTCTGTTGACCTCAACTAAATCAATGCTGCCAATGCTACCATGAGACATTATGTTGCTACTGACTTGTTACTACAGATTATCTCCAGAGATGCCAAGCCTCAGATGTCAGCCTCCCAATACCTCTAATCTGGTGGGATCTTTTCTAACACATGGGACTACCTGATTCCATTTCAAATGTCACATTATCTAACAAAGTTATAGAAACTTGATACAGGTTAGGGCCTAGGACACTGAGTACAGGTATATATGTATACACAGTCAAAGGACAAACATACAACTCAAAATAAAAGTGCTTAATAGTCCTCTGTGATTAGACTTAAACCTAATAAGCCTGGGATTCTAGTAGAAAAGCCTAAAGAAGGCACCATTAATTCTCTAACTGATTAGACTTAGACCTACAATAAGTCTGGCAATCTAGTAAAAAGGTTCAAAGAAGGCAGGCCCTATAAACCTAATACCCGCTTGAATGCAACAAAATGACACTCAGCACTTTAACAACTAGGAGACAGTCCAAGCTCATCAGATACATAAATGACCACAAAAGCTAGATAATGGCAAGAGACTGGCTCACTCAGTGATGGTCTTTTGGTTAATACCATATCACCCCATCATCTAGGGCCCATAGTCAGGTAATCCTTAGATTCTCACATAGATATGATGGGCCTCAACGTCTAATAGATCCCTCTCTCCACCATCACTGGTCACTTCCATCAGAAACATCAGCATAAGCCCTCTGATGGACCACTCCAGAAACTTGCCCCCACTATAAAGAAGCAATGGTAAGGACTGTCCCACTTTCTGAAGGGATGGTGGGTTATCCTATCCTTCCACTCAAGGAAGAATGGTCCTGAAATGAGAGCACCCTAGAATGTTCCCATCTTTGACCACAGACTGCAAACTTAAACTGACAAGGACTCAGATGTTGCACAGAGTCAGGTGCTAAATATATATGGACCCTGGGTCAGGTTGAAGGGGTAAACAGTTGATTTTATTTATAAATTTTCTTCAAGTTTGGGAGCTATTCACTACCCTACTCCAACTTATTAGCCCAGTTCTCAACTCTGACACCATCTTCTCAGAGGATAATTTCAGTCCACCTCCATGTTAACTATCAAACTCAAGCAAAAACCACAATAGTCATAGACTCATAGGGATATATTTAAAATGACATTTTAAATATATTAAAATATTTTGTTGCTTCTTTCCACCCTAAGATCCCTATTCTCATCTACTATATTCCTACTTTTTGATTCCTGTTAGTCATTTTGTCCTACCTTTCTGCCACCAAGTTGCAGGTGCTACTGTGAATCCATCCTGACCTCCTTGGGTCAGGATGATGAAATGACCTACAAATATTTCACAAAATCTCACCCTTCCGGAGCCTCACCTCATTATGAAACAACAGAAACAGGCTAGGGGTTATGGATTGACCTGCCAACATCCATGTCCAGCAGAGAATCAAGTGCAGAAGCCACACCTTCCACCTTCTGTACCCATACTGAATTTTGGTCCATACTCCCAGAGGGTGAGAAATGTTATGCAAAGATGACCAGAGGTCTCTGAGCTCCAATTCCATCAGGACCCAGAGACAAAAGAGGAAAAAATAAAGGACATTCAGAAGTAGTGATGGGTGTAGGTGTGACTGAGAATGGAAGGGAAGGCAGGACTATAGAAAAATGGGCAAATATATAGAGAGAGATAAGTAAATGGACAGATGATAGATAGGTAGATAGATACATACATACATACATACATACATACATACATACATACATACATACATAGACACATAGATAGATAGATAGATAGATAGATAGATAGATAGATAGATAGATAGACAGACAGGTACAGAAATAACAGTAAATCCCTATTTGTGACCTTGGGAGAACTACTACAATTTCCAGTGGAGGAAATGGGGACACAGAACTCTGGTGGTGGGAACAGTGTGGAATTATACCCCTGACATCTCATTATTTTGTAAATCAATACTAAGTAGGTAATAAAAATTAAATAAAAATAAAAAATGAAGCTATTCAAGTCTTTCCATGGAAACACACCCAGTCACTTATCCTAAATGTTACTGATGATAGCATAACCTTGTTCTAAGTGCTTTCTATATATCTTCTATGACCTCATTCTCATTATGATTGTAAGGGACATGTAGCATTTTTTTTTTCAGGATTTCAGTTAAGTTTATTGTGGCTCCCAAATCAATTCTCCCAAAAGTGTTTTCCAGTCAGTCACTTCATCACTTCATCAGCCACTACTGGGTTCTCTTCCTGAGGATGGCTTGTTGATATCTCAACCTTTGGCTTCTTCTAGTTCCACCCGGCTGTCACCCAAACTGCAGTCTCACTGTCCGATGGCCTCAACTGGAAGCTTAGAACATAGATACCAGTTTGAAGGTGCCCTCAGGTTTGGCAGACAAATGTCTTGTAGAGCACAGCGCCCCTGGGTAGCTTGGTAACCAGATCTACAGGCTCCAAATTGCTGGGGTTGAGCACATAAACCTCCTTGGTGCAGTGGATTATGCAGACATTTGTTCTTCCCCGTTCCCACATAGGGCACCTGGGTGCCAGCGAAAGTGGTGCTGAGTAGCAAGGATGTGGCCAGCTTGAACGTAGTGATCCTCTAATTTCTTTATACCAAAGTGTTTGCCTGATGACTTTCCACCAAGGTTTTTGGAGCTGCCACCTGTCTTCTTGGTTGCATATCTGACAGCAAGAGCAACAGCCTGAGGGGGATTCAGCAGGGCAGCTGCCCTTGTCCTTAACGCCACTAGGGCCACTGCCATGATAGCTGTCGACATGAACCATTTAAACCCCCAGTTTACAGAAGAGGAAACTGAGACACAGAATGACAAATAAATAATAATGAAAAATTTGTAACTATAATTACTGGACTGTGAACTCAGGCAGTCTGGTTCCTATACTGTTGCTGCGCATTCTGCTGCTGGTGTTAATACAACTGCCACTACAACGACTATTACTACTGGTGCTGCAGTTGCTATTACCACCAGTACTGCTACTATTATTCTGGCTTTACTACGACTGTTCCCATTTCTACTACTGTTATTACTGCTGCTGATGTCACCACTACTGCAGTTGCTATTGCTACTACTGATGCTACTATTTCTACAAGAGATCTGTGATACCCATCTTGCTCTTGATATAGCTCCATCTCAGCAGGAACAGAAAGGGGTGAAATCGTCAAGATTCGAAGTCTGATTCTGCATTTGCTCCAGTTGAAGATGTTTAGCCACACACAAAGATGTAGTTTAAATGAGTTAGTGTGTGAAACTGCAGAGTCCCCTCTACAGGATTCCCTTTAGTGGCATCAGCCTCCCTAACTCTTTTGCCCTGCAGGACACATTCTTTGTATCCAGTGTGTCTGGTGTGGAATCCATCTGTGTTTAGTGCAGGCAGAGTGAGCAATCGTAGACATCCAGGAGCAGTGTCTTCCTCCTTGCGCACTCCAACCATATAGTGCATGCTTAGACAATGGAAAATTGCATCTTTTTTGCTTCTCATCTAGGACTGTGACAGAACAAAGCAGCCATTAGGAAAAAGAAAAAAAAAAAAAGAATTAATGAATGAATAGATGGATGAAAGAATTAATGAATGCTAGATAAAGGACAAGGTAGGGTCAAAGCTAGTGTGTTTTTGAAGAGAAAAAGTTTCTCAAACTAGGGAGTTCTTCTAGAGAGTGAGGCTATTCTGGGCACTCATCCCACAGAGGGAGTCCTCTCACTTTCCTGACCTCCAGTGGGGGTGTTAGAATGGACCACATTGCCAGAGTCAGATGGTCTCACTCCATTTCTACCCACATGGAGGGTGAGAATAACAAATACAGAGGCCTAGTGAGGGACACACCATTCGGCCCCCAGGTCTTCTTCCAAACTGTAGAATAGAGGAAGACAAATACTAGGGAATTTCAGATAAATAAGACCTTGTTTCAAGAAAATTCAACTCTGGCTCACTAGCCCAGAACTTTCAGGGCTATGGGTCCAGCAGATACTTTCAGTCCATTCTGTTTGCCAACTTCCCACAACCTTATAAAAGACCCCTGACAATTTGACAGCTCCCTGGAACAGCAGGCATCACGGAAGTGGGAGTTAATACCAGCTATAATCACAGTGTCCATTGTATTTCCTCATCAACCAAGAACACATTTCTACTGTTCACCATCTGCTGGGGTATGCTAACTTCTCCCATACCAAATCTAAGATTATAGAATGAATTAGATGCAGTTGAAAAATAGACATGTAACTAGCTCACACCAGATATTCCAGCAACCCCCCTCTCTAAGATGTGCAGCACCAGGTAAATTGATACCCAAATATTTTAGAGTGGGATGAGTGCTAAAGGGATCAATACAGCCCATTTCAGCCCTGTAACCCCAGTTTCCACCCATCAGGCCTGATTTAGTAAAAAAAAAAAAAAAAGCAACACATTTTAAACTATAATTCACCAATGATACACAAATTTTGGGATAAATTTCATGAGTCTGACTGGGATATTCACTTCTGTTGTGTGGCTCCCACCAAACATCAAAGGAAAACTTTCTAGTGTACAATATCCCTCAAGGAGAAGCGAATCCTACACTGTCAATAGATGCTCTTTATAATGCTAATTGTTATTCACAAACATCTAGAAAGAAAGTCGCTTTTCACAACAGATGTGCAGCCCTGTAACCAGTTCTCAGGCCCCCAAGCAAGATAACACCGATTGCACCTGCTTCAAAAGAGCAGTAGAAGGACTGGCCATAAACACTCTATTGCTCACCTTGAAACAAATGAATCAGGTAATGGTAAGAGTCACCTCTTGCTTCTCCCTGCTCCTCTGTGACACTAGTAATGTCCTGGTTGACCTAAATCCCAGTTCTTGAAGATGAGTTGGGACACTGCCAACTGGTTTCCCAAAAGCTATACCTATATTATATTCCCTATGTGGAAAAGCCTCAAATAGACTTAAAAGGATGACTCCCTACAGAAAAGCTTCATTGCCAGCCCAGCCAGATGAACTTATCCCACACAAAACAATCATCACAGAAACAAAGAGACAGGAATCTCCTTACTCCCTAAGCTGCTAATTTTTAAATACAAGAGGTACCCAGTGAGCTAATCTGCCCTGTCTGCTGACAACAGGAATAATTGCCTATTAATACTGCTCATAGGCATTGTCCAGCCAACTGGTATCAATTTTAACAACTGACAGTGTTCTAATACTTAAAGTTGGTAGGAAATGAGACTCAGCTGGAGCTAAGGCATACCACCACCCATAGCCTACCAAGAACAAGAGTAAGACTCCCTCCTCACTAATCTGTCCCAGAATCTCCCCTTATATGATTCTAACTTAATTCCCTTTTGACCTCTCTTGCATACTTCCTCCATCACTGGCCTGGAAATCCTGCCTTCATATGAAATACTCAGGAGGGGAGCACTGACCTGCAGCATCTGAAGGTAGCCTTCCTGGGGGTCGCAGAGGAGGGAGGAGATGCGATGATTGTTCCTCATGCACTTCTGGTTGTCCTTTGCAGAGGGGAAGATCTGCCGGACCACAGTCATCCTGCCGAGGGCACTGTGGACTAGATCCAGGATCTCAGGATCACTGATTTCCTAGGAAGATAACCAAACCCATTCTTACCTCAGGACTTTTTAAAGGCCTCTCAGGAAATATTTAGGCAGCCAGAATAACAAATGACAAAGGAGCTAACGGGTCATGCCCAGTCACAGTTTCTAAATTATTAATTTACAAACAATATGCACTAACCATACATTGCAAGTAGGATTATTCAACATCACCCTGAAGGTCAGAAAAACATGTCTGCTGCTGAAATGGTATACATTGACTTACTTATAGCCAAGTCCTTAAGAGCCAGTGCTGTCCACTGTAGTTGGGAGTTATTTTGCTTGACTTAGACAGGAAAATCTGTGTTTTATTGGCATATTAGACTAAAGTAAACTAGTTTCCTCTAATTCACTAATAATTATATTCACTCCAAAAGAGTTTCACTTGGGGGCGGGGCGGTAGCACAGCAGGTTAAGCGTACATGGCAAAAGAATTTCACTTATGTTTTGAAAACATGGGCATTCATTTATGCACTCATTCACTATACAAATCTTCTCAACATTTTTGTGGTTTATTCTATACTAAGCAATTATGGCTATGGCGAATACAGGCCTAATTATATTCAGTGGAGCTTAAGGTCATTATAGGATGAAATAGGTTGAGTGGTGTAATGAGGAAATATGGGAGGAAGGAAAACCATTGTGAGTTCACATGTTAGACCTTTCAATTTGCTCTTTACAAATTTGGTAAAGGTGATATCTTATTTGGTACGTATTTGATGAGCTTAAGGTAAGTGTAGCAGAAAGCACATCATTGGCATTCTGTTACAGGAAGAAGCATCGGATCATATTTCATGTCACAATCTTCCCCTATAGGAAGATAAACCTGGGACATTCTCTCTCTCTCTTTTTTTTTTTTTTTGATGGGGGGGGATAGTGAGTAAAGGAAGTTGAGATAAAAGGAGGAGTGGTCCGGAGTTGGGCAGTAGCACAGCGGGTTAAGCGCACGTGGCACAAAGTGCAAGGACCAGAGTAACCATCCCGGTTAGAGCCCCTGGCTCCCCACCTGCAGGGGAGTCTCTTCACAAGCAGTGAAGCAAGTCTGCAGGTGTCTATCTTTCTCTCCCGCTCTCTGTCTTTCCCTCCTCTCTCTCCATTTTTCTCTGTTCTATCTAACAACAATGGCATCAATAACAACAACAATAATACAACAACAATAAAAAACAACAAGGGCAACAAAAGGGAAAATAAATTAAAAAAAATTTTTTTTAAAAAAGGATGAATGATGAAAGGCAGCAGTGGCTATTGTGTTGTGTTGTGTTCAGGGTCAGATGTGGTGCAAGGTAGTCACTAAACCCCACCCACACTGAAAAGAATGAGTAGAAAGGTTACAATAATATATTGTGACCTAGCATACCACAGCACAGCCCTTGGGACATAATTGGCTGGGGTTGACATCAGACTGATGGAATGGTGGAAACCGTTAATTTACAGTGGCCGAAGTCCGGCCTTCTTTGACCAAGCATGTGCTGTGACTGTAGGCAGCTGGTGTAGGTTCAGAGAGAAAGAGACATCTCTGGGGTGATGGCTGCTTCTCCCAGGGTTTGTATATACATTAATGTAAACCTTGGTAAATAAATTTTCTCATGGGTCTAGCCTATTCTTATCCCTTATTTCCTAGTGCCTCTGCGGCTCACGGTGACCTGAGCTGAGGTTTCTCAGGACCCGCCATACTGTTGATGACTGGAATAAATGAGCATGTGGGGCTGAACTTCTGGTTACTAACTAATGGACTTAATGGGCCTAGTTTATCCTTAACTCCTGCTGATATTTATGTTGTCATACCTAAAATATACATCCCCTACTACTATACCACCCTAATAAATCCTTGATTGTTTAAACCTGCTCACAGCCCCGCCACAGCCAAGTCCTTTATGTGTCACAGCAAAATCCTTTTATTTTTTTTCCAGCAATCATACACAAATCACAATCATATTTACACATTTAAAAACCTCTGGAGATTATATGGAGAGAGGATTAAAGAGAAACAAAATTGTTCCCTGGCTGGGAGCAACACAGAAACTTTATAAAAAGAAAAAAAAAAGGAACTCACATGAACCAAACTTTTTAATAGTGAAAAGAGTCAGGTGAAATGCAAGGACCAATGTAAGGATCCTAGTTCGAGCCTGCTGGTTCCCCACCTGCAGGGGAAGTCGCTTCACAAACTGTGAAGCAGGTCTGCAGGGGTCTATCTTCCTTTCCCCCTCTCTGTCTCCTGCTCCTATCTCAATTTCTCTCTGTTCTATCCTATAAAATGGAAAAAATATACTCCAGGAGCAGTGGAGTCATAGTGCAGGCACTGATCCCCAGTGATAACCCTGAAGGCAAAATAATATTTTTTTTGTTTGTTTCATCAACTGTCTCAAAATTGGTAGTTGGTTGCAAGTCAAGATTATAACTGAATATTTCAAAATCAAAAGAAGTCTTGCACCTTCCTCCATGTAGATGATACTTTATGTTTGAGATAATGAGATGGTATTGTGGAGACAAGTTTAGAAATCAGGGCTTCAAAAACCATTTTAGAAAGGAACACAACATGTTTAAGGGTAATTGGTAACCTATGTATTTTAGGGGCTGTCTTGAGAATCTGTTTTGAGCATAAAGACGGATCAGCTGAAACCACATGGACCTGGAAAAAGTAAAACATTAAGAGTTATTTCCTTTTAGAATGATCAATATAGTTCCCAATTATGCCAAACTACAGTAATCTAAAAATATCAAGGTGCTATTACATATTAAATCAGGGATGGACTGTGTATTTCAGACAGAAGTCTATTTAAGAGAAGGTGATCTTGATGGCTTGGGACCAAGAGATAATCAAAGGTGAGAAAGGACAAGAAATTCATATCTCAGGACACATAGATGATATGGGCAAGGACTTATTTGGACTTAAAGAAGTGGAGAACATGCTGTAGATGGGTCTGACTTTTAGCTTTGCTCTCAGCTGCCTTGCTGATGGCCTCTAGTTCAAGCATAGTCTTACAGAATGAAAGAAATCACATCTGATACATGAATAAGTGGGACTATTAGGAAGAGCACTTAACATAAGAGTAGTTGTTAGCTTTACTTAATGAAGAAATATATAGGACTAATGGGAGGAGTTATTTCATCTAGAAAAAAATGAGGTCATGTAGAATGTAATTGGAATCACACACATCATCGCAGAAAGCTCACCTTAAAGAGAAAAAGGACTTGTCACATATCTTTTGTTTTTTTCTCACTTCTGATGTCAGAGTCACTGCAGAGGCCTATTATTAAATATCTTCTATCTTCTCAACTTCCCAGAGGCTGAATTTATTCCACTGAGTGCTATACCCTATACCCCCAATGTGGACATTGATCTTCTACAGGGATCCTGATCTAAAATGTACACTTCTTTTTTTAATTTTTAAGATTTTATTTTATTTATTAATGAGAAAAACAGGAGAAGAGACAGAATGAACCAGACATCACTCTGATACATGTGCTGCCAGGGACTGAACTCAGGACCTCATGCTTGAGAGTACAATGCTTTATCCACTGCACTACCTCCTAGATCACTAAAGTGCAGACTTCTTTCTGGCTATGTGTGATCAACATTTTCTCTGGTTATCTGCAGCAGCAGCTGAAGTGAGTAGCAGAGTTAACCAGGGGTAGTTACTACATATTCAAGGACACATTATTGACCCCTATCCCAACTGTCCTGCTCTTCAAATTCTTCCTTTCTTATTGTGTCCCCATCCAAAATTTTCTGGGACCTTGGAACAGTATCTTCAATCCAGTAGCTGCCATAAGTTTTTCTCACAGATGACTGTAAACCTTCCAGCAATTCAAGGCCAGTTCTCATTTATGTACTCTAAGTCAAAGCATGGCTGTCTTCCAATCCCCACCTCCTCACTTCTGTAACTATCCACTGTGTCGAGTAAGAAGAAAGAAGCAGGGGCAGAGCCAAGATGGCAGCTTGAAGACAATACCTGGCATATGCTCTGAAAGGAGGCTGCTTTAAACCTGAGAATTTCATATGAGGGTAGGATTTCCAGGCCAGTGATGGAGGAAGTATGCAGGAGAGGTCAAAGTGGAACCAAGGCAGAATCATATAACCTACCCTTAGGCTGGAACGTGAAGGCTGAAAAGGACAAAGGAGGCACAGAGTTGTGAGTTTTATTCTTTCCCTCTGCACTCCCCCTGTCCAACCCTCAGGCCAGAGAGTAAGGGAACCAGCTATAGACAAGGAGGCCCTACTGTGGAGTTAAACTTATTAATAGGATTCCAAGATCTGTAGGGAGTCACCCAAAGAAGGAGGAAATTTTAACCAAGCCAAGGGTTGTTTTCTTTGTCCCCCCCCCCTTTTTTTTTTTGAAGGGGGTGGAATTCTATCTGTGTGGTTGACTACCTGGACCTCTGCTGGGGCTGTGAAAATATCTCCTTTGGGTTGGTTTGGGCTAACTTCCTATCTTCCTTTCTTCCCTCTATCTCTTGAGTTTGTTTGATAGTGACTTCTTGTAATTGTTTTTGTTTTGTTTAGGAAGGGGGGGAGGTTGTGTGCAGTCAATCATGAATAGTTTAATCTGCAGACTGACTGTTAGGTTTTTTTTATTTAATGTGTTTTTTTCTTTTTTTGCTGTTGTTTGTTTTCCCTTCTCTCTGGTTTGACAAAAAATAGCTGTTCTTGTTTTTCTATTGATTGGTGATTTGTTGTGCTTTCTATTTTGGGAGGATCTTGCTTTTCTTTCTCTTGTCTCCTCTTCTCTCTTTCATTCTTCCTAGCTAATTTCAACATTATTTTTCCTTTTGTTGCTGTCTTTTTCCTGTATTCAAGTGCACTTGTTTGTAATTTATCTTGTAGAAGAAGTTTGACTCAGGGTGGTTTATCTCTCTCTCTCCTCTCTTTTCTCTACTTTCCACTTGTTCTAGGATTTATAGTTGATTTCTGTAATTGTCTTTTCTTTTTTTTTTGGCTAGGATTTGTTTTGGTTTGTCGGGAAATTGTGAGGATGTGGTAGAGCCTGGCAGGGATTGACCTGAGGAGTGCATCTATCCTGTCAGTCTCTCTCTCTCTATTGAGAGGTTGAGCAAGGAGGGACAAGAGTAACCCTAAAGGTTTGCCCGGTCTTATCAGACTCCATGCCTTACAAAGCACACTGCATTCCTGATACTATGGCCATTATAAAAAAAAGAAAAGGGGAGATGTTGGGAAATTGTAATGATGTGGTTGAGCTTGGCAAGGCTTGACTTAATGGGACATCCATCCTCTCGTCTTATCAGACTCTTTGCCTCACAAAGCACCCTGCATACCTGATACTATGGCCTGCTCCCTTATTGTCTCCATAAACATTGTTTTGCCTAAAATATCCCCACCCATTCCATTCCTTTGATCTATCTTCTTTCTGCGCTCAAGACCCTCCCTGCCTGCAGGGTATTATTATTTATCCTACCAGTTAAAACCCTTGAAACAGTTGCTAAGGAAGTTCCTACCTTTCCCAGCCCCCTTTCGCCTTTGACCACCCCTTCCCAAACCATGTCAAGCCATTTCTGTTTCTGACTTGCCACTTCTGGATCCAACCTTTAAAAGCCTGGGCTCCCTGATCAATAAAAAATTGAACTGCCTCACCACCACGATCTCTGTTCAAGAGTCATCTCCTTCGTGTCGCTGAGTGAGTAGCAGCCCAGGCTGGCTCCCGTCTCATTCTCTCCAACCCAGAGAGTATGCGCCCAGGAAGAGGTAACCCCATGCTACCCCAGCATTGGTTTTGTTTTTGGAGGGGAGGTTTTGCTTGGCTAACTGGTTTTCGTTAAACTGCATTATTCTTTGTTTCTGTTGCTGTTGTTGTATTTTCTGACGTTAGTGATTTCATTTGTGAAAGGAATTCATTTTGGTGTGGCTCCTCTTCACATGACACAACAACTGAGTGACAACAAACAAGGCACAAAACTACAAATCACACCAAAAAAAAAAAGTCAAATCTAAAAGAGTTAAATCAACTACTGCAATGAATCAGGACAGGAGCCCAGAAGAAATTCCAAGTAAGTCAGAGGCAACTAAAAATGAGGAAAATATACAAATATTAATTAATGCATTAAGCACAGGAGTGAGGGAAGCTTTTGAGGAAAATGCTATCAGAAATAGGGAAATAACCAATGAGGCCCTGAAATAAAATATTAGCTATGTCAAGCTAGTTAAAGAACTGAAAGCTGAAGTAGCTGAGCTAAAACATCAGCTAGTAGAACAAGCAAGCACTGTAATTGAAGGTAAAAAAAAAATAGCTGAGTGAAGAAGGAAGTTGAGGGAAAGGAAAGCAGATTAACAGAAGCAAAAAAGAGAATTATCCAGACCAACAATGGATTAGAGAAAAATAAGAAAGAGGTAAAAGAGCTAAAAAGAGATTGAGAGACACTGAAAACAACAGCAGAGGCATTTGGGATGATTTCAAAAGAATTGACATATGGATAATTAGGCTACAAAAGGTAGAAAGAGAGGAAAAGGAAAAAAGGATCCTAGAGGAAATAATAGAAGAAAACTTCCTCACCCAAAACAACAGAAAGGACATTAAAATTAAAGAGGCCCAGAGAGTCCCAAACAGAATCAAGCTAGACCTGAAGACACCAAGACACATCTGAGTTACAATGGAAAGAAGTAAGGATAAAGAAAGTATCTTTAAGGCTACAAGAGAAAAAAGTCACACACAGAAGAAAACTCATAAGACTATTAGCAGACTTCTTCACCCAAATCCTAAAAGCCAGAAGAGAGAATGGCAAGATACCTATCGTGCTCTCAGTAAAAAATGGTCTCACACAAGGATATTATATCCTGTTAAACTTTCATTCAGACTAGATGGAGGGATAAAACCTTCTTAGGCAATAGTTAAAGGGGGCAACTATCACCAAGCCTGCCCTCAAAGACGTTTTAAAAAGTCTCCTATAAACATGAACACCATCACCAAAATTCTTGCCATATATGAGAACAAAGAAAAAGTTGTTGAATAATGGAACAGCAATACCTTGAATCCATAATATCAGTAAAGGCAAATGGCTTAAATCCACCCATTAAAACGCACAGATTAGGAGGATGGATCAGAAAACACAACCCAACCATATGCTGTCTGTAGGAATCCCACATGACTTAACAGTACAAACACAGACTCAAAGTTAAATGATGGAAAACTATTATACAAGCTAAGGAACCACAAAAGAAATGAAGGAACATCTATTCTCTTCTGTAACACAAATAGACTTTAAGTAAACAATGTAACAAAAGATAGGCATGGGCATTGCATAGTGATCAGAGGATCAATTAACTAAGACGATTTAACAATTATTAACATATATGCACCCATTGAGGGTCCGTCTAAATAAATCAAACACTTACTGAAAGAGCTACAAAAATATATCAGTAGTAACAGCAATAGTTAAAGACTTCAACATCCTATTCTCACACTAATACATCATCTAAGCAGACAATCAACAAAGAAACAAGAAAACTAATTGAAGAGACGTATAGACTAGACCTCCTGGACATTTTCAGAGTTCTTCAACCCAAGAAATAGAAAATGATACAGAGAAATGGAAAGATATCCCATGCTCATGAATTGGAAGAATTAATTAAAATGAATATTCTACTCAGAATATTCATTAATATTCTGAGCCAAGTACAGATTTAATGTGATACTCATCAAAGGTCTACCAAGTTTAAGAGAATGGAACAAAATTTACAATCATTAACATAGAACCAGAAACCACGTAGAATCAACAAAGCAATCTTGAGGAAGAGAAACAGAAATGGAGGCATCACACTCCCAAATCTCAAACTACATTATAAGGCTATCATAATCAAAACAGGCTGGTACTAGAACAAATAGATACACAGACCAGAGGAACAGAATTGAAAGCCCAGAATTAAACCCCCACACCTAATTTTTGATAAGGGTCCCAAACTATTAAATGGAGGGAGATGAGTCTCTTCTAAAATTAGTGCTAGGAGAACTGGGTTGAAACATGCAGAAGAATGAAACTGAACCACTTTATCTCACCAGAAATAAAAATCAACTCCAAATGGATTAAGGACCTGGATGTTAGACGAGAAACTTTCAAATACTAGAGGAAAACTTATTAGCAGAACACTTTCCCATCTAAACCTCAAGGGTATCTTTAATGACACAAACCTGATTGCAAGGAGGAATAAACCAGTAACAAATCAATGGGGTTACAGCAAACTGAAAAGCTTCTGCACAGCAAAAGAAACTATCACCCAAATAATGAGACCCCTCACAGAATGGATGAAAATCTTTACAGGCCATACATCAGACAAGAGAGTAATAACCAAAATATATAAAGAGCAAACTTAGCATAAAAAAAGGAAATGACTCAATTCAAACATGGGGAGAGGATATGAACAGAATATTCACTTCAGAAGCAATACAAAAGGCCAACAGACATATAAAAAAATTGCTCCATGTCACTGATTGTCAGAGAAATGCAAATAAAGACAACAACCCCTGTGAGAATGTCATACATCAAAAATGACAACAACAAAAAATAATGGAGAGGTTGTGGGTACAAAGGAACCCTCCTAAATTGATGGTGGGAATGCAAATTGGTCCAACCACTGTGGAGAGTAGTCTGGTGAACCCAAACAAGGCTTGAAATGGACCTTCCTTATGACCCAATAATTCCTCTCCTAGGGATATATTGTAAGGACTCCATAACACTCAAGCAAAAAGATATGTGTACACCTATATTTAGAGCAGCATAATTTATAATAGCCAAAACCTGCAAGCAACTGAGGTGGCCAACAAAAGATGAGTGACTAAGAAATTTGTGGTATATATACTTAATGGAATACTACTCAGCTATTAAGAATAATGAACCCACTTTCTCCAACCCATCTTGGATAGAGCCAGAAGGAATTGTGTTAAGTAAGGTAAGTCAGAAAGAGAAAGACAAGAACAGAAGTTGAAAAGGAAGAACAGACAGGGAAAAGAAAAGTAGAATTTGATTTTGGAGTATGACGCTAAAGTAAAAAAACTCTGGGTGGAGGTTAAGGGTAGATTTTCAGCTTCACAATAGGGGGGTGAGGGTAGGGACACAGACCTTTGGTGTTAGGAATAGTGTTAATATAAAATCCTATTAACTTATAACCTTATAAATCACTATTTAATAAATATGAGAGGGGAAAATAGATTAAAAGCCACAAACTTTTGATGCATAGACCCTAATTCTGAGTATATATTCCTTCAATCTAAATACTTAAGGTTTCAAATTGGTAACCTTATTGAAATTTAACAGTGGGCTAAAATTGTTTATACATTTCTAAAAATTACTCTTTATCTGAAATATTAAATTACCTAAAGTCTTAGAGCAGAGAGACCAGATGCAACTGGCTGTGTCACTATATTTGATACAGCTGCTTGTAAATAGCATTAAATGGCATAAATCATGGTAAGGTCTTTTTTGACACGAAAATCCTAATCATGGGATTTTCAAAAGTAAACCAAGTTCTCAAATAACTTGGCTACAATAATAACTATCTATTGCCTTCTGAAACTCTAAGACAGCAGGAACCTTCTTCATTCTCCATAATACCATGTTTCTCCCAGTCGTGAAACCTCTGGAGCATGGCTGGTTCTCCTGCACACTTCTTTCAATCCATACCATTTGATAGTCTGCTGAGCTCAACCAAATCAATGTAACCAGTACCACCTCAACACGTTTCACTTCAGATTGTGTCCAGAGACACCATGCATGGAATGTCAACCTTTCAGCTCCAGTACTCTGGTGAGACTGTTTCTAGCTCATAGGACTCCTCAATTCCATATCAGGCAGTGCACTTCCTAAAAAAGCCAGAGAAACTAGATATAGACCAGGGCCCATAAGATAGAACACATGGGCACATGCATCCATAAGTTAAGGGAAAATATATACTTTAATGTAAACATGAACAATAGTTTTCAGTGACTCAGTAAGTGCAGCAAGAAAGTAAAAAGATATAAAAAAGACACTCTTTTTATTAGGTACCATCAAGTACTTAATCAAATAGTTTCTACTAGGCCTATATACCCTCTTCACCTAGTTCCTATTTCACTTCCTTCAGTCACTCCAAGGCTAAACTTATCAGACAAGGTCAGGACTACAAAAGTTGGATAAGGGCAAGATACTGGCATACTTTAATGATGGCTCTTCTGGTTACTACTAAGCCACACCATCATATGGGGTCCTAGTCAGGGAATCCTGAGATTCCCACATTGACATGATAGGCCTAAACCTCTAAAAAGTCCCTCTCTCCTCTGTCACTGGTCATCTCCATCAGGAACAACATAGTGGACCCCCTTGAGGAGCTCTACAGGAACTTGCCCTTGATATGAGTCAACATTGATATGGAATGTCCTATTCTCTGAAGGGAGGTTGGGTCAACATACTCTGCCACTCAAGGAAGATGGGTCCTGCAATGAGTGTAGCCTAGAATGTTCCTAGCTATGACTACAGAATGTGAGCTCAGACCTACAGAGATGCAGAGATTACACAGGCTCCTATGCTGAATATGGACCCCATATCAGATTGATGGGGTAAACAGTTAACAATATTTATATACTTTTTCCATATTTGGGGGCTACTCTATTCCTTGATCCAGCTTTCTCATCCTATTTCCAACTCTGATACCATATCCCCAGATAAAGCCTTTGGTCCACCTGCATGTTAGCTGTCAGGCTCAGGCAAATATTGGTAAAGTTATGGTACCCTTGTAAAATACCTAAAATAGACCTACTAGGGGCTGGATAGTAGCACAGTGGGTTAAGTGCACATGGTACAAAGTACAAGGAATGGTGTAAGGATCCCAGTTAGAACCCCAGTCTCCCCACTTGCAGGAGGGTCACTCCATAGGCGATGAAACAGGTCTGCAAGTGTCTATCTTTCTCTCCCCTTCTCTGCCTTCTCCTCCTCTCTCAATTTCTCTCTGCCCTATCCAACAACGGCAGCAATAATAACAACAACTATAATAGCAACAACAATAAACAACCAAGGCAACAAAAGAGAAAAAAAGTAGCCTCCAGGAGCAGTGGATTTATAGTGTAGGCACTGAGCCCCAACAATAACCCTGGAGATTTAAAAAAAAAAAAAAAAAGACCTACTAGCATTTTCCAAAATGGAGACCCCCAAATCTCATCTGCTATAGGCTTACCTTTAAATTTCTGATTATTAAGCAATTTGTTCTGCTTTATATCTTAATGCTTTTTCAGCCACCAAGTTGCAGATGCTACCATGATGCCAACCTGACTTCCCTGGGCAGATGACCTCACCAACGTACCCTGGAACGCCACCTCTTCAAACCCCTGCCTCACTAGGGAAAGACAGAAATAGGCTGGATGTATGAATTGACCTGTCAATGCCCCTGTCTAGCAGAGAAGCAATTATAGAAGTCAGACCTCCCACCTTTTGCATCCCATAATGATCCTGGGTCCATGCTCCCAGAGGGATAAAGAACAGGATAGCTTCCAATGGAGGGGATGGGACACGGAACCCTGGTGGTGGGAAATGTGTGGAATTGTACCCCTCTTATCTTATGACTTTGTTGGTCATTATCAAATCAATAAATTTAAAAAATAGATAAAAGAAGAAAGAAGCAACTCATCCGGGCCCTTGGGTTTAATGACAAAGGTCACACCGCTTTTACTTGCCCTCTGAAGAATTCTCAGTGTATACTGGGAAGCAGCTCCAGTAGTTCCATGCCCAACCCACTCCTGTTTTCTTGACTCTGCTAAGTCTCCTCAGTACTATAGGGATTCTCACAAGAGTCAGCTCAGTCATTGCTCACTTCTGTCCACCATGTTCTCTGGTTTGCACACCAATTCAGCCTCAGGTCCTTCATGAGGAGTCTAACTGAGCATCCAGTTGACACAACCCACCTGGAGAATGTATTTTCCTTGTGTCTCACTTGAACATTCCTTCCGGACAGTAGTGCTGATGAGCAGAAGCAGCAAGACAATGTGCATATTATATTGTGTGACCTCCCACAACCTCACTGAAATCAGCAAGGCAGCAGCAGAAACAGTAACACATCATACCCAGATGCTCACTGGAGTGTGCAGGCTCAAAATAAATCTAGCTTATTTTGTTATTCTTCGAGTTTATGTTGTCAAATATATCTTAATGCACAAACATTACATAGATTAAGTAAGAATAATAAAATGATTTCAGTGTGCCTTCTGTCAAGCTAAGAAATAAAATATGCCCTGCATCTTGGTTGGATGCCTCTTGCCCAAATGTTTACCTCTTCCTCCTCATTTGGAGCTGCCTTTGTTGTGTTCTTACTTATGTAAGTAACCCAAATAATGTACAACATACTATTATACCTTTTGTTTAGCTTTGTGCAAGTTAAAATAGTTTGCTAGCCTCCTATGACTGCATCTTAGCACAGTGGTTCTCAAACTTTGTTGTTTATTAGAGTGACCTGAGAAACCTGATAAAATTAAAGGCTCAGGTCTGTCCACTTCAACTATAAGGCCTCCATGATCCCCATTAGCACTCCAGATAATTTCGATGGTCACCAACATCTAAAACACATTAGGTTTTTGTGATCTTTTCATGGTGATGGATGAGGTTCAAGTTTATTCATTTTCACAGCTGTACACTACTGCATTGTATGACTCTGCCACAATTTTTCACTCTGTTATTGATTTTTAGTTGAACATTTTGTTTGATATTACAAATAAAACTTCTACTGTCATTTTGTTGTTGTATGTGTCTCAGTGCACTTGTATCAGAATTTCTCTAAGACATAGATAGAATTAACATTCCATGATTGAATACAAGCATGTTTAAATTTATGAGGTGATGTCAGATTTTAAAGGTCACTGTACCCATTCAGAACCATAAATTGTTATGAAGAGTCCTTGCTGGGAGATAGACAGTGGCTTACTCGGTTGAGTAGACACATTTTTATGCACAAGGACTTGAGATCAAATTTCTACCAATAACTGAAGGGGGTGGGGGTGGCACACTTGGCTGAGCACACATTATAATACAAAAGAACCCAGGTTCAAGCCCTCAGTCCCCACCTGTAGGGGAAAACCTTTGTAAGTGGTGAGCAGTGCTACAGGTGTCGCTCTGTCGTTCTCCCTTCTCTATCACCTCCTTCCCTCTTGATTTCTGGCTGTCTCTCTCCAATAAATAAATAAATAAATAAATAAATAAATAAATAAATAAATACCAATTTTTTTTCTCAAAAAACTGAAGAGTGGAAACCTCACAACCAAAGGAGAAATGCTGCAGGTGTCTCTCCTCTGTCTCTCTCTCTCTCTGACCTCTCCCTATTTATATATCTCACCTCTATTTAAAAATGGATGAAAAGAGGGAGTCGGGCTGTAGCGCAGTGGGTTAAGCGCAGGTGGCGCAAAGCACAAGGACTGGCATAAGGATCCGGTTCGAACCCCGGCTCCCCACCTGCAGGGGAGTCGCTTCACAGGTGGTGAAGCAGGTCTGCAGGTGTCTATCTTTCTCTCCTCCTCTCTGTCTTCCCCTCCCCTCTCCATTTCTCTCTGTCCTATCCAACAACAACAACAATAATAACTACAACAATAAAACAAGGGCAACAAAAGGGAATAAATAAATAAAATAAATATTTTTTTAAAAAATGGATGAAAAGAAACAAGGGAGGAAGGAAGGAAAAAAATGGATGGAAAGAAGGAAAGAAAGGAGGAAAAGAGGAAGGAAGGAAGGAGTGACAGAAGGAAGGTAGGTGAAAGAAGAAGAAAAGCTAACTTCCTGAAACAGCAGAGCTGTGCAGGCACCCAGCCCTAGTGATAACCACTGTGGCAAAAAGAAAAAAAATCATCCTGTTCTGCCTCTTTCCTCCAACTTATATTGTATGACTTCCTAATTTTTGACAATTTGGTATGACTTGATACATCATTCAATTTTTTATTTCTACTTCCTTAACTTTTAATAGAGTTTAAAATACCTTTCATACATTTTTGAATCTTTTGCTTCCTTGTATTTATGTTTTCATCCCATTTCTTTTGAGTTTGGTCACCTCTAGCATATTGGTTTATGAGACTTTTTAAAATCTTTATATACTAATTCTTTGCCACATGCTGCAAATATCTTCTCAATTTCCTGTAATGTTGTAAACAGTTAGCCTATCAACCCATTTAACATGGTACTTTTTATAGAAAGATTGTCATGATTAATTAAATTTATTTTATAGTGATTTTGCTTTTTTAATATTCATTTATTCTTTTTTGTTACCCTGATTTTGCTTTTTTTTTTCTTTGCCTTAAGTTATGTTTCTAAGAATTGTTCCACACTGTTCAAACTTTCCAACTGTCTGGCATAAATTTGTCACAATAACTCTACTTCTCCTAACCTTTTATATACACCTCCAATTATGTACCCTTCCTTGTCTATTTCTAACAAGCTTTTATTTGGGGGGTTTTCTCTTACTTTTTTTTTTTTTTTACTCCTCCATGCAACTCCAAAACTAGGCTGGAAAGTTTTCTTTGTTACTCCATTTCTATACAGTGGGTCCCTTTTGGGAGAGGGGAATTGACAGGCCAGGTTTGTTTCCCAAACATTTAAAGGTCCATCACACATAATATCAACAAAAAATTGAGGAGAGAGCATGATTTTTCAGGAATTTTCAACTTTATTCAAGAAAATTGAGAACATTTACAAGTTAGCCTGAGAGAGAGAGAGAGAGAGAGAGAGAGAGATCTATTTTCCTCAGAGCTCTTACATCTCAACAAGCACCAACCTAGTAGAGAGAGAAACCACACCAACAGGTCTAGCTTATAACACCCAAGTTCCACCTATACCTTTCCAAGCCACACCTCTCACCACTCCCATTTCCTGGGCTCCAGTTCTTGAGTGGTGAAGCAGTGTTTGTGTTCCCTCCAGGCACTTCCTGTGCCTCAACAGGTCCATTTCTTATTCACTGTTCCTATAAAAATTCGTTTCCAGATTTTTGCGGAAATCCTTCATTCGACTATACATTGGATGGAACTATACAGATGATCATATGTTCTACGTCCCACACAATCAGAGAAACTAAAACTCAAAGTCACCATAGTATAGTGCATAGCCTCAAGGCAAAAACTACAATTTGAAGCTCACATATTTTCCATAATTTACTTTGTTAAATGATGGCAAATTTACAAAGGTAAATTGTAAATGGAATAATTTTATTAATAGGGGGAAAAGTGGAGACTGACAAGATAGCTCAGCTGAATAGTACTCCTGCTTGGCTCCCATTGCACTAGGGGAAAGCTTTGGTACTGTGGTATCTTTCCTTCTCTCTCCCTGTTGCTGTCTCTATCTGAAAAAGTCTACCTGGGGCTGAGGGTATGGATCCCCCTGCCAATTCTCATGTCCAGTGGAGAAGCAATTACAGAAATCAGAACTCCCACTTTTGGCACTCCAAAAAGAATTCTGGTGCATACTCCCAATGGGATAAACAATAGGAAAGTTTCCAATGACGGGAATGGGACACAGAATTCTAATGGTGGGAACTGTATGGAATTATACCCTGTTATCTTACAAATCAATATTAAATCACTAATAAAAGATTTAAAACTCAAAAAAAGACAAAGTCTGCTTGGAGCAATGAAACTGCAGTGATGGCCAAAATGAAATACAGTATGTGGAGTACATTTTGATTGTCAGAATTGGAAAAAGGTGATGAAAAAATACTGCTAGATCTAGGTCCTTTTTCAGTGGAAAAAGTATTTGAAAGCAAAAATACTGTAACAACTGAAACAAATAAAAAAGACTGCAGAAATGAAGTTCCCAGTTAGCATCACATCTTTCTTGCTAGTCACCAGGAAAAAAGACTCTTTTATGCCTCATAGTATATTTAAAGGAAGCTTTCTATGAAAAGAATAAAATGTGCAACTTGCTTTATACACTGGATAATATAAATGCTCATAGCCTTTAACTCTGTACTAAAAATGCACACTGAAGCTTAGACAATCTCCACTTAGAGTCAGAGAAATTCTGTAAGAAAGCTCCACAAATCTCTACTGCACTTGCAAAGAGTTAAGACTAAAGTTAAGTTAGAAGAATTCTAAAGAAAAGCTAATCTTTATGTTTTCCCAGAGGGCACACATTTAATTCACTGACTGAAAGCACAATTGTCCTTCTTACAGAGCACAGTAAGGAACAGAATGAGATTTGACTGCCTCCATTTCAGGAGAACATATGTCTTTAGCCAGGGCCTCTAGTCTGCTTCAGGGGTTCATTGTTATCTCCCCACCCCACCTCTCCCCAAAAAAGAGGTGCAAAGTATACAGGGATGTATGCATTTTCCTGTGGCAGAATTCTAGTGGCTTTTTCAGGTTTTCAAAGATGTGTCTGTACCCAATAAAGGTGATGAACAACTGGTATGGAAGCTAGGAATAATTTTTGAAGTGCTCCATGTTGCTAACTATGAGGTAAATGAAAACCAGGATGACAGCATGATCAGGATAACTTGGAGACAGAGGACTTTCAACATCTGTCAGGTTGAACTGTTCCTTTCTCATTTTCACTCATGCCTCTGATGTAATAATGAAAACGACAACAAACTGAGTCAAAGGTACAGTGGAATTTATATGATGAACTACTATGCAGCCATAAATATGACTGAATAACACCACTGTTGCATTTTACATACAGATAACAGAGTTAAGAAAACATAAAATAAAGTAACAGCACATTACAGAAATATATATGAAATCAGGAACTTCTACAGAAGAGATACAAACAATGAAATAAAGTCTTTCATGTTAATTACACACTGGTTTCAGGAAAGTTGTTGCCCTCTGGAGAAATAGAGGAAGATAACAAATATCCCCTTTCCCCTCTTCTATGGTGGTATAGCCTTAGTTTGAACAGGTGTGTCTTTCCTCAACCACAGGACTCATGTGGTAAGATTTGAGCCCTATACCCAGGGCCAGAAGTAAGACTTGCCTGATCCAAGCTTAGAAAGGTGACCCCACTACTTTAGGCAGTTGGAGGAGAAGGTAGATGATTCCATCTCTGGTTGTTCAGATATGGTTGGGTTCTCTCTACAGAATACTAAGATGGTCTATTTAATCTTAGAAAACCAAGAAGAGAAAGTGGATTTTGGCTTCTGGAGGTTTGAAGCATGCCATATCAGGCAGGTGTGGGCAATCTCAGTGCAATGAGAACAATGAACAGACAAAGATCCTAAGGGCTCTACTTATTCTCTGAATCATCTTGCCCTGAAAACTCATGACTGATCTTTGAGTCCTCTGAAGGTGAAAGAATAAATAAAATCCCAACTTATGTATCGAACTGAATTCAGAGATTTTTGCTATCCAACCTGATTAGTGAAGAATTTAACAGAACTGATGATTGTTTAGACAGATTAATTCAACTATATCTGAAATAGTTAATTTCTTTAGAAACTAAGATCATAAACATGGCAAAGTTGAATAGTGAACACGTAGGTGGTTGTTATGTCATGCTTTGATATCTTTTAATTTTCTTAGAAGCTTTCATTTAAAACAAGGAAAGCAAATTTCTGCAGTCTCAGGTCTCAAGTCTGAGCAGCAAAGAAGGTATTTTTTTTTTTAATAATGAGGACAAGTCTTCAAAATATAAATTAAAATGGTAAGGATTTCCTTTTTCTAAATGCACATTTTGGTAAATGAGATACATAATTCATAAACAAATGAGCTTTGTCTGATCTTTAAGGTTTTAGTAAAATTTCCAAACCTTCTGATATCAGGGGAAAATATTATTAAACGTTTATATGGAGCTCCAAGCTTATGTAGGTCTGCACAATCACATTATTAGTCATTTCATTTTATTCCTTAGAAAGACCTAGATCTATCAAGCATCTGTGTGGTACCAGCATTATTCCATCTCTGGAGAAATAATAAAGTTTATTTCCCTCCTAAAAACCATGGTGTCAGTAATCTAAAAGTTGATGATAGTGGAGAAACTTCACAGACATAACAGGCTTGAGAGAAGTTGAAAACAGTCAGATTCACTAAAGTCATAATGAAAGAATTACTCCCACAAGTGTCAACAGGCTTCTCACATGTCTGCAATGTTTAGATCCCCATGGAGCATTAAGGGCATGGCAAGGTAAGGCTCAACAAAAGCAAGGGCATCATGATGAGGAAGAGAAGGTAGGAAGAATTTAGTAGAGTTGGTGCTAGTTATACTTTCAAAGCAGAGGAAAGTGGAAGAAAAGTATCTTCTGCATAGTAGTTCTGAGCAGAGATAGAACTTGTTTCATTATTTCCTCTAAAAACTTAGGAGGTGATGTGTATCCCTCTTTCATAAGAAAGAAAAGTGCTATACATGATCTCTTGCTTCCCAAAATGTGGTCCATCAGCATCACTACCATTGGTGATCTTGTTAGATATACAGAATCTCAGGCTTCTGTCTAGCTTTTCCTAATTAGAATCTGCTTTTTCACAAGATTGCTACCTTATTTACAGATATGAGAAGCACCGGTCTAAGAAGAGGAGCCAGATGGGTTTGAGTTCAGATGTTGGGTTTTTTTTTCTTCTTCATGACTGTGTAACTTAGACAAAGCACTTAATTGCCTTGAGAGTCATTAATAAATGAGATAACAGTACTTCCCATCTTATCTATCTTACCTATCCATCTGTCTATATCTATCTATCTATCTATCTATCATCTATTTTGTCACCAGAGTTATCACTGGAGCTCGAGATGATCATTTGTTTTTCAAAATTTTTTCTTTCGTTTATTTGATAGGACAGAGAGCAATTGAGGGGGGGAGGGGAGATATAGAGGTAGAGAGAAAGAGAGGCAATAATAGCACTACTTCACCACTCATGAACTTTCGCCCCCTGCAGAGGGGGAATCGGAGTTTGAACCTAAGTCCTTGCACATGGTAAGGTGTGTGCACAGATAAGTGCACCACCACCCAGCCCCCAAAGCTCTTTCTGTAGTCCCTGAAAACTAACAAAATACCTGCCTTAGCCAGGCCCCAGGTCTGCCAAAGAAATTCTTATTCTGCCAAGAAGGATGACAGATGACCTAGTGGGGATTGTATTGTTATATGGAAAACTGGAAATGTTATGCATGTACAAACTATTGTATTTACTGTCGAATGTAAAACACTAATTCCTCAATAAAGAAATTAAAAAAAGAAATTCTTATTGCTCCTGCAACAGACTGCCCCAATCTGCCTTAAACTAATTTTTCCATCTCCAAATGATCCCAAGGTACCCTTACCTACTTTCCAAAATATCCATCCTAACTTTAAATCAATGGTTGGAAAAGCTGTGTGGCTTTTTTTTCTTTTTACCAATGATGCAGATGGTTTTTGCTCACAGTAAAGCCAACATTCTACTAGTTTCTTTATAACCAGGCTGCCCAAAGGGCAGATGAAAAAACCACTCTCCTAGAATGGACCCGATCAGACTAGCATTATTAAAAAAAAAAAAATTGGTGTTGTTTCCTTGAGATATAGAACCTGTCTTTGGCCATAGAGTGAACTCTTAGGATTTGTTTGTAGTTCTGGGAAACCCACTCCAGGACTGCTAACTTACTAGGAGATTCTGCTACCTGACCCATAAGACCCTAAAAACAAACAAACAAACAAACAAAAAAAAACCTTTGGAGTTTTTCATTTTTTAATTATTGTATTCATTCATCTTTTTTTATAAAGACAGGGAATTTGAGAGGGAAAGGAGATAAAAAAGAAGACAAGAGACATATGTAGCAGTGTTTCACCACTCATGAAGCTTCTCTCTACAGGTGAGGATCAGGGTCTCAAAAAGCCTGGTCCTTGCAGATGGGGCAACACATGCCTTCAACCAGGTACACCATTGCCTGGCCCAAAGCATTACATCTGTATGGCTCTTTTACTCTATTGCACTGAATCAAAATTTTATTTCATCATTTTTTTTGTATTTGATTATATTTATCCATGAGCACAAATAGATAATTGCCATCAATGAGTCATTGGGTCCTACATATATGCCCATATTTACTGGGGATAGTTACCAGAGTTCCTCTAGTGGACTAACTGAATCTGTAAAATATATGGACCATTTACCTCACTCTCTCCTTTCTTCCCTAGGTAGAACTTTCACTTTTTCCTTTCCAGTTTTCAGGGTGTCCTTTGTCTCTCACTACTCCTCCCTGTCTTTGTTTTATCTCCCTCTTCTCCCTCCATCCTCTTCCATCTACTGGTTCTAACAATCTTACCAGTTCTGAATTCACACAACCACATCTCTGCAAGACCCAGGACTTCTTAGGTAGGTCAAAGCAGTTCCCAAAAGTGGCTCATCAATTGCTAACCATATCTGTGCCTTTTCAGATATGATATTACTGGAAAATGTTCTGAACATTTTAAGTTAGAACTTCAAATGGACACTTCTTCTGGTATGAACCTGGGAATTAAAAATAAATTAAAATAACCATAGGAACAGGCTAATAAATATCTATTCCTACCATCTTGAGAGCAAGGCAAATCTTGTGTCTATACAGTTCAACCATTCAAGGTAGCATCTGAATGGAAGATCTCCAGGAAACTTCAGGCACAGGCAGGAACCTGGCCCTTCATAATACTCTATGCTCCCCAGCATTACAGCACAAAATATGCCTAACCCCAAAGAGGATCTCAAGAACCACATAAGAAAACTCAACTAACTCAAAAGTCTACTCTTTTCCTAATGTTGACCAGCATGTCTGCAAAACATACATGCAGAGAGAAAGAAAGTAAAAGAAGAAAAGTGAGAAGAACAGAGGAGAAGAAGGAGGAGGAAAAGGAGAAGAAGGGAAAGAAGAAGGAGGAGGAGGAGAAAGAGGAGGAGGAGGAAAGAAGGGGGGAGGGGACGGGAGGCAAGGGGAGGGGGAGGGGAAGGGGAAGGAGAGGAAATGAAAGCTCTTCAGAATTTTACACACAAAAAGCATGAACCTGGGTGCTAGGCAGTGCATACCCGATGAAGTGCTCATATTACCATGTGTAGGATCAGGGTCTATGTACTCACTGCCCACCTGCAGGGGGAAGTGTCATAAACCACAAAGCAGGTCTGCAAGTGTCTTTTTCTCTCTCCCCTCTACTTCCCTGACCCTCCCAATTTCTCCCTGTCATATCAAGTAAAATAGAAAGAATGGGGACAAAAAAAAAACCATGAACCTCAAAAAAATGTTAAAGATAAAACTCAGAACCAAGTTAACTATCTCAATAATGTAAAGTCAACGTTTTTTATTCTGTTGTTAAATTTTTAAAAGCTGATTGGGGCTTCAATTTGCAGCTTACTCCCCAGGAAGATATTCAAATAGAAAAATAAATATAATAGAGGCTGATCTTTCACAGCACTCATTTGCTTGCTGGCTGCAAACCACTTTAATTATGTTGTTTGCAATACCTATTTGTTCATCTCAGGAGAATACTTAAATCTGTTTTTATTTGTGCACGACTATTCCGACCACTCAGAAAAAGAGACCTTATGTTTCACATTAACACCTCATGTTTTTTTTATCCCAAAGGAGCTGACAGAACATTATAAATTTTAATTGCATTTACAATTTAAAATCCTGAAATATTACCTCCTAACAATTTTTCAAAGATGATTTGAACATAAATACGCATTGCCCAGAGCTCTGTAATGAATAGCTCTGAAATTTACAGCCTTGTTATTTCACATACCACAGCCCTTACATCCCAACTGGATCTGTGTAGGCCTAGGTTTGACCATATCAACTCAAATGAACATATCCCATAGTGACCAAGTGTGTAGATGCTGGCCATAATAGATTAACATAGACTGAGCTTACCTTTCACTTTAAAGAACTAAAAAACAAAGCATGTGAAGCCACAATATTCAGACATTGGGTACCTGGGCATAACTAAAGAGTCAGAGTTTGATGCTTACAGAGACTTTGCAGATTGCACAGTGGAAGGAGAAATCTAGGCATGGATTTATGGTCTGTCTATATGAGTTGAAAGGTTCTGGGCTAGCGTGGGGGTGCCTCTTCCCAGGCGCGTACTCTCTGGGTTGGAGAGAACGAGACTGGAGCCAGCCAGGGCTACTACTCACTCAGTGACACAAGGGAGATGACTCATGAACAGAGCTCATGGAGGCGAGGCAATTCGATTCTTTATTGATCAAGGAGCCCAGGCTTTTAAAGGTCGGATCCGGAAGTGGCAAGTCGGAAACGGAAATGGCTTGACATGGTTTGGAAAGGGGTAGAGAAAGACAAAAGGGGGCTGGGAAAGGTAAAGGTTCCTTAGCAACTGCTGAGAGGGTTTTAACTGGTAGGATAAATAATAATACCCTGCAGGCAGGGAGGGTCTTGAGTGTAGAAAAAAGATAGATCAAAGGAATGGAATGGGTGGGGATATTTTAGGCAAAACAATGATTATGTAGATAATAAGGGAGCAGGCCATAGTATCAGGAAATCAGGGTGCTTTGTGAGGCCGGGAGTCTGATAAGACGGGGCAAACATTGGGGTTACTCCTGTCCCTCCTTGCTCAACCTCTCGGTAGAGAGAGAGACTGACAGGATAGACGCACTCCTCAGGTCAAGCCCTGCCAGGCTCTACCACATCCTCACAACTTCCTGACAGAAAGGTAATTCCTGTTTTCAGGAGGTCATGGCAAATGGAATTCATATGACAAAATTTCAAAGAAGAGAAAGCTACATAGGAAAATTGCCCCCAAAGGTTTAATAAGCTCCCTTGGAGTCTAGCTGAGTGTTCACTCGTGCACATGTGAAAGACAACTAACTGCCTGAGTCCAGGGAAGGACCATCTAAAGAATCAGGTTTAGCAATCCTCAATCACAAGTCAAATTAGTAACAGAATAGACTGTCTTTGAACTGCCTATCAAAGTTTCAAAGTAAGTGTTGAAAAATTGAAATGTTCCCAAATCTCTTAACTGTGTCCCACAGGAGGGAGAGCATTCTTAAAGGAATAAAAAGGAATCAAGCAGCTAAAATGTCTGGCATCTAATAAAAAATTATCAGGCATGCAAAGAAACAGGAAAATACAAACCATAATGAGGAGAAAAACTGATCAATAGAAACAGCCCCAGAAATAATACAGATGGTAGAATTAGTTGAACAGGACATTAAAACAGATATTACAAATATTATAAATATGAACCATATGTTCAAGATGATAAGAGGAATTATGTGCCTGACAAGGAGAGAAATGAAAGATACTAACTGAATTTCTACAAATAAAAGATGCAGTGACTGAGATGAAAATACTTTAGATAGAACCAATAACAAATAAATAGTAGCACTAAATAAATTTAAAATTATCAAAACAGTGAGGGTAGATAGCAGAATGGTTATGCAAAGAGACTCTCATGCCCGAGGCTCCACAGTTCCAAGTTCAGTCCCCCACACCACCATAAGCCAGAGCTGAGCAGTGCTCTGGTAAACAATACAAAATAAAAGTTAAAATAAATAAGTATCAAAACAAAAATTATCTAGGATTAATCACACAGGGAAAAAAAACTGGAAAATATCAGCAAAGTACTAATAAGCAGTGAAATAAATCCATACAACCTAATATGTATACTATTGAAGTTCATGAAGGAGAAGAAAAGAAAAACATCTTAATAAATAATGGGCAGACTCCAGCTACATCCTGTTTTTGTTTTGAGAGCCCAGAGTCACAATGGCTATCTTGCCCTGGTTACATCTGATTTTTATGGCAGTTAGTTTCTTATTCTGGGGAGGCTCAGGTTCTGTGGGGAGACTCTCTTGCCTGGGTATCAGAGGTCTCAGGTTCAATGCCCAATACCACCATTAACCAGAACTGAGCAGGGCTCTGCACTATCTCTCTCACTGAAAAAAGGAGGAAGAAAAGGAGAATGAAGAAGAAGAGGAGGAGGAGGAAGTGAAGGAGGAGGAAGAGGAGGAGACAGCAATGGCTTTTTCATTATTCCTTTATCTTGGGTACATGTATTGTTTGCTAGCAAACTGGATTTACTTTACTGTGACTCCACCCCAGAAAGGCAAACCAAAATAAGGTAATTTGGCTATGAAAATATGATCTAGTTTAAACAGAGCAGTTGACTGGGATGAATTCTGAGTAACTGACAGTAAGAAAAAAAACAAAGATATGCTCAGAAGACAGAATATATCACATATGTATTTTTCAGGCAACTCACTTGTGTATCTTTTTATGTATAAGACAATGTTTATCTTTTAAATAAAAGTTTCACAAAAAAATGGGCATATTCCAATTTGTTAAATCCATATTCAAGCACATGATAAGAGAGAGAAGAAAGTCTATATAATAACAAAAGGAAAATATTCTATATGTAGACAAAAATACTGACAAGAATGAAGATTTCTCAGTTAAGTGCATGTTACCATGCACAAGGTTTGGAACCCCTGTTCCCCACCTAAGAAGGGAAACTTCACAAGCAGTGAAGCAAGTAGTGCAGGTGTCTTCTCTCTCCTTCTCTAGCTCCCCCCTCCACTCTCTATTTCCCTCAGTCTTATAAAAATTGAAAATAAAAAATATAATATAATATAATATGTTTTGGTGGTAGAAGTTAGAAATTGTAGAAATTGCCCTTAACCATATTAAAGAACTTTATTTTCTACTTTGCTGAGGGTCTTTCACACAATGGAAGTCGAATATTGACCTTGTAAGTATTTAAAATACAAGAAGGTTCAGATACCACTAGAAGCATTCAGATCATAGTGAAGTTAAGTATAATAACACAGATACTTAGCCCAATTGACCTGGCTATAATAATTAATTATTGATATTTTGAGAGTACAGTGGTAATGCAGCAGGTTAAGCGCACATAGTGCAAAGCGCAAGGACTGGCATAAGGATCCCGGTTCAAGCTCCGGCTCCCTACCTGCAAGGGAGTCCTTTCACAAGTGGTGAAGCAGGTCTGTAGGTGTCTATCTTTCTCTCCCCCTCTCTGTCTTCCCCTCCTCTCTCCATTTCTCTCTGTCCTATCCAACAATAGCAACATCAATAACAGCAATAACTACCACAATAAAACAACAAGGGCAACAAAAAGGAATAAATAAATATTAAAAAATTATTGATATTTTAACTTTCTCTAAGACTATAAGAAACCCCTTTCATCCTCTTTAAGACCTGCATTTTTCCTAGTCCTGGTACCTCTAGGATATGCTTATACTTCTTGAAATTCCTTTTCTATGATTCCTTACCACCATACCAACCCTGTCCACTTTAACCAAATTGCTACTAGTGCTGCCACCCCTTGCATTGTGCTATTGAAATTCTACTATGGACTGTAACCTGAGATACCAGCCTGAGAAGTCAACCTTGCAACTCTTCAAATCTGGTACTCCACTCTGACACCATTCTCTCAGAAAACATTCTCATCCAACCTCAGATTAGTTACCAAATTCAGGCAAAACTATTACAGTTGTGTGCCCCCAGGAACATGCCTCAAATGGTTTCCCTAGTTTTCTTCTACCCTAAAATCCCTAATCTCATCTGCTCTGATCCTACTTTCTGGTTCCTGTTCATTAACCATCTTGTCTCAACTTAGGTCATGCCACCTTCCAGACACCAGGCTGCAGATGCTACCATGACTCCACTCCAACTTCTCTGGGCAGATGACCTCACCAATGTGTCTTGGATTCTCACATCTCCAGAGCTCTGGTCCACTTGGCAAAGATAGAAACAGGCTGGGGATTTGGATCAAACTGTCAATGCCCATGCTCAGCAGAGAAGCAGCTTCATAAGCCAGAACTCCTACCTTCTACTCCCCATAAACAACCTCGATCCATTTCCCAGCAGGGGAAAAGTGATAGGATGAAGATAAAAGGACTCTGCACTCCAGCTCCATCAGCACCCAGAAAAAGAAGGAAAAGGAAAGGGACACATGGAGGTAGCTTTCATGTCAGAGTGGTTTAGAGGGAAAGAGGACTGAATCAGGAAAAGAAGGGGTAAATTTGTATAAATGTGGACAGGTAGTTGTAGAGAAGATGGTTGGCCCATGTCTACAACTTTAGGGGAACTGTGGTGAATTGCAGTGGGAAGAGTGAAGATTCAGAACTCTGGTGGTGGGAATGGTGTGGACTCAAACTCCCTGTCGACATATAATTCTGTAATTTAAAAATAGAAAAAAAATCTAAAAAAAACCAAAGTCTCAGAAAAAGATAAGCTACATATTTTACTAAAGAAATTGGATTTGTTGTTTAAAATCTTTCCTGGGGTGGGGGTTGAGGAGTGGGGTGGTGATGGACTGCAGATGCAAACATCTTTACTGATGAACTCTACCTACATTTAAGGAAGACTCGATATCAATTCTATGCAATGTGTTCCACAAAGCAAAAGAGAAGTAAACATATTACAATATACTTCATAAAGCACTAGTATCCTGATAACAAAATTTCACAAAGGTTTTACAAGGTAAGAAAACTACAGACCACAGTCAGGAGGTGATACAGTGGGTAAAGTATTGGACTTGCAAGCATAAAGCCCAAGTTCCCTATATTACGTATACCAAAGTATACGTAAGATACTATGGATCTCTCTCTCTCTCTCTTTCTATCTCTTTCTCTCTCTCTCTCTCACACACACACACACACACACACACACACACGTACACACACTGTGATAGATTTTTTAATAAAAGAAAACTATAGGCTAGCAATTCTGATTAACATAACTACAAAACTTTCCTCCAATATTTTAGTTAATACTTTAGCCACGTTTAAATCCATCAATTCAGAAAAGCACAAAAACCTCATTGATTGAGGCTTATCCCAATACTGTGAGGTTGGTTTCACAACTGAAAATGAAGCAATTTAATTCTCCATGTAAACATAATGAAAAAAGAAAAACAATAGCATGTGATTATCTCAAAAGAGGCATAAAAAGCATTTGGCAAAATTCAACTTTCATTGTGTTAAAGACCCTCAGCAAAGTAGAAAATAAAGTTCTTTAATATGGTTAAGGGCAATTTCTACAATTTCTAACTTCAATCACCACAATATATGATAGTGTACTTAATTTTTTAAATTTTTATTTATAAAATGGAAATATTGACAAGACTATAGGATAAGAGGGGTACAGCTCCACACAGTTCCCATCCCAGAACTTTGTATCTCATCCCTTCCCTTGCTAGCTTTCCTATTCTTTATCCCTCTGGGAGTATGGACCCAGGGTCATTATGGGATGCAGAAGGCGGAAGGTCTGGCTTCTGTAATAGCTTCCCCACTGAACATGGGCATTGGCAAGTCAATCCATACTCCCAGCCTGTCTTTCTCTTTCCCTAGTGGGGCAGATCTCTGGGGAGGTGGGGCTCCAGGATGCATGGTGGGGTCCTCTGCCCAAGGAAGTCCAGTTGGCATCATGGTATCAACAAGAACCTGGTGGCTGAGATTCCCAGGTTGAAAGCAGCTTCCTTGCAGAGCTCACAACAGGTGTTGTGTCCAAGCCACCATCTTGGCTCTGCCCCCATAATATATTTTATTCTCATTCATTCTCTCCCTCTCTCTTTCTCCCTTCTCCTATTTTTTCTTTCTCTCTTTCTTCCTCTCTTTCTTTCTTTCCACCTTTATTTTTTGTCTTTACTGGGACTTCTTGTCTCCAAGCTGGCTTTTTTTTTTTCAGATAGAGAAACAGAAGCAAAGATACCACAGCACTAAAACTTTCATCTAAAGCAATTGGGAACTGAGCTCAAATTTAGGCTATACACGTGAAACAAGCACACTATCCAAGTGATCTATCTTGCTGGCCATGACCATGGTATAGTTCTAAAATGTTATTCAGATCCCATTACTCCTCAAATTTAAATGTGGTAGTGATTCTCACCTTACTCATAATAAAAGCCAAAATCCTTGTGGTAGCAGATCGAACAAAATCTCCTCACAAGCTTTCCAACATAATTACTCTTATACTTCAAGTCACTTCCAAATACTAGATGTTTGTCCATAATTTCATCCTCCAATTGTCACCACACTTGCCCGTCCTAGTGTCTTACTCTGTTTCTTTTCTGGAGTACACCTTTACCCCAGGGCTATGTGGTATGAACTAATGTATAAGAAACTAATGGATAATAGAGTCTCTCTTTCTGAAGCCAATATTTGAGGGAGTAAATAGTGTTTTATATTAAACTGAACCATTATGCTAAATTAGAATATCCCTTTGAGGCACGAAGCTTTAATGATATGAAATTCCATAGTGAAGAACTTGGCATACATGCAGATTGGCCAAGGGAAATAACTGAGAATATTCCTTGACTCCAAATATTTCCACCCACAGGAAGGATATAAAAAGTCAGAACAGAGTTATCCAACTGCAGAAGAACACAGAGGGATGGAGGAATTACCTTGCATCCCAACAGCTAGGCATTGGAGAAACTGGACATACACTTCCTGTTTCTAGAAGCCTCCATGGAACAGGATCCAGAATACCTAACAAAAGTTGGCTAAAGATACCTTTCAAAGAAACTAGTAAGAAAATAATAAGCAACATTAGGACTAGGGAGGCTGACTTCCCAGCATGTAACATGACATGACTGCTCTACAGATTTCTTTAAATTTACAAAAGAATTATCACTCGGTTTATATAGAAGACAACCAGAAACTTAGAAGACAACTACAGCATTCAGAAAAGTGAAGAAAATCTCCATCCAAGAAAGAAGAAATTAGAGAAAGGTAATTCAGCAGTAATAAGATTTCAAAACAGGATTGTGGATCCTGGTCTTGGTAGGAGAACAGGAGGATGGTTCTGTCAAGGGGAAAGGAAGCAAGTGATCAAATGTGGGGAACCTCTGACCTCCCTTGTCTGTTATAGGAGATTCAGGGATATAAACTAAGACTAGTTGTGGGGTTTAGCAGTGATCAAAGCAATAGTCAGTGTGCCAGGAACTGTATAGGAGAATGCCATTTCAGGTTCAGTTGCTTGCTCTATCAGAACTGAAATCCCAGTCCCTTGGGAAAACATAGTGACATTATAGCTGGCCAGAACTGCAAAAAGATATGCCAACACTTCCTGAATAGGTATTTGTCCCTTGTGATCTCAGTTCTACCTGTCCAGAAGAGGAATAACACATCTGCTGAACTCTATAGAGCTCACTAAAGCTGATGGAAGGGGATTGTTGCCTCGCCCCAAGCTACAAAGCTCTAGCTTCCTATTTCTTGGAGTAGCTCCTCCAATTTTTCTACTTCTCTAGCCAGTGGCCTGGGATCTACCTCTATATGCATTGGCTCTACCCATCCCAATTTTTAACTTCTTGAAGTCTGGAGATTTGCTCTTATCTGCCACAACGGCACCCATCCCAGTCTTGTCCAAGTTGAGGTGAGGGAGCCAACCAAATGAGCAATAGCTCCACACACTGCAGTGCTCTCCACCCATCTCCACATTCTCCAACCATTTCCACATCCTCCAATTCTCCTGTGCTGTGGCTCTGCCAATCTTTGATTTTCTAGCAGCCTGAGTGTCTATTCCCAATGTGATTATGCAACCCAGTCCATTCATCTCAGCTTTTCTTCTAACCACTTCTTACTGGATAAGCTGCCACCTGCCAGCCCCAGCCAACATAGTGCCACCATCACATCAATGAAGGACCTTCAGACCTCACATAGCTGCTTCTAAATCAGACCCAGTACTACCAATTCTAGTCATCAGAAGTTAGGGACAGACAGGAGTAAACAAACTTGGCTTATTTGTAACAGAAGAGATCTCACCGTGAGGAGCACCTGCCCCTACTGAGCCTCAGGTAGAGGTTGGTTCCCAGTAAAAATCACTGAAATACAGCAAACATATTGGTGAGACAAAGGACATCACCTTCACTACCTTCACTGAGAGGTCAAGAATAGATCCCTGAAAAAGTTCCTCACAAACTAGAGATATGTAAGCCTTTTGAATAAGACTTTAAAGTATTAGTATTCATGAAATGATAAATTTAATGAAAGAAAGTTCCAACAGGAACAAAGAAACTACATGTGAAAATATGAGAGTACAAGACAAACCCAAGTTAAAAAAAATACAGAATTAAAGATCATAGTAGTTGAGCTAAAAAGAAGGAGTAATCAAGCTAATTAACACAACTGAAGAACTCAGTTATAGCAGAATATCAGAAGCTGAAGGATGATTAAGTGAGCTTAAAGATGAGACAGAGAAAACTCAAAAAGAAGATAAATAGAAAACAATGAGAAATGAAGACAAAATTTGAGATTTGTGGGAAATCATTAAAAGGAGTAACATATACATCACTAGTTTTCTAAGAGAAGAAGAGGAGGAGGAAAAACAAATCTCCATCATGGTTCCTCCCAGTTTTTTTTATTTATTCCCTTTTGTTGTCCTTGTTTTGTTGTTGTAGTTATGATTGATGCCGTTGTTGTTGGATAGCACAGAGAGAAATGGAGAGAGGAGGGGAAGACAGAGGGGGAGAGAAAGACAGACACCTGCAGACCTGCTTCACCACCTGTGAAGTGACTCTCCTGCAGGTGGGGAGCCAGGGGCTTGAACCGGAATCCTTATGCCAGTCCTTGGGCTTTGCGCCAAGTGCACTTAACCCGCTGCCTACCGCCCAACTCCCCCTCCCAGTTTTTAGAAGAGAATAGAACAAATGCCACAAAAGTTTATTGGGAAACAGAAAATACCTAGATCTGCAAAACAATCTTGAGAAAAAAAGAACAGGAGGCATCATATTCCTTGATATCATACTATATTATAGGGCCATTGTAATCAAAACTGTCTGGTACCGGAACAAAAATAGACACACTGACCAGAGAGATAGAGTTGAAAGCTCAGAAATATGCTTCTATGCCTATGGCCTATGAATTATTGACAAAGGGCTCAAACTATTAAATAGAGAAAAGAGCCTCTTCAACAAATGATGTAGGAAAAATTGGATTGAAACTTGTAGAAGAATGAAACTGAATCACCACATTCCACCACACACGAAAGTAAACTCCAAATGGACAAAGGACTTCGATATTAGACAAGAAACTATCAAATACATAGAGGAAAATATTGGCAGCACTCTTTTCCATCTAAATTTTATTGGTATTTTCAATGGTACAAATTCAATTGCAAGGAAGACTAAAACAAAAATAAACCAAGGGGACTACATAAAATAATACACTTCCACACAGCTAGAGAAACCACAACCCAAACGAAAAGACCCGCACAGAATGGTAAAAGATCTTTACATACAGACAAGAGGCTAATAACCAAAATATATAAAGAGCTCACAAAACTCAGCAACAACAAAATGACCCTGTCCAAAAATGGGAAGAGGATACGAACAGAATATTTATAAAAGAAGATATCCAGAAGGCCAACAGGTATATGAAAAAGCCTCCAATTCATTGTCAGAGAAATGCAAATAAAAATGAGATATCACTTCACTCGTTTGAAAATGTCATATATAAAAAAAGGATAATAATAAATGATGGATAGTTCGTATAGACAAAGGAATTCTATATTGCTGGTGGGGAAGTAAATTGATCCAACTCCTGTGTAAAGCAGTCTGGAGTACTCTTATAAGGCTAGAAATAGACCTACCCTGTGAACCAGTAATCCCTCTCTTGGGGAAATATCATAAGGAACGTTCTTCACATCATTTTCAATGGAGCTTGAAGGAATCATGTTAACTGAGATAAGTCAGGAAGAGAAGAGTGAATATGTGATGGTCTCACTCACAAACCGAAGCAAAGAAATAAGAACATTAGGGTAAACACAATATAGAACTTGGACTGGATTTTGTGTATTTCACCAAAGTAAAGGACTCTGGGGAGAGGGAGGTTTCAGGCTCAGCAGCTGGGAGGTCAAAGTGGAGAAATAGTCCTTTGATAATGGGAACAGTGTGAAACTATACTCTTATTAGTTTATAATCTTATAAATCACTATTACTTCAATATTCCAAAATACATTGAATATTTCAAGTTCTATAACTGTCTACATTTAGTCTGAGTATATATTTCTTTAAGTATTTAATGAATCAGATTTGTAGACTGAATTCTGACTTTGGGCTTAAATTGTTTAAGCAGTTCTAAATATAACTTGTTTTCTTTGTTGTTGTTGTTGTTTTAATACTAAATTACCTACAACCTTAGACTAGGATAATTTGGTTCTGTCAGTATATAAGATATTGTTATTAGTAGATATCATTAAATGACATAAAATACAATGAGGTCAATTATAGTAAGGTAAATCACAGCATGGAGTTTTTGAAGAAAAACAAGCTCCCAACTAACTTGGTTATAGTAATTACCTTTTACCTTTTCAACCCGTAAGACTACAAGGAATCCTCTTCATTCTATTTAAAATTCGTATTTCTCCCAGTCCTGGAACCTCTGGGACTTTGCTTGTATTTCTTCATGCCTCACCTCTCAATCCCTTACCCCGTTACACCGTCTCTGATGACCTCAACTAAATAAAGAGTAAGTGCCACCATGTCACATTATGCCACAACTGCCTTTTTGCCTTGGATTATATACAGAGACACCAAACATGGATGTCAAACTTCCAACCCTAATAATCTGGTGAGACCTTTCCTAGCAAATGGGACTAGCTAGTTCCTATTTCAGATGGTACACTCTCTTAACAAAGTTAGACCCTAGATATAGGCTAGGGCCTAGGGTACTGGGTATATGCATAAACATATCCATAAGTTAGGAGCAACTATATACCTCAAAGTAAAACTGCTTAACAGTCATCTGTGACTAGATTTAGAAATATTTAGCTCAACAATCTAGTATAAAGGCCATAAATTTTTTAATCAAATACATATTACTTAGGCTTAGACACCCTGTTCTCCTACTGCACTTCATTCAATTACTCTACCTACCCAACTAATTAGTCAAAAGTAAGATACATATCTTTGCCTCTTCTGACAACATCAGCATTATTATCAACCCTTGATAATCTTTAGAAAAAACATCGTATACAATTGGCCAAGAGATATAATGGCAAAAAGTATTTATCAACTAAAGGGCAATCATTGTCTCTATGAAAACCTTTATTAGAATCACCAAACATGTAAATGAAGTAAAACTGAAGGTTAACTTAGACCTCACTAAGATGCGAGATGTATTTCTTCCCTAGCTTGAGGCCAGACATCATAAACCTAACACCAGTTTGAATACAACAAATGACAACACTTTAACAATTGGGGAGTCCAAACTTGTCAGGTAAAGAAGGGACTACAAAAGCTAGAAAAGGGCATGAGACGCTCACATAATGATGCCCTTTTAGGTCACTGCCATCACCTGGGGCCCTAGTCAGGGAATCTTTAGACTCTCCATAGTTTCAGTGGACATATACATCTAATAGATCCCTTTCTCCAACATCACTAGTCACATCCATCAGGAACAACAATATAAGACATCTTGTGTGTGAGTCGCTCCAGGTCCCCTGCCTCCCAAGCAGTTGGTTGGCAGAGGTCAGAGCAGCCCCCTGGGAGTCCTGAGGTGGCTCAGCATGTTGGGGGGTGACATGCACGGAGAGAAGAGGAAAGAATCACACCAGACTCGTCCAGCTCTTGGAGAAGCCTCAGTGGGACAACTTGTTTATTTTATTTTATTTTACTTTATTTTATTTTATTTTATTTCCTCCAGGGTTATTGCTAGGGCTCGGTGCCTGCACCATGAATCCACTGCTCCTTAATGTCATTTTTTTCCTTTTTTTTCTCTTTTGTTATTGATGTCATCGCTGTTGGATAGGACAGAGAGAAATGGAGAGAGGAGGGGAAGACAGATAGGGGGAGAGAAAGATAGACACCTGCAGACCTGCTTCACCACCCATAAAGTGACTCCACAGCAAGTAGAGAGCCAGGGGCTGGAACCCAGATCCTTCCTACGGTCCTTGCGCTTTGCACCACATGCGCTTAACCCACTGCACTACTGCCCAAGCCCCTGGGACAACTCGTTTATTAGGGGGATTCAAGCAAGTAAATATACCCACAGGCCAGAAAGAAGGTTGAGGTAATCATTAACCCAAACACAATGCATAGTTACATCTTGACCTACAAAGTACTTGATCACAACTGGAAAGTTACCATACAAGGCTTGGTCATGAGCTCAACAATGCAATTTTTTCTGGGGGTAAATTACAGGGCAGATGGGGGGGGTAGCAGTTGAGTAAGATCAGGACATTTGTAGTGGTTTTCAAGTCAGCCAGACACAATACACAGTAATTCATGGACTTTGTTTTAAGGGGACAGAGTGGCATATACAGAAAGGTAGCCCCTGTCTGGAGAAGCCATCCATCATTAGTTCATGAGGTCAGGGGGTCCTGCCATTGTCTCTACCAGGGAAGGGGGAGAACTTGGGGTCTACCCACTTAGACTCTCATGGAAACAATGGCCTGGACTTCCTGGACAGCACACTTCCCACACTTGTGGGCTTCTTCAGGACTGTACCCTCACTACAAACAAGCAATGGTAAGAACTGCTCCACTCTCTGAAGAAAGCATGGGGTCATTTTACTCTGCAACTCAAGGAAAACGGCTCCTTAAGTGATACAGCCTAGAATGTTCACAGTTGTGACCATAGACTCCAAACACAGATTGACAGAGGCTGTACAGGCCCTTGTGCTAAACATTATTATATATGGGCCCTAGGTCAGATTGAAGGGGTGAACAGTTAGTGGTATTTATCTATTTTCTTCACGTTTGAGAGCTACTGTCTGCCCTGATCCAGCCTTCTAGTTCTATTCTCAACTCTGTCACCATCTGCCTAGACAATATTTTTAGGTCAACTGCATGTTAACTATCAAGCTCCAGCAAAAATTACCAAAGTCTTAAGTCCCCAGTAAGATACCTAAAATAGACTTCCTAGCTTCTTTTCACCTTAAAATCCCTATTGTTATCTGCTCTATTCCTACTTTTTGGTTCCTGTTTACTAAACATTTTGTCTTTCTTTATATCTTAACACCTTTTAGCTACCAAGTTGCATATGCCAACATAATTTCACCCTTTCTTCCCTGGCAGATAATCTCAACAACGTGTCCCAGAACTTCACCTCCTCAGAGCCCTAACCCACTAGGGAAAGATAGAAATTGGCTGAGAGTATGAATCAATCTGCCAATGCCTATGTCTAGAGGAGAAGCAGTTATAGAAGCCAGACCTTCCACCTTATGCACCCCAGAAAGAATTTTGGTCCATACTCCCAGAAGGGTAAATGTTAGGGGAAGATGATCAGAGGGCTCTGAATTTCAATTTATATCATGACCCAAAGAAAGAAGAGAAAGGAGGGAGAGAAAAAAAAGGAATGACACTCAGAAGTAGTAGGTGTTACTTAGAAAAGAAGAGAAGGCAGGACCATAGGGGAAAAAAATAGGCAAATATATATATATATATATATATGTATATTGAGAGAGAGAGAGAGAAATAATAGTTAATCCATGTCTGTGACCATAGGAAAACTAATGCAGTTCCAATGGAGGGCTGGTGGTGGGAAAAGTATGAAATTATACCCCTGTTATCTTATAATTTTGTAAATCAATATTAAATCACTAATACAAAATTTTAAAAAGATGTTGGGGATTCAATATTCTAATGTGGAGGAGGGATACAGTTATGTGAAGGATTAGGTGTTAAGAATACTTCTCTCAGAAGGTTGCTGAGTCACAAAATTAGATAAAGGCATGATCAATAAATATTAAAATTATTTGGCATAGTTAATAAGCAAAAAATTAGAACAAAGCAATGATTTTTTTTCATTTACAATATTGGTAAAAAATGTAACACTATGATTATGTTCATGTTAATAAATCATAAGTGTGAGATTGACAGGTATGCTGATCAAAGGAACTCAGTCTCCTTGAGAGTTCCCAAACTTTTCCAACAATACTTTTATCATCAAAAGTATCACAAAGGTATCAGCAGATTTAGAGAAAAGGATGTTGACTGCAGTATGTACTTACAATAATATTAAACAACTATTAATACCATTAAATAACAAAAATGGAGATTCACATAAAGTATGATTCCTCCAAACGGCAGAACACTACAAGTTCATTTAATATTATCTCAAATTATTTTTGCCTAAATTACAAATTGATACATTATAAATTTAAAAAATAGGATGCAAAACAAAACACAAATTTTTAAATATTTTATTTATGTATTATTGGAAAGAGAAATTGAGAGGAGAGAGAGACAGAGAAGGATACAGAGACAGAGAGACACCTGCAGTCCTGTTTCACCACTCATGAAGCTTTCCCCCACCAGGTGGGGACCAGAGGGCCTGAATTTGAGTCCTTGGGTATTTATAATGCAAAAAACAAGTCTTAACGTGACAAAATAAAATACATATGGAAGGCTATTTGAAAGGATAATTCACGGGTTATAATTAGTATTTTTATTATTTTTTATTTATTTAAAAAAGGAGATATTAACAAAACCGTAGGATAAGAGGGGTACAACTCCACACAATTCCCACCATCAGATCGCTGTATCCCATCCCCTCCCCTGATAGCTTTCCTATTCTTTATCCCTCTGGGAGTATGGACCCAAGGTCATTGTGGGATGCAGAAAGTGGAAAGTCTGGCTTCTGTAATTGCTTCCCTGCTGGACATGGGTGTTGAATGGTTGATCCATACTCCCAGCCTGCCTCTCTCTTTCTCTAGTAGGTTGGGGCTCTGGGGAAGCTTTATTACTATTGAAGAAGGGTCAGAAAGAATTAGATCAAGTTTTCTATGTTTTTTTTTTTTCCTACCCTTATCCCTCTCCATCCAGCATACACATGCCTGCAGAAATGCACATAGAGGTAAGTAAAATGTTATCTTCAAGAAAGTTTATGCTCCTTTGTACAAAGATACTTCCTTTCAATAAGTAGGTAAACTGACTTTACCTACTTATTGATGACTGCCTGGGCAGTCTGTTACTTAAAGAATGAAGATGGACTGAGCAGCTTCTGCCAGATGCTTCTTGTAGCAACGGAGAAAGAATGAAGAGAATCTTGTGGGCCCACCCCACTCCACTATATAAATTAGTCCTAGAGTGGAATATTACAGAGGAATGCCCAGTAGTCATTTCACATGCTTGGGACTCATGTATGAAATCTCTCAGACTATGAGAAAGAAAAAAAATATGTCCAAGCTTTGTGTCTAAAGTGAGTTGAAATTTTCTAAGTCCATAGAGCATTTTCCATGATTTATCTTGACAGTGTAAAGCCCACAAATTCTTTGGAAACCTTCATGAAGGCAATGAGGAGTTAATTTTGTTATAACTGGGATCATTTTCCTTGCCATTCCTTTCAACAGAGTAACCCTTTAATTTGTCTTAAAGTCTAACAGGACAGGTGGTGGCACAACCAGTAGAGCATACACATTACAGTGCACAAGGACCTGAGTTCAAGCCCGTGGTCATCAACAGTAGAGCAATGCTGCCGTTATCTCTCTTTTACTTTCCCTAACTTCCCTCTTTCCTCTGGTCCCAATGCACATAACAAGCAGCACCAGTTTGAGGCAGGAGTAAAGAGGACCAAAGCTGAAGCTAGTGTCTCTAAAAGCCCTCAAACAGCATTTAGGACACTTCACAAGAAGTTTGTGTTTTGAACTGTCTCTGGTTTCTATGTATATTTCCGTGTTCCAGCTTTTAAGAGACCTTTCTTAGCATTTCCTCTAGCAACCTTCTCTCCCCATGCTGTGTGAAAACAGCAACTCAGTGAGTATGTGCGCACATGTGTGTGCACACTTGCTTCTTGCCTCTATGTATAGTGCATGCTGATTATCCAGCCAGGCAAAGGAGGTATAATAACAGGGTAGAAGACACAGATAATAAGTTCTTTCTGGCACAAGTCGCAAGTTCATCTAAATCCGTCAGAATCCATTTGTGGGAAGAACGATGGATAGGAATGGAGAAAGGTAGAGACACTAACCTTTAGTTTTCAGATACATTTGCAGCACGTGGTAATTAAAGCTATTTTTAAAACTCCCCCAAGTGTCAGCACACCCTTTTCCAAGCATTCTTCTGTCAAAACTCTGCAAAATGACAATACACTTGTTGGGAGCAATTGACTTGTGTCTAAAACATGGAGTCTGGTTCCACAGCAATGGTTGGGGTCTGAAGGAAATATTCTTTCTGCAGGATCCAGACTGACTATCACAATACATGTGCCTAACTAGATTTTAGTGATCTAGATACATGTGTTTCTTTTATTTTCTCTTTTTCTTTAAATATTTATATCATTTGCTACACCTGAGACAGAGAATATCATGAGGTGGAGTAAAGGAGAAAGAGAATTCAGAGCATCACCAGTATATGCGGTGCCTGGGATCGAACCTGGAACTTCAGGCATGGAAGTCCAGTGCTGTAGCAATTGAGCTATTTCCCCTTGCTGTGGCACATATTTTTCTTACCTTTGACACCTATGAAATAAGATTTCTGAGAATCAGAAACACAAATTTCCAATTTCCATGAGCACCTTCACTGCCTCAAAGGAGTTCAGTGCATGTATGAGAAATGAATGATATAGACAGAAGGTAATCTTCTGGTGGTGATCATAGTGATGCAAAAATATTTACATGCCTGTGCATGTAACCAAAGGTTCAATCCCGAGTTAGAGTAGTACGCTGTTTTCTTTCCATCCATTCATCTATGTATCTATCACCCTTTCATTAAAAATAAATAATAAAATTTTAAAACAAAGATCTTTATTTTAAAAAGAATGCAGTGGGCTGGGTGGTGGCATACCTAGTCAAATGCACACATTATCATGGGCAGTGATCCAGGTTCAAGCCACCACTCCTGCCATCAGGGGTGAAGCTTCTTAAGCAGTGAAGCAGGTCTCTCTCTCTCTCTCTCTCTCCACACACACACACACACACACACACACACACACACACACACACACATATTCCTCCCCTCTCAACTGTTATCTGTCCTTTCTAGTAAAGACAGAAAGGAAAGGAAAGAAAGAAAAAAAGGCCACCAGGAGCTGTGGATTCATACTGCCTGCACCAAGACCCAGTGATAATCCAATTGTTAAAAAAGTAATTTGTATAGATGTTGAATTATAATGCTGCATACTTGGTTCTGGAGGCGGGGCTACAGACCAATAGAAGCTGTGATTCTCTCCTCTCCTCTCCTGGGCAAACTAGGAATACCAAAGGAGACCACCTGGGACCACAACAAGACAGGACTAGAATGACTTCAGGAACCCACCAAATCACTGGTGAGTGCAAGCATATGTTGCGCATGGACAGAGAGGAGCATAGGGAGAGATTAAGTGGCTGCTAACAGCAGTTTACCAGTTGAGACACTACCCCCAGTCTCTTTCACAAACAAAAAGACAGCTGAAGGGAGGAAAGTCTCCATTGCTACTGCCCTCAGAAGTGGGAGCAGCGGAGGGGAGGACCTGTGCTGACACCAAGGGACAGAGAACTAACAAGGAACTCAGGAGTCGATCTCTACCTCAGTGGCATAGTGGTGGGGCTGTGAGACTCTCTTTGCATAACCACTGGATTATCTCTGCCCCACCTTGCTTTATCTCTTGGTCAGGAGTCAATGATTAAGCTAAGAAGCCTACTAATAGTTTAAAAGCCCTCAGGCTCCTATAGCCTACAGAGAGGAAAAAGAACAAAAGAGGCTTTTAAGGCACTGAGCTCCAAATCAGGTATTAAAATAATATTGAAACAACTGTCAACTTCCACAACTGTGAACCCTTTAATTACCTTACTTAGTCACAAGTCAATCCAGGCAAGAGCGATCAGTAATTTGAAAAGCACTGAGAGAGGGACCTCATTACATACATTATAAAATGGTTAAACCAACAAGAAGAAATATTGGAGAAATGAACCAGGACAAGAGTCCAGATTAAAGCCCCCCAAAGGTGAAGCACAAAATAATGAGGTCAACATCCAAACACCAGTTAAGGCAATAATCACAGGAGTGAGTAAAGAGTTTGAAAGAATTGTCATCAGAAAAGCAGAAATAACAAATGAGACTCCAGAAGAAAACACTAATTATCTCAAGGTAATTAGAGAGCTGAAAGCTGAAATAGCTGAGCTAAGAACATAACTAGCTGAACAAACTAAAACAGTATCAGAAGAGGGTAACAAAATAGATGAACTCCAGAAAGCAGTAGAGGGGAGAGAGAATAGAATAAATGAGGCTGAAGGTGGAATAAGCAATATTGAGAAGGAATTAGAGACAACTAAAAAAAAAAAAAGCAAGAAATCTCAAAAATAGATTAAGAGATACTGAAAACAACAACAGAGACCTATGGGATGACTTCAAAAGAAATAATATATACATTATTGGCTTAGAGGAAGAAAGAGAAGGAGAAGAAGAAAGCATTCTTCAGGACATAATTGATGAGAACTTCCTTAGTCTAGACAACATCAAAGACATAAAGATTCAAGAAGCCCAGAGGGTCCCAAACAGAATTAACCAAGACTTAAAGACACCAAGACACATCCTATTTAGAATGGAAAGGAAAAAGGTTAAAGAAAGGATCCTGAAGGCTGCAAGAGAAAAACAAAGGATCACCTACAGAGGAAAACCCATAAGATTATCAGCAGACTTCTCCACACAACCACTACAGGCCAGAAGAGAATGGCAAGATATCTATCGAATGCTCAATGAGAAAGGCTTTCAACCAAGACTACTGTATCCTGCTAGACTGTCATTCAGACTAGATGGAAGTATAAAAACTTTCTCAGACAGGCAACAGTTGAAAGAATCAACTATCACCAAGCCTGCCCTGAAAGAAGTTCTGAAAGGACTCCTATAAACAGTCAGACCACAATAAATATGCCATATATCAGTACACTCTAAAACTCTACAAGAATGGCGTTAAAATATCTTCAGTCATTGATATCATTAAATGTCAATGACCTGAATTCACCTATTGAAAGAAACAGAGTAGGGTGATGGATCAGAAAACACCACCCAACAATTTGCTGTCTACAGGAAACCCACCTAACACAGCAAGACAAACACAGAATCAAAGTGAAAGGATGGGAAACTATCATACAAGCCAATGGCCCACAAAAAAGGGCAGGAACAGCTATTCTCATATCTGCCATGATAGACTTTAAAATAAATAAAAATTTAAAAGCTAGGGATGGACAATACATAATGCTCAGAGGATCAGTCACTCAAGAAGACTTAACAATTATTAACGTCTATGTACCCAATGAGAAGCCATCTAAATACATCAAACATCTACTGAAAGAGCTACATCAATATATTAACAGCAACACAGTCATAGTAGGGGAACTTCAATACTCCATTCTCTCAATATGACAGATCTTCTAGGCAGAAAATGAATAAATAAATCAGGGAGCTAAATGAGGAGATAGATAAATTAGAACTTTTGGACATTTTCAGAATCATTCATAGTATACATTCCACTCAAGTCCACATGGGTCATTCTCAAGGACAGACCATATGTTAGGCCACAAAGAAGCATCAGCAAATTCAAGAGCATTGAAATCATCCCAATCATATTCTCAGACCACAGTGGAATTAAACTAACACTTAACAATTAACAAAAGATTAATAATAGTCCCAAAATGTGGAGGCTCAACAGTACACTCCTTAACAACTACTGGGTCAAAGACGACATAAAGGAAGAAATCAAAATGTTTCAAGAGTGCAATGAAAATGAAGACACAAGCTATCAAAATATTTGGGGTACAGCTAAGGCAGTACTGAGAGGGAAGTTCATAGCCATACAAGCACACATTAGGAAACAAGAAAAAGCACAAACAGCCTGAGTGCACATCTTAAAGACCTAGAAGAAGAACAAAGAAACCCTAAAGCAACCAGAAGGATGGAAATAACTAAAGTTAGAACTGAAATCAATAACACTGAAAATAAGAAAACTATACAAAAAATCAATGAAAGTAAATGTTGGTTCTTTGAAAAATTGAACAAAATCGACAAACGTTTAGCCAGACTCACAAAACAAAAAAGGGAGAAGACCCAAATAAATCGGATAGTAAATGAAAGAGGATATATCACAACAGACACCACAGAAATTCAACATATTATATGAGGCTTCTATGAACAACTATATGCCACCAAGCTAGAGAACCTGGAAGAAATGGATGATTTTCTAGATGCCTACCAACTTCCAAAATTAAATAAAAAGGAACTAGATAACATTAACAGGCCCATCACAGCTAATGAAATTGAAACAGTTATCACAAACACCCCAAAATGAAAGTCCTGGACCAGATGGTTTTACAAATGAATTCTACAAAACCTTCAAAGAAGAACTAATACCTCTACTTTTAAAAGTCTTCCAGAAGATTGAAGACACTGGAATACTCCCTTCCAGTTTCTATGAAGACAACATCACTTTGATACCAAAAGCAGACAGAGACATAATCAAACAAGAAAACTACAGATCAATATCTGATGGACATAGATGCTAAAATATTGAACAAAATTCTAGCCAATCGGATACAGAAGTATATATAAAAAAGATTGTTCGTCATGACCAAGTGCGGTTTATCCCAGGCATGCAAGGTTGGTTTAATACATGTAAATCAATCAGCATGATCCACCACATCAAGAAAAGGAAGACCAAAAACCACATGGTCATATCAATGGATGCAGAGAAAGCCTTTGACACAATACAACATCCCTTTTTATCAAAACACTACAAAAAAATGGGAATAGATGAAAAATTCCTGAAGATAGTGGAGTCTATATATAGCAAACCAATTGCCAATACCATACTCAATGGTGAAAAACTGGAAGCATTTCCCCTCAGATCAGGTACTAGACAGGGCTGCCCACTATCACCATTAATATTCAGCATAGTGTTGGAAGTTCTTGCCATAGCAATCAGGCAGGAGCAAGGAATTAAAGGGATACAAATTGGAAGAGAAGAAGTCAAACTCTTCCTATCTGCAGATGACATGATAGTATACATAGAAAAACCTAAGGAATTCAGCAAGAAGCTTTTGGAAATCATCAGGCAATACAGTAAGGTGTCAGGCTACAAAATTAACATTCAAAAGTCAGTGGCATTCCTCTATGCAAACACTAAGTTAGAAGAAGGTGAAATCCAGAAATCAATTCCTGTTACTATAGCAACAAAAACAATAAACAATAAACAATAAGATACCTAGGAGTCAACCTAACCAAGGAAGTGAAAGACTTGTATACTGAAAATTATGAGTCACTACTCAATTAAATTGAAAAAGACATAAAGAAGTATGTTCATTGCTTGGAAGAATTATCATCAAAATGAATATACTTCCCAGAGCCATCTACAAATTTAATGCTATCCCCATCAAGATCCCAAGCACATTTTTTAGGAGAACAGAACAAATGTACAATTGTTTATCTGTGAACAGAAAAGACCTAGAATTGCCAATGCAATCTTGAGAAGAAAGAACAGAACTGGAGGCATCACACTCCCAGATCTCAAATTGTATTATTATAGGGCCATTGTCATCAAAACTTCTTGGTACTGGAACATGAATAGACACAGTCACCAGAGGAATAGAATTGAGAGCGCAGAAGTAAGCCCCCACACCTATGGACATCTAATCTTTGACAAAGGTGTCCAGACAATTAAATGGGGAAAGCAGTCTCTTCAACAAATAGTGTTGGATTAAATGCGTTGAAACATGCAGAAGAATGAAACTGAACCACTGTATTTCACCAAATACAAAAGTAAATTCCAAGTGGATCAAGGACTTGGAGGTTAGACCACAAACTATCAGATACTTAGAGGAAATATTGGCAGAACTCTTTTCCGCATACATTTTAAAGACATCTTCAATGAAACAAATCCAATTACAAAGAAGACTAAGGCAAGTATAAACCTATGGGACTACATCATATTAAAAAGCTTCTTCACAGCAAAAGAAACCACTCCCCAAACCAAGAGATTCCTCAGAGAATGGGAGAAGATCTTTACATGCCATACATCAGATAAGAGTTTAATAACCAACATATATAAAGAGCTTGTCAAACTCAACAACAAGACAACAAATAACCCCATCCAAAAATGGGGGGAGGACATGGACAGAATATTCACCACAGAAGAGATCCAAAAAGGCTGAGAAACACATGAAAAAATGCTCCAAGTCTCTGATTGTCAGAGAAATACAAATAAAGACAACAACAAGATACCACTTCACTCCTATGAGAACGTCATACATCAGAAAAGGTAACAGCAACAAATGCTGGAGAGGTTGTGGGGTCAAAGGGACCCTCCTGCACTGCTGGTAGGAATGCAATTTGGTCCAAACTCTGTGGAGAACAGTCTGGAGAACTCTCAGAAGGCTAGAAATGGACCTACCCTATGATCCTGCAATTCCTCTCCTGGGGATATATCCTAAAGAACCCAACACAATCATCCAAAAAGATCTGTGTACACATATGTTCTTGGCAGCACAATTTGTAATAGCCAAAACCTGGAAGCAACCCAGGTGTCCAACAACAAATGAGTGGCTGAGCAAGTTGTGGTATATATACAAATGGAATACTACTCAGCTGTAAAAAATGGTGACTTCACCGTTTTCAACCGATCTTGGATGGACCTTGAAGATATCATGTTAAGTGAAATAAGACAGAAACAGAAGGATGAATATGGGATGATCTCACTCTCAGGCAGAAGTTGAAAAACAAGATCAGAAGAGAAAACACAAGTAGAACCTGAACTGGAATTGGCGCACTGCACCAAAGTAAAAGACTCTGGGTTTTTTTGTTTTTTTTTTTTTTGGAGGGGGGAGTAAGGGTGGGTGGGTGGAGAACAAAGGTCCAAAAATGATGATAAAGGACCTAGTGGAGGTTTTATTGTTATATGAAAAACTAGCAAATATTATGCATGTAGAAACTACTGTATTTACTATTGAATGTAAAACATTAATTCCTCAATAAAGAAATTGAAAAAAGAATGCTGCATACTTGAAACCTAAATAGTTTTATTTGTTGGTTTATGATTTTATTTATAGGTTTATAATGTACTTAAAATTTTAATATGTCACAATAAAACTATGCTTACTGGTTTATCCACACACAAAAAGAGTCAAGTGAGTTATATATTTTGGTAGGGAGACAGGGAAGGGAGGAAGGATTTAATCATAGCTTGAGCTCTCTGGGATGCCGGAAGATGGAAAGGTTATAGAGAAAATCAATAGGTGTTGCAAAAAAAGGAGGTGGGGCAGGAATTTGAGCTGAACCTTAAAGGATGCAAAAGAGATTAAAAGGCAAAGAAGAGGATAATTAAGGTCCTAGTAATCCCAAAATAGTTCTGAGCACTGCAGTTCAGATTCACCCAGGAGATGAATAAACCTTGTTTCTGCACCCTTACACCCCTCATAAACACAGGCACTGACCTGTTATCAATTGCTTAATTGAGGTGTTTCGCTAAGTTACAAATTTTCCCACAAGAACAAGCATCTTTGCTTTTTGTGGTTTCAATGGTTTCACTACTCCACGCTGACTTTTTTCACACAGAAAGAGAGGGAAAAACACAACACCAAATCTTCTCCCAATATGGTAGGGAGCTGGGCCCAAACCTGGGTCATGCGTATGACAAAACAGTTATATATTGAAGTAAGCTCTCTGTCAGGCCAAAAACAGCTTCTTCTTCTTTTTTTTTCCTTTCCTATTTATTGGACAGTTAATGGTGTACAGTATGGTTGTTGACACACGTATGCATCAAGAACCCAAGGGCCTCCTTATCCCCTCCTAGTCTCTTTCTCCTCAGAGTCTTTGTTTTCCTTTTCTGTCATTATTATTAGATATTCGTCGGGATATTCGTTGGGATGCGGCATCATCTAAGTTCATTTCCCACGTCTACGCTCGACCGGACCTGCCAATATACGCGGATATCTTCGCCCACCCTGTCCAACGCTTGACGTCTTGTCACCCAATCTGGCCCCCTACGCCTACACTGAACTTCTCTGTTCCAGACTCTTGGAAACAGAGTTGGCAGTCAGCTGAGGTAAAGAACAAACACCTCATCACAGACCCCTGCAAGCATCAACCCGGCTTTGACCTAGCACGTTATGATTGGGCCCTCCTCAATCGCTATCGAACAGGCCATGGCCGGCGCGCAGCTATGTTCCATCGCTGGGGAGCCAGAGACGACCCGAACTGCCCCTGCGGCTACAGACAGACTATGACCCACATAGTCAATGACTGCCTCCTCTCCAGATTCAAAGGAGGTCTCGAAACTTTACATCAGGCTCAACCTGACGCTGTTGACTGGCTACGGAAGAAGGGCAAACACTAGAATTATTATTATTATTATTATTATTATTATTACTATTACTATTATTATTATTATTACTTTCCTGTTTTGCTACTTCATCTCATCCCTTTCCTTCTTTGCCCAGAATCCTTTGCTTTGGGGCAATATACCATACCCAGTCCAAGTTTCACCTTAAGTTTTCCCTTAGTGTCTTTTCTATGAAGGAAAAAAAACCTATGAAGGGGGATTGTTTGGTATTGATTCTTCTCTTTCTGGCTTATCTCACTTAATATGGTACCTTCAAGTTCTGACCAAGATATTGCAAAAGAGATTATCTCACCATTTTTAACAGCTGCACAGCATTCCACAACTTCCTGAGCCACTCATTTGTTGTTGGGCACCTGGGTTATTTTCCTACGTTGCTGGTGGGAATGTAAATTGGCCCAATCCCTGTGGAAAACAGTCTGATGATTGATCAGCATACTAGAACTGTTGACTAATTATGAACCTAAAGGCAAGAATATTGCAGATGAAGATTTGGGGGTCTCCATTTTGGAAAAAGCTAGTAGGTCTATTTTAGGTATATTCTAAGGGGCCCATGACCCCTACTAGTTTTTGCCTGAGCTTGACATCTAACATGCAGGTGAGCTAAGTTATTGTCTGGGGAGATGGTGTCATAGTTGGAAAACAGACTAGAAAGCTGTATCAAGGAAGAAAGTAGCTCCCAAATATGGGAAAAGTATATTATTAACTATAAACCTCACAATTTGATCTGGGGCCAATAGTCAGTACAAGAGCCTATGTCACCTCTGCATCCCTATAGGTCTGAGCTGGCATTCTGTGGTCTACGTTCATGATTAGTCAACAGTTTGTTCTGTTTTATATCTTAACTTTTTTTCAGCCGCCAGATTCCAGATGCTATCATGAATGATGCCACCCTGACTTCCCTGGGCAGACGACCCCACTAATGCCCCGCCTACTCAGATCCCTACCCCACTAAGGAAAGAGAGAGACAGACTGGGAGTATGGATTGACCTGCAAATGTCCATTTACAGCAGGGAAGCAATTACAGAAGTCAGACCTCCCACCTTCTGCACCCCATAATGATCCTGGCTCCATACTCCCAGAGGGGTAAATAATATCAAGGGGGGCGGGGATTCAGTATGGAGTTCTGATGGTGGGAATTGTATCCTTATCCTGTGGTCTTTTCAATACTTCCATTTTATAAATAAAAAATAAAAAATTAATTAATTAATTAATTAATTTTTAAAAAGAATACTAGAACTGGACCTACCTTCTGACCTGGTAATTCCTTTCCTGGGGATACACCTATCTGAAGAAACCTATGCATACCTATGTTCATAGTAGCACAATTTGTAATAGCCCAAAAGTTGGAATAGCTGTCTTTTAAGAGTGCTTGCTCTATGTCAGACCCTGTGCTAAACCACTTCCAGGGAGTAATTCCACTTAATCTTCACACCTTTCCTCTGAGACAGCTCTCATGCACCCTATTGAGCACATGAGAAAAACAAAGCTCAAGGAAAAAGGTAGAAACAACTTCCCCAAACTCATAGGAATGGTAAGCACTTGAGTCAAATCATACCCATACTGTGTTTCCAAAGACTGACTTAAACACAGTGGCTCATGACTACTTTCCCAGTACTGTTCTCCAGATTCACCCTGGGGTTTTAGAAAGAATTGAAGAATTATATTACATAACCATAATTTCCTCCTCTATCTGTGAAAATAGATGTTAAGTCTCAAAGATTCCTTTTGGGCTGAAAAGGAAAAACAGATACATTCTAGTTAATAAATGAAAGCACATTTCTGGTAAATTGATTTTATTCCCTTCAGATATTTCTCAGGTGACACAAAGTTGTTTATTTGTGAGGGCTGTTGCAGGGTTCTCTTACTTTCCTCAAAAGAGATTTCAAAAACTAGGTGTTGATATATAAAATAACATAAAGAGATCCAATTAAATGAAAAATAACAAAAGTTTTACAAAATGTTCCACAATAAGGGCTATATTGCCACTTTCAAATCATGAAAAAAAAATCAAATATTAAAAAGACTCAGTCATCTGCACTATTCAATCCTTTAGGATCATGATTAGTCAACAACTTGTTTGGCTTATATGTTAACCCACCAGGTTCCAGATGCTAGCATGATGTCAACCAGACTTCCCTGGACAGACAACCTCACCAGTGGGTCCTGGAGCGCCGCTTCCCCAGAGCCTTGCCCCACTAGGGAAAGAGAGAGGCAGGCTGAGAGTATGGATCGACCTGTCAATGCCCATGTTCAGTGGGGAAGCAATTACAGAAGCCAGACCTTCAACCTTCTGCACCCCATAATGACCTTGGGTCCATACTCCCAGAGGGATAAAGAATAGGATAGCTATCAGGGGAGGGGATTGGATACGGAGTTCTGGTGGTGGGAATTGTGTGGAATTGTATACCCCTCTTACCCTATGGTTTTGTCAGTGTTTCCTTTTTATAAATAAATTTTTTTTAAATCAAATATTTCTTGGTTTCAGTCATGCATTCAGTTAGTGATGAGAGAGAGAGAGGAAAGGTTGTGGATTTGGAGTCACTCATTCCATTGCTTAAATCTTGGCTCTGTCACTGACTACATGGGAATTAAGTTAATATTTCTCTCTCTGATCACCTGTTTCTTTAGCTATAAAATGAAATACTCCAAACTGAGGCTCCTGAAGGCTCGGTTCTTGAACCCTTTTTCATAGTCATTCTCTCAGTCATCACATCCTCACAGGAGCAGCGCTATACATCAACGGTCTTCCCTTTCAAATAGTTTCTGTACTTGGTTTCCAGTATTCCAGCCTCTACTACTCATCTCCGTAATCACGCAAGTGTAAATTATCTAGAAACCTCAACTCAAAGGCAAAGGTGAATTGGAATGGATAAAATATCAAGACCCAATTATAACTGGCCTATATAATCTTTCTTTTCATATGACCATGAGTTGTTTACAAATGTGTTATTTAAATTTTAAGTGTCTGAAACATTTTTAGGGCTCTTTCTCTCCTACTAGTTTTTAATTTATTTCCATTATGATAAGAGAACAGAGTTTCTTTTCCTCTCCTTTTTTTTTTTTTAAAGATAGGTAGGTAGATAGATACTGCAGTACCAAAGCTTCTTTCAATGCAGTGGGGCTGAGCCTTGAAGCTGGCTTTTGAGCATCACAAAGCAGCCAACAATCCAAGTGAACTATATTGCTGGCTTCAGAACATAGTTTCTAATACTTGATTCCTTTATTGAGACTTATTTGATGATATATCCCAGTATATTTTTTTCCTCAAAATATTTTTTTGAACTTGAGAAAGATGTTTAATCTGTTGTTGGGTAGAATGTTCTATAAATATCAAATGGGCCAATTTAGTTGCTAGTGTTGCTTATGTCTTCTGTATCCATGATGATTTTTTTTAAATCTGCCCTATCATTTATAGAGAGGGATTATCAAAGTATTCAACTTGAATTGTGAATTTGTTTTTTATTTTCAGCTTTATTAGTTATTGCTTAATATATTTTGAAGTGTTGTAACTAGAAGCATAAATGCTAAGGGTTTTTATGGCCTCTTGATTAATCGATCCGTTATCATTGCAAAATGAGCTTCTTTATCCCTCTATTCTGAAATGTTCTCTGCTCTGAAATATACTACAACAGTCATGGAAGATTTATTTTGACTGGTGTTAGCATTAATATATCTTTCCATTACTTTACTTTTAACCTGTTTTGCTTATTTGCATTTAATGGTCCTTAAATTAGGGGCCAGGCAGTGGTGCACCTGGTTAAGCACACACCTTATGGTGTACAAGAACCCAGATTCAAGCCCCTAGTCCCTACCTGCAAGGGGAAAGCTTCACTGAGTGGTGGAAGCAGGGCTGCGGGTGTCTCTCAGTATCTCTCCTTCTTCATCTCCCCCTCTCAATCTCTCTCTGTCTCTATCCAGTAATAAATAAACAAAAAGGGGTCAGGTTGTGGTACACCTGGTTAAGCACACACACTATAGGGCTCAAGGACCCAGGTTCAAGCCCTTGCTCCACACCTGCAGGGGAAAGCTTCACAAGTGGTGAAACAGGGCTGCAGGTGTCTCTCTGTCTCTGTCTTCCCTTCCCCTGTCAATTTCTCTCTGTCTCTATCCAACAGTAAAAAAACAAACAAAAAACAAATGATCAAAATAAATAAACACATAAATAAAAATATTTTTAAAAGAAAGCACTTTGAACTAAATAACAGTGAAAACACAACATCAACAATTGAGGGTGGTACTATTAAATCACAACCAAGTTGATAGAGCACTGAAGAAATTTTTAAAGAAAGAAAGTCTCACATCAATGATCTCTTAATCCCCTATGGGGAAAAAAAATAGCTATAGATGGCAAACACATGTAAAGGTCCTCAGTATCATTGCTTATTAAGAAAGTGGAAGTATAATTATGATGACTACCACTTACATGGCTAATATAAAAAATATCTATCATATCAAGTGGTGAGAAGGAAAGAGTAAAACTGGAACTCTCCTACAAGTTGGCAACTTCTTAAAACATATACTTATACTATAGCTAAGCAATGTGCGCATGAAAAAAAAATTATATACCCATGAAAAGATGTATGCATGAGTGTTCTTAGCATGGTAATTTCACATATTCATTTGTAATTAGCATACATCTGAAGCAATCCAAAATGTCCATCAGTGTTAGGTAAATGGACATTCGAATTGTGGTCTACCCATATTATTGAATACACATCAATAAAGAGAACTATTGCTATATATTGTGATATGCATAAAACTTAAAATAGTTATTTGGAGGAAAACAGCCAGTAAGAAAAAGAGGAAATAGGGCTGGATAGACAGTTCATGGGGTAGAAGGCATGCTTCCCCATGCCCAGCTTTGAGCTCAGCACCAAATGGGAGATGTTATAGAGCCAGGGGGGAACTCTGTAGTAGCATCACCATTCTCTGTCTCCCAATCTCATCTATCTATCTATCTATCTATCTATCTATCTATCTATCATCTATCTATCCATATATCCATCCATCTATCTATCTATCATCTATCTATCCATATATCCATCTATCTGTCTATCTATCTATCATCTATCTAACCATATATCCATCTATCTATCTATCTATCTAGTAAAAAAAAAGAAAATTATAAAAAGCATCCAGGAGCCTGGGGCAGGCTCTGGCTCTACAAAGAAGAAGAGAGAAGGCAGGGGAGAATAGTACCTGCTATATGATTCTGTGATTCTATTTATATAAAACTCTGTAAAATGGAATAATCTACAAGGCCAGGAATAGATCAGAAGTTGTCTGGTTAATGTGGGAAGGAGGGCAGTGGTTGAGGATCAGTGTTAAGAGGTGGGATAAAAAAAAATGGACACAAGGACACTTTGAGAGTAATGGATG